>NC_135904.1:28359593-28959593 GCF_964194155.1 Cetorhinus maximus
CCCACTTCCACTCACACTTTAAAGTAGCCCAAATTCCATTTTTGTTCATTTTGGCATTTTCAAAGACATCCCAGTTCTCACTAAAACTTCACATATTAATACGAAGGAAACTTGAACAAGGCAACCATTCTATTAAAGCTCAATAGAGCTCCCCAAATATCTAGAGCATATATTTTAGTTGCAGCAGACTGGTTACTGCAGGAAATTATAGTAATGACATAAAAACAATCATAAATTTGACTTTTTACCAACAAAGAATTTTTGACAGGGCTCGATTGTGGTGAAGTTTCCCCTGAGGACTTCTGGAATGGAGAACTGAGTTGAAAACTCTTGGTCTGACTAGAATGTGATGGTTGCCGTTTCCTACAACAAAAAGACATTGGTTAGAGGTGGTCTAAAATGTCAAATAAACAAGAGTCCCAGCTCTAATGCTTTGTCAAATATGCTGCTGTATTCAGTACTGCGTACGAACAAGTGTTACACAGTATCTTCTGCATCATACATGTGAACTGAGTTACAATATTCTTCATATTCCTTAAATTTCTATTTTAATACAAATGGTTTTAAATGAATCTCACCATTACAGCACTTTGAAGGCAGCAGAGATGAGAGCAACAGCATGAGCTCAATGTGAACAAGCATGTGCAATTGACAGAAAGAGGAAAAAATCCTCATGATCGGTGCAATGTTCTTTTACAGGCCATATGGTGCTAATTAGAAAACAGAAAATTTCTAAAGTCATATCAACCGGTAAAGTTCTTCAGTAAATCTATGGTCTGCAAACCACATTATTAACTGATTGCAACCAAAGTGATAGGAATGCTACAATTGGCCTAAATACCACCAGGCTGGTGAGTTGATCATTAATTAGCAAGGTTCCCTGATCTGGATCACTATTCAGCGATCCTTGCCAAAGGTTTACTTGCACAATTTAGGTGAAAGCAATATCAGAATCTGCTACAATGCCAGTAGCCATTGAACTCTACTTCAATATGATTCATTGCCTTCAGAAGGGGCGGGGGGAGAAAACTGCAGGCTTCAGCAAAAATAAAAGGTACTGCTGATGAAAGCAATATCAAACACGTTGAACACTGTCACTGAAAGCTGCAAAGCGTGCCAAGAACTGTATCTTGAAAGGTTTCAAAGCCAGCTCAACCTTCAATGCTTCAACTATGTAACAAAATCACAGGTTGAGTGTAATGTAGACTCAACACCGACTTAGGAATGGATTGACTACTTCTAGTTGGACAAAGAAGTGGTGGCATCTCTATCTCTGGGCCAGAAGCTCTGGGTTCAAGTCCCACTTAAGGACTTCATGGCCACAGGCGCACAATGTGGCCAATCAGCTTGATTGTCAGCCTGTAAATCCTTCCAATATGCCTGATGGCAGGAGGTAAAGAGCGGGAGAATTTCCTGGTCAGCCATATTGCAGGAGTCAATGCCAAACCACTGCAGTACTTTGCGAAGCATAATCATGGACCAATCCAATGTAAGTCCATGGTCTTGAATGCCCTCTTAGGGTATGCACCTGAAGGAGGAGGAGGAGTTGGACAAGGGTACGTTGTTCTTGGTTCTGGTCCTTGTGGGTATATTGTAACAATTCATGGACTTCTGTTATTGTAATGTATATTTTGTCTTTGTATTTTATTTGTTCTATATCAAAAATAACAGTTCTCTACATTTCTTCACTTCATCTTTCTGCAGTTGTCTTTTTAGCTCAGTTTACTTTTCTGCCAACCTAATAGACTCCAGTCACTTCTTCAGCAACTATGTTGCACCAATGTTCTCATAAAAGTACTTTATCTTATCCTTCAGAATTCCTATGAAATAATGAGTTCAGCGAGGTATAATGGGGCTAAGACCTCACGCTATATATATTTTATATATATCACCATGGCTAATTCCTAAAATTTTAAAATTGGACAATGACCTTTTAAAATGACTGAAGCCATGTCTGGCTGTGACCTCTGAACAATAGGAGCTCATCTGGCAGTATCAAAGAAATTTGCACCTTGTTATCTCTGAAGAGACACCAACAACCCCTGTGGGTTGCAGAGGCCACATTGAAAGGGAATTATACAAAGGTCATTTACATTCCATAAGCCAAGTGTGGACAACCAGAGCCGAGTCGTCTGCTGGAACGAAGCACCCTGCAACCTTCCTTTCAAATTCTTAATGGTTGGAACATTAACACACTTAGGAACCCAGACAAAGGAATATACACCCTTTGTCAAAGCCAAAGCAGAGAAATGGGAATCATATGAACCCACTAGCTGGGAGAACCAGTCATGTACTGTCTTGGTGTACTGCAAATCAGTTTGCCATCTTCCACCTACCATGCAGCAGCACAAAAAAGGGGCTCTGTCCAGGTTTGAATCCCTGGCCCCATCTACATGGTTTCTACTGGAACTTCTATACCATTAGTACAAGACTAATTCATCTGTGTGTGCCTATCTCATCATGGAAGTCATCTTCACATGGAAAAGTTAATTATCCAGCATCAGTTTTCAACCTACTGTCCTCTGTGAAGGAATACACCATTGGACTTTGATTCTGGACTCTGGACTCACATGAAACAATAATTCTTTATTCTCTGGTCTTTGTCCTGTAAATTTTACCTTCTCTATCCCTCGCTTATTGTATGATTGCACAGGGGGCTACATAGCGACACCCCCTCCTACGTTTTGATGTGTGTGAATAAACTAACCCTCTGAGTGCACCCTATCTCGAGTTTGCTGTGGGATTAATAGAAATTGGATCACATCAAATCTGAGGGGTTGGGAAATATGCCACCACTTATAAAGGAAGAAATCAAAATCAAAACATTTTTCTGTTTACGGACGGGTGCTGAGAGGAAATATTAGCGCTGCTAAAATTAAACTCCTTCCTGTCCATAACAAGGGACAAATTGGTAAAACCACTAAAGCTGTTTTAGGAAATGGCAAAAATAGTGAATGGATTTTTCACAACTGT
This sequence comes from Cetorhinus maximus, assembly GCF_964194155.1. NCBI lineage: Eukaryota > Metazoa > Chordata > Chondrichthyes > Lamniformes > Cetorhinidae > Cetorhinus > Cetorhinus maximus. The sequence goes on from NC_135904.1 coordinate 28,362,567, forward strand.
TTTCTCAAAGGAATACTACATTAATAAGTTTCCATCATAATAAATGCATCTCATGCTTTTAAAAGCTAGTAAAGAATGTGTTATGCAAAAACTGAAAGAATTTAATATTAACAAGACTGAATCAGATGGGACGATTATAGGTTTTCAAGAAATTAAGTGGAGAAAATTAATGATACTTTGGTTGATACTTTATTGCACACCATAAAAACTGGAATAACATCAGAGGATTGGAAGATTGCAAACGTAGTTCAGATACTCAAAACAGTAAACAAGAACACTTGTAATAAAACTCTTAGCCTACCAATCATAGTGGGAAAACACAGAAAACGTTACACATGATGCTGTAAATGAACACTTGAGTACAGATATGCAGAGCATGGCTTTCGAATTAAAGGGCCGCACCTAGCAAACCGATTGGAATTTTTTGAAGAGGTAACTATGCTATAGGACATGGGCAATCCAATACGCATAGTTTACCTGGATTTTCAAAAGGCATTCATAATTTCATAAGAAATATGAGTAGGCGGCCATTCGGCCCATCAAACCTGCTCCACCATTCAGTACGGTAATAGCTCATCTGATTGTGGCCTTAGCAGCACTTTCTTGCCTGTCTCTCATAACCCTTGACTCCCTCGTCAATCAAAAGAATTCCACGAAGCTTTTTATGCAAAATTAGTAAGGAAGGTTAAAGCTCATGAAATAGGTCAGGTGTTTAGTCAGATTTGGCGTCCATAACTGTTGTGATTGTTTAAAATGGAATGGCAATTGCAACAATGGTAAAATGTGAAGGAAAATCAGATCACTTATGAAAATTGCCTGAATAAATCATAAATGGTTCCAACTGCAACTACTCAGGAACTATTAATCTAAAATGTAACAAGTACTAATGGGTTTTTTTGTGTCATCATCTGTTAGCAAGAATTTCTAGCATTACTCACAGCACAAAATCACCCTGAACTTGGGAATCTCAATCAGAGGGACGGCAGGGTGACCTCTGCAGGAACTGGTAAATATTTGACTAGTGCAATCAATGGTGCTCGTCCAAGATTTCAGCAGAAGCATATTGCGATGGAGAAAAAAAAATCATCGTGTTCAGACATGACCCACCCTAGGATTGTTTGGCGTTGACTCTGGGTAACCAAAATGGAAAAATGTTCCATTTCCCAGCACTAATAACTCTCACTTTCATAAACACAAAATTTACTGAATGATGAAAAAATAAGTTAAAAAAATTCAGCATTTACTTTGTTTATTTGTACCTGCAAAGGTGTTTAAGAATGTTTACTTAATGTACACTTAGTATTAAAGTTACCAAATCGTATCTCCACAAAAAAGTAGGAAAACAGGCAACAAATAACTGTTAGCTACCCAGGCCAAAAGCTAGTACAAAATTCCCTGACACTTAATGGAAACTAAACTACTTATTCGTACAAAAAACGATAACGAGTGTGACCATGAGGTACGTAGACTATTGTATGTTTTGGTGGTACACCTTACAAAGTGAAAATACAACTAATAGAGAGTGACTCCCCTTGACATCAAGGCTGCACTTGACTGAGTGTGGCATCAGGAGCCCTAGCAAAACTGGAGTCAATGGGAATCAGGGGGAAAACTCTCCACTGGTTGGAGTCATACCTAGCACAAAGGAAGATGGTTGTGGTTGTTGGAGGTCAGTCATCTTGGCTTCAGGACATCAACGCAGGAGTTCTTCAGGGTAGTGTCCTCGGCCCAAACATTTTAAGCTGCTTCATCAATTACCTTCCCTCCATCATAAGGTCAGAAGTGGGGATGTTCGCTGCTGATTGCACAATGTTCAGCACCATTCGCAACTCCTCAGTTACTGAAGCAGTCTATGTCCAAACGCAGCAAAACCTGGACAATATCCAGGTTTCGGCTGACAAATGGCAAGTAACATTCGTGCCACACAAGTGCCAGGCAATGACCATTTCCAACAAGTGAGAATCTAACCATCGCTCCTTGACATTCAATGGCATTCCCATTACTGAATCCCCCACTATCAACATCCTGGGGGTTACCATTGACCAGAAACTGAACTGGGCTAGCCATATAAATACTGTGGCTACAAGAGCAGGTCAGGGGCTAGGTATCGTGCAATGAGTAACTCACCTCTTGACTCCCCAAAGCCTGTCCACTATCTACAAGACATAAGTCAGGAGTGTGATGGAATACTCCCTAGTTGCCTGGATGAGTGCAGCTCCCAAAACACTGAAGAAGCTTGACACCATCCAGGACAAAGCAGCCCATTCGATTGGCTCCACATCCACAAACATACACTCCCTCCACCACCAACGCACAGTAGCAGCAGTGTATACCATCTACAAGATGCACTGCAAGAATTAACCAAGGGTCCTTAGACAGCACCTTCCAGACCCATGGCCACTATCATCTAGAAGGACAATGGCAGCAGATAGATGGGAACACCACCACCTGGAAGTTCTCCTCCAAGTCACTCACCACCCTAACTTGGAAATCTATCACCATTTCTTCACTGTCGCTGGGTTGTAATCCTGGAACTCCCTTCCTAACTGTACTACGGGTATACGTACACCACATGGACTGCAGCGGTTCAAGAAGGCAGTTCACCACCACCTTCTCAAGGGCACCTAGGGATAGGCAATAAATGCTGGCCCAGCCAGCGAAGCCCACATCCCGTGAATGAATAAAGAAAAATACAACTGCAGAAATGTGAAAATGTATAGATTTACTCAATCTTTGAACTGTGAATGCCTGCAATTTGTTTTCCATTGGCTAAATAAATTGTTCTAACCTGATACTTTACATTTGCTTACATTCTGTTATTAATGTGCACTTAGTCAGCATTTACTCAAGATTTGAGGAAGCCCACATCAGGTCTACCATTTCAACAAGTATTCCTAACACACACATGCCCCACAGCAGTTGTGGGTGTTCACTGTGTTATTGCAATGACACATGTCGACTGAGTGACCTGTGATCTGAGAAGGCAGACTGTCTTAAATATTCTCGACGAATCCAGACAAACACAAATTACTGTGGGAAAGTCTTACCGGTATAAATCTTTACAGGTTTTCTGGTAAAGTGTGCTTTTATGGTAAACAGAACACAAACAGTTTGTTAACCACAGATACTGGAAAGTCCCAGGCATGAGATTTGTAAACTGTAATTTAACCACAGAGCCCATTGACAGATTTAAAGGGCTTTCACAGACAAAACATGTGAACTATAACTTCACATCCTTGATGACTCAGATGTTTTGGCATAGTTCCTGATTTCTTTATATTTTTATTGCAATGCTGGACACATAGGAAACTAGAGAGTTACAAAGCTGGTGCTAAAACGTAGATGTGTTTTGTGATCATCTTTCACGACTCAATGTGTTAAACTGATGGAGATCAAAGAAGATGGAATTTCATTTAAACAAGTTCTTAGTGAAGTAACCATCTAATGCTTCAACAGTGCATTTGATTATTTTACCGTGACAAGGTAGAGATGGCCAGAAGACAGCAAACCTTCCTGGGTGTATCTGATTCATTGAAGGAGGTATTATAGTCTGATATACAGTTACATAATTTAAACTAGTTTAAAATCCAGACAGCTTAATGTGCTTCATAACTTATAGTTAGTCACTCAACCAAAATGAAGGTACCGGTACCTGACCCTGTATCCAGGAAGCTCGGAACTGGATTCGGGGATTTTGGGCCCTACGCCTAGCATGTGCTTATAATACACAAAATAAAGTATGAAAAATAAAGAATAAAATTATTTTATTCAAATTGCTACCCAGGGCAACAGCTTCGAATGTAGCTGGTTTTCGGGTCCTTCTGGATTTTGGGACGCCGAATAAGGGGTTCGGTACCTGTATTCACATTTCAAGGATCGAGTAGAGCTACATATTAACTAACACAACAGCAGAAATGCATGTCGTTACTTTGTAAGGCATACCATCAAAATACGGGGTTGGTTAGCTCAGTTGGCTGGATGGCTAGTGTGTGGTTCAGAATAACACAAACAGCACAGGTTTGATTCCTATTCTGGCTGAGGTAGACTTGGGACCTGCCTCCTCACCCTGCCCCTGAGATTGCAAGGCAATGGGAAGCCACCACTGACAAAAACTGTCAAGAAAAACAATTCAGAATTAAGCATCAGCAAACAACGAGCCAAGGCCAGAGCCCAATCGACCCAATTAAGTGGTCAATTAAGGGCCTCTTCCTGCCTCTGCTATTTTACCAGCAGCTGGGGGACTCTCCGCTGCCGGAGAGACTAGCAGTTGAATCATGGCAGCCTTTGGGGTGGGGGAACCTTCCTTTATGGGCACTACTTGTCCCACAGAGGGGGCACTGTCAATAATCATATCCGAGTGTGACAAATATATTTAAATTTTTTTGAAGTTGTTTTTATCAATAACAATTAGCTTCTTGACGTTATGACACAGGCTGGTTTAGACATAGCTTAATCTTAGCAGCAATACATTACACCATGAGTTACAATATAATACCTATCATTATGAGCCAGAATTCATAACATTAAGGGTAAACAATATCATGGGAGAGATTCTTACTGAGCTCACATGACATTGCTCGGGCATAGACTGGTTTGACATCTATTTGCTAAAGAGGAACTGTGGCTAGTCTGGTCAATGCCTCAAACTAATCTCTAGATATACCTATGTAAACCACTTCCCCACTTTTCAGGCCTATAGGAACGTGTTTAAATAGATACACCTGGAGATCAATTACAGCCTAATTGCTGTGGAAAATTTCTGTAGATTGGCAGCAGCTTATAAATCCCAGACTCCAGGCCTTGGTGAGAGGCTAAATTAACGTCTGAAAACTTAGCATGAATTGGCGGGTCTTCTCCTCTTTGAAAAAAACCTTCCAACGTTTTGAAGTGCATGGTCTGAAGCGTGAGAGAAGTGTATTTTATGAAGGCTTATATAAGAATATATGTATAGAAGTCTACCTTATTAGGTGTCTTCGAATCAATTGCTTTTCTTCGTCACTATAGCCAGGCCAATCCTGTTGGACTTCCTTGTAGAGCTCATCTTTTAGTGTAAAACTGTTGTCCTTTGAATTTAACTTTGCTACCTATAGGAAGAATGTAAAATGCATGCTTAGAGCAGAATAATCCAAATGAGCAAGTTGATGCCGAAAGAGAGGCTTTGAAACTATAATGACATTTTACCGGAATTACTAATCAAAGTAGGTTTTTGTGTGCATGGATGATTGGGAAACAAAAAGTCATGTAAAAAGTTTTTTAAAATTGCTGCAGAGTAAGTTCCAATAGAATAAGGATTACAATAAAGTATATTAAGTTTAATTTCAATAAAATAAAATTAAAATTTATATTCTTAATTGGGAGAGCACAAGAATATCCCCATGCAGTGTAAAGTAACTGCAACACCAGGCTAAACCTACTTCATGCTCAGATAATTATTTGAGTTTAAAATGTACTGCAGCAAATTGCTCATTCTACAATCCTGACCATTGATTGTATATTAGGACATTTCTCTAAATGAACTCGTAATGTAACATATTGGAGCCAGTTGGAGCATGCAGTTAAGATCACCAAGAGAACAAATTGGTGAGGTTAGGAGTTTTTTTTGCACAGAGGGTTATTAGGAGATGGGTTGCCACTTTAGGAACACAGAGCAAGGTCTACAGCCCTACCATTTCACCAGCTTTAAGGGATTGAGAATAAATGTATAGTGGCATGGTAACTAACTCACAGATTGAAACTGGCTACAGAAGTATGGATTTCAGCTAGTGGAAACGATGTAATATATTCCATTGTAAAACCCTAGTGTGTATGATCAACTCTCCGCAAGAGACATTTCAAATCTTCAAATTTCAGCTCAATTAAAACACTTAGTTTAAAAAAAGTAAATTTATGCGAGGATAGAGGCAGATACTTCGGCAGGTAACAGGATGAGGGAATTCTTATGAACATCACCTGCCTCACTCATGGTTAAGACCAGATAGAGTGCAAGCATCTTCAGCCAAAATTGCTGAGTGGGTGAGTTTGTTTGTTGAGTGGCTGCAGAGGCCAATGTGGAAGCCTGCCCAGGTGTACGTTATCCGCAAAAACAGGATAAATCTAACCCGGCCAATTATCATCAGGTCAGGAGGGAGGCTGGTCAATGGCAATTCCATTCATAACTCCTCTGACCATAAAGCGGCCCACATCAATGACCGCAGGACCGGAATAATATTCAGGCTTGGGCTGAAAAATGGCAGGTAGCATATGCTAAGTGGCTGGAATAAACATCTCAGATAAAAGAAAGTCAAGCCCTATCCCCTTGAGCTTCAACAGCAGCAGCAATGCCCAGTTTCCCACCGTTAACACCACTGGCTGCTAACTAAACTGGAACAATCATATCAATACTTGCTACAACAAAAGGGCCAAATCCACCTGACCCCTTAAAGCCTCAACATCAACCACAAGGCTAAAATGAGGAATGTGATGGGCACAGCTACAACAACTCTCAATGAATTCAATGTCATCCCAGGCAGAATCATTTGCTTCATCTTGATCAGCACTCCTGACACTGAACTCATTATCCAGCCCAACAATTGGAGGGGCAATAATGTGGCCAGTACCAACCACACCCCTAGAACAAATTTTTTTACAAAGAGCGTTATGATATACTTTGCAAGATTACTCGACTCAACCAGTGACACAGGCGTCTCTGTCATCACCACAATCCATCAAAATTCTGATAAGACATAATAATCACTAACGTTTTACATAAACTTACTCCATTTTATATTAAATGCTTTAATTAAGCTAAAATTTGAAGATTTGAAATTGATATTATGTCGGGTTGATCATACACACTAACGTTTTATAATGGGATATATTACATTATTTCCACTAGCTGAAACACTTCCACAGCAGATTTCAATCTGGAAGCAACTGGCCAAACTATCATACACTTATTCTCAATTCCCTAAAGCTAATAATTTGGGAGCACATGCTTACTGTTATATATACAAATACTGTATTTGGTTGATAATTAAAAAAAGATCAAAATGACTTAAAAGCTGCGATTTTGCTGATAAAAGGTATCACTAAGCATAATAAGCCAATTCCGATTACATACATGAAAGCATCAAAGCAAGCTCTATCTTCCAACCAACACTACTATTAACTGGTCATTTATCTCATGGCTGTTTGTGACATTTTGCACAAATCATCTCCTATATTATCACACAAAACAACAAAGCTACATTTCAAAATAGTTAACCGGCTGTAAAATGTGCTGTAATGGCACTAATGGCATTATATAAATCTCCTCTTTCATGTCATTGTGTAATATCTTTTCCATGTTAAAAATTGTTTTGAAAAACCTTATATTGGGTGAAAAATTTCAATTTTGGTGAAAAAAAACTTCAATCTTTTTCAAAAAACAACGAACCCGCGGCAGGAAAATAATTAAGTGCTGAGAATGCTATTCTAAATAAAAGATAACAAATAGTAGTTTTTAAATTTTAATTAGGGATTCTCGATGTTAAATGTTGATATAAGCTGTGCAACCGGAAATAAGGTTTGCGGACAGAAGCACATCTTGCACAAACTATTTAACATATATGGTATTTGAATTTAGATATTCCACACAGCATAGCTATGCTTACAGATAGCAGATGCCGTATATTAAACATCAACTTCATTTTGCCAAAAGCTGCATTTGAAATGGGTTCCACAAGAACACCATTAAACGATAGAAAATACAGACTTATTCTGATAGCTCCTGAGGGCTTTCAGATTTTAAATGGTTCAACTTAAGCAATATCTTAGTTTTCAAAATACCTGGAAAAAAATACACTACGGTCTACAAATTATTTGTGTTGTCCAGGTCTATGCAAAAACAATTAATTACTAAAAACTCCATATTATGTACACAAATCCTGATGCAAAAAAAGCTAAACTACCAGTACATCCCTCCAGCTCGTGGGAAAATCTGCAGTTTTACAAGATTAGGGCTTTATACAAAGTGATGCATATTCTATTACTTTGCTATTACGGTGGAATTCCCCACTTCTGGTGTTCCCTTTAAAAGCATAATTTGTGATTAGGTGCATACTGAGATTGAATAGAGGCAAACTTATTCCTTTTACCATTACTTTTCAATCCGTTTTTTTTTGTTATTGGCAGGTTCCTAATGAGTCCAAAACGACTTTCTGCTGTTCTGTAAATATATTTAAGCCAATCTGGTGTTAATGTGACGTTGGCTATCCATTTGTAATACTGCCCAAGTGTGATCAACATGCTTGATGAAATAAATAAAATGTAAAGCACTAGTTAAATTTCCACAATTTAAATTTATTTGTAAATAAAAAAATAAATCTTAACTGCAATTGTCTACAATAATCAGTCACTCAGAACAGGCATATATTGACTTGAGATGTTGAATCTATCGGGTGAAAATACTTAAGAGTATGCAATGCCTTTGCATATCTATGATATTTTATATATTTGCCTATCTATGCAAACATATTTAGATTCAGAAGAAGCTGGACACTGTGTGAGAGATGGAAATGTTATAGCCTAGTGATGTTCCTACAATGCTGGTCATTGGGAATGCGATGCCTTTTAACTGTTTTTGTGACACAAATAGAGAAAGAGTAAATGGCATTAGAGTTATTGTTGAAGTGTTTTGCATTATCAAAATGTACTTGAGGCATTAAGAATAATAGGAAAATAAGAATTTTAATACATTTTGCATGTTGGATTAGAACTGGATTAAAGTAAAGCAATAGTTAAATTCATAGGACGTGAACACAAGAGAATCATTTGTAAAAAGATAAATCCTAACTGCAATTGTCTACATCAGTCACTCAGAACAAGTACCTGCATGTATTGATTTGAGATGATGAATCTTGTTAGAAGTGATGAAATGCCTGTTATTCCTCTACATAAAGCAGCTTCCTCAGTAATTTTTATTCCACACACATTAGAAACCAAGTAACTTTAAACATGACAGATAGCATTCTTTTCTTTGAAACTATAGCAAATGAAAAAATAATACAGCTACTTCTTAAAGGAACAATCTTGCAAACAAGGAGAAGAAAAAGGAGGCAGGATTAGCAACTGACACTGGGGGATATTGGGGCTGGCAAGGCTGGTGTGAAGGTGGGCACTGGCCTGAATTGCCAGCATTACAAGCTGAACTCAGGGCTGAAGGGCAATGCTTTATGGCTGGCAAAGCCTGTCAATTGGTCTGGTGACATAAGGGTTTTATAAGGGTTTTCCCAGAGCAGGGCAAGGAAGTAAAACAGTGGGATCGGTCAACAGGTCAGGCGGCAAAGGGATTTCCTTAAGCAGGGCTGCAAATGAAAAAAAGTGATTTGGGCAGTAGCAATGCTTCTATTGAGTAGGGCCAGAAAACCTAAGTGAGGATTCAGGCCAGGGACTAAGCTTGAGAATGCGATGAGTGCAAATGGGGTTTTCATGGAGTGAGCTTGGGAATTTTTCTAAAATTACATCTAGAATTGGAGTTAGAATTGGGAGAAGTAAACAATGGGAGAATTTTGTATAAACTTAAAATAGAAAGTAAAACTTGGGAAACCACAAGCACAAAATGGTCGGCAGATGTGAGCAACTGGTCACAGAGTGGAGGGAGCACTGAATAGTTATCTATTAGAAGTAATAGAAAGTACATTGGAATAACATCTTTGAAAATGGTTAAATGCTTCAAGGCACATTGGGTAAAAAGTATTATTAAATTTTGACGATAAAAAACATAAGTGAGAAAGAAAAGAGAGCAATTGTTTGTGTACTAGTAGAGGGGTACATTGTACAGCGATGCCTCTAGTTGGGGCAGCAATTCTGTGAACAGGCACAGGTGAAAGGATTGGAGTTGTTTACGTGCACAAGCACGCTTATCATGAAAATGTCAACTAAACCAATTCTGAATTAAATTGGAAACAGATGGACTGTAAGTTATTTCCAGAGAACAGCCAGGTAAAACTAGCGGAATTGCAAACATCATGTCCATTGTGGCTCTGTTGTCAGGCTACATATACCATTTGCAGTTAAGTATTGAATGCTGTCGCGTGTTCCTATTGGCAAGGAGTTTCTTCCTCCAGGTTATATTCCCTTTGAAATTAATTTTTGTTAATTAATTATGTGATCTACCAATTAGCATCTTGTTTTTTTCTCTTAAGGTTTCTTAATAGCATGTCAGAGCGTCTGTAACTTCTGAAAATAGATTTCCACTAAACCCTTGCTCAGCCGAACCAGAACACCTGCAACATTTTCTCAAGAGGTGATTTTGTAACATTGTAAAGCATTTAGAAGAACATCTTATGTGAACAATATGTGAACATACTAATTGCTCCAGCATCAAGAGTCAGAGAGTTTTTTTTAATATGTGTGGAGTTAGTTATATGATTGAAACCCTTTGGTTTATAAAACTCAAAGGCAAAATTCATTGAACACTTGGAATTGGAAAATAAAATTAAAATTTGAATGGCTTATTTTTAAAAAAACACTGAAATGACTATGGGACAAGTTTAAAAGCTGCACTGAGATAAAGGCAAAACACTGCAGATGCTGGAAATCTGAAACAAAAACAGAAAATGCTGGAAAATCTCAGCAGGTCTGACAGCATCTCTGGAGAGAGAGACGGAGTTAACGTTTCGAGTCCATATGACTTTTCTTCAGAGCTAAAGGAAGGTAGAAATGTGGTGAAATATATACTGTTTAAGGGGGGGTGGAATGGGTGAAGCTGGATAGGAAGCCAGCGACAGGTGGAGGCAAAGGAGGGCAAAGGAGAGATTGCGAAAGATGTCATAAACAAAAGGTCAAAGCGTTATTAATAGTGGTGGTACTGGCTAAAGGAGGTGACATTAAGAGTGGAAAGCAGAATGTGATAATGGCAGGAGCAGGGTAAGCACTCTGGAAAGTGACAGATGGCCCTAGTGGAGGTGGAGGTGGGATGGGGGGAGGGGACAGTGGTGGGAAAAAAGATCCATAAGGCTAAAAGCTGGGGATAAAACAATGAATAAAAATGGAAATAAATTTAAATAATAATAATGAAAGTGGGGGGAAATAAATAAATAAATAATAAAAATATAAAAATGAATATAGAAAAAAGGGGAGGGTCAAAAAGGGATGGGGATGGAGGAGAGAGTTCATGGTCTGAAGTTGTTGAACTCAATGTTAAGTCTGGAAGGCTATAAAGTGCCTAATCAGAAGATGAGGTCCTGTTCCTCCAGTTTGCGTTGAGCTTCACTGGAACATTGCAGCAGGCCAAGGACGGACATGTGGGCATGAGAGCAGGGTGGTGTATTGAAATGGCAAGTGACAGCAAGGTCTGGGTCATGCTTGCGGACAGACCAAAGGTGTTCCGCAAAGCGGTCAACCAGTCTGCGTTTGGTCTCCCCAATGTAGAGGAGACTGTATTGGGAGCAGCGAATGCAGCAGACCAAATTGAGGGAAGTGCAAGTGAAGCGCTACTTCAGGTGAAAGGAGCATTTGGGCCCTTGGATGGTGAGGGGGGAAAGTAAAGGGGCAGGTGTTGCACCTTCTGCAATTGCATGGGGAAGGTGCCGTGGGAGGGGGTTGAGGTTTTGGTGGTGATGGAGGAATGGAACAGGGTGTCCCGGGGGGAACAGTCCCTCCCTTCACTCCCCTCCATGGGCATTCCATAGGGACCATTCCCTCCGGGACACCCTGTTTCATTCCTCCAATACCCCCAACACCTCAACCCCCTCCCACAGCACCTTCCCATGCAATCGCAGAAGGTGCAACACCTGCCCCTTTACTTCCCCTCACCCCACCTCCACTAGGGCCATCTGTCACTTTCCAGAGTGCTTACCCTGCTCCTGCCATTATCACATTCTGCTTTCCACTCTTAATGTCACCATTAGCACCTCCTTTAGCCAGTACCACCACAATTAACAATGCTTTGACGTTTTGTTTATGACATCTTTCGCAGTCCCTCCTTTGCCTCCACCTATCGCTGGCCTTCTATCCAGCTTCACCTATTCCACCCACCTTAAACAGTATACATTTCACCACATTTCTACCTCCCTTTAGTTCTGGAGAAAAAGTCATATGGACTCGAAACGTTAACTCTGTCTTTCTCTCCAGAGATGCTGTCAGACCTGCTGATATTTTCCAGCATTTTGTGTTTTTGTTTAAAAGCCACAAACTAGGTCAACCAAAGCAATTCATTCTACAAAATAGCACAGGCTGAAAGGTATCAGGAAATTGAGAATTACATTCAAATTTGTGACAATCTTATCAAAAAACATACAGTAACGGTACACTTAGTGACAAACTGAAAACTGTGTTCCACTAAATAATTTTATAAAAATATTTGGCAATACACTAACAGACACTACACCAAGTTGTACAACGTGCCACATTCCTCCACTTTGAATTATTTGCTGTGTTACAGGTGGACTATAGAAGAACAGTTCCCCATAGGAAGGAAACATGGACTACAATTTACCTCTAATCATTCCCTGCAAAAGTAGCGGCTTAAAAATGGCACAGCACAAGACCTTGGAACAGGGAGTCAACTGAGGCAAAGAAGATGAACGGTTCAAGAGAAAGGAAAGGCAGAGAAGTATTTTCTTCATATCAAGATTAATAACGACCATTTCACGAGGCCTTATGTTGAAATTGAGATGGGAGCTGTACAATATCTTCTGCTTTAAAAATCAGATCACGGCTCCACTTTCACCATAGGATTTGATGAAACATTCCTAACACCAAAGGATATATCCTTCTTGCTTCCACAATCTTGCAAAACCAACTCATGATTATCCCCAGCGTACTGTAAATTTATACTGAAGTAAATGGATGCTACACTCAAATGATCATGCCGTCTGGCTTCTGTAATTTTTTTTTAAAAAGCGCTGAAATTTTTGTTTTTCAAGTTTTCAAATTCAGAAAAACACAGCACCAAATAAATAGATTAATGTGCAAAACCACTAAAATCGGTCTTAAATTTTGGTGCAAGAATTATGCAACTTAAACACTACAGTGTAGTGCCTTATTAGAAATGCAATATTTACATTCATAGTAAGGACCAATTTTTTTTTTTAAAAGTTACATTATTACAATTCATAGTTATCAACATGAATGATTGGGTCTTGTCTGAATTTAGTTACTATAAGCCAGCTAGAGCAGATTACCCTTTTCATTGGACATCTTTTAGATTACAATGACTTCCAACTTCATGCCTCAGTGATTGCGCTCTTGCCTCTCAGTTAGAAGATAATGGCTTCAAAGATGAGAGATGCTGTCTTTTCAATGATGCATTAAACTGATACGCAATCTCCTCTCTAAGGTGGATCTACAAGATTTCATGACACTATTTGAAGAAGACCAGGAGATCCTGTTGCTTTTCTGGAAAATATTTATTCCTCAATCAACATTCCCGAAGCAGATTATCTCATCTATATCAATGATGTTTAGTATATTGCTGTGGACACATCAGCTACCTCATTTCCTTAAAATTACAGCAGTGACTATACTTCATTGGCTTTGGTTCATCTTGAGGTTAGGAAAGACGCTATACAAATTCAAGTTCTTTGTGTTTTTCTCACCTGGTCCAATACTAATGAAAGTTCAGCTTTGTCCTTTGGATTTGCTTTCTCTCTCTCCAACCATAGAATCAATTCAGGCTTTTTATATGGCTTCAAAGCCAAAAGGTGGATGACACGATCTTTAAGAGGCCTTTGGGTAACTGTACTGGCATGGTTTTTCTTCACCCCAAAGCATGGATTCATGGTGGGAGAATGTTTTCTAAGCGGAATACCATCAGCAGCTGGGCTTGCAGCTTGCTTTCGAATATGGACTGGCTTTCGTACACCTAGGAAGCAAAGCTGGATTTTAAATGGTGATAAACATGCTGGATAACCAAAAAAAATATTAACAATGCCTTCTTTATATAAAGGAAAGATTCCAATGGGCTGTGATGAATCAGTAGACTACTGAATGGACTTATGTACCACAAATACAATATAAGATTGACTGCACATACTTATGTAGAAGTCGAAATTTTGGGACCAATATTTTAGATCAAAAGTCAAAGGGTCGACTTTTACACAGGTAATTTTTTCGAGGGATTGACATGAGTGCTTGGTTTGGGCCACAATGAGTGGACAAGGTGATCATTAGAGGCTAGGAAGCTGAGGTATTGCCAAATTAATTTAAATAGTTCTTAAATCCATTATAAAAGGGAGCTGACATCTGTTAAATAAACCTTTCAAATCCCGATCCTCTGCTCAATATTCTTAACTATATACTGCTGCAAAAATAACACCAGTCTGTAATTACATTTCTACTGCATTTTATAAAAATATCCTACCTTTGCTACAGTTTTTGAGTGATTTTTTTTCATTCATTCATGGAATGGGGCATCACTGGCTAGGTCAGCATTTATTGCCCATCCCTAATTGCCCTTGAGAACTGAGTGGCTTGCCAGGCCATTTCAGAGGGCATTTAAGAGTCAATCATATTGCTGCAGATCTGGAGTCACATGTTGGCCAGACCAGGTAAGGGGTGGTAGATTTCTTTTCCTAAAGGACATTAGCGAACCAGATGGGTTTTTACGACAATCGGCAATGGTTTCATGGTCATCATTAGGCTTTTTCTTAAAAATTAGATTCAAATTTCACCATCTGCTGTGGCGGGATTTGAACCCAGGTCCCCACAGCATTACCGTGGCTCTCTGGATTATTATTCCAATGACAATACCACCACACCACCACCTCCCCCTTATGTTCTTGCACAATGTAAAGCTCCAGGCAATATTCTCTCCCTTCTTAAAAAGAAAATAAATCCGCATTTATAATCTCAGCTACTAACCCATCATTATAATTGTCTCTTTTTAACTTTTATGACAACTAGGACCTATTTTTTTGCTATCATTACCCATGTTGAGTAGTTTTTGGTCGGTTTCACTCTTGCCTTTCCAGTTGTAGCCCAAGCATTTAAAGCAATGGCTTCTCTCTTCCCAATCCCACATAACCCTTTGGTTGTGAGATTTCTGATCCCCTAAAAACTAGAAGAGTGAAAACCTATGGCTTTTAAAGCCGAAAGTCATGAGATTGACTTTTACATGAGAATGACTTTTATATGAGTATATATGGTGATTCAAAGGTGCAAGTTAAGGTATGGCTTGTTTTTGTAATCACACAAAGGCAGGAAGTATTTAAGGAGTTCAAAGTATTGTTTTCATATTTAGAGCAGAAGCATGCCATCTGTTGTAAACAACAAAATTATTTCAAGTTGTTACTTAGAATGGAATGCACAGTTTAATGATTTACATTTCATATCTTAATTGTTTCAAAATATTTGAATTTGAATGCAGTACAATAGCAGTTTTCTAAGTCATGCATTCTTACAATTCTTCAAATTCTATCTGGTTAGTTCTCTGGAAAAAGATGCAAGTTAAAAAGAAGAATATGTGTATACATAGTTTTATGCAGCAACATTGTACTCCTGGTCAGAATTATCTATTATAAATTATGGGTTTAAACATAACCAGTTGTTAGATACTTTGGAAACATGTCATGTATGATATAGTTTATGGGAAAATTAAATCCAGCAGCTAAATCCTCGTTTGATCTACGATTATGTCTGTTGCTTTAATTTGTGTACCAACTATTCAGTAAACTAACTGGAGAGCACTCCTAAGGCATGCAGCGTTTGCCATTCAATGGAAAGTAGAACAATTACTTTATCATAATTGCATTATGTAAGTTGTATACAGGTTATTAAGAGACCATTTTGCCACAGCTATATATATATCTAGTTACCAGAATGAAGCTGCACAAGCATCAATGTGCAGGTTGAGTGGATAAAATGTTATCAGTGCTTAATTCATTCTGGAATTTTTAGTGGCTAATTTACTTTAAAATATATTGACAATGTTTAATTAGGTGTACATTCAAACATTTCTAAATGTACTGCTAGTTAAAATAAATGAAGAAATATTTATCAGTAGTTACAACAGATAAATGATTTTTGGGGCAAAGATGCTACAGCTGCATTTTTGTAACCAGGCACAATTTAGTTTTCAACCAACTTGCCATGTTAGAGATTTAGCAACAAACCATAAGGTATATTTCTGCAAAAAACAAATTATTAGATTGGCTATCTGATGGAGTTTGGTACATTTTGTTGAATCAAGAATTGAACGTATACAGATTGTCATTTTAGTGTGGTATTTATACCTTGATATGACGACCCTGGTTTAATTTCTATAGTTGTTCGACTCCATGACTCCTTCTCCACTTGTGACATTCGTTCTCGAGTCATCTGGTAAGAGTCATCAGTGGCACAAACTGTGATTTTATCCTGAATACTTCCCAGGCAGTCAAGTTGGTCTCTTTCAAAACTGGTTTAAACAACAAATGCAGAACAAAACCGAGACTCAGCAACATATCCTTCAACAAGTATTCACTACAAGTATTCCAAAATATACTATCCTTCTATTAAACCTTTAACAAAACAAAAAAATCCATACGATGCCAATTTTAAAATAATTTGGACACACGAATACAAACAAAAGCACACCATCAGGAAATAGAAAAATCTCAAAGTGATGGTAATTGTACTTTAATCTGATCTAATATGGGATTATCTATTTTAAGGTGTGGTTGTTCTTGTTCTCTGAAGTTCACTCTGTAATGCATTGACTACACAATGGGTTGGGTCATTGTGCCTTAAAGATATTCCCTACCCAGTGGGTCTACTATTATCTGCAGATCGTCAACCCTTCAAATCAAAAGGCAAATTAACAAATCAACTGTTCTTTGTGATAAAAACACAAGAAACCATAAAGTTAAAAACATTTACTGGCTTGCTGAAAAGTAAACAGAAGTCCAATAAGCTGTGACCTGAATGGGGCATGAGTTTTTCTTCAGTTTCCAAGCATTCCTCATGAATTTGGACACAGTCCCTGCCAATTAAAATGTCCACATTTAAACAGGCACTTGTCTACATCAGCCAAAATGATAACCATTAGTTATTTGCATGAACGGCAGTTTCAAAGTTGCCAGTTTATAGCATCTTAAGTGTTCCCTTTATTTCAGGCAGATGCAACTCTACTTGCTCACCTGTAATATTATGAATGAAGAACACATGAAAAACTTACATTTAAAAAATATATATTGACTAATATATGTATTAACAAAAATAAATCATGAACAATAGTCCCAGCTGCTGAAATTCAGTGCTCTATTTAGGTGCTTGGGTTGTTTAAATAGTTGTTTGATAAAGGAGTTAGGATTTGTGTATTTTCCCTCCTCTTTGGCTGTTGCTGAAATGCTCCATCTGCTAATGACTGTTTCTGAATGATGAGTTCTGCCCTTGCTCCTCCAAGCTCCTAATAACTGTGTGCAGAGTGTGATTGGCGTTGTGGTCCTTGGTCAGATCTAAGGTACGATAGTATGGAGTTATGTTCAAATAGCAGTTACAACCACGTGAGGAGGGGTGAAATGACTTCCTTATTCTCCCACTTCAGGTTTAACTGTAACAGGATCTTTTAGAGAATTGAGAAAGAATGTGCTTTGCCGATTCAGTAAGAGTCTCACTATTTACACTTTGAGGTTGTAAAAAATTAATCAGATAGATTTTCTTAGGTGAAACAAAGAAGATGATAAATTTATTGAAACTATTTCCCAAGCTAAAAACAAACTAGGTGAAATGCAACACCATTTATACGGTCACGCACATTTGTCTGGGCCCACACATACTAGTGCAGATGGCAGAGTGAAAGAATAGGCTTATAGGATTTTTTTTAATAGTTCTTGAAAGATAAAAAAGAGTGAATGGTTAACTCTGTTCCTTGACTGGTCTCGATGCCGTGGTTCAACATTGTGGCAGTTTTGTTCAGCTGTCCTCCTGGTTGTAGTTGTATGGAGCAGATTTCCATGTTTTTTTTAAAAAGATCATCTCTGTTTGAGTCAGTTTTTCTTCTCAAAATGGTCACTTTGCAAACCGGGCACAGCACATCCGAGAGAGGGCGAACAGAGCTTCAATCAGCCAGTGTTCAGTGCAGCATTGTCTTTTTTTCTCCCCTCTCCTGCTTGGTAAGGCCCTTGAAGTATCTCGCTAGTTGTATATTCCTTCTATTAGTTCACGTCTGCTGCAGTTATTGTTTCAGAACAGGTAATTGCATTTTGATGTCTCATCTCAGAAATATTTCAAATATTTTAGGGTGGTGTGAATCAACAAGGGATGGGTCTTTCACACTCCTCAGGGGTTTCAGTGTCTGTCTTCATTCCACTTGGTGGAATGCAAAATTGTGTATATTGCAGCAGTCTGGGCAGTTTTCTTAATGTACATATAGGGTCCCAGTTTCTTTTAAAATCCAGCTAGGAAAAGAAAAATTAGAAATCGTATCTTCAAAAAGCACATCCTTGTAACATAGTGGTTCAGAGGATTGTGGATGCTGACAAGTGGTGCCAACATTCTTAAAGCATTACCACTGGGGCAAACACTCCCTTTATAAGCGGTGTTGACTGTAGCACAAATATTAGGTGCTCACTTAATGGCACCCATACACATGTTAGCGAAATCTCGTCATGTAACACATTTTAAGTTTGGGCCAACATTTGGAAGATCCCTTACCTTAAGCGCTCACACTCTCTATTCTTGAAGGCAGGAATTGGTCACTAAAATTAGTGACTAAAGATGGGGCTTCATTCCAAGCCTGACCAACAAATTTGCTCTCTTTAGAAAAAGGCTCAAGTATTAGAGCATGTATGAATAATGGTGCCCTCCATGCCACCATGCCATACATGGCTGATACACCAGGCTTAAAAAGCACACTGTGGTGTGATGGCATCTAATGAATTCAAAACACTCCCCTTATACAACAATAAATCCTGGACATAAAAGTCTTGAGACTGAAACAATGGGCTGGGATTTTAAATTACTTCAAAGGGCAGGGAGTTGGGATAGGGTTGATAGAGCACAGGGGACAGAGGTGTCAAGATCCCCTCACATGTTGTGGAGATCTAACTAAAAGTTCTCCTGCCCTACACAGCCCCAGCAAACAACAACTTCACAACTGCTCAGAAGACCTTATACTTACCTCAAGAACATAACCCGTGAGCTTGGGAGACATCTATACATGGGAAAACACATTTCTCCCTCAACATCTCTTATACCAATTCTTGAGGCAATGTGAGGCAATGGAAAATGCACGACTGCATTTGCAAAGGGAGATGCTTGAAGGACAGCCCCAAGTCTGTCTGCTGGTTTCACTGGTGCTTCATAAAACTCTCCAAATTCATTCTAACTTCATGCACAAACACGGTGCTCCCCTGAGGAAGTTACATTTCTGTTAAGATTTCTGTTAAGTCAGAATAAATTCTTGAGCCTCAACTATTCCAATGTTCTACTGGCCAGCCTCCCAGCTCCATAAACTAAAGCACACTTAAAATTCTGATTGCCGTATCTAATGCAAGTCCTGCTCACCCATTTACCCCATCATCACTCACCTACATTGACTCAACTTCACCGAAAGCTCCCTTTCTCTAAACATCCACCAGCCTGACAACAATCCCCAGAATTCGTCTGAAGAGGAGTCAAACGGACTGGAAACATTAACTCTGTTTCTCTCTCCACAGATGCTGCCAGACCTGCTGAGTTTTCCCAGTATTTTCTGTTTTTATTTCAGATTTCCAGCATCCGCAGTATTTTGTTTTGATCCCAGAACTCTTCATCCCTCTGACTCTGGATTCTTGTGTATTGCCCACTTCCTATACGCCATTAACAGTCATTCGTTCAGCTTTCTACGCATCTCATTTTGGAATTCCCTCCTTAACACCACTGCCACTATATCTCCAAGACCTTTCTTAGGATTCACTACTTTGACCAAACTTATGGTCATCCCCTAATATCTCTTCTTTGGCTTGCCATCCATTTTTGTCTGATTATTGATTATTTTCTCTGTTATTGAACTTTTCAAAAAAATATGTTTTGTCCCAGGTGATGTTATCTCTGTTGGAGAGGCAAAGCTTTTTTTAAAATGACAATCAAGGTTGATGAATCTTATATTTGTATCTTATGTGTGAATAAAAGAAAAGATCATCTACCTCATTGGATTTCCTCCAACTTATTAAAAGCTGCATCCTGTTTCCACTGCTGGAATTAAGACAGCCCTGAGTCACACACTGAGGATATCCTATAGTGGTAAATGCCCTCAGTGATATTGTTGACACTGGTATGGCCACCAACCCACAAAGTCACCTAATTCTACACCATATAAATGCCTCAGCCACACGTTGGAGAAGTTATTTGTTCTGATCTATTAATAAATAGAATCCTGGAACAGGTACATCCAGGTGCCCAGTCACCAGATAAATCTACTAATGATTGTTCACCTACAGTTAAGTTTAATTTTCAATTCCATTTGTTATAGAGTCATTACGGCATAGGAGGTGGTCAGTCAGCCCATCGAGTCCATGCCAGCTATATGTGGAGCAATCCAGTCCTATTCCCCTTCTCTATTCCTGTGGCCCTACAAGTCTAAACCATGGTTTTCCCAACTTGCAGGAGTTATTCTATACAGCAGCTTTTTGAATGTTATTAATAGAATCTAATTCAATGCTGTAGAACACTGTTAAATGTGCTAGATAAACTTCCATGGGCCAGCTTCCCATCTCCTGAGAGATTTGGTCTTGTGCCACAGAGCTGATTGCAATCCACTGTTGTTTTATAACCTTTGCTTAGGGATTGGCTTCACTTGGCTCCTGGGAGAAAATGGTTTGGCACATTATGCAGTCAGACACAAGGTCTATTAGGCTGTACAGTGTGGAAGTGACATTCTTGCTCTTATTTGTGAGGAGATGGATAAAAAGAAGGAATTACAATTTCTTGATCTAAATGGAAATGAACTACTATTAGACTGAAACCCAAGTGTGTCCAAAATCAATTACGACCAGAATGCTAAAGAAAATAAGGCAGAACAATGATGGGTGAATAAACTGAGACCAAAGCCAAAGTCTGAGTTTGCGTACGTCAAGAGGTCGAAAAGGAGAGCAACAGGAGCTGTCTTTATACAAGATTCAAATGTCTAAATGTAACAAGCTGGCTGGATGCCAGTTGGAACAAAATACCACAACTGATGCAGGTAGAAATTTAAAGCACAAGCATTGATTGTGATAACAAAGCCGGCCAATAAATACAGCCAAAAATAAGATGTTCGTTTTTAAAAATCTACATATATGTCATTAAAATCTTTGATGTGCTGATGATTTGCATTACATATCCTAATTACCACATGGCTGACAAGGCCATGTGGCTTCCATGGAATTATAAGTGGCAAACCCTTGCTGAAAGCAGCAATGTTTGACCACAACCCTCTCACTAAAGCAACAATTAAAATGGCCAAAATAATAAATTAATTCCTAAAGATAGTGTTAAAAATAAAAATCATAAAACAAATCTCCAAAAAGCTTTACAGTACAAATTTTCTCAGTTCACTGAAACTGCAGTTAATTTATGTGATTTTAATTTCTGAAGCATTTCTGTCCCATTTTAGGCCAGTTTCTGCTCTCATTAAGCAGTAGATCCAAGCCCGATACTTTATAACATTGAACGCTGGCAAAGTCACTCGAGATGTGCTTCAAAAATTGAAATCAGGGATTCAGCTGGAGTTAGACAATGAGGAAAAACATAAATTTTAAAGCCCATATTAAGTGCTGGTTGAGGGTGAGGTTGGTGGTGAGAACTCATTTATATATTGGAAGATGCTTATCTCCTTTTAGAGCTACCAAGGGGGCAATTCCATGGCACTGAGTTAGGGATAGCACTGAGTTAGGGATAGCACTGTTGTTACATGTGAGGGTGCCCTCCCACATCTCTGGTTTGCAGACCAGGTTCAGGGCACAAGGCAAATCCACCTTAACAACTCAATGTTGCACCAAGTACAACTAGAAACAGCAGCCATGGAGCTGGGCGTCCAGCCATCAGACAGCGCTCAAGTTTGAGTAGAAGGGTTGAACCCACATCAATATTACCATGGTGGGGTTCTTAAGTGCATCTCCTTCACAGGGCAACCGTCACCTCCTTTTGTCAATCACTGGCATTCCAAGAACCTGTTAGATGGAGGTGAGCAAGGGAATATGGGGGGGGGGGGGGCAGGAAGAGAAACTTGTTGATAGAAGGGGAGGAGAATGCAGATATTTTACATTCCTCAGAACCATCATATCTAATCAGCAAAAGAGCAGAGCGCAAAATTCGGTACAGGACTAAGATCAAGTGTAGGAGTCATAGATTTAAGTGTATGCTTCAGCCACATGAAAAACAAACAAGTATCAAAAGTAGATTGAAAATGTGTGAGCTGCACGTGCAGATGCACACAGAGACTGGGAGTCAAACAATGGAAGACAGAGAATTAAGGAACAGCATAAAAGCAGAGACAGTTACAGGGAAATACAGATATTTGACATTTTTGTCCACAAGCAACGTCACAATAGGTTAACTTGCCCTTTTGATGTGCAGAAAGCAAAGCAAACTAAAGGCATCAAAAATAACAGGTGTACAACCTGTTTAAATTTGTTTAAAATAATATTAATATTAAATATTTGTTTAAATTAAAACGAGCAAAAAATGTAAAGGTAAGTGAACAGAGACAATGAATTACAACAACTATCAAACTCAAAAGTCCTAAAATTACACATGGAATATTAGCAAAGATGCAAATAAAATTTTTTAACACTTAAAAGAAATACATTAAGTGTTCATACACTTAGGTCTTGCATTCTAATTTCAAAACATAAGAATATCGACAAAAGATATTGAAAAGGTTGTTGCAAAGGCAATGCTAAGTAGAGCAGAATGTTATTCTTGGCTGGGAAATAACCAGCTTCTGCTCCCAACACATGGCCAGAGGGGGGAATAGCCCACAACTTGATTTCTCCAGAATGTTTTCCAGACCTGGTTCAACTATAGCAGTGAATGAGAAAGATTGTATATACTTACACAAAATAGCTTTTATGCTGAGCTAAATTTAGTGCAGCGTTAACACAAAAGTGGCAGATCTGGTAGCAAATTATTGAAGACATAAGATGCTTTCACTGCACTCATAGCTCATTCTATATTTTTGTAAGAGAGTTTTTTCATCGAATTCCTGCCTTAGAGTCAGAAGGTCATGGTTTGAAGCTCCTTTCCAGGACTTGTTTACATCAATGCAGCACTGAGAGTGTGCACTATGTTATTGGAGGTGCCATCAATTGAATGAGATCTCAATTGAGGCCTGTCTGCATCTTTAGGTGCGTGTGAAAGAGAGGAGAACTTGAGTTTATTCCTCAACAAAAGCCAAACTGATTTAACTGGTCATCTGTCTTGTTATGGGACTTTGCTGTGCACATATTGGCTACAACCGTTGCCAAGAAAATATCAATAACTTCACTTCCAAAGTACAGTAACTAATTGGCTATGAAGCACTTTAGGACATTTGAAGGATGTGAGAAGTACCTTATAAATGCAAGCTCGTTTGGTCCATATTGCACATTTGTTTTGGAGCAAAAAGATCAATACTGAACAGGAACACAACTTAATGAGGTTGAACTGCAATATATGTAAATGGTATACAATTTAAAAAGGTCTCTAACATAATATTTATAATTAGTTCAACTATCTCCACTACAATCTGAAACACTCAGTGGAAGCTACACAGTGGCAATTACATTAGGTATCCCACGGAAACATCGCTAAAGCTGTACCTCCAAATAAAAGTTAACCAAACTGGAGAAATCAACCATGAAATTTCTAAACTTAATTGTGGCATTTGGAACATTATCCTTTCTGCTGAAGGGTCATTAGGACTCGAAACGTCAACTCTTTTCTTCTCCGCCGATGCTGCCAGACCTGCTGAGTTTTTCCAGGTAATTCTGTTTTTGTTTTGGATTTCCAGCATCCGCAGTAGTTTTTTGTTTTTATCCTTTCTAAATGCTCAGCCAATATCAAACAAAGTTTGAGCATGCATATACAATCAAAAATGAAAATTTCCAAAGGAAATCATGGTTTTTAGCCTCAGAAATATGCATTGAATCAACAGACAAAAAAAGGAATGAGGTGTCCATGCCCTGAGTTTCAGTGGGAAGAAAGGGAAAGAGAGCAAGGAAGGGGAAGATGGAAAAAGCAGTGGAAAACTGAGCAACAAGAATACTAACCAAGTAAAAATAAATGGCGGGGGGGAGGTCTGCAAAACAAATCAGTGGAAGGTTTCACTCTTTTTAAAATTAGTTTACAAAATACCAACTGCACATTTCAGTTAATTAGCAATTATTTGAGCAATCTGTCTTAACTCAATACGCAGAAGGTACTTGGCTTGACGCAATAGCGACAGAGAAGATCATGCCTTGACAGCTATACTTTTTTTTACCTTGAAACATACTGCTGGATACAGTCAAAACTTGCTTGAGGCTTGTCTTTGCTGTCAGTCGACAAGTAGAATGAAAAACACCGCACACCATCATGACAGTCTGATTTAGGAGCAGGAATTTTGATGTACTGCTATAAAAAAGGGAGACATGCTTCAATGACTTAAAATTTTTGTAGAAACATAAGATAACATACTTTACTGTCACAACCGATTAACAATATAATAATAAATTGTAAACAACTGCACACTGCTGTAATATGGCTCAACATTTGAAACGTAGAACTATACTGTGTAAAAGGCAGCCATTTGATCCACTGTGCCTGTGCTGGTTCTTTGGAAGAGTTATCCAAATAGTCTCACTCCCCTGCCCTTTCCCCCATAGTTCTGCAAATTCTCCCCTTCAAATGCTTATTCAATTCCCTTCTGAAAGTTATTATTGAAACTGCTTACACCACCTTTTCAGATGGTGTATTTCAGATCACAAATGGCTGTATAAAAAAAACTCCCCTCCTGAAACATTTAAACTTGCCATATTCCAGCTTCTGCAATGGTTCAAACAGAAGAACAAGTGATGAACACAAAAGAAAAAAGCTTTTCAAATGTTTTACTATTGTACCGGTAAATTAGTAATGCTGAACACACTGCAACCACCAAGCAAACCTTCAGGCACGTATTAACTTCAACATTTATGGCCTGTAGCACTGTACAAAGCAAGTTTTCACTGGGGGATCAGGGCCATAGAGCTCCAAACTTTTAATACAGTAATATAAAGCTTAGGAGGTCTTGTGGCGCAGTGGTAGTGTCCTACCTCTGAGCCAGAAGCTCCAGGTTCAGGCCCCACTTCAGGATTTGATGCCCATGAAGGCTGCATTCATAATGTGGTCAAAGAAGTTGATTGTCAGTCTGAAATCCTTCCAAGATGCCTGATGGCAGGTGGTAAGACCATGAGTGTTTCTTGGTCAGCTATACTGCAGAAGGCAACAGCAAACCACTGCAGTACTTTGCCAAGCATAATCATGGACCAATCCAATGGAAGTCCATGGTCACCAACACCCTCTTAGGGCATGGTTCCTGATGGAGGAGGAATATAAAGTTTGCTATGATACATAATTGTTATGATCTCGGTGGAGACCAGTAACTTTTTAAAAGAAATTCGAACTCCCAGTTATTAACTGAAAGAATGCCACAAGATTTCATGTTTTAAAATAAAAAAACTTCTCTGTTTAAGAATAAAACAAAACAGGTACTAATAACATTATATTTCATAAACAGTTATACTTTAAAGCCAAAAATCGCAACAGATCAATTCCTGTTCTACTTTTATTTCCACCTAAGAGTTCCCCTATACGTGAAAGGATATTGAATGTTCTTTCACTTTTCCTGGGGCCAAATAAAGATGTGCCTCTCAGAAATTCACTTTGATACTTCCCAATGTTCCCACTATTTTCCAAGAAAATACTAGCATCTGACGAGGCGAACCCTTCAGCTTTCCTCCAACACCTCATGATTGTGGACTCCCCACGTCATGGGCCTCACTACATTCTTGCTTAGTGACGCCAAATCAGAAAACACCGATGGCTTCTGATAACCTTCTGCTCCTGGTCCACATCTGCTTTACAGCTCCTTGCAGATTTTCTCTCTACCTGTCTCAATGCTGCTTTCGAGCAGGTTTCAACTACCTACTTCTATGAGAAATTCCACACATAAAACCCCCAAAACCAATAACAAAACTTCCCTGCATCTATCTCCATAGCCATATGACACACCTGGGATGTCCCAGATAGCGTTTAGAACTAATTTATTTTCAAAACATCCCTTTGATTCTAAGGCCCACATGAATAATTTATATCTTTAATAGGGACAAGTGTAATCTTACCAGACTCACCGACCCCATTACGAATCTAAGTGAGGACCACCTGCCATTTACTGTTTTCAAACCTCTAACACTAATCCCCTTGAAGTAAACATGGACCATCTTTTGAATGGTAATTAACTTAGGGATGTTAACCAGTTTCTCAAATCCAGGGCCAGGCTTTTTGGGATGGCGAGTTTTCCCTTCCCGCCATCCAAAGAATTGACACTGACACTGTCTGCCCTGCAGCAATTTCACACTCCAAGGAGCATTAATTAGCTGCAGACAGGACTACCACCCCTCACTTTGGAGAAAGTCCCACCTCAGAGAGCTGTCGGCCAATCAGTTTGGCCGGCAGCTCTATAGTCCCTGCAGGGCCAGAAGCTGAGGTGGACAGGACTGGTACTGTGTGAAGCGACCAGAGCCTAAGTCTCGAGATTCCAGGAAAAGGTAAGTTTTGGGGGTCTCAGGGCAGGAGACGCCTAGGTTGGGTGGACAGTGGGGGGCTGGACTGTCAGTGGTTCGGGGTGGGGGTCCTGCGGTTACTGGACCTTAAGGGGGGGTGGGGGGCGCGCGCACCCGATGTTCAAAGGTCCCCCCCCACCCCGAACCTGATTACTTTCAGGCTTCCCCACATACCCGGAACTCCTCCTGCCAGCCTAAAAAGTGAGATTGGGCGAGAAGTGGCCCATAAATGGTAAATATTTGGCCACTTAAGGGCCTCAACTGGGGCAAGGGTGGGCGGCCCCAGCGTGAAATTGCAGAGGGGTTGGGGCAGGAGGGAAGCCCATCTGAGGAACTTTACGCTCACCTCCTGCCTACAAACCCACCAGCGGGGGGAGTGTGAAATTCTGCCCCAGGGATTTTTCCCCAATTATCTTGCATTTAAAATTCAATTCCCAAAACTAAAAGCTATACTCCCAAAACATACAAATTATAAAATTAGATATTCATAACAATACATTGTCCATTCAAAACTTACAGAGTAAGGTCTGAAACACCGCACAGTCCATGCGGTTAATGCAGCCGCCACTGCCACTGTCAGTTCAATTTTGAAGGTATAAATCCAAAAGTTATTTAAAAATGAAAATTACTTGATGCCACGAAATCAATCCAAGGATGTATGTTGTGTACAAATCAGAACACTGAGCAAGTACTGCACATGATTTTAGTGCGTGGAATTGTAGTAAATCTATACCACACTCATTCTGTGCCATAGTGACAGGACCATTGTTGAAGTCCTGCATGTGTGGAGCACTTTACACAACAATTTTGTTTTCTTTCAGCTTTTGTCATCATTGATGGCTATTAATTAGGGACAGAAAATTTAGCAAAATAGCTGAACCGGATTACCATACTTAAAACAGTGGGGAGAAATATCTTCAAACTTCCATTGATCTCTCACGGGCAAGTTTCCACTTGCCAGTTCAAATGCTAGAATCTCCAGCGCTACGTCTCTTCACACATCGTGACTGCACGAGCCAGATCCAACAGCTTTGATTCACAATATGCTACTTTTTCGAAACTGAAATGTTTCTATTTCAAATGTTTTAGTTCAGTTATTTCCAATCATTTGAATGAACGTTATTTTTTTTTTGTGTTGCAAGCTATTCATTTACTGTATTTCTCACAGTTTAACACAGGTTTCTGTTACAGGGCTCGGTACATCATCATTTCCCTTGTGAAGATTAAAATGCAAGAATTTGCTACATTTATAAAAAAAAAATTTGGAATAGGACTTGTATAAATAAAAAAAAAAGCAGAAAATTATAATTTCCCCTGCATGGTCTCAGCCTCAGTTTAGGTAGTGCTAAACTGAACTTTCATTCAGACTTGAAAGACTTGATCCAAGCTGTTGGAGTCTTCCAATTGTTAGCTCTAAAAAATGCAGTGTTTTTTTTTCAAATCAATGAATGGCAGTATATGTTTTGAACATACAATTTATGCTGCACCTTTCTCACAGAAACTCAAACTTCTATTTATACTCTGCATTGCCCAACTGAAATTGTATGCACTGCTGCGTGTTTCAGGTTTGAAAGGCTTTTTTTAGATTCAATGGCATAATATGCCTTACAACTGTAGAAATTCAACTAGGGTAATTAGGTTTTAAAATGTTAACTATTTAAACACAAGATATTTAACTATACCTTTATGGCTACTTTACAAGTACTTGATAAGGTTGGGAGTTCCTTAACCTATTAGTAATATTTAGCAAATATCTCAACATACATTTTTCTCATGTTTAGGTTCTACTGTTAGCTGTTTCAGCTAACGAGGCGGCAAGTTTAAGGGTTGTAAATAGCAAATAAGTAAATTAACTGAATAAACTGGGCTTTTCCTGATGAACCTTTAAAGTTATTAGATTGTGCCCAAAAATCTAATTACCCTAGTTGGATTTCTACAATTGTAAAGCATATTTTGCCATTGAATCTAAAAGAAGCCCTTCAAACCTGAAATGTGCAGCAGTGCATACAATTTCAGTGAGCTACTGACAAATGGAGAAAATTGTTGTGTGTGCAGTTGGTCTCTTAAATGTGACAAACCCATCAGGAATTGGATAGCAACAAATTAACCCCTGTAAAATGAGTCTGGGTTTATCCCCAAGGGTTTCTAGAATAAGCTGTAAATGGGAAAGGGGTTCTAAAAAAAGAAAATACTCCAGGGTCCTAGAGATAAAATCACAGATTACCCCTGCATTTTTCAGTTATCCTATTGCTTCCAACCAATATTCTGCAAGTTGGAAATTTCAAAGCAATGGTTTCCGAGAAGTACCTGCTATAAATGTTGAACAGAAAATCTTTGCTCTGCTCCTAATTTTTAATGTCCCAGTTAGGAAATAGTTTGAACGTTTTATTTCATGCTCAGCATTAGAACATGTATGCATTCAACAAAGCAAGACAGAATTTCAGCAAAATATTCATGTTCAGTTAAGATGTCCCAAATAAGTCTTACTATAAACAAGACCCACCGTCAGGGCCAATTTCATGCCACATAAGTTAGGAATGTATTTAACGCCAAATCTGTTTTCTCCTATATTGCACGTCACAAATTATCTACCCAATGTACAGTACTTACTTTCAGGATGTTGACTGCACATCTAAACAAAGCAACAGCAAAGCAAAATGCTGTGAACGCTGGAAATCTGAACTAAAAACAGAAAGAGCTGGTCTGGTAGCATAGGAGGAGAGAGAAACAGAGTTAATGAGTCAAATCGAATATGGCTCTTCTCTCCACAGATGCTGCCAGACCTGCTATTTCCAGCATTTTCTATTTTTATAGCTGACTGAAAGAACATGTAGAGAGAGTTAGAGACAAGGCCAAAAGGTGGTATGGTGGACAGATTTTGGAAGTGTGCTCCAGAGGGCATGATCATATATGTTGAAAGAGTAGCCAGCACTGGCGGAGTTAAGCTGGTGAGGAATGAAGAGTAGATCAGTGCCAGAGAAGTGAAAGGTGCAAGCAGGTTCACAAGGCTGAACAAAGTCACCAGGTAGGATAGGATGTGGCTTTTCAAGCAACTATACTTGAAGTTATCAACAGTTTCATAGCTAAAATCCAAAATCTTTTGGAAAAAAACATGATTTTACTTTTTCCAACTAGCAAGACTTTCTTTAACAGCAAAGAGCAGGTGGTACTTGTGTTGTTTAATCAGGTCAGCGAGTTTTGAATATTAACAATGTCTTGCTAATTGGCAATTTGAAATTTCTGGCTGATATTGTGTCGGCTTGTTCTCGGTTCTGGTTTAGCAGATATCAGCTGAAGTAATAATTGAAGTGCCATAATTTCAATGCTGGGTGCACCGAGGAACAGAAAAAATAGCCACGCGGCTCCCACTCCCAAATGCTGTTCAGTAATCCCTGATAAAAATCTATGCATGCCTGGATCTCAGCTGAGGCCAGGGTCGTGCACAGATATAGCAAACCCCACCTCACCTCCCAATGCCCCACCATCATATAAACCTACCAATTTGACTCAGTGCCTAAGTTCACACACAAAGAAGAACAGCTACCCAAATGACATGCCAGGGAACTTACTTCACCTGAAAAGACTCCAATATGAATAAGTGCCTTTAGGAGGGAGAAAATTGTATGGCGCAGGAGTGGGCTGTATGTCATCAGGGCATTTGCCCAACAGAAATAATGATCAAACAAATCCTAACATAGGGGGTTGGCATCAATCTCCATTCCATGTTTTCATTACTTCTTAAGTTATGTATAATTGTTGTGCTCAATGCTATATGCATGGTAGGTAATGTGTAAGGGATTCCAATAATACTAACATTTTCACAAGTCACAAAGGAATGTTTTGCTCCTTCTAAAGGTTTTCTACTGATAATCCTACCAGTATCGCTGAAACTCTTTCATGTCTGTGTGTTTGTTATGACAATTCACAGTAATTATTTACCTGTTCTTATTCTGCATATATGAAATGAAGAACCATTTTGTTTAAAAATTGAGGTCTTTCAATTGCACTAATTTTAACTCAAGTGTTAAAGATCAGAACCTTTAACATCACAAGGAATTACAGAAATTACAATTTGTCAAAATATTTTTAAAACAGTGAGGATGACTAGAGAAGTGAAATCTAGTGGTAGCTTTTTTTAATCCAATTGGAAATTTAGTGGCAGTATTGTAAAATGCTGTACGGTGGTATTTTTTTGAGAAACAAAATATGCTTGAATAGCCTCATTCTTGTTGTTACAAGTTCATGCTCTATTCTGTTTCTGCATGTCAGGTATATTGCCACACCTCCAGGTGACTGGTTTGCATGACTAGTTGCTGTTATCAGCACAATTCCCTAGACAGAGCTTTTCCTTAAATAGCAACTGAAAGCACACCCATGGATTTTTTTGTTAAACAGATTAAACAAAACATCATTCCATCATAGAGGGTTTTAAACCTGCTCAAATTAAAAAGCAAACATTGTGCCACAATTTAGACTGCAATAATTATTGTGCTTCTGAGACTCTTTAATCTTTCTTTTTAAGCTTTTACTGAAGTTCTGTAAAGTGTGGTGATTTTATACTTAACCTCATATTAAAATTAAGAAAGTTGCTCCACCAAGAGCTCAGCTGATTAAGTTTGTGAGCAGCTGAGTCACACAGATCAGGGGGGGTCCCAGGTTCCCTACCTGTGTTCAGCTACCTGATCCCAGCCTGAACAGCATTAGAGGCATCATTATTTTCTTCAGAGCCCTGAACAGAGAACAAAACGCATAAATATATATTTTTCAAATAAAGAAGGATTCTCACTTCTGATCACCATTAAACAAACACCTGGTGCCTGCACAGCTCTCAGATGAAAACA
Organism: Cetorhinus maximus; assembly: GCF_964194155.1. Lineage (NCBI taxonomy): Eukaryota > Metazoa > Chordata > Chondrichthyes > Lamniformes > Cetorhinidae > Cetorhinus > Cetorhinus maximus. The sequence continues at coordinate 28,394,086 of NC_135904.1, forward strand.
GGATTTGTGATACCTCCTCAACTAAAGAACCAGCTGACATGCATTATCCAGACTCTCAGAAATAACAGCAATTTAGTATTATAACTCAATATGTGCGGAATTGTACTGAGCAAAGTATCAAATCTTTGAGGAGAAGGGAGAAGAAACATGGAAGAAAAAAAAACAGTAAAACATTACTTGGGCCGCACCCATGCTAAATTTACTAAACTCCTATGTAACACGGAGTGTTGATGTCTATTCTTACCACACTCATAAAATCATAGAATGGTTACAGCACAGGAGGAAGCCATTTGGCCCACCGTGCCTGCGCCGGCTGTCGGCAAGATCAACTCAACCAGTTCGGCTTCTCTTTCCCCCACCACTCCCCTTGTCCCCCATAGCCCTGCAACATTTTCTCTTCAGATAATGATCCAATTCTCTTTTGAAAGCCACGACTGAATTTGCCTCCACCACACTCTCAGGCAGTGCATTCTAGATCCTAGCCACTTGCTGTGTAAAAAAGGTCCTTTTCCTCATGTCGTCATTGTTTTCTTTATCAATCGCCTTAAATCAGCGTCCTCTGGTTCTAGATCCTTCAACTAAAGAGAACAGTTTCTCCCCATCTACTCAGCCCAGACCAGACCAGCATCCTCTTATTTATAAAGGAGGATGGACACACAGCAGACAAATCCATTTCGGATGGGATGTCTTCATATGACACATCTTTGCTGATGGCTGAAGAAGTCAATCTTTGAGAGGCAAGGTTCTGCCAGAACTGCCATACATGAAGCTACAAAGTGTCATTGTGGGTTGATACTTTTGGCGTTGGTATCTGTTGCCAAACCGCTGTAACTACTGGTCATTGTGGTGTGCACATCAGTCCACGGGAGGTGTCACCATTTTCCTCCGTTATCAGCTAGAGACTCCCATGTGTGATTTTTAATGTTTAGGACCTTCAATGTCATGCTCGCAAGCATCCTTGAAACAGAGCTGTAGGCATCTTACTGATCATCTGGCTCTGGCTACTTCACCATACAGAACGTCCTTGGGTATGCATCACTTCATACTTTTATTTTGAATTTCATTTGTGACTTTTTTGTCCATTCCACCAACCTATCTATGCCCTTTTGAAATTTACCACCACTTTCCTCACAAGTTCACAATATTTCCAAGTTTTGTGTCATCCGCAAATTATGAAATTGTGCCCTATATACCCTAGACTTGGTCATGAATTGTTGATTTCTCTTCGTTGTTAACGACGGATATTTCTTAGACTCATCTACTGTGTGTTCTAATGTGGCTGTGAAGTCCAAATGCATGGCTATCCACAATGTGGACAAGGATGAATTGTCTGATTTTGTTGGGATTGTACAGTCTTTCTAGTTGGCCTTTTGCCCTGAGCTGCCTGTATCCTTTGCTGTTCAAAAGAAACAAAGCCCCTACTTGAGACTGCTCCCCAGAGCAATTTTTCTCCCAGTCTGCCGTGGGCGTGCCACATTGTCTAAGGTTCCCCTTCAAGAAGCCCTTAAACCTTAATTTCGACCTACCTCACAGACATTGTCTAAGTTTAAGTTGTGAATACATGACTGCCTCAGGGAATTTATCGTTAGTCATACGTACCACACGTCCACTCCATCTAAGCTGGCCTCTGATGGTGAATGCTACAATTCCAGAAATTTTTGCTCTTTGAAGTACCTCAGTGTTGCTCACTTTGTCCTCCCCTTTGATGCTCAGGATCAAATGCATCTCATGTGGAACCTGTCCAACTGTCTGGAATAGGTCGTCCAAGTCTCATAGGCACATAAGGGGGTAGATGTTACCACAGTTTTGTACGCAGCAAAATTTTTCTGCAAGTTTGATACGTCATTTCTTCTACAGCATCTTGCATAAACAGGCAAATGCAGAGCTTGCTCTGACAATTCTATTTGCCTCCTCACTGTCGATGCAGACATTTCTGGAGATTGTTCTTCTGAGATAGGTTAAGTTATCTACAGCCTTCAAGGTTGTGTCATTGATAGTTACAGTAGATGGGGTATAGTCAGAAATTGGTGGTGGTTGATGAAGTATCTCTGTTTTCCTTAAGTGGATGGTTAGTGCATTGGCGATAGTCCACAATCCTTTGAAGGCCATGTTCACAATGTGGCACAAGGGCACAGTCATGTGCACAGCAATTCCCATATCATTGTCTTTGATAGCTTAGTCTCAGGTTGAAGGGATTCCCATCTGTTCTGAATTGGATGTATATTCCAACAATATTTCCATTAAATGCCTCAGAAAGCATGGCAGCAAAGAACAAACTGAAGAGCACAGGGGCCAGGACACACCCTGACTTCACAACACTTGTTACGTCAAGGACACAGTGTACTCCCCACAGTCCAGCAACTCTGGCCACCATTTCAATGTGAAACTACTGTATCAGATGTACAGCTCCATAAGGACATCCAACTTTGGCTAAGGCTTTCCACAAGGCCTCACTGGGTCAAAGGACTGCATCAGGTCAATAAAGGCACAGTAGAGTCCCATCTGTTGTTTGCGGGAATTTTCGTGTATTTGCTGAAGGATAAAGATCACGTCACAAGTGCTTCTGTCTTTCCTGAACCCACTTTGACTTTCTGACAGTACAGATTCTGCTATGTGGCTTACCAGCCTGTCGAGTAGAACTTCTGCTCAAATCTTACCAGCTAACAGAAGCAACGAGGTTCCTCTGTGGTTGTCACGCACAGAATTTTGTCCTTTTCCTTTGTACAAGTGAACGATCATGGCATCCTGGAGCTCCTGAGGGATGGTTTATTGATCTCACATTCTATGATACAGCTGTGAGTTTGATGGCTAACTGGGGTCTCCTAGATTTGTAAATTTCTCCTGGGATCCTGTCCAGGAGCGTAGGGATCTGATGGCTTTGTCAACCTCCACAGTAGGAGGCTTCCTGTCCAAGTTTTCACATATGGGCCAAGCTGGAAGTTTGTCTATAGCTAACCCACTTTCGGTGAATGGGGGGGTATAAGCACGCCCCTGAAGTGCTCACCCCAGTACTCTTCGGTAACTGTCCTGTACATCAGGAGAGATTCCCCTTCAGCGCCGAGAATAGCCATGTGAGGGAGGGCCATACAGTCTTCAGGGCTTTATAGAAATTCCACATGTCGTGCTGATCAGCATAGACCTGAAGCTCTCTGGCTTGCTTGGCCCACACAGCTTCTGTTGCAAATTCCTTTTGCTCTCCTGGACAATCATCAGTGCATACGCTCCAAAAATGACTAGTCCTGGGGATATCAAGGAACAATTCTATGAGAGCCTGAACAGAGCTATTGCAAACACTCCACAGCATCTTAACAACTCATGTATTTTTATTTCCCAGCCATGCTGCACATGGCAGTTGTTTAGTTTGATCATCTGACCTCGGTGGTTTCTTTTCTGTGTTCCGGGAACATCATTAACAGCTTCCAGAACTGCTGATTTGAAGATTGACCGTGCCACTTCAACATCATCACTTGGGCTTTCTTTGAAGCTGTTCCTCAAGTCTGAGCCTGAATTATTCGCAGTACTCTGGCAGATGTCAATTTCTGCACATCTAGCTGTCTTGGGGGTCTACTGAATGTTGTTTGTCTTTTCGGTGACAGTAAATTCCAACTTGGAGCATAGCATCCGATGGTCTGTAGAGCACTCCACTCCTCTCATAGCCCCGGTGATTATAATATCTTTGTTGTTGCTCGGCCGAGCGAGAATAAAGTCATTCTGATGCCAATGTTTAAATCTTGGGTGCATCCAACTGTTTTTGTACTTTGCTTTCTGCCTACACGTCAATATTATATCGCAATTGCTCCATGTCAACCAGAGCAGCTCAGCATTAGGGTCGGGAGCTGTTGCCTTTATCAAGTAGTTTCTTGGAACATACAAACTCTAAGTAGAGTTATCATTTTTTCTTTTCGTCTCACCTGCAACATACTGCAGCATGTGTATGAATACTAATGCAGTGCATTTCAGGATATAACGGGATTAGTGTGAAGGAGTCGGTCTGGTGTGTACACAAGAAATACCTATGTGAGAGTCGATTGCACTTGCCTAGCCCCATTCTCTTGGTCTTGCACATCTGTTCCCAAGGTTTGACAAGTCAAGGTGGCTAGAGATGTAGTCGACTGCAGTGGATGATTTGCAGCATATTCTGCGCCTGTGCTAATGAACCTTACAACAGTCCACACAGTTGTGTTGCGATGCTTTCAGTGCCAGTAAGGGAAAACCATTTCCTCTGCTACATCCGTCAAGACAGCTTTTTTTTTGTGCATTTGAAAAAGGGTGGTTGGAAATAGCATTCTCCTTCATATGTGGACACCAGCCTCGCCTGGTTTGGCCTGCGAACCACCGCAGTTACATGGGGTGTGCACAAGCAGCTACGTGGAGACACAGGTGAGAGCTGAGTGAGTGTCGAGTATGGGGTGCAGTTACCCATCCAGCTATGAAAGTAGGATGTGGCCGACTTCTGCAAAAGGGGCTACAACTGACACACACCTCAAGAGAAGTGTCTATGGATTCTGGTAACTGTAATTTATTAGGACCCAGAAAAACCAGAACGAAAGAAAACTATTGTGCTGATTCTAACAATCTGAAGGATCTCTTAAATGGGTGAATTATTTCAAAAGTGATGATATCACAGGAAAGGAGGTCCCTCAAGCAACAGCATCACCACTGCAGTCAGTCGATAGCTCTATTCCTGGTGTTGTGCATACTCCCAATCAGGAGGCAGTTATGCAGATTTGCAGTACCTTTGTGAATCCTCTAAGTGCAGGTAATTGCAGAACCTAACATGTTCAGACATGTGAACCAAAGCTGCAAAACCTTGAGCAGCAGCGGATGGGTGAATATTCAAGTTTTCTGTCTGAACATAAGGCTACTGAATTAACAAGCCCACAGGTCTCTTTTGCACGCAAGTCCTTTTTACTGAATAATGATGATTTTCAAACAGCATTGCCTTTTGCAAAACAACTTGTACAAATGAAGGAAAAATGTGACAATGAGTTTCAAGATCAAATGTGCATTAAAAGGACACACGTTAGATAAATGTGACACTGACCCTGTTAAGCAGTGCATTAGTATATATCAAGAAAATCAGGGATCTTAATACCAACCCCCAGGGAACCCCACTATAAACCTTCCTCCAGTCTGAAAAATAACCATTCATCACTGTTGTTTCCTATCGCTCAGCCAATTTCATATCCATGCTGTTGTTGTCCCTTTTATTCCATGAACTCTAACTTTGCTCACAAACCTGTTAAGTGGCACTTTATCAAATGCCTTTTGGAAGTCCACATACACATCAACCTCATTACCATCATCAAAAAACTCAAGCAAGTTAGTTAAACACAGTTTTCCCTCAACAAATCTGCATTTGTCTGGGTTAATTTTGTCCCAGGTTATCATTTCTAAAAGATTCAACCCCGCCTCCCCCCCACCCCCCAATGAAGTTAAACTGATTGGCTTGCAGTTGCTGGGTTTATCCTTATACCCATTTTGAACAAAAATGTAACATTTGCAATTCTCCAGTCCTTCAGCACCTGTATCTAAGGAAAAGCGGAAGGTTATGACTAAAGCCTCCACAATTCCCACCCTTACTTCCCTCAGTGTCCTTGAATACATCTCATGTGGTCCTGGTGACTTATCAACTTTTTTAAGTATAGCCAGTTTATCTAATACTTCCACTTTATCAATTTTTAGCCTATCAGGTGTCTCAATTACCTTCAATTTCACTATGACTTGAGCAACATCTTCTTCCTTGGCAAAGGCAGATGCAAAGTATTCATTTAGTACCTCAGTCATGGCCCCTACCTCCAAGCATAAATCCCCCTTTAGGTCCATAATCAGCCCCACTCCTCCTTTTATCACCCTTTTACTATTTACATACATTTTTTATTCTTTCATGGGATGTGGACATCGCTGGCTAGGCCAGCATTTACTGCCCATTGCTAAATTGCCCTTGAGAAGATGGCGGTGAGCCACCTTCTTGAGCCACTGCAGCCCATGTGGTGTAGGTACACCCACAGTGCTGTTAGGAAGGGAATTCCAGGATTTTGACCCAGCAACAGTCAGGATGGTGTGCGGCTTGGAGGGGAATTTGCATCTGCTATCCTTGTCCTTCTAGGTGGTGGAAATTGCGGGTTTGGAAGGTGCTGTCAAAAGAGTCTTGGCAAGTTGCTGCAGTGCATCTTATATATGACGTACACTGCTGCCACTGCGCCATGGTGGTGGAGGGATTGAATGTTTAAGATGGTGGATGAGGCGCCAATCATGCCGGCTGCTTTTTCCTGGGTGATGTTGAACTTCTTTAGTGTTGCTAGAGTCATACTCATCCAGGCAGGTGGAGGGTATTCCATCACACTCCTGACTTGTGCCTTGTAGATGGTAGACAGACTCTGGGGAGTCAGGAGGTGAGTTATTCACCACAGAATTCCCAGCCTCTGACTTGCTCTTGTAGCCACAGTATTTAAGTGGCTGGTTCAGTTCAGTTTCTGGTCAATGGTAACCCCCAGGATGTTGAAAGTGATGGGTTCAGATGATAATGCTATTGAATGTCAATATATGCCTACAGACAACTTTTAGATCCCATTTTATGTTAGCTGCCAGTTTCTCCTCAGAGTCTCTCTTTGCTTCTCATATGTTTTTTTCACTTCACCTCTGAACCTTCAACATTGAGTCTGGTTTTCAATTCAATCCTCCAGTCTTAAACTTACCATGGCTACCATGTGGGAGCCAGTTTAAGGAAAAGGGAATCACAGGTTCTGCAGCTGTACTGAGATAAATAGTCTGCTCAAAGAGTTAAAAATAAAGCACAAGCTCAGTTTCCTTAAACCCATGGAGCATCCAAAGTTAAATTGAGTAAAGCTGTGAAGCAGCGAGTAGACAAGTAAAACAAGGAAGACAGCAGTAAGCACACTTTAATCTATCTGCTGCTTCATAGCTGGCAGGTAAGGATTCATAAGTAAAATGTTACGCCCCTTTTTAATATTTAATGAAACATTAACTGATAGAACTAATTATTTAGAAGGGATAAGATTATCTTTACTTCTGAAACATCAACTTCTGCCCTAAGTCACATATCTTAACTACTAACAACTGAAGTGCAGCAACAGAAAGTTGTAGCTTCCATTTGTGCAATTCGACACAAGTCTGAAATGTATTATTTCTAAATTCAATCCTTGATACTCAAATGTGGATATTCAGTCCATCAGTTGCATCAGCACTGTGGTATTCGATGCAAAAACAGGCAGACTACTCTGAGCCAGACTTGGCTAGAAAAATAACTGCATGTCAATCTGAATGCCTTAATTAATGCACAAATCAGCTGGCAAGAGTGTGATATAGTGCAAAGTTGCACATCTCCAGAACTTGCAGGTTGATTTTCTCCATTCCACCATTTGCTTCACACAATCAGCATCCTACCCTTAAACTCTCCATTTTTTAAAGAAATTGCTGGATTTGTGTATTAATTGTCTATTAAACTTAATGCAGAAAGTTAAGTCCGGTGATTAATAATGCAAATACCCTTTTAACAATGTGATAATTATTAATACAAAACCAAAATACTGTAGATGCTGGAAATATGATGAAAGGTCAGAGACCTGAGGCATTAACGTTGTTTCTCTCTCCACAGATGTTTTCCAAATCAAATTTTTAATTTTATTCTTACTTTCACTTGTCTGTTTTTTTCTCTCTATCTTAATGCAATCTTCCATTCCCTCTCAGTTTCTCTTTCTGTATCTGATTTGACTCTAATTCACACTATTGCCTTCTCCATCAGGTTTCTGTTTCTGAATTCTTAAATCTCAATAGTTAAGGAAATGCACTGGTGGTCCTGCCATTCGCTAATGACTTGTCCCGTTGCAATCACCATACTATATCAGCTTATTCTTCCAGCAAGTTATGGTGCGAAAGAAAAATTAGCTGAACACTGCAGAAAAAAGTCTAGCAAACAGCTTTTGCTATGAGGTGCTCCATTCATGCAAGTTCCAGCCCAATGCAATAACATTCGAACGGCCAATGTAACACCCTTATTCAAAATGGGAGGGAGACAAAAAACAGGTAAACATAGGCCAGTTAGCTTAACATCTGTCATTGGGAAAATGTTGGAGTCTATTAGAAAGGATGCAATAGCAGAGCATTTAGAAATACATAATCTAAGCAAGCAGAGTCAGCATGGCTTCGTGAAGGGGAAATCATGTCTAACAAATTTATTAGAATTCTTCAAGGAGGTAACAAGCAGAATAGATGAAGGGGAACCAGTAGATGTAATATATTGGATCCAAAAGGCATTCGATAAGGTACCACACATAAGGCTACTTAATAAGATAAGAACCCATGGTGTTGAGGGTTGTATATTAGCGTGGATAGAGGATTGGCTAACTAATAGAAGACAGAGAGTTGGGATAAGGGGGGCATGTTCGGGATGGCAACCTGTAACTGGAGTGCCACAGGGATCAGTGCTGGAGCCTCAATTATTTACATATATTAATGACTTAGATGAGGGAAGTGGAATGTACTATCGCCAAGTTTGCCGATGACACAAAAATAGGTGGGAAGGCAAGTGGGAGGATGACACAAAGAGTCTACAGAGGGATATAGACAGTTTAAGTGAGTGGGCAAAAACGTGGCAGATGGAATATAATGTGGGAAAATGTGAGGTTATGCACTTTGGCAGGAAGAATAGAGGAGGTGAAGATTATTTAAATGGAGAAAGACTGCAGAAGGCTGCAGCACAGAGGGACTTGGAAGTCCTTGGGCATGAATCCCAAAAAGCTAACATACAAGTTCAACAGGTAATTGGGAAGACAAATGGAATGTTGACCTTTATTTCAAAGGGAGTGGATTATAAAAATAGGGAAGTCTTGCTAAAACTATACTAGGCAAAACTATAGCTAGACCACACCTAGAATATTGTGAACAATTTTGGTTCCCTTATCTAAGGGAAGATATACTGGCATTGGAGGCAGTCCAGAGAAGGTTCGCTAGGCTGATCCTGGGTATGGAGGGAGCTTCTTATAAGGAGAGGCTGAGTAGGTTGAGCCTGTACTCATTGGAGTTTAGAAGCATGAGGCGACCTTATTGAAACATATAATTCTTAGGGGGCTTGACAGGGTAGATGCTGAGAGGTTGTTTCCCCTTGTGGGAAAGTCGAAGACCAGAAGGCATAATCTCAGGGTAAGGGGGCACCCATTTAAAACAAAGATGAGGAGGAATTTCTTCTCTGAGGGTAATGAATCTGTGGTACCAGATACCAGTATCTGTGGTATCAGTACCACAGAGGGCTGTAGAAGCTGGGTCATTAAGTATATTCAAGGCTGAGATGAGATAGACAGATTTTGAATCAGTAAGGGAATCAAGGGTTATGGGAAAAAGGCAGGAAAGTGGAGTTGAGGATTATCAGATCAGCCATGATCTCGTTGAATGGCGGAGCAGACTCGATGGGCCAAGTGGCCTACTTCTGCTCCTACGTCTTAGGTCTTATGGTCAGACCAGCTACTCCCTATTACAATCTGTACTTTACAGTAATGATACTATAAATAGTATATACTGCATACCTAACAGATGCAGTTCCATTTGTTTTCTTACAGTGGTGCCCAGCTGCACGTGTGAAGAGATTTTACTGTGTTTTAAATGAAGTTACAGATCAATATATTAATTCTAGCTCCAACTTACAGCAATGGAGCTGGGAATTTTGTAATCAAAGTAAGCAGTTTAACTCTTCAAGATGGGAGCATCTATGCATGCCGAAGTGAAAAGCAACTCAAATTACGCAACGAGGAGGACTAAAGTTGCCACACACAAAGTTAGAAAGTTATATCAGAGAGTTAAAATCCAGTGTAGATTAAAATATTTTGTGTCTTCTGGCTGTAAGGACATCTGTGTGCAATTTCAAAGTTTCAACTTAACAAGACTGCACTGCACTTTAAGTCCCTTATAGGTGAAAATCATTATCTTTTAAAATTTCATAGCATACACAATGCAATGTTGCCACATTACAAAATCTTCTACAAACATAATTCTTCACAGACTATCTCAGGGAAAATGTCTTTTTCTGCAATGTTTCTTTGAGATAGGTGCATGAGGGTGCACAAGCTCACATTCAATAGTCTCAGAGGCACTTTTTTCCACAATACATGTAGAACTATACAGGAATACTACCACAATTTGAAAACAATTCTACCAGTGACTTAAATTAGAAGAGAAAAATCAACATTAGAAGGCAAAGTTTGAAAAACATCTGTTCTGATATAATGTAAGCCTATGTTTGGAATATTTTGAAAGTGACTTGCATCTATATTGGGGATTTGATTCCTCTTCGACATACAGTGAAATAAAACTCAACACTGCTGCGGTTCAGATCAGCCAATGAATTAGCACCCGGTGAGAACCTGCACTTACGGTATATGGTGCATCTCTCACCTAAGGGGCATTCAAAAGTGCTTTGCAGTCAATCAATTACTGCTGTAATATAGGCAAACTACAGCAGCCAATTTGCACTGCTAGGTACCACAAACAGCAATGATATAAGTGACCAGATAATGTTTTAGTAATGCTGGTTGAGGGTAAATGTTGGCCAATTTACCAGAAAAACTGCCTTCCTTTTCTTGCAACAGTGCCATGTCAACTGCTTTAATCGGGCAGATGAGGTCTCAGTCTCATCCTAAAACAGCACCACTGACAATACAGCACTCCTCTGTACTGAATGTAAGAATTAGCCTGGATTACATGCTCAGTCTCTGCACTGGAGTTAAACCCGCAGCTTTCTGACTCAGAAGCAAGTGCTGCCACTAAGCCAAACTGACTGACGCTTGACCAAATGAATTTTTCCATTATTATTCATTCACCGGGTGTGGGCGTCGCTGGCTAGGCCAGCATTTATTATCCACCTCTAACTGCCCTTGAGGTGGTGGTGGTGAGCTGCCTTCTTGGACCACTGTGGTCCATGTGGTGTAGGTACACAAACAGTGCTGTTAGGGAGGGAGTTCCAGGATTTTGACCTAGCAACAGAAAGAACGGCAATATATTTCCAAGTCAGGATGGTGAGTGGCTTGGAAGGGGACTTCCAGGTGTGCCCATATATCTGCTGCCCTTGTCCTTCTAGATGGTAGCGGTCATAGGTTTGAAAGGTGCTGCCTATAGAGCCTTGGTGAGTTCCTGCAGTGCATCTTGTAGATGATAGACGCTGCTGCCATTGCGCATGGATGGTGGCGGAGGGAGTGAGTGTTTATGGATGGGGTGCCAATCAAGCGTGCTGCTTTGTCCTGGATGGTGTCAAGCTTTATTAATTATTTTAATGCATGCCTGAACAATTGCAAAAATGAACTCCAGCTGAAAATATTGTACACAGAATGAGAGCCTGTTTGAAGGAAATAGCACAAGAATGGAGATCTACTATGCTTTCTACCCAGTGATGCACACGAGAGATTAGATGCAAATCTGGAATTAAAATAAACCTGGCGTCAGTAATGGTGCCACGAAACTAACGTTAGTCGTCGTAAAAACCCATCTGGTTCACTAATGCCCTTTAGGGAAAGAAAATCTGTCATCCTTAACCTGATCTGGCCCACATGTGCCTCCAGGCCCACAACAATGTAGTTGATTGTTAACTGCCCTCTGAAATGGCCTAGCAAGCCACTCAGTTAAAAGGCAATTAGGGTTGGGCAACAAATGCTGACGCCCACATCCCATGAAAGAATTCTAAAAGGAAATGTGCAAAAACTCTAAGAATGTTATCAAAATCTGAATTTTAAGCACAGTTGTTAAACTAGAATGTAAAACTAAAAAATGGTACAGCAATTTACAGCCCTACCTCACTATTAACCTTCAACCAAGAAAGAAATGAAAGGATTGTTTAAAACAACCATGCACACACACTGGCTACAGCACATTTTATAACCCGTAAATCTTTACGACTGTAAATTATTTAAGAACAGTCTTTTCATTATGCAGCACATTTTTATTTTCTCCAATAAATATGAATCAACAAGCTTTCAAAACTTTGCAAGTGAAAAACATGCAATTTAATGATAATTATCTTTTGTCTCTGCTTTTAACGATCAGCAGAAAAATCCCTTTAATTAGTTGAAGTCAGCAGTGTCACTTTCAGATGCAGTTGGCTTTTAAAGAACCAGGCAGAATCTGTGAGAACAATTATCCATGTCACGCCAAAGCCACTGTGAGATGCAGCAGCACATTCTGATGGCAGCAATAATTAACATTAGCATCCCCAAAGTGAGTTCTAAATTCTTAACTGTTGGTAAGCCATGTAATACATTCCAGATCTGCAGACTGTACAAAATACAGAGATGCCAGAAAGGTTCTCTAATGTAGTTAATTTAGTTGTGTTAATGGCCTGAAGGAAGTCTGAATATAGTCTTAGTAGGGTGTGCAGATAGAAGAACCAAAGCACAATGGAGGGACTGCTCACAGCAGGGCCATGAAATTTAATACTGTCAACTTGACTACCTTGTAAACACAGCATTGTAATGAAATGGAGCCCGAATTACATCCCAGCAACATTTTCAGAGTTTTCTTTAGATCGAAACAGAAAATTTACCATGAACGTACTTATCAAATAAAGCATTTACTGTGCAATTTGGAATTTATATTTTGTTCTAAAAACTTGTAATCAGCCCTTCCCATTACTGAGTTACACAAGTCCAGGCAATGAGTAATTGTATACATCTTCATTCAAACAAGCCATAGCCCATTTTTTAAAAAAAGTTTGTGGTTATTACTTTTGTTCATTTAGTTGGGTGGCTAACTCGACATTAGGGAACTGTTAGCTCTGCAGGAAAATGTAAACAGTCCAGTCCAAATGTAAACAGCCATTAGAAAGACAACATGGTCTGAAGGGAGGGGCTCTACAACCACAGAAGCTTTTGCTCCATAACTGGTGAAAGATTCAATTGTCTTTGCATAAGAGGTGAAAACATCGTGGTTTGTTTCTTTTTTTTAAAAAAACAATTTGGTTACAGTGCAATTACTATTCCTTAAATCATGTGTAATAATAACAAATTGAGAATTAGCGGTCTCTGAACTGAGTTTTTCACCTGCTCCTGAAGCTTATTCATGTGTAATTCTGGAAGGATACCTGCCAATTAATGACACAGCTGACACCTGGATGATGAAGGCAAAGGAACCAAACAGATAAAACTGTTTCTTTTGATCCCAGTAATGTCCTCCTCGGTGAAAATTCAAGCTGGACATTGATTGCAAGCAGCTCTTTTCACAGAATACTGTTCTAATGTGCCAGGTTGAATAGATGTCACAAAACAACTGCACGCTGTAGTGTGAAACTTCACTGTGTTCTAGAAAATTTACATAGCAGTGTGAGAAACACTTCAGAAACAGCAGATGTCAAACACAGTTCTGCCCAAATCAGACCTGCTTCACTTTTCAGTGCCCCATTGTTGGTAGCATGTGAAGATTAAGAAAAATTCCATTTGGATATTCAGGATATTCCACACTGTCACAACTAATTATTGACTAACACTGCATTTATATTGGGGAAGCACAGGAATGGTTATTACTTTGAAGCTTTAAAAGCCAGCTTGTTTGTGGTGCAAGGCTGTTTCTAAAGCAGCTTAGTCTACTTTAAACTGCGACAGTTTTAATTCCTGGGCTGGTACAGTCCTGGGCAGAGTTCTATCCAAATGAGAAACAATTGTTTCTTGGCACACACAGCGGCAATTTTCCTGATCATTTGCCCCACCCACCCACAACCCCCCACTCCCTGGGAGAGCCCATTCCCCAAGCACAGAGGTCAGGGGAGAATAAAGACCCACTTGCAGTCCTTGGTCTTCTTTATATTGGTCTGGGCTTCCAAGGTTTCTTCCACCTGGAGAATGGAGGGGGAGGCGAAGCTCATGTGCAATAGGTGCAGGTCCATGCCTGTAGTGCAAATGAAGTGTGAGGTGGTTATTATATTGTTATGTGATTTGTAGGGGGCTGGAACCAATTGTCATGTGACCGTTCATCCAAGATGCCATGAAGCTCCTGCATTTTGAGTCTAAAAGTGTGATTATTTCGTACTTCTAGGAGCCAAAAGACACTTGTACCAGGACACATGCCTCTTTCTTTTGGAGTTGCAATTTTGGGACTCTGAGAGTCAGGGGGCCCCCACAAATCAGATACCAGTCTTCTGCTTGAAATATCCATTAGACTGAAGAACATGGGTGGGCTCAAAATATTCCGTAGCACCATTCAAAGAAGAGCATAATGATTTCCCGCATTCCTGGCCAAGAATACTCAAATTATCTAGTCATCGATTCATTTGCTGTTTGTAGGACCTTGCCGTGCTCTAATTATTTATCACATAACAGCAACAGAAGCATCTAAAAAAAAAAGCTGCAAAATGCATCCTCTTCCCTTACGTGGTCTAACTGATATTTAAGTATATAGTGTGACGATCCCAGCTGATGTTAACATTGGACAAGTTAGATCCCAGGGGAAAACCTGGCTTGGCAGATCCTAACTTTTTTTTTAGAAACTGTGAGGAAAGTTACTGAACAAATTCACAGAAGTCTGCTGATGAACTTTTAACAAAGAATAAAATATTTATTCAAACAAGAAAAAATGAACTATATTACACCAGACAAAAAGGTTGGAATGATATCAATACAAACACATGATGATGATTGAATTTCCCAATATTCATTTACCCAGCAATATCTTTACACACAGGTCAGTCAAGTGTTACCACTAGCTTGACACAAAGGCTCCTTGCTTGGGACTGGCACACGTGCAAATGGTTTTCTTCTGGCGAATTCTTGAACATTCACTTGATGCTTCTCACCCAACTCGTTTCACTCTGAGACACCCAAATATAACCGCACTTTAAACTCACCTACTTCAGCAGCAACACCACTAAACTGATCATGTTACTGAGTCCTATAACTGACTATTCAGTTAACTACTGTCCCACTAGCCTTGTACTTTTCTCAGAGAGCTGAAAAATCCCTGCCTTCACTCTCTGACAATCACTGAACTCTTCCCTGTCTTTCTCAGTGTCTCTGTATCACTTGATACAGTGATACAGAGACACTGTATCTGTTTTTCTATTTTGTTCCCCCCCCCCCCACTAAAATCACTAAACATCTAACCCCTTTTTAACCCATCTCTAACTTCAGGGGTTGTAAAACCTCATTAAAAATGTATATAATATAAACAAACCCAACAGGGACCTTTCAGCCACAGGCCCACCCAGGCTTCTGGGCCCCAAAGCTCATAAACAACCAAAAATGAAATTTATGAGGATAGGTTGGACAGGCTAGGCTTGTTTTCACTGGAGTTTAGAAGGGTGAGGGGTGATTGGATTGAAGCATACAAGATCCTGAATGGTCTTGACAAGGTGGACGTGGAAAGGATGTTTCCTTTCGTGGGTAAGTCCAAAATTAGGGGGCACTGTTTTAAAATTAGGGGTCGCCCTTTTAGGACAGACATGAGGAGAATTTTTTTCTCTCAAGAGGGTTGTGCGACTTTGGAACTCTGCCTCAGAATGCAGTGGAGGCAGGGTCATTAGATACTTTTAAGGCAGAGTTAGATAACTTCTTGTTAGGCAAGGGAATCAAAGGTATTCAGATGGGTATGTGGAATTCGAAACACAAGCAGATCAGCCATGATCTTATTGAATGGCAGAGCAGGATCGAGAGGCCGAATGGTCTACTCCTGTTCCTATTTATGTTTCTTATGAACCCATTTTACCTTTTTTAACACACAAATATATATTTAACCTAAAAATTATACATTGCTCCTACATTGTTCCATAGTAAGAATTTAAATTTGAAATCCCTGAAAATCAGCATGGGAATCATAATGCATTATTAACCTGCACCTTGTCGATTGAAATGCAGGCATCACACAAACCTGCTGCTCACTAGAATGATGTCCGAGTGCGGCCAGCATGATCTGCACCGTTCATTGGCTGCATGTGTCAGCAGGGACCTAAAATCACAACTTCCTAACATCGCTTAAAGCGAGACTTCAATGCATAAGGTGGCTTGCGCATCTTAAAGGGGAGGTACCGTGTGGCTGGAGCTGGTGCTGGGAGTCGTGCAGGAAGTGAATGATCAGGGGAAACAGTGAAGAATAGAACACACAGGAGAGCAGTTCCAAGATTTTTTGGGCTTTGCAGTGGCGGTCTTGTTGGAGGGGTGGAAAGGTGATGTCCTGTACCCAGAGGCAGGGGAGGGAGTAAGAAGCCTTTGAGACAGAGTCAAAAAGGAGTGGATGCTGATAACCATGAGGTCAGTATCAGAAATAAAGCCCTAAAGGACTGAATGCAGTGCCCCAAGAAGTTCAATGACCTTACAAGCGTGGCCAAGGGCAGTGAATGCATTTTCAAATGTTAACTATGCTACTAGCCTTAGTCACTGCTCAAATTACCATATGTCCATCAATCGCCTACCAACAATCTCCCTTAATCAGGATTCATATAGCTTGACCTCACCCTCACACACTTAGCACAACTGCAAAGCCTCACACTTACATCTCACAGCTTGAAAACAGTTAGCTATTCAACCATGACAGCCACATCAGCCAAAAAAATTGTATGACGCTCTGACACACTCCTATCTATTGTGCAGGAAAATGTGGTGCACAATCAGAGGCAGCAGGAGCTTAATGGGAGAGTGACAGACCCAATGTCATGTCTGAGCCCTCATGGAGAAGATGCCGCTGGCAATTATTGCAATGAATATTGCCAAGGCTCCGGCCAGTGGTGGTACTCAAGTCATTCAAGGTGATGGTACCCTCAAATATAATCCTCCTCCTCATGTCCCACTTGTTCCTCATCCCACAATCTCTTCTGACTTACAAACTGCAGATTGTATAATCATGTACCTCTCACTTCCCCCCATCCTTTTGCCACAACCTTACCATCGTGCCTTTTCTCTTTCAAGCATCCAAGAGGTTCAGCAGTGGAGGAACACCAACATGAGAGTGAGCAATATTTTTGCATGGTGGCCGAGCAGAAGCTGAGACAGTCGGCCAGTAACAGAGGAAAGGTAAGGTGATACCCTATTGGCAAATGGGGAACGGGATTACTGGTAACGCATTCAGATGCATTCTTTATGGCCTGCCTGGCCTGAAAGGGGCTATCTCGGTTTCCACTCCAACCTCCTCCACTCTGCCGAGTACTGCCGGCTCCTTCAGAGCAGTCCAGGCAACGAAAGTAATGTTTCAGCCTGATTACATTTCATGTGGCAGCATGGCGTTCATTGCATGTATGTGCACTGGAATCACAAGCCATTTTGCCAGTGAACAGCCCTATTCGCCCAGTAATCATCCTTTGGTTTGCCATGGTGGCTCAAATCCAGATGGAATAGCGAATTGCCGCAGTGAGAATGCATCATGACTGCTGCCAGGGTACCAACACTGGCCTGCGTGATTGACTGTCTATAGTCACACACCAGCTAGACACTGAAGAAATCTCTTTCAGTTCTGCAAAATGGCAGACTTGATATGGCACCCCACACTACTGGCAAACCTGCAATCTCAGCAAAGTCTCGTGCTCACTTCCCCTGCCGGTCTTTGGCAAGAGAGATGAAAATACAATATCTCAGAGAGTTCCCTTATGTAACAATGGATGGCAAAACAGAAGGTGTTGAAAATATCTCCAGCTCCAACCTGGAAAAAAAATCGAGGCACATAAAAGTTCATTGCCACGGTCACTATCACAGCCACTGGGAAATGTGGTCCATGCCCTGCTCTGCGTTGCTGCTGTGGCTGCAGGTGGCAGATTTCAGTGAGGGGGTCTTTATTGAAGCACAGATTTCTCAGACATTGTTTGTCACTGAGGTTCAGGCTGGAGAATGCCTCCCTGAACATCCTGGGTCGGTAAGGACCCTTGCTGCGGATCCTTATCTCCCCCTCTCCTCCTCCACCCCCTCCATCTTACAGCATATTGTCCTGCTCTGCATAACCTCTGCTCATTCGCTCAGTTATGATGTATTCCAAGGGTAATGCCTAAAATTGCATTCTGTGGAAGCCTTGAAGTCAGGAAAAAGTCCTTTCAGCGCATGCCACACCACTCCCTGCACTTCATGCAATTTTAATGAACTACAGGAAGCACCAGCCACTTGCAAAATCATAGCAACAGCCAGAAGAATTCAACCAGTGTCTGACCTGCAAGCAGCTGATGAGTCCTTTAAATTGTGCTGATGGGATAGGAAAGAGGGAAGGGTGGAGAAACAAGGTGTGGTTTTCCTGATGTTGAATATGTGTTCAGCTGTCCAAGTTTAAGAGGGAGTGTTGACTGGAGTGTTGAGCTCCAAAATAGCACCACTAGAGTCAAATTGTCATTGTACACTGATTGATGTCACAATCTGCCCTCTCCGCACATTTCTATCAAATATTAATTGCACACACAAACATCCTCCCAGATGGTGCCATGAATCACTGCAAAATTGTGCGCGTGCACATTGGACACCATTTTGATGGCAGAGAAGCACCTATACACCCAAACAATGGCAACTATAAAGGCCAATTTAGCACCCAAGGTATACCGCTTTTCAGGCTGGTCATCAGAACCATGGCCTTGTTTGCTAAAAGATCAGTTAGCAGCCTGCTAACATTAAAGCTCTGGTAATTCCAGCACATTGTAATAGGCTGCCTATGTTTCTTTTTACTTTTTAAGCATGACACAAGAGTACAATAGGCAGAAAATGCATTCAGCATGTCCCAAAGTGCTTACTTTTGAAGCAGTTATTGCTGCGCAATCAAATGAAGCAACTAATTTTCTGCATGCTGCCTCTCAGTGACATTACCCACAGGCATGATCTCAGGCTCCACAAGTACTCTGGCAACTCCAACTCTACCTTGCCAACATCTTTCTCAACCCCTCCATTGCCCATGTTGTCAGAATGCTTGTCTCATATCTGGTCTTAGATGAGCCACAATGTCCTTCAATTAAATACTAGCAAAATCAAATCCATTGTTTTCAGCCCCCTACAGAAACTCTGTTCACTTGCCACTGGTTTCACCTCCCTCTCTGGCCACTTGTCTCAGGCTGAAATAGGTTGTTTTCAATCTGCGTTCAAGCTGACACTGTGTTAAGCTTCCAGCTCCATATCCTCTCATTCTATGACAGTTAACATAAATTGAGAGTCCAATGGTCTGTGGAAAAGTTTAAAACAAAGCAGAATATTCCTAGTATATACTGCACAAAATCGCAGATAAAATGATAGACACACAGTTCGGAGCTACTGCAGTCACACGACAAAATAAGCAGCTGCAGATTACAATTAATATTTTTAAGAACAAGAGATTTGAGAAAACTAACCAAGCAGAAATCATAAAACCTCAACTGAACATTTTCTATAAAATCCATGGATTA
The DNA here is from genome assembly GCF_964194155.1 of Cetorhinus maximus. NCBI lineage: Eukaryota > Metazoa > Chordata > Chondrichthyes > Lamniformes > Cetorhinidae > Cetorhinus > Cetorhinus maximus. Next base: position 28,413,410 of record NC_135904.1, read on the forward strand.
AGAATTATAAGTAACCACTAATTTGCAGGATTAGTCAGAGAAATTGTCCTCTTCTCTGCTCCCAATGAATCCCTCTCTTGTTGAGCATGATGGAGTCCATTGTAAACAGATCTCAAGTGAAAACTATGTATTTTTGTTACCCTTTGTAACACTTTTTGCTACACCCAAATAGCGTCAGTAATAGCTTGTGTACATAGAGCAATTGTTTTCTTTCTTTTAAAAATCAATTTTCTCTGATTCTCTAAAGGTGCTGATTCCTCATTGGGCATTGCTCACTTACTGTTATCTCACCAATGTGACTTTTATTCTTCTGCCAGCCTTGGCAGTGAACGTTTACAGAATGTTCACCCAATGGAACATCTCCAACTCTGTCCTCCCCCAACAACCACACGCAAGCACTCCCAGTAGTGATTGCTGCAGAGCAATCAGAATCAAGAGCCAGGCCAACTTGCCCCTCCTTAACCCAATGTGGTTGCTGATGTGCAGTGTTCTTACAATGCCCCAGCTGTGGTTAGAATAATTAGAGTGATTCGCAAACAGCAGATTTACTCCAGGTCTAAATAAAATCATAATAAATAGAATAGTTAGAGTGATTCGCAAACAGCTAATTTACTCCAGGTCTAAATAAAATCATTTAGACAGCATTTTGTCTACATTGCAAAAGCCAACATACTGTAGAACAAATTAATGCATTAAGTGCTTGTGGACGTGGGACGCTGAGAGCTGTATGAATCAGCAGTTCACTGGCTCAGCAAGTCTATCCATCAGATGAGCAACAAATGCAGGTTTTAAAAAGCTGGAACCAGAGTAAAGTACAAGAAAAGCAAAGTTCTTTCATCAGTGTTTTAGTGTTATTAGATGGATAGTTTTAACACTTCTTCTGAATTTCCATGATGTACAGCAAACCTTTTTTTTATTTTAGAGACAGCACCATTGCAAATGCAACAGAAAATACTTATGTATATCAGGCAAATATATGGGTGTTGGTGCATTAAAATAAGTTTTTTCTTTGTTTGAGTGTTTTATTGGAATTATCAAAATAAATCATCTCAAAATAAGCTATGGAAGGAGAATGCAACATTCTTTTGATTCACAACTTATAGCAAAGTAATTGACAGAATTTCTCAAATAGGAAGCCCTAGTTTTTAGTTTAAAAAAATGACAATTCCAAGGAACTTTTCTCCTTACACTATCCATCGTCAACAACCACCTTTTCTCCAACCAATCTAAAATTGACCACGTGAATGTATGCAAAATAGAATCCTGAAAATTGTTTCACCCTTCTGCTGGACTGCCAGGAGCAACCAAGTTTACTTATGACAAGACTCAAAGGATAAGCTTACTGAGGAGCAGAGATGTCAGGCACCAGAATGGACTAATTGAATGTATGTTATTTAAGGTTTAGTGATGGTGGGTGAACAGCCTCAAGATGCAGCTTTGCAGATACTTATGATGCCCTGACATCTTACGAGGGAGGGGAAGGGAGGAGACAATACCATTAAATGAACCAAGCTGGATGGGGGAGGGTTTAAGCCTTTATTTCTTCCTTTTGGTCAAAAAATTGTTTCTTTCAAATTTTGTTTTGGCAGAACAGTTCTTTTCTCACACTGGACGCAAGAGGGCAAAGTTTGATTCATCGACCTAAAGTAAATTAGGCATTGTAATCTAGGTACTTAGACAAAGAACAATCTGCTATCCAACATCTACAGTGCTCAGTAATGAAACAGGCTTTGTACTGTTTGTTTTGTAATATGCCTAGATCAGGCAGACCAGATTTAACTTTGCATTGGAAAGGATCATAGCTTCAGTGATAGCTTGTGTACATATAACAGCCTTTCGTAGAAGTGTAACACAATTCGGATATGATATTTTTAGTTTAAGTGAATATCATTGTCCAACGTAACTAGAGTAAAATAGAAAAGACCATAAAGGTCTGCTCAGTAAAACAACAAAATAACTGGTTGGAAACCTTCCAAAAATACCTTTGAGATTAAGAATGAAGTTTTTGTTTGCAGTAGCTCACTAAGGTTTAATTAACAAGGTACCATAGGGTGAATTTCATCATCAGTTCCGCTGACAAACAAGGGTAATCTGGGCAGGCACCAACGGGAAATTGGGTGGAGAATGTATCTGCCAGCCCACTGCCACTTCCACAATAGCAATGTCTCGTACTGTACCCAAACATGGGTAGGTTTAGTAAAGTGTCTTGTATGAGTGGAAACATGGCATATTTCTCTTCATGTGGAGCATAGTAACTCAGGGCCCTGGTGATGACTTGTGATTCTAACATATGGGGCTGCAAGGACCTTGGGATGGGGAGAGACACTGATATGGTCCAAAGGAATGCAATAATTTCATTCCTCTGACTCATCATTTCTAACTTAATAAAATTGAACCTTCTCTTCAGCTACTGCAGAGGTCTGCCACAGTGATTTCCCTCATTCAAAGCCTGACAGGAGTTGGGAATCCCGCCAGAGGTCTACCCAAAATATTTCTCTGTGACCCTGGAAAATTATCAAGACCAGAGGTAGGTAACAGGAAGCCCCACCCTGCCAAAGTTATGGCACCACTGTAGCCTTTAGCAAAATTTGCTCCAACATTTCCAAGTCAAAATCCTAAAGATAATCTTTTGTTACACAGTGAAACCAACTCAAACAAAGAAATCTGATTTTAAAAACACTAATTTAAATAACTGCAACGGGCTGTAACCAGGACTCCTGCCTCAGATACTATCAAAAACAGATTAATTGGACTTTGTTTTCATTGCTATATGGAAACCAAAAGAAATCAGTTACATAGAATGTACAGCACAGAAACAAGCCATTCGTTCCAGCTGGTCTTTGCTGGCGTTTATGCTGCACATGAGCCTCCTCCCATCCCTCCTCAGCATAACTTTTATTCTTTTCTCCCTCATGCACCTATCTAGCTTCCTTTTAAATGCATTTAGTACCTTTAAGACAATTAAATGCCATGTTAAGTTGAAAAGAATAAGCACATTATTCCTCCGAACCAGGTCCTCCCTGCAATGATCCATCTGTTAAGCAACATTTTCTAAAGCAATAATTTTACTTTAACTGTGATATACTCTTATTCTATACTTTTTAACTTCTGGAAAAAATGTTAAAGAAAAGACATCTTTTATCCATCTAATAAGCTAAGGGCCGAATTTTCACTACCGAGACGTATAACTTGAGTAAGGAAATTTCCCAACTCACCGGACCTGCCTCAGTAAAATGTACACCAATACCGCAATTTTTGCTTGGTGCGGAGAAAGTTCGGGGAGGATAAGAATGGAGTGTGGGACGGAGTCAGGCCCACCAACCTAGGAAGCAGAACAGGGGTGGGTGAGTGTTGCGGCAGACTGGTTAAAAGGACTGCCTCACTTCCCTGGGACTTTGTTCCAGTTGTTTCAGGGGCTCTTAGGTCCACTAGCCCTCATATCCCTAATCCCTCCACCCACCCACTGCCCCATATACCCTCCATGCCAACTCAAATGTCGCACCTAATCCCAATGGCCCCTCATACATTCCATGTCAACTCAATGCCAACTCATGACCCCCGCCATCTCATGATACACTCCATATCTCCTCCCAGTTGCCAGGTATCTATCATGGGAAGACCTCAGGAGCCATTTGGAGATGAAAAAACAGACTTATAAAAATCTCACAGCGTTCACTCACCCTTGATAGTGAAACAAAACTCCCATTCATGAAACCCATTCATAGCTTTTAAATCTCAAGTAGTTAATCTCTTATAAAAGCAAACGAGCTTCTATTCAGGCCCCATAAAGACAGCTAATTCTTTAAAAGACTCTTTAAACTGTCAAACTGTAAACTCAGAACCCTCGCTGAGATGATTTTAGCTTTTAAAACACAGCCAAGTATTCATAATGGCATAATAATATTAGCACTTGGGAAATGTCAACCAACGACCAAATGCTACAGTTTTTTTTTCTAATCTTCAGATGGCCTGTCAATTAAAGCAACCCAACAGAGTGTTTTTCTTTTAATCTCAATTGCAGCCTGTGTTTTTTTCCTTAAACTTTAAAGAGCAGGCAATTTAAAAACTTCACGTCATGGCAGTTATACAGACCTTATCTGCCCTTCATCAGCTTTTACGTCTACTCCATCAATTTGCGACTCCCATACTGTGGATTAAGGCTCTTGCTACAGACAAAATGTGGTCCGTTTCAACTTACTGAGTTTAGGTTTCCCTCATGTGTGAAACACACACCACCTCCTTTCCCTTACTGGCAACAATTGGATCTGCTAGAAATGGGGCAGGACTTTCGCATTCAGGTCCTGCCCGCCATTTTTAAAGGTCCATGAAGTCTTACCTACTCAGGGAAAATCTGACCCCAAGTCTCTTTTGCGAGACACAAAGAGCTTTCAAATCCAGGTCCTAAATTAAGATTAGCATGGTCACATCAAATTAGGAAGTGCTATTTCAGGCCAAGTAATTTTAAGAGAAACCCAGGGAGCCAAAATTATCATGATGATGTAATGTGTGCATGTGGAATATTAGTCTTTAATATCATCAGCTATTCACTTAAGATGGCTGCCGCAGGTCACCTGACACATTTGCAATTACAAGCTGGTCAGTTTCTGGAAATCTCCAACGTGGATTACAATTAGGACATGCCAAAGCAAACATCCTATGGAATGTCACACTTGCTGATGTCAAGAATTACCTCAAAGATGAACTGCCTTTCACCATTTGCATTTCTATAAAGCTACTTTTCAGGCAGAGACAGAAATTTGACCCTGAAAATGGCTATATAGGTGTTGATATGTTCTTCCCAACTCACCACAGGAAAGAATGGTCCATTCAGAACTGATTGCTGGGTCATTAAAGCAACTAAATACCTAGAGTCAATAATATAATAGCCAAAGTCTGTCCAGACCTAAGCTAATCAATAACTTTCTGTGGAATACTCACCATTGAGAATTCATGTGACGAGAATCATCATTTTTGAAAAGTTTTTATTACAACACCCTGCTTACTTCTGAAGTAGCAGTCTGCAAATGAAGCAGCAGCACCATCTCTCTCTCTCTCTCCCTACAGTGAAGGAATCATAAACAGTGAACTCTCTATTTTTTTGCCTTTTATCACTGAGCCTTAATTTGGCCAAAAGTTAACCTCCTCTACTGTATGGCTTGTAATTTTGTGTGTGTGTGTGTTGCAAAGGTCAGGATATGGGTTTATCTTTTAAATATCTTTATATTTTTACCTGGGTAGGCTTTTAGCACAATAAACACTAACCCTTTTGTGTTTAAGCTCAAGAAATCTTGCTGGAATGAGTTCTATGCAATCAGCACATAAATAGTTAAGCACAGACACTGAATTAATATCTTCATCCTGATAAGTTCCAAAAATCTCTGTTATGATCAATCAAGGCGTGGGAAAGAAAGGCCAAGTCCTGGCATGTGTCCTCACCCGATCATAACAAAACACCTTCAGGGAGATAATGGTTACTGGTCATTGCAAACTTAAAATATAATTTCATTTTATATTTAAAAAGCTAATTCTGAATGTAGAATCAATAAAACCAATGTGAGCTTTAGCATTCCACAGCCAAAAACCCCTAGAATATCCCAATAGCTTCTTAAATCAATGCTGTAGCCTGAGAAGCAACTGGTCAGCATTTCAATAAAGGTAATATAATGCATTTAACCAAAATTAATCTTGAACAGGATCTATTATATGACAACATACTGCAGTCTAGTGCTTTTAATTCAAAGTTGTTTAATTGAAATGACCTGATAATTCATTCAAAGCCCTGAATTCACATTATTCTGTGTTATTTGCATTGCTTATCGCCAATTATTGGTTAAGTCGATTTTTTTCTTAAATGCAAAAATCAACTTGTCCAACAGTATAATTTCTCCATAGTTTCTCCTACGCAGACACCATGGTTAATTTTCAAAGAGTAAGGGGTATGTTCTGTTACGCCTCCTAATACAGAGGTGAAAGCAGTACTTAATTTACATAGAAACATACATAGAAAATAGGAGGAGTAGGCCATTTGGCCCTTCGAGCCTGCTCCACCATTCATTATGATCATGGCTGATCATCCAACTCAATAGCCTGCTCCTGCTTTCTCCCCATATCCTTTGATCCCTTTCGCCCCAAGAGCTATATCTAACTCCTTCTTGAAAACATACAATGTTTTGGCCTCAGCTACTTTTTATGGCAGCAAATTCCACAGGCTCACCACTCCCTGGGTGAAGAAATTTCTCCTCATCTCAGTCCTAAATGGTCTACCCCATATCCTCAGACTGTGACCCCCGGTTCTGGACTCCCCCACCATCAGGAACATCCTTCCTGCATCTACCCTGTCTAGTTCTGTTAGAATTTTATAGGTTTCTATGAGATCTCCCCTCATTCTTCTGAACTCCAGAGAATATAATCCTAACCGACTCAATCTCGCCTTATACGTCAGTCCTGCCATCCCAGGAATCAGTCTGGTAAATCTTCCAGGTGTGGTCTCACCAAGGCCCTGTATAATTGCAGCAAGACATCCCTGCTCCTGTACTTGAATCCTCTGGCTATGAAGGCCAACATACCATTTGCCTTCTTTACTGCCTGCTGCACCTGCAGGCTTATCTTCAGCGACTGGTGTACAAGGACACCCAGGTCTTGTTGCACATTCCCCTCTCTCAATTTGTAGCCAGATAATAATCTGCCTTCCTGTTTTTGCTGCCTAAGTGGATAACCTCACATTTATCCACATTATACTGCATCTGCCATGCATTTGCCCACTCACTCAGCTTGTACCTAAACATAAGCAGAAAAAATATTCTTAATATCAGTTGGAAAACTGCAAGGACCCTAATTAATCTTACTGAAAGAAACACCTGATGGAAGGTGAAGGGTTACTGAAAAGTCTTACCAGTCTATTTACTATCCTGGGTACCTATAACCCGCCACATCCCCAGAAGATTTGCTTTCCTGTTTTAGGCTTTTCCACACCATATACCTCTGCAACCAAGTCTAATAACCTGCTCGCCAGTTTTTTTTAAGTCTACCTTCAGGCACTTTTACATCCAGCATCCCAAGAATACAGTGCTCAAATGAATACCTGCATCTTCCATGTGCCATTCTCCCCTGTTTACTTTTCTCCAAATCAAAGTCTGTTGGGGGCTGGAGATCACTGATTGACAACTAAAAGGGAATAGAATTCATCTAACCACATTTTGAAGAAAATGGAGATCCAACGATAAAACAAATGAAAATGCTGGGGAATGTGGAGTCTCCTGCTCTACATTAGATGTGAGCCTTAGCTCAATGGGAGCATCTCATCTGAGCCAAAAGGTTGTGGGGCAATTTTCCCCAATATTTCAGACGCTAAAGAGACTCCAAGGTGACCAACCCTTTCCTTTTGTTCTTTTTCCATTCTCCCCCCTTTCACTTGCGTAAAATCTATTGCTTTTCTAACTTTTCCAATTCCGATGAAAGGTCATCGACCTGAAGTGCCTAAACTATTTCTCTCTACACAGGTGCTTCCAGATAGGTTGAGTCCAGCATTTTCTGTTTTTATTGGGGTCTTGAGCTACAAAAACAATTGAGTGAACGACTAACTCAAGACTCCATTTTGGTAAAGAAGTTGAAGCACGGGTGGGGAACAGCCAGCTGTCCGGAGGGTTATTGGGGAACTGATTGCCACTTAAATTCCCTGCTGGGCTCATTGAAGTGGCTGCATATCATTTTGGTGGCGAGCACTTGAACTAACTCCTAACAGCGATCAGCTGAATAGAAAAATAAGCATTTCTAAGTATTTCGAGAGCTACTTGAAAGCATACCCACCTTTTACTGCTCACTTGCTGCTAGAGGCTTGAAGAGGACTTTTGAAATACATGGGGCGGGGTGGGATTTTCTGGGGCAATTTATCAAAACTTCAACAATTTAGCAACATTTATTCCAGAAATACTCAGACAATTTCAGTTAAAAAAGTTCATTCTGTTACTTTTCCTTATAAGAGTTACCAGGAGAGAGGGAGTACTTGGTCACAGGCATCTTGCTAGCGGTCCCCTTTGGTCTGCAGGAGGAATGGAAAGAGGACATGAGACAAGCAGAGAGCAGCAGCTGCTGTGGGGGAGAGGGATAGGAGAGTGAGGTAGGGACCTTCCTCTCTACAGGTAGAAGTCATCCCTCCTAACCTGGACCTCCTCCACTAAGGCCTCTAGTGCCACGTCAGAGAACCAATGCGTCTCAGTCCCTGCACCATCCTGCTGTTGGGTGTCATGTCAGCCAGCCCACTCTACAGCTTACATGAAGCTGCTTGTAGCCAGTGAGTGTTAAACCTGAAGTGTCTGTTTTAGCACTTCCAGGCAACTTCAAATTATAGGTAATCAACAATTCAGCTCAAAACTGCATGCTAAAACCAGATATTCAAATAGGCGTGTCTTATTAGCACAGCATGTTTTCACCCTTTCCACAAAATAACCCCCTCTGGGTTCAAGTCCCACTCTAGAGATTTGTGCATATAACCCAGGCAGATATCTCAGCGGTGCACCGAGTGAGCTGCACTGTCGGAGGTGCTATTTGCACTTGCAGATGGATGCAAAAGATCTGATGGCATTTTTCGAATAGCATATTCCTGCGTCCAGGCCTATGTTTATTTCTCAGCCAATACACTAAAAGCAGATTTTTCTGGTCATTATCTCACTGCTCTTTATGGAACCTTAATATGCACAAATTGGCTGCTATATTTCACTGCATCACAACAGTGACTACACTTCAAAAGTATTTAATTGGCTGTAAAGTGCTGTAGGGATATCCAAGGTTATGAAAGGTGCTTTATAGATGCAAGTCGTTTCCTTTTCTTTGTATTAAATAATGCCATCAATAGCATTCTTTCAAGGTAGAAAAAACTTTTCATACAAGTCGTGACTGGGCAGGCACCAAACGCTCTTCCGAGTTAGGTATTCTATTACCTGCTGATTGGTCCCCTTGCCTTTCTGAGAGACAATATAGCTGGCCCGGTGTCAGAAATGCACAGTAATACTGTAACTATGACCAGTTAACTTGTTCTTAGGTTCTGTTACATCCAAGGTATGGTTCCATTTCATATGTCAATGTGCTGTTCCAATTCATCTTCCTTTCATTAATGTTGAAAATTCTTAAATCAGAGGCAAAATTTCCAACAATTCCATTCAGCTTTTAAATCCAAAAGAAGCATTTTAAAGCTATAAATTTAATTCAGAGATAGCAATATTTACCAACACAAAATGCATCCTTCTTCCCAATACTCGCCTTGCTTAGCCCTTCCTAGCAGAGTTGAAGAACAAATCTATAAATGCGTGATACATGGGCCCTTTCCTACTTGTCTTTTGCCACCTTTCAGGACAAAGGGACATTGGTCCTTACAATACTGCCAAACATTATTCTGAAATCCTGTAGGTAAAAACATATGAATGGAAGTAAGCCATTCAGCTCCTCAAGTCTGTTCCACTTGAGATTTGTATCACGGCCAATCTACATCTTAACTCCATCTACCTGCCTTGATTCTGTAATCCTCAACACACCTACCTAACAAAAACCTATCAATCTCCATTTTGAAATTTTCAACTGACATAGCTTCAACAACTCTTTGGGGCAAGTGTTCGAGATTTCCATTCCCCTTTGTGTGAAGAACTGCTTCCTGACATCACCCTGAACAGCCTAGCTCAAATTTTAAGGTTATGCTCTTGTTCTAGTCTCTTCCCCTAAGAGTAGTCATCATTTATATATACAGTGAAAATCTGAAGCCCCTGTACTTCTTAGGTGGTTCCTCAGGATCGAGGATGACCTGCTTCCATTCCAGTTTGATGGGTTCGAAGACAGCTGATAAGTAGAATACGCGATCTGAAAACTGTGCCACATGTGGCAGGTGTTGCTTGAAAGGCGGATAGATGAGGTACTTGGAAGTTTTAGGTTTTGTTACATCCAAGGTATGGTTCCATTTCATATGTCAATGTGCTGTTCCAATTCATCTTCCTTTCATTAACACTCTCTCCGCTGCCTTGACTTCACCTCAGCATGTTTCCAAAGTCTCTTGATGTGTTTGATGCCTACCCAAATGATCCTTCGCCATTTTGGTCAGTGACAAACCAGGGACCCCAGACGGGATGTTTGATCTCTTCAGGGATGGTTTAAGGATATCCCTCCAGCATTTCCACTGTCCACCTGGGAGTCTCCTTCTGAGACTGAGTTCTAAGTAGAACAGTTGCCATGGGGGTCTGATGTCAGGCATAAAGACGAAATGTTCCACCCAACAGAGCGCTTTGATGCTGGGCATGTTGGCTTGAGAGAGTTCACTGCTGTTAGGCCAATTTGAAGGATCTTGCAAAGGCACCACTGGTACTTCTCCAGTGCTCAGAGGTGCCTGCTGTAAGTTATCCAAGTCTCCAAAGCATAAAGTAGCGTGGAGATCACTGCTGCCCAGCAAACCATGACCTTAAGCTGAGGTCTGAGGTCCTGGTTTTCAAATACTCTTCCTCAGCTGGCCGAAGATTGGGCTGGCACATCGGAGGCAATGATGATTTTTGTTATCTATGTCTCCCTTCATTGAGAGGAGGCTCCCAAGATACGGCAAGTGACCCACGTTTTCCAAGATCTTGCCGTTGATCTTAACTGATAGAGGGTGGTGTGCGCTGTGACAGCTGGTTGAAAGAGGACCTTCATTTTCTCATATGCTTCAAAGGAGGAGTCGACATTGATCTGCAGCTCAGTTTGAGTGAGCGCCCACACAAATGTCATCTGCATGGAAGTAATTGTTTCTATATATTGTAAAAGGCTGAAGCCCCAGTACAGATCCCTGTGGGACACCACTAGTCGCATCCTGCCAATTAAAATATATTCTCACTGTCTCCGAACCAATTTCTTTCCCATGTCAATAAGTTGCATCCCACTCCACGTGGTCTCATTTTGTGTAGAACCTTATTGAATGTTATTTGAGTGTCCACATAAATAGCATTCATTGTTATTGCCCATAGAAAAGGTAAACAGCTTTTCATGCAGAAATTCATCCAATATGACAGAAACTATCCTAGATTTCGCACCCCCCCCCCCCCCCCTCAATGTATTTTGATGATAGAGGTAACCCATTTAAAATAAATAGAACAATCCTGTTACTATAATCATGAGAAGTGCAAAATCTAGCTAAGTGTCAGCTATATCCATAATATATCAAACTCTTATTTTACACACAACTACCACTCAGTGAATATTCAAACTAGCACGAGTGAAAGTGATCAGTTTATTTCACAATACTTCAAGCTGTGATGACTATCTCCATAGGGAAGCTCCACATTTTCTAAGTCATAATATATTCAAAGTCCGTATCTAACTCAGTGAGCCAACCAACAGCAATGGGTTGGTTACAAATAACTTACTTCCTCACGATAAGTTCTTTCTTGCAACCAGAAATATTAATTCATTTTTTTTCTGCTCTGTATGCCAGCTAAAAAGGAAGCCTTCCTAACAGCACTGTGGGTGTACCTACACCACGTGGACTGCAGTGGTTCAAGAACGCAGCTCACCACCACCTTCCCAAAGGCAGTTAGAGGTGGGCAATAAATGCTGGCCTAGCCAGTGATACTTATATCCTGTGAAAGAATAAAAGAAGATTAAGCAACATGTTTCCACGCCTCAAAAACTGCCAGATGCCTGACAGCCAAAATGCAGACAAAAGTGACATTGCTACGAGAAAAACTGTTAACTTGTGTGGAACACTGAGGGAGTAAAAATGAGGCTCACTACACACAGATGAGCAGGGGAACACGTAATCAAACCTAACATCACCAACAGACAGGCATGTTAATTTGCCTCTCACTGCGTGCTTAGTTCTCATGTTGTTTTCCTCACCACTTGATTTGCAATGATTTTCCAGTCCCCTATTTTCTGATGATCCTCCTCTCCCCGCCTCCAATCCCTGGGAGTCTGTCATGCTGTAAAAAGGGGTCAGAGGCTGGGAATTCTGCAGAGAGTAAGTCACCTCCTGACTGCCCAAAGCCTGTCCACCATCTACAAGGCACAAGTCAGCAGTGTGATGGAATACTCTTCACTCGCCTGGACGAGTGCAACTCCAACAACATTCAAGAAACTCAACACGATCCAGAAGAAAGCAACCCACTTAATTCGCACCTAATCCACCACCTCCAACATCCACGCCATCAACCACCAGCGCACAATGGTTGCAATGCATACCATTTAGAAGATCATTACAAAAACTCACCAAGTTTCCTTCAGTAGCACCTTCCAAACCCGTGACCTCTACCACCTAGAAGAGCAAGGGCAGCAGAAGCATGGAAGCACTACCACCTGCAAATTCTCCTCTAAGTCACACACCATCCTGACCTGGAGCTACATCGCCGTTCCTTCACTGTCGCTGGGTCAAAATCGTGGAACTCCCTTCGTAACAGCACTGTGGGTGTACCTACATCACATGGACTGCAGTGGTTCAAGAAGATGGCTCACCACCACCTTCCCAAGAGAAATTAGGGGTGGGTAATAAATCTGGCCTTGCCAGCGACATTCCATGAACAAATTAAAACAAAGCTTAGCTCAAACCTCTGCAGAAATTTTGTGGACAAATTCTTTTTTAGGAAACTGAATTCCCAAAACAACAATATCAGCTATGTGAATCTCATATGCCACTGTAATTCAGGTAGATGCTAAAAATCCTATGACACCATTCTGAAAAGTTTGTGCAGTTATCCCAACCAACTTTCCTCCCCTAAACAACATCACCAAAAACAAATTAACTACTCACTCAACATTTGTAGAATCTTGCTGCTGCAAAATGGCAGCAGTATTTACCTGCATAAAATAGTGTACTTCAAAATAATTAATGCTACAGTGATGTGCTTTAGTGTCATCTGAGATATGATGGACACCATATAAATTTAAGTCTCTCTGTTCATTGTAGTATCGTTGATATTATGTATCACATTATGCTACATACAATCAGAATTAAATGTTTATTTCACTGTTACCTAATTTATCAAAACTAGAAGGGCAGAGATCTAAATTTGGGTCTGAATCAAAGAAAACATTTAAGAACAGTACTCACCCCCTGATTTCCCTGGAAGCAGATTACTGGTTGATTTGGTAAGGAAGCCTAGGAAACAAAATAAATTATAGTTTTAGAGGAAGGTAAGGTGACTAGATAGGACAAATGCATGTTTATAAGCTTGTACACATTAATTTATCAAATACATCTCAAGTTATAATTTAAATCAGATTCAGTATAACATCTAGGAAAACTCACGATACGTTTTGACATACCAAAATGTGAGCAGACATCTATATTTTGAAGCAAAGGCCATTGAAAAGTCATTACTTTTAAACACTTTATAGAAATAGGAAATATTTATGAGACACAAAAACCCTCCCTACTCACCATATCCAGAAAAGCACCCGCTTCTCCCTTGAACCCATTTCTACATTCCACTTCAACAGCCTCCCTGGTAATTAGATCTACAGCCCTACTCACCTTTGGCCAAAAAAGTTCCACAAGACAATCCTTAATATTCCCGGTTTTAGCTTGTGTATTTGGGCCCTTAACCATAGCCCTTTATAATGCTGAAAATTGATCAAGTCACCTTGAAGTCCTCAGCTTCCACCACTCCACACCACCCCGGCAAAATCTAAAATTTCCTCAAAATCTTTTTCTCTAGAGCAACGCAGTATGTATTTTAAGACTATTGATATTAGCAAAATGTCCACCCACTGTATCAGGTAATAGTCCATTGCTGCAGATGAGAACCTACATTAAACATGAAGACTACAAGCATATTCATAGAAAATAGTTTTCGTACAACCAAGTCCCGATATTCCTCAACACTTTCAATGCATCAGTGTACAATGCTTAGATGCTGGTTTGGCATTATATGTAGCTTCTTCTTATTGTGTCCACGGACAGTCTATACATGGCCCAGCCAGGACTGGACACATTTTTGCACCTTGTTGTTGAATTCGGCAAGATCTGCAACAGTGCAGGGTTCTTCTAGCGATAGACATTGCAGGAGATGTTGCACAGTCTGTGGCTCAGTTCCACATTCACAAGTTGTTGGGCAGGTTGTATATCCCCATTTGCTTAGTGACACCTTTCAACAACCTACACCAGTCCTAAGTCTGTTAAGGCACTTCCAGGTTGCCCAGTTGCAATTAGCTCCTGGGGGAAGGCTTTCATATGGTAGAATTTCCATCGCTGGGGGCCAAGGTAGAAGCGTTCACGTCGCGGCCCTGTTTCAACCAATTCCACCATCACCACGCACAGCAAGTAGTGTATATGTAGTTAAATCGTGGACATATCACAGATAAATTCATGGTTTAACTCCATGCAATTACATTGGTAGCACCTGTATTCGTTTTTATGAAGGCATATATTAAGAGTGTTCTATACAAACTCAACATCAAATTATCTTTAAAAATGGCAATGTAGCATCTGTATTGTTGGCAAACAAGTTGAGTTGGAGCAATTAATGAGCAATTAATTTAAAATTACTTCATAGTTTTGAAATGAGCCTCCAATTATTCTATGCATTTCTGAAAGGGTATGAAAATTTAAGTACTTGGTTTATTATTTCAGATTAAAAATTAAGAGCAAACAGCTGTTTTTCACTCATTATCTTTTCACGAGATATGAAGATGGGCTGGGCCTTAGTGAAGTTCCACACCCACTACAGTGCATAACATAACAACCAAACCATCAGAACCATTCTATGGTTCAGGGCAAAAAGAATGACAGACTTGCATTTATATAGCATTTTTCATGACCATGGGATGTCTCAATGCACTTTACAGTCAATTAAGTCTCTTCACTGTTATAATGTAGGAAAAGGAGCTGAATAGCAATATGATAATACCAGATAATCTGTTTTTTGAGATGTTGACCGAGGGATAAATATTGGCCAAGACACCAGGGAGAATCCCCCTACCTTTTTTTGAAATAATCTCACTGGATCCTTTACATCCACCTTAGGAGACAAAAAGGGCCTCAGTTTAATGTCTCATCCAAAAAAGGTACCTTTTACAACGTAGCACTCCCCTCAGTACTGCACTGGAATATCAGTGCTCAAGTCTTGGAGTGGGACTTGAACCCAGAACCTTGAAACTTAAGAGGCGAGAGCACTACCAACAGAGCCACAGATGACAGGGGAACAGACGGCTAAACAGATTGTGTATATTATAAAGACAGTTCCATTCTACGGCACATAGGATAAAAGAGACTCAATTAGAACTTATTTGTAAAGTTTCATACGTATCAACCAATGTTTTGGGTTGTTACAATAAGCAGAGGGTTCCTCAGAAAAATCAGCTTTTTACTTCATGAATACTTTAAATGGTGTGAATGGTCTAAATATGAATATTGTCCAGAGGATGTCCTTCTCTTCTTCAAAGAGAGAGATGAGGCTCCATTTTAACATTTCATCCAAAGGGCAGCATGCTATCAGCACTACACTAAGCCTTGTACATTCTCTATGGAAGGAATGGGAATGATGGGGCATGGTGCCTTTTCTGGTCAATGTTTTCTGTACTTGCATGCAATAAAACAAACTAGACCAGTTCAATATTCACAATTCATCCTTTAGATGAGGATCCACCTGCCTGTTCTGGTAGTTTAAGCCAACATTAAAATATCCCATATCTATCCATAAAGAACAGAATGTCTCAGCCAACATTCCTCCCATAACCAGTCATTCATCCCTTGCCAACCTGCTACAAATGGATGCTGTAAATTCTTACGTCACAATCACTGCACTCCAAAAAAATTGCTTATTTGTGTGAAATGTTCGAGATGTTTTGACAGGATTAATGTTACTAAGTGCTCATCTAAATTTCTCTCTTTACATTCAGAACAGATTATGCGCTTCTTCACTAAACGGTACGCGTTTCTCACTTGGACTAACGCAATTAAATTAATACATCAAAGCAGTGTTTCAAGAATTCTGAAAAAAGTTTTCTGGACTTTTTTTCCATAAAAAATACAGCATGGTTAATTATAATTTCTATTCTTCTGCATTCAAAGGTCACTGTAAAGAAAGTTAAGACAAATAAATCAGGGTTCTTAGCTGCAAAATATGTACCTGGGAGAACAGATAAAAATCTGTGAATCAAACAATGGAAAATTTTCTGGCACATTATGTACAAATATTTGCCGACTGAATGGGCCAAAAATACGAATGAACTGTCCTACAGGAACATATGGAGCTATAATCTAGAGGCTAACAAAAAAAATTGGGGCTGGAATTCTCAACATATTCTTCAACTGTTTGTGGTTTTAATGTTATTCAGTATTAATAGCTTCAAACTGATGAAAATATTATCTACAGATTAAAACAAACGTGCTCAGTACTGCAACAAATTCACAAGAACAAACTGGCAGCCAAAGGGTCAACAGATGTTCAAGTCTCACGTTGTAGAGCTGCACATTCGCCAGTTTCCAAACCAAATATTTCAATTATTTCACTGTGAAATGTCTTTCTCTCTCTCTCACACACACACAGTATACATGATCAATATTATGTCAATCTCTTGTGCAGAGCAATGTTTAATTACAGGCATCTCAAATATGTTTAAATTAATCTGATTAATTCTGTTTCGTGCTTACGTTTTATTGGGGAAAACTTGTGAGTAAACATCTAACAAATCTTCCAGGGAGGGAGAGCTCTGTACAGCGCAGCAAACAACTGCATTTATGAGTAAAGGCCAGCATAATGTACCAGTGTTGGAACAGTTCAGAGCCCAGAGGTCAAACATACATATGCTAGTTCTGAAAAAATATATCAAACAGCTACATCGGTCAAGCAAGCAACTGCAAATATCTGTGCATGTCCTCATAAAGAGCCAAGAGGTAATTTCCCCATACAACATAATACTCAACCTCAAAAAGTAGAGAAGATTCTGCTAATGCAGCAGTAATTGAAATTCACTCCTGTACAACAGAAGGAAAAATAAAAGCCAGAATTTTTGCTAATTGATTTCTTGATACTTCAATGGAATTACAGCAGTTATTAACTCAAGGTGGTGGCTCACCACATCCTTCTCAAGAGTAATTAGTGATGGCCAATAATAAATGCTGGCCTTGCCAGTTCATACCCCATGAATGAATAAGAGAAGAAAGCTAAAAGTGTGCACATGTTATGTGCTGAGTCAGGACAGGATCAAACTTAGTTGTGAAGTCTCCTGCAGTCAAATAGCTTGTTTCCATTGAGTTTGCAAATAAATAAGCTGGACAATTATAAACACAAGCAAATAAGAACAATTCTTCTCAGGTGACAGCAATATCGCAAAAGAATAAAACAAACATAAGCGAGAATATTCTGCACGACCAAGTTCAAAATGTGTAGCTTTGTGGGTCTAAAATGAGCAGTAACTATAAAGACAACCCCTCACATGAAGCATTTCTATTAAGCCAATGGCACTGTTTTCAGGGGCACACGAGTGAAAAAAAATGATTTAAGTGCATCATCTTGCATTTGAACCCAAGGAAAACATTAAAACAATTCAAGGCATATTCACTATGTGTTCTCATATTAATTAGAGCCATTACTGGGAGTTAATTTGTCCTGAGTGTTTTTTTGTCAAATTTAAAGTTTCATCTGCGAGAGAGCAAAGCCCAAGGCATTTAGCTCAAAATAAGCCAAAAGGGAAACTGATAATTAGGTGGGAGAGGAGAGAAACATTTAAGAGTGTCAACCAAGCAGAAATGGAGATTCAATGTGACACTTACACTGTCAGGTTCAAACTGGTTGAATCCAACGTCTGTCTGCTGAAGACTGTTACACCTCAATTTATGATAGTAAAACTGACAATTCACTGTGCAGGTGTATTATCATCATACATGGTGACAAGACACTACATTGTAAATCCTAGTTACTTGAAAATGTGCAGAAGACACTAAGGACACTTCAGTCAGACAATTATAGTTCACAGAAGCTGCTTTTATGCAAGCACAAAACACAGTAGTATGGACATTTTTATAGCAACATAGTTTTGTATTGCCAATAGAAAACAGGATCAGCACCCACTCACTGTAATGTGAATCTAGTTATTCAATAAGTGGTAGGCAGCAACCAATGTGTGGTAGCATTTTTTTTAAATGATAATTTTTTGGCATACCCCTTTGCCCTCTTTTTCTGTGAATTTCCACCCTCCTCTTCCAAAGGCACCAGCTCCTTGCAGCAGTAGTTTATGGGTGCCAGGTAATTTGGACAATGACCATGCCATATGTTTGGAGCACAGCTGAAATTATCAGCAGGCTCCCACTGGTGTAGGTGGGGTAGCAGTTTGGCTGGGGGAAGGGGAACATTGTTGACCCCAATACCATTCTCACCCAACATCCACACATATGCATTTCCATCATGGGTGGGTGAAGTGCTATTAGGAGCAGGAGCCTTGCTGATTTTTCACTCCCTAACGCAGGAACCTTGCAGCCAATTACACTTTCCCTGTCCCTCCTGTCTCCCTAGCCGAGATGAACTAAATCACTGTACAGTGCATTTGAAACCTCTTTCTGGGTCACTAGCCCTGCCTTAAATAACTGAATCATAGGGATAGCTCTATTCGGTACAGTTTGAAATTTGAACAGACTGCCAGCAGGCTAGGGAGAAGGAAGAGCATCTGCTTGACGAGGAATTAACTGTGGAAACAGCATGGCCAAGGAAGTTTCAGCAAGCCAAGTGCAACTGAGGCAAATAATAGAAAACAATCTCAGCTGTAAACTGACAACTAAAAATTGCCATTTCGCTGTGTGGTGCTGACTCACTGCTTCAGTACAGCGACTTGGATGAAAAGTTGAAAACACCTTGCTCAAAATTTAACACTGCACTTATCTTCATGAAAGCTTTGCTTTGTACATAATTAAAACATACATATGGCAAATAGTAACACATTAGATTTTTTCATAAATGCAGAGTCGAGCAACAAATTATTTAAACATTTTCGATATATTCTGATCTGTACTGCTACACCTACTCAATTATTTTTGAACACCATTCCCTTAACATTAAAAAAAACTCTGGAAATTGTAATGTTATGTGTTGCAAATGTGCTGCAAGTCGATTAAAATTACAATTGCTGAGATTGTTTGCTGACACTAACACATCTCTACAGATTCTGACAGACCCCTGCTGTGCCTTTCCAGCATTTAGGTTTTTTCTCGTATATAAGTCATAAACTACAGCTTATGCTGCACATCGTGAAAGGTGTCAAGACTTAAGCTTATTACATTTACTAGCCAACAGACCTGAATTTCCAAAAACTTAGACTCAGTCAACCTTCTCAGTTACAGCCCTCCCTACAAACTTGCCGAACTTGTGGAAAATTTGGAGTGGTCAGTTTTAAAAGAACTTAACAACCTTCAGAACTTAGTAATTTTATTTTTTTGAGAAAGCACAGTTAATATTTTAAAATTACAGTGCTCCGTTTGAACATATATCAAAAGCCACTGTGATTGACAATCATGTTAACCCCTTAGTCTCCAGGGAGCATTCTGACCATAGGTAGGTTTAAAGAGATGCACAGCAACAAATGGTCTGACCAACTGGAAACCCCAGCTGAAATAGCCAACAGGAGGCACAGCCAATTAGGAAACCAGGGCAAAGTCGCCAATAACAGGTAGTGCAAAAGGGAAAGCAGGATTCAACTGAATAGACAGAGGAGAAGACCAGGACTAAGGAGGCCAGCTCAGAACAGACCAAGTTGGGAGGACTGACCACTGAGAGCAACTGCTGGGGGAGGGTGTAAATTTACCTCCAGCATTGGGATATACAGTGATACAACACTTCCTAGAATGAGGGGGATAGATTCACACCCCCTCAGAATGAAGGAGGCGGATAACAGCCCCACATCCTGGTTTACGGTAGACAGACACCTCCCCAATCCAGAATCAGGGGGCAGACCTCACCCCCCCAACTCCTCTAGAATGAGGGGCACAGATGACTCCCCACTCCCTGGAATGAAGGGGACAGGCTTCAGCCCCTCCACTCCCCCGGAATGAGGGGGACAGACTCCCCCCCACCCCCAAATGAGGGGGGACAGACCCCCTCCCCAACCCCTGGGAATGAGGCGGGCACAGACCCCCTCCCCACCCTCTGGATATGAGGGGGGCACAGACCCCCCCTCCCCACCCTCTGGAAATGAGGGGGGCACAGACCCCCCTCCCCACCCTCTGGAAATGAGGGGGGCACAAACCCCCCCCCCCTCCCCACCCTCTGGAAATGAGGGGGGCACAAACCCCCCCCTCCCCACCCTCTGGATATGAGGGGGGCACAGACCCCCCCTACCCCCTGGAATGAGGACAGATCCCTCCCCGACCCCAGGGACAGATGCGACCCCGACCCCCCCCTCACCCCCGGGAATGAGGGGGGACAGACAACACCCCCACTCCCCCCCAATCCATCCCCAGCCGCCAGGACGGGTTTTCCCGGACAAACCCTGTCAGCTCCGCCCGGGGAGCTGCTCTCAGCCCGGGGACGGGGGACCGGGAGCCGGCGGAGCGGCACCGACAAGCGGGGAGGGTGGGAGCCGGAGCCCGGGACTGGGAGCCGGGAGTCACCGGCCGGGAGGGGAGGAGGGTGTCCCGGGCTCGGGCTCTCTGCCCGGATCCCCCGCTCCCGCTCCCCCCATCCCGGAGCCGCCAGCCCTGAGCTCCCGGGAGCAGCAACAGGTTCCCCCCCGGTCAGTAAGTTGACTCACCGCCAGCCGCCGGTAAGCCTCCAGAGCCCGCACCGCCGTGTCCGTCAGTTTGACATGGAAAAGCGAGAGCCGCGCGCCCGAGTTCAGCTTCTCACAGGAGAGACCGAACCGCCGCTCCTCACCCAGAGCCGCCGCCGCCGCCATCTTCACTCAGAGCAACGGCCAACCGCAGGGGGCGGGACAGAGAGAGAGAGAGAGGGACCGAGCCGCTGCTGACTGGATCACCGCCCCGCGCTCACCGGATCACACTCACCGGATCACCGCCCCGTACTCACCGGATCACCGCCCCACACTCATCGGATCACCGCCCCGCGCTCACCGGATCACACTCACCGGATCACCGCCCCGCGCTCGCCGGATCACCGCCCCACACTCATCGGATCACCGCCCCGCGCTCACCGGATCACACTCGCCGGATCACCGCCCCGCGCTCACCGGATCACCGCCCCGCACTCACCGGATCACCGCCCCGTACTCACCGGATCACCGCCCCGCACTCACCGGATCACACTCACCGGATCACCGCCCCACACTCACCGGATCACCGCCCCGCACTCACCGGATCACACTCACCGGATCACCGCCCCGCACTCACTGGATCACACTCACCGGATCACCGCCCCGCACTCACCGGATCACCGCCCCACACTCACCGGATCACCGCCCCGCACTCACTGGATCACACTCAGTGGATCAGCCCCACACTCACTGGATCTCACTCAGCGGATCACCATCTCACACTCACTTGATCACCGCCCCACACTCACTGGATCACCATCCTCACTCACTGGATCACCATACCACACTCACTGGATCACCACCCCGCACTCACCGGATCGCCACCTCACACTCACTGGATCACCGTCCCTCACACGCACTGGACGACACTCACTGGATCACTGCCGCTCACACTCACCGGGCGACACTCACTGGATCACAGCCTCACGCTCAGTGGATCACTGCCCCACACTCAAACCACCTCACGTTCACTGGATCACTGGCTCACACTTGCACCAGATCACGCATATTTGATCGCTACCTCTCTGGATCGCTATCTCACACTCACACCAGATCACACACACACCTGATCACAGTCAGTGGATCACCACCTTACACTGGATCACACTCACTGAATCACCATCACACACACACACTGGGTTGCACCTCCCACTCACTGGATTGCCATATCCCATATTCACTGGATTGCCACCTCCCATATTCACTGGATTACCACTCATACTCACTGGATCATGACCTCACATTTACTTGATTATCACCTCACATTCTTGGATCACTGCCCCACACACATTGGATCACCACCTTACAATCACTAGACCCTTAGATTGTCACCTTCCACTCACTGGATCACCGCATCATGCACTGGATCCCCAGTCACACTCACTGGATTACCACCTCACCCTTACTAGATCACCATCTCATCTTCACTAGACTACAACCTCACACTAACTGGATCACTACCTCACACACTCAGGATCACACCTCCCATTCACTGGATCATCACTACACATATTTACTAAATCATAACCTTCCACATTCATTGGATCACCACCTCACACTCACTGGATCACCAACTCACATTCACAACATCACCACCTCACTCTCTGGGTCCCTGCCCCACAATCATTGAATCCCAGGATCACCATCTCACATTCACTGGTTCACAACCTCACACTCACTGGATCCCATGATCACCACCCATACTCACTGAATCCCAGAATCCTGACTTGTCACTCCCAGGTTCCCAACCTGAAATGCTGGATTCTTACCTGTTACTCATTGCACCTATGCTCCGGGATCCCAATCTGCCACTCACTCCACTGGATCCTGGGATCATGATCTGTCACTCCCCTCATTGGATCCTGACACCCTGACCTGTCACTCACTACACCTATGTCCCTGGATCCCAATCTGTCACTCACTTCACTGGGATCCCGACCAGTCACTCACACCACTGGATCCTGGGATTCTAACCTGTCACTCACTGCACTCATGTCCCAGAATCCCGACGAGTCACTCACAGCACGGGATCCTGGGAGCCTGGTCCACCATGCAATTTGATCATGGCTGATCTTCTGCCTCAACTACATTTCTCTGCCTGCTCCCCATATCCTGTGATTCCCTGAGAGACCAAAGGTGTATTGATTGATACTCAATGATGGAGCATCCATAACCTTCTGGGGTAGAGAATTTCAAAGATTCACAACCTTCGCAGTGAAGAAATTTCTCTTCATCTCAGTCTGAAAAGATTGATTCCTTACCCTGAGACTTTGGTCGCATGTCAAGCCAGGGGCAACAACCTCCTAGTATCTACCCTGTCAAGCCCCTTCAGAATCTTGTATGTTTCAATGAGATCACTTATTTTTCTTCCAAACTCCGAGTATAGACCCAATTAACTCGGCCTCATATCACTGGACAAGTCTTTCATCCCAGGGACCAATCTAGTGAACCTTCGCTGAACTGCCTCCAATGCAAGTATATCTCTCCATAAATATGGAGACCAAAACAGTGTATAATGCTCTTAGTGTTGTTTTACCAAAGCCCAATACAATTGCAGCAAGACTCCCTTAAACTTGTACTATATAATCCCAGTGCAATAAAGGCCAACTTTGTCATCCTAGTTGCTTGCTGTACCTGAATGCTAATTTTCCATGTTCCTTTAACGAGTACACCCAAGTCTCTCTGAACATCAACATTTAGAAGTTTCATGCCTTTTAATAAACATTTTGCTTTTCTAGTTTTATTCCAAAGTGAATAACATCATACCTCCCCACATTATACGCTGTTTACTATCCTGTTGCCCACGCACTTGACCTGCTTATATCTCTGCAGTCTCTTTGTGTCCTCCACCTCTAGCAGCAGTGTGCATGCATGGGGACATAGCAGCCTGGCTTACAATGCACTGGGAACAGATTATGTATATAGCACCCTACCACTAATGCATCAGAGTGCATGGGGCAGGCGACATATCACACTCTATCACTGAGTGCAGTATAAACAAGGGATACGTATCTTCCTTTATTCAATGCCTTGGGAATGGCTTGCACATGGGCACAGGTACCCTGACACTTAAAGCATCATGTACCGTTTGCATAGGGACAGATAACACAGCATTTTGTAATTCAATGCGTCAAAAACGTGTATACATAACACCCTGTCACTCAATGCTTTGGAACAACATGTATGCAGGTTTGGGACAAACAGCACACAACACCCAACGCATCAGGAGCAGTGTGAACAGAGTCATGGTACACAGTGCCCAGTTACTCAATGTGCCAGGTTATGTCTGAACATTGTTTGCAAAGGGATTTGGAACAGACAACAGTCTGTCACTCAGTGTACCAGAGTATTGTGCGTGCAACAAGACAGAGAGCTGTGTCATTCAATGCACCTGGAAACGGGGATACACTGTCACTCAGTACTAGAAACAGTGTGGGCACGGCAACAGGGAGTATCTATCGCCCTGTCATTCATTGCATTAGGAACTATGTACAAGGACGAGAGACACAAAACATCTTCATTCAGTACGCCAGAATAGTATGTGCACGGATAAAGGGCACATGCAGCACCTTCTCATTCAATGTACGTGAGATAGAGTGCTGAGATCACCATGAGTAGGGGATATACAATGCAGTAATCACTATTTGTAATGGATATACAGCAGTCTGTCCCTCAATGCATTGGGGCCACGATGTGCGGGAGACACATGCACTGGGAACAAAGTGAGCACAAAAGCAGGGACTGCTGTGCCATGGCATCCAATACAGTGGGAGCAGTGTGTACACAAGAAGGTATCCTGCACATGTGAACATACGAACAAGGAGCAGGCCTTGAGCCTGCTCTGCCATTTAATAAGATCATGGCTGATCTGATGGTAACCTGAAATCTGCATCCTACCTGCTGCTGATAACCTATCAGCCCCTTGCTTACCAAGAATCTATCCACCTCTGCCTTAAAAATATTCAAAGACTCTGCTTTCAACACCTTTTCAAGAAGAGAGTTCCAAAGAGAGTTCATGACCCTCTGAGTGAAAAAATTTCACCTCATCTCTGTTTTAAATGGCCGACCTCTTATTTTTAAACAGTGACCCCTAGTCTAGAGTCTTCCACAAGAAGAAACATCCACTCCACATCCACCCTGTCAAGACCCTTAAAGATCTTATAGGTTTCAATCAAGTCACCTCTTAGTCTTCTAAACTCCAGCGGATACAAGCCTAGTCTGTCTAACCTTCCCTCATAAGACAATCCACCCATTCCAGGCATTAGTCTGATAAACCTTCTCTGAACTGCTTCCAATGCATTTATAACTTTCCTTAAATAAGATGACTAATACTATACATAGTACTCCAAATGTGGTCTCATTAGTACCCTGTACAACTGAGGCATAACCTCCCTACTTTTGTAATCAATTCCTTTCACAATAAATAACATTCTATGCACTAGGACACCCAGATCCCTCTGCACCTTAGAGCTCTGCAATCTCTCACCATTTAGATAATATGCTTCTATTCTATTCTTCCTGCCAAAATGGACAATTTCACATTTTCCCACATTATACTCCACCTGCCAGATCCTTGCCCAATCATTTAACCTGTCTATATCTTCTTGTAGCCTCTTTATGTCCTCTTCACAACTTACTTACCTACCTACCTTTCTGTCATCAGCAAATTTGGCAACCGTCTCTTCAATTCCTTCATCCAAGTTATTTATATAAATTGTAAACCGTTGAGGTCCCAGCATTCGTGCCACTCGTAACAGCATGTAATTGGAGAGAGAGAACACAGTTCCCAGTGCATAGGCAACAATGTGTACACAGTGAGAGATTACACTGCATCCTATCATCAATGTACCATGTGCATCACAGGAGAGGATGTACAGTGCTCTATTATCCAATTTAGTGAGTACAAAGGGACAATGGACACCCTGCAGCCTGTGATGAGCGAGGAACAGTGTTCACACATGTAGAAGGTGCATGCAATGCCCTGTCCTTCAATACAATTTACATAGCGAAAGGGGACACACAGATGCCCAAAACCTATTACACCAAGAATAGCTTATCCACAAGGAGGGAGGTCCTGCAGCATCTGTCCCTCGTCCCCCAATGCACTAATAATGATGTCTCCACTTGAGGAGGTGCTCTCTCAGCAGCGGCAAATCCATGTGCAGAGCAAGAGCAATATTGGCCTAACAGCCAATACATATGTCCAGGAGGAGGGGGGTACAAGAGGAAACACAAACAAAGAGATGACATACAGTGCCAAGATCCGGTGCACTAGGAACAGCTTGTAGACAGGAAAAAACAATGTACAGGACTGCAACACTTAATAGGGGTGAATTTCCACATGGGTTCTCCAGTCTGTCTGTCATAACTTCAGCCCAAAAAGTTTTGGAAACCCTGGAGAAACTGCTGTTTCTCGTGTGATTCCATTATTTTTCCACTGACGTTGACGGTGAACCATCAAGAAAATCCCACCGGAAATTCAACCCCAATATGGAGATGGGGAGATTGAACAGTGTGTCAGCTAATATCCCATGCCCGAATATGCATCACTTGGAGGGGGTATACAAAATGCTATGTCAATTAATAATTACAAAACAGTGGCAACAGCATGTGGAAAGAGAAAAAATCATGCAACAATATCATACATATATTATATATATTATGTCGCACTTAGAACTCAATTGAGGAAGGCATGTAAGCAGAGATATGCGAGGAACTGAATCAGAGAAAAATAGTCATATCAACTACCTGTGGGATATGGTGATGCAGAAACCTATGTGCTAAGTATGACTAACTCTAATGGTAGGAGTACAACTCTTTAAAGATAGAAGTAATTTTGTACAGTCACCACAGATTAAAAGAGATGTTGCATGAAAATATAGAGAATAGATCCAGTTCTGAGATTTAAGGATTGATATGTTGACATTCTCATTATAAATACAGAATCCAGTTATAGGTACATGGGAACAGTTCTCTTTAGTAGAGGAGGTTTAAAAATTCCATGTAAGCAGAGACCATAGAGTCATAGTCATTAGGAAACTAAAGGGGGCCAATCAGCCCATTATGGATCATAAGAGGAGATAAGGTAAATTATTGATCCTGGCACCATAATCTGGTTATATATGAAGTTATAGAGGTTACTTTTTTTAAACTGCTATAACAATGAAGTGTTGCCAGAGACAACTGTAACTGGACTGAAAGGACTCAAGATTATGACTTTATGAATAAAGATTTAGAGACTAGGGCATTGATAGGCTAGGCAGATTCTCAAAATGTAAGATATGCTTCAGGAACAGGCCATATTTGATGTTTTACAAAAGAGTCAGAAAGAGTTTGCAGCAACCCGATAAGAGTTTCGCAGGCAGAAAGTAGCACACAAACCTTTACATAAAATCCTATGCAAGTTGCGAAATGACAACCCAAGCTGTTCATGGAGGGCGAACTTAATCTCAAATCCCTTATTTTAACAACATTTTTCAACTCTGAGGTTAATTAACCATTGAGCTGCCTCAGAGTCCACCCCATCCTCAATTTATATCATGCGGTAGTTTCTTCCTTAACCCCCACCGGTCTTCACCCTCCACCTTCCACCTTCTGCATACTATTTCACTGGAGCTGAATTTGAAATCCCGTTTCCTATCCATCACCAAAACCATCTATTTCCATCTTTCCAACAGTGCACATATGTTCGAACTTATCCCCACCAATATGGAAATACCTATCTATGCCTTTGTCACCTCCAAGCTCAATTTTGTCCAAAGTTATCTTTGCCAACTGCCCGCATTCTTCTGTACATAAATTTCAGCTTGTCCAAATTCTATTTTCCACAGCATAATCATCGTTAAATTCAGTTCGTCTACCACCCCTGTACTCATCAATTTCCATTTAGCTCCCAATCTTGTAACACATTGAATTCCATATCAACAACTTCATTTACATAACTCTTCATGCTACTTACCACAATCTACAATCTGCCTCAAGCACAAACGCCAGACCGTTTGCAACCTTGGTGTTGTCTCTGATCCTAATATGAGTTTCCAACTGCTCATGTGGTCCATCACCAAGACTGCCCCCTTCTGCCTCCATAACATTTCCTAATTCCAACCCTGCCTCAGCTCATCTGTTGCTGAATCCCTCGTCCATGACTTTGTTACTTTTAGATTTGACTGTTCCAATGCTTCCCTGGCCAGCCTCCCATTGTCCACCCTCCTTAAATTTGAGGTCATCTAAATATTTGATGTCTGTTTCTTAAAATGCACAAAGTCCCAATTAATCATCACCCGTGTGCGTAGCCAGCTTTAAGGTGGGCCTGAACCAGGTAAATCAAATCTCAAGATAAAAATAAAATACTGCAGATGCTGGAAATCCAAAACTAAAACAGAAAGCGCTAGAAAAGCTCAGCAGGTCTGGCAGCATCTGTGGAGGGAGAAACAGAGTTAACGTTTCAAGTCCGTATGATGCTTCTTCAAATCTTAAACCTGTCTAAATAAGAGGTTTCGGGGGCAGTTCACCTACATTTAAAATGTATGTTGGTTCAGCCAATTTTGTCCACATTTTGCTGGTATTATTAATGAAAACTATTGGAAACTTTATTCCAGAAAATTCAATGTTTTAAGAGATTAAAGGCACAGAATATTCAATAACATTAAGCCAGCAATAGGCATTATACTGCAGAGTTCTCATTCAGGATATTTACATGATATATTTGAATGCCAATGTAATTAACAATTAATTTTCTGGTACACTCTGTCTAAGAATTTGGGAAACCTTTGCAAATCAAACATTATTAACTTTTCCTTCCAGCTTATCAAAATGCAGTTTTGGAGAATGTCTTTTTCTTAAATCTATATTTTTATGTTAAATGAATGATGCATTCTTGCCTGTAGTAAAAGCCATGTGAATTGTTTTTGTCCCTTTCATTGTTTTACATGATAGCTAAATTAACATGGCTGTTTTTGAATGAGGACAAAAAAGCAGGGAAAAAAGCCTAGTGATCAATCTGTAAAAAGATGGAATACATTGTGAACACACCACCCTATTGTGGAGTAGCTATAACATGTTGGCTTAACTGAAATGCATTTTCATGGGGGAAAGGCAACAATGTCCTCCTACCAACAGGGATGTGATTTTCTAGGGGTTATTTTAGAGAAATAGAAATCCAGATGTCTCCATTAAATCCAACCATATCAGTTTTTCAGAATTTGAAAGGAAGAAAACTTGCATTTATATAGTGCTTTTCATGACCATTGGACTCTCAAAGTGCATTACTGCCAATGAAGTACTTTTTTAGAAGTATAGTCACTGCTGTAATGTAACGCTGCAGCCACAATGCACATAGCAAAGTCCCACAAAAATCAATGCAATTATGGCCAGTTAATTTGTTTTTGTAATGTTGATTGAGGGATAAATATTGGCCAGGATACCCGGGGTAACTTTTCTGCTCTTCTTTGAAATAGAGTCATGGTACCTTTTACATCCAACTGAACAAGCAGACGGAGCCTCGGTTTAATGTCTGATCCGAAAGACGGCACCTCCAACATTGCAGCACTCCCTCGGTACTGCACTACAGTGTCAGCCATGAGTTTTGTTCTCAAGCCCTTAAGCGGGACTTAAACCTGGAACCTTGTAACTCAGAGACAAGATTGTTACCAACTGAGCCATGGCTGTCATTGAATTCAGTTTAAAAAAACTGTAAGATACTGACATCAGTATAAGTGTCAGTTGTAAAAACTCAGTTCGTTCATTAATATCCTTTAGAGAGGGAGACCTGCCATACTTATCTCCTCTGGCTTATATGTCGCTTTAGTCCCACAGCAATGCAGTTATCTTATAACTACCCTCTGCAGTGACCTAGCAAGTCATTCAGTTATACCAAACAGTTACTTGTATGGTTCAAGAAGAAGATCCATTACCACCTTCTCCGGGCAATTGGGATGGACAATGAACGTGGCCTTGCCAGAGATCCTCAGATCCTGAGAAAGAATTGTTAAAAAAAATACCTGATTTTTCATGTGGTGAATATGCATAATTCTTGCACTTGCCTGCAATCAAATATCATTTAATATATTTAAAAACTTCAAACAGATAATGGATCCTTTACTTGGTATTTTCAAATATTGATAAAAATTCAGAGAAAACTTTGGCAGGCTAATTTTAATATTCAATAGTGTCAAATAAATAGTCTAATAAATATTGTAAGAAATCAGACCATTCTGAGACAGTTTACACCAACCAGCAATATTAAACATGTTAGTAAACATGCACAAAGTGCTCAGCAAAACAATAATTGTCACACCACTAGATATCCATGAGGTGGGTTTGACATGAGCATTATCATTACAATGAGGCTCTGGGTCATGCAACAGGCGTCTAAATCTTAATAGGCCGTATCTCCCATAAATCACTTACTTTGATGTCAAAAACACTTCACAAATATTCAGTGATGTGACATTTACTGACTTGTTGAGAATTATATGCCATCACATGGTATTTACCAGGTTTAATAGTATTGATGCAATCTGTCCCAGTATAGTCTGATTCCCAGTTTATAGGGCACATCAAAGGCATTCTGCAGGATAATGGCTACACTGATCAGATAATTTCTCGCTGTATATTATACAAACTCATGAATGGACCTAAGGCCATCACTTTTGGTCTACCTCAGATTACCCTGGAAGGGCAAGATATCTCAAAAAATCTGAGCAACATGTGAAGCTAGCTGTTTCACACTCATACTATGCAGTGGCAACTATGAGTGGTATTCATCACTAACAGCCAAAAATATGTTCTATCTATCACACAAAGAGTAATGTGGTATATGAATTTCAGTGCCAGTGTGATGCTAGGTGTGTAGGTTATACGTCCCAAAGACTAGCGGATCATATCAAACAGCATGTCCCAGCTGATGTTCACAACAGGCAGGGTACAGACCATACGCAACCATTCCGTGCTTGCAAAACTCAAAACACTGTGTCCAACATCAGATGTGATTCTGCCATTGGACAACACTTACTAAATAATCTTCAATGTGTTAAGAATTATGCCAACGCCCAATTTAAGATTGTCAGTCAGGCTTGCAGTGTGGCACATTTGCATGTACTGGAAGCTACATATATTAATACACAGGGCCCAGTTTTTGCAGCCAGAAAGAACATGTACATACATTGCGCCATTTCAGCTAAACAAAATAAGTGACAACCATTCGCTGACTCATTCCTCAGGGCAATGCCTTGACCAATCAGTGTCAAGCTGCCTGGTTTAAATTTGAAACAATCTTTGGCAGGTAACTGTCAGTCACCACCAGTGGTGCATTATCCATGGCAATGCCATTTGCCAAACGATCAGCATTCTCTTCACATACGGTATAAATTGTTGCTTATGCCCTTATATTAGCATTCTTGCGAGTGTCCTGATGAGTGCAAGACAAAAAGCTTAGACATGTCTCTTTTCTCAGCAATACTCCAGTTGTGCAGTACCAAACGACTACTTTAAATAAGGTACCCGGCGTGATAAAGCAGCGAGGTGATGGTGTGGCGGGTGAATGAGACCCTACCTGCTATCGAAACGGCATGTTTCCCAGCAATGCATTGTTAATGAAGTGGGATTGGGATGCTATGGCGTGAAAAGTCGCCATTGTGGCCTGCAGATAAAACATCCTTCTCCCTGCCCGCTACTGCACTTAATACAAATCTGAGACAATTCTGCTCCATGTCTTTTCTCTCAGGTGGACATAAAAGATCCCGTGGTAATATTTTGAAGAGTAGCGGGGGAGTTATCCCTGGTGCCTTGGCCAATATTAATTCTTCATTCAACACCACACAAGAAAAAGATTATATGATCATTATTACATTACTAATCGAGGGAATTTGTTGTGTGAAAATTAGCTGCTGCATTTCCTATCTTATAACAGTGACTGTATTTCAAAAGTACTTCATCAGCTGGAAAGCACTTAGGATGTCTGATGGATATGAAATGTGCTTTATAAATGTAGGCCTTTCTTTTTACACCTCTGCCTTCCATTAAAACTTACTTCCGTGATCCCTTGTTCCAATGTCTCCTTCTTTGGCTCTGTGTAAATGTTGGTCTGATTGAAATTCCTTGGGACACTTTGCACTGTTAAAAGCGCTATGTAAATGCAAGTTGCCATTGAAACAAATCAGGCAACTTCAACATCACCATTTTGAGGAGTATGCAGTCTTTATCAACATGAGGTAAATAAGCAGAAGCATGCGAGTATGCAGTATGGCCTTTGGGAAAAATGAATTAAACATGACGATTGCGACAACTTCACATTGAACAGACTTGTTTATTTGTTGCCTGCTTCACTCTAACAATCAGTAACACTAAATCAGTTGGCTCTCGCTGCAGCAGCTTGTCTTCAGTATCACAGTTATCCAAATGGTGGGACAATTATTCTTTAGCACCAAAGTCTTGTCAGTGAATTGGATGGTCAGATCATTGAGCGTAAAAGTTTCACCAACATTAACATAATAGCCTCCTTCTGTGCTGCACTATTCTAAAGCTTATAATATTTGCAACATAATGTAATTCTAAAAACAGAAATTGGCACCAGATATCACAATATTTACTGAATGAATGTTCTTGACATGGTCCATTAGCATCAGAACCAATTTGGTTGCCAAGATGAAATTGACACAGATCAGCCTTGCACATTTGGGCACCAACATGTTTTACCACAGACTCCTAGGATATAGATTTACAATCAGGTAGAGGGGCTGAACAAAAGCAAGAGAATTCCATGCTGAGAAATTCCCTACACGTAGTCCAACCATCATTTTTAAAGCTACTATAGAGTTTTTTTAGAAATTCATCCTTTGGATATAGGTGTCACATGCAAGGTTGGCATCTGTTGCTCGCCCATTGTTGTCCTTGGAAAGGATGGCAGTGGGCCCTTTTCTTGAACTGCCACAGTCCATGTGTTGAAGATGCTGCCACAATGCTGTTAGGTAGAGTCCTGAGAAAAACGCCTTCTACCTAGCCAGGGAATGGTGTCTTGTATAGGGAAACTTGAGAAACACACTAAACCAAATGGAAGATAGAAGGGAAAGAGTTGATACTGGGCATTCCATTGCATAAAATACCTTTATTAACAAAACAATTCACAGCAGAGTGCACTAAAACCAGCACGCAAATTCTGTAGTGAAGGAGGAGACACAGCAGTCTTTCTCCAGCATTGTTCAAGTCCAGAGTGGAACCTATGCATTCAGACTCCACCAAGATGTATTGGAGAGTATGAGGACGGTCTCATTTTTAATTGGATTGTATTAGCAACAACATTTGAAATGAGTATTATGACACTGTAATTTATAGGGAACATCGTCCATTTGCCAACTAATTAATTTGTAGTTGACCAAAGAACCTACTAATGAATATATTTTAATATGGGTATCGCACAGTTACTATGATTGTCGATAGTGTTTAATTGCGACAGTAAATGCTGAAATAGGAATACAGGCTTTGACTAGTGCAGTACTTAGGAACCAAAGCTCTTATCAGTTATTAAATATATTCTTTCACACTGCACTGAAGATTACAATTGGCGTGCATTCATTTAGCCTACAATGATTCCAGAACTGTAACATGCCTTCTGGGATCAGCAATAGTGAAATGCAGGAGTGCGCTTTTTAAAAAAGTTTTCTATTTGCTTGACAGTTTTGCCCAATTTAAGTTCACTTAATTTTCAATGATCCACTTGAAGCCCACTTTCTGTCTTCTAGCAAATTCCATCTCACTTAATAATATTCTCATTTCTGTGGCATTCTCAGGTTCTGTCATTTAAATTTGTGCTTGTCCACTTATTTTATAAACTGGTTTGTTATAGTGTAGAACATTTAATTGTAATTTTAAAAGTTTCCTTTTTGTTATGATTATCTGTTTCTCTGCGTTTGTGTGTCTTTTCATTTTAACCCTTAATGTTTTACTGTGTCCATTTCAAGTATCTTCTCTCAATCAACTATGTTCCTTTTCCCCA
This sequence comes from Cetorhinus maximus, assembly GCF_964194155.1. NCBI lineage: Eukaryota > Metazoa > Chordata > Chondrichthyes > Lamniformes > Cetorhinidae > Cetorhinus > Cetorhinus maximus. The sequence goes on from NC_135904.1 coordinate 28,447,104, forward strand.
TAACATATATACATAACTTCTGTCTATTTTCCATTGACAAAAATAGTTTTTAAGCTTAAATAACAATGACTAGGATGTGGTAAGCTTGCTAAATGTGCAGTAAAGATCAAAGATCAATCAAAATAATTTGCATTTATGTAGCCCCTTTCACATCGCAAAGCACTTTGCTCCCAATGCATTCTTTTGAAACATAGTCACTGTTGTTCTGTAGGAATCAAGGTGGCCAATTTGCATACAACGAACTCCCAACTTGGCAGTAAAATAAATAAATGATCAGTTAAGCTGCGTTTTTCTGTGGGATAACTGTTGGTCAAAACAAATCTGCTCTTCTTCAGAGAGTGTCATGGGGTCTTTGAAGTTGACCAGGCAGAAAAGGCCTGAGTATACTATCTCATCTAAAAGACAGCACCTCTGGCAATGCAGCCCTCTCTTAAAGTGTCAGTCAATATTTTGTGCTCACGTCCTTGGACTGGAGCTTGAACTCATAACCTTCTCATTTAGAGGTTACTGTTCTACTAACTGGCTCGAGCTGCTGCAGTGGATGATTTTGCTGATTTGAATCAGTTTCGCAATTGGGAAGCTAAACAACACTGTCACATGAGTTGGGACATGTCCATAATTTTTATTTTAAAATATTGTGAGATTTTTAAATCCTCATGAAACCTCATCCCGCCTGTGGATGAAGTTTCATGCTTTTTCAGAAGCCCGCCAGGGCTCCCGGCCTGCCCGCCAACCTTAAGGTTGGATGGGCTGGTCCATTAAAGACTTTAACTACTTTGTTAATGGCCTTAATAGGCCTTTGACAGTTCGACGGGTGCGCAGCCGACTTGGGTGCGCGCCCGCCAAACTGAAAATCCGAATGATGTGCGATGATGTTGGGATGCACGCCCGACGTCATCCTGCGTCTTTTTACTCATCAGTGAGCAAGCCCCGCCCCTGCTCGCCGACCGGAAGATACAGCCCTTAATATCAGAACAGTCGATATAAGCCTACAGATGATATGCCAAGGTTAGAATCAATCATTAAGGAGGTTATAGCTGAGCACTTAGAAAACTCAAGGTAATTGGGAAGGGTAGGCATGGTGTTGTGAAAGGGAAATCATGTTTAACCAATTTACTGAAGTTTTGAAGGCGTAACATGTGCAGTGGATAAAGGGGATCCTGTACTTGGATTTCCAGAAGGCATTTGATAAGTTGCCACATCAAAGGTTTGGGGGAAAATGAAAGTTCATGATGTAGCGGATAACATATTAACATGGTTAGAAGATTGGTCCCCTGGCAGGAAACAGAGAGCATGCATAAATGGGCCCTTTTCTGATTGGCAGAGATGAGTGGAGTTCCACAGGGGTCTGTGCTGGGGCCTCAGCTTTTTACAATGGCTTAGATGAGGGGAGTGAAAGCATGGTAGCTAAGTTTGCAGATGGCACAAAGATAGGTAGGAAAGTATTGTGAAATGTCTGTCTTGTTTAAGGAAGGATGTAAATGTGTTGGAGGAACTTCAGAGGAGGTTTACTAGATTGATAACTGGAATGAACAAGTTGTCTTATGAGGAAATGGTTGGACAGATTGGGCTTGTTTCCAGTAGAGTTTAGAAGAGTGAGGGGTGGCTTCACTGACGTATATAAAATCCTGAATGGTATCAACAAGGTGGATGTGGAAAGGATGTTTCCTCTTGTGGGTGAGTCCAGAACTAGGGAGGAATGTTTTAAAATTAGGGGTCGCCCTTTTAGGACAAAGATGAGGAGAAATTTTTTCTCTCAAATGTTTGTGCGACCTTGGAACTCTCTGCCTCAGAAGGCAGTGGAGGTGGGATCTATGAATATTTTTAAGGTGGATGTAGATAGATTCTTGTTAGGCAAAGGAATCAAAGGTTATCGGGAGTAAATGGGAATGTGGAATTCGAAACACAAAGCAGATCAGGCATGATCTTATTGTATGGTGGAGCAGGCTTGAGGGGCTGAATGGCCTACTTCTGCTCCTATTTCGCATGTTCACATGTTTGCATGTTACCCATGGCCTCTAGCCACCTAGAAGAGCAAAAGCAGCAGGGCACCACCTGCAGGTTGAGCTGCTTATGTTGAAGTGGTGACATTAGCTGAAAACAAGAGATAAAAACAAAAAACTACTGCGGATGCTGGAAATCCAAAACAAAAACAGAATTACCTGGAAAAACTCAGCAGGTCTGGCAGCATCGGCGGAGAAGAAAAGAGTTGACGTTTCGAGTCCCTCGGGGACCTGCTGAGTTTTTCCAGGTAATTCTGTTTTTGTTTTAGCTGAAAACAAGGTGGACCACGCCAAGATTGATATCTCCCAACCTACACTTTGACACTGCCTTCAGCATGTAGTTGTGGGTAATCAGTGGTACACTGAAAATAACACTTCTACAATGGTTCCCTGTCCTGTCTAATACCCCACCTCCTGACGTAAATGCTGAAAGATTTTGACTGCATTGAAGCCAACCCAGAGCTGCCAGTCCATGAATATCTTCAGAACCTGCCAAATATGTGACTCAAAGCGCACAAATCTTTCTGGAATGTTTTGAGTATTGCAGGTTTTGATAAAAAGGACAAATGGTGCAACCTCTGGGCTGACACCAATACCCCTAACAAATGATCCAACAGTTGGATCAACAGGTCCATTAAAGACTTTAACTACTTTGTTAATGGCCTTAATAGGCCTTAGACAGTTCAACGGGTGCTCCAAAGAGCATGCAATCTTCTGGGAGATGATGGACAGAATTTATATGTTTCCTTTTACTGTCCATGATCAGTATGTTGGTATGTAAAAGGTATGTGTTTTCTTATCCCCAGAGTGAGAACCCCCAATTAAATAATTCCAGCAGCAATATTTCTCTGAGTTTTAAAGTAAAGAAGGCTACTTATACACTTGCCCCAGGTTTTAAAATGTGATGTCTCACTCACTCATCTCACACACAAGAATTAGATACAGATGAAGGTAAAACAACACTTCTGCAACTTATAATTATCTCAGCCCCTTTCGTGGCAGGCCTGCAGCTTCTTAGGTAGAGGGGATGTTTTAAAGTTGAAGTGAAAGTCTGGTAAAGCGAAGGATTCTCAGTAAACTGCAAGGTGGCTTGTCATCAAATTCCCAGGAAGTTGGTTCTCAAGTGAATTCAAAGTTTGAATAAGTTAGGGTGGCGTCCTTTCACTTTCAAGGTATTACTGTTTGTTATCTTGTCTGGTTGGGATGGCTTGTAGCTGGTTTGGTGGGATTCCCTCTCTACAAGCAGTGATCGCTGATTTAAAAGCAGATCACATGGTAGTCTTATCATGTGAGATTTTACAAGTTCAAAATCCTTTTCCAAATAAAGTGGGTTGTAACATTGAGTACCTATCCTATGTTGTCATTTGACACCTTGAGTATGAGGCGGCAGCGTCTTTGCATTTGAATGACCCATTCAATTTGAAATTGCCCTTCTGAATTAGTTTCAGGAAAGGGCACTGATACAACATCAGTCTGAAAGGTTCTTTTTGATCCCTTTTGAAACAGGGGAGTAGTTTTAATCCACAAAAGAAGTTCAGATGACCCTCAGACAGCCATTGTTGGCAGACTTTCGTAGTCAGTTTTAAAATATAAAAAATTAATTTGAAGTTCAGAATATACATGGGCATGACAGGGAGGAGAAAAACAAGATAAAAACCCAGGCCAATTTGGGGGAGAAAAATCTGGGAAATTTCTCTCCAATCTATCTAGATGATTGAAACTAGTCCAGGAGATCCTCTGATCCTAAATTCCCTGAAATACCTACCTCTCTAACAGGTTATAAAATTTTACTTTGGCTTTCACTGATTAACACTCAAAAGTCACCTGGAGAAGATAAAACTGAAAAGACAGGCCATTGGCTCCTGTTACATTTCATAAAGGGTGCCAAACTGTGGGAACATTGTTAACAAATTGTCCAGTAAATTCACCATTGTAAGGAGAAGGTATTTTCATTTTGTAATGCAGTGCTGTAAAGTGTCTGAGTAGTGGTACAGTCAAACTTATTAATTGTCCCAACACAGATCCCTGAACACACACACTACTACCCTCAACCTGCCAATTTGAGAAACATCCATTTCCTCATGCTCTTTGTTTCTTGACCGCCACCCCCTTCCCCTCACCCCCCTCCCATCCCCAGCTATCCATGAAGCTACATTCACTCTAACACTGCATGCCATTATTTTCATAAGAGGTCTTTCGTGTGATGTACTAACGAATGCAATTTGTTGATCCAATATACAATATTCACATGCAGCTGCGGCAGAGAAAAAGCCCTGATAAGTCTGGATGTTCCTGCAGTCAATGTATACAGTAGTAGTCTAAGAGGTCAAGGGTTAAACTTGTAAGTTAAGGGTGCTGAACAACCCTGGGGGTTATATTCACTTTCACTGCTTGGATGGGAAACTGACAGAGACGTGTAATCATCAGGACATCAGAGTAGAGTAGCCATATAATCTTTACACACATTATATTAATTCCATCGTAGTTGTAGGGGTTAGTCAGGATGAGGTCAGCGACTGAAGGTTGTGACATGTAGGACATTACAATAGTTTGTATGAAGAGATGGGAAATAAATGTTAACCAATGGGCATGCAGCCGGATATCCTAGTATTGGAAAGGGAGTGTAAGGCAAGGATAGAGCTAGTTATGGAATAAATCAAGAACAGGTAAGAAAGTGAAGGCTATGACTGACAGGCCGGGTTACATATGTGGAAAGGACAGTGAACAGAAATTGATGGCATTGCGTAGGTACATTGAGGGAATGTCATTTGATGGGGTGAAGTCATAAGGAGAACATATTCACGTATTCATTAAATGTAGATTGGTGTAATGGTATAACATCAAGGTAATGCAATTAACCCCATAAAGGTATGGTGCACTTAGGTTTCTGGGGACTTCTACCTAGTCTTGCTTAGGCTAACATGAGCAGTCGAGAGGACTTGACTTGGGCCAGTGGTTCTCAAATGTTTTCATTGAAGGATCTCTTTTCAAACAGATTTTTGATCATGGATTCCCACCTAAATTATAATGGTAAATAATACTCATAAGATGAAAGTAAAGTATGTAAGATTGTTCAATAATGCTTTTCGGAAAAAAAGGTATTTACGTACAGGTATCAGTGAGGTGTGTGGGTCTGTTTCTTCCTGCAGGGTCTCTTTATATGTGGCAGGAACTTGGAGATAACAGGAGTTCAGGGAGAGCGGGGCTTGGAGAAAACATGGCATGGAGAGAGCAGGAGCATGGGGAGAGCAGAGAATGGAGAAAGCAGGAGCCTAGAGAGAACAGGAACCCAGACAGAACAGGACCCAAGAGGGGGCATGTGGAGAGCAGAAAATGGAGATAGCAGGATGGGATGATAGGGGAACAAGGTGGCTTATGACAGAGCAAGTTAGGAAGAAATGGTCTGTACAGAACTATCCCTTTTTGTGAATAAAACCTTTTCTCTTTTTCACTTGATACCTGACTGTTCTCGGTCGACTCAAACCACGTGAGTGAAGCTGACCCGTGACAATTTCTCAATCTGCTTCAACATGTAAGTTTCCCATGCCCCTTGCCTGTACTGTCACCCTGGACAGTTCATTCCACACGTTCACCAATCTCTGCACAACCATCTTTCTCCTTTTAAGCTTAAGCCATGTCCACGATGAACCCAGGTAGATAGATCAGGGAGCTTCTTCATCAGATGTAGCTCTCGGGAAAAGCACTGACAAGGCAGCCAAGTAAAACTACCTCTGTCTAGTTTTACATTACCTTCCTGGCCATTTGGCTTTTGTTTAGTGTCATTTGCTGTGCAAAATGTTTTAGTAATACAGTGTGATTTGTACAAAGTGTTATTGAAGCAGATTGTTCCATGAGGACATTAAGAACAATAGTAATAATAAAGAACAATACAAAGAGAACAGTTAATTTTGTCTTTCATCTCTCTGTAGACAAACAGTGCTGCCTGTTGGGAGCTATTGCACTATGGGGAATTTCCACTATATATTGTGAATTATCAATAAGTAAGTCTGTTTAAAAAGAGCCAGTTGGGAGTTTTGGCAAAAGTGGCACTTGGAGGGGACCTTCCCCAGTGGTTGGTTTTCTTGTGGAAAAGCATAGAAATACTAATTGCATTAGTCAGGAAAAACAAGATGGACTGAGGTAAATTAATGTGATGTCTGAATTCCTAGTATATCATCTAACACAGAAATGGATAAAGAGGGGAAATGAACACAATGCAACGAGGAGATGACAATGTTGAATACTTGAGCTGCCTGTCATACTCAGCTGAGAATGTTATCAATGTGACTCCAAGTGGAGCTTTGAGTGCTGACGAATTGCCCGTCTGTGATGAATTAAGTAATGATATTTTGCTAAAATTATTATTAGCTTCTGGAGCCTGGATTGCATCGAGGATTCAAACCACAAGAATATAATCTTTTGAACTAATCTCCTTTTCGTTTTGTGTCCAAGCCACATGCCTTTCAAATGGAACAAGGAGAAGTAGTAATGAAAATAGCAAACTGTGCCTTAAACAAACAACAACAGATCACTTAGCTCTGGGTGCTTCAGTGAAAAGCTGAGCCACAAAATAATATCATACAGCCAGATGCTAATACATTAGGGGTGATTCAATTGGTAGCACTCTTGCCTATGAGGCAAATCCCACTCCAGAGACTTGAGCACAAATATACATGCTGTCAGTCCAGTGCAGTACTGTGAGAACGTTGCACTGTTGGAGGTGCCATCTTTCAGATGAGATGTTAAACTTAGGTCATATCTAATCTCTCAATGGAGCTGTTTTTGAGGAAGAGTGGACAATATTTATCCCTCAATCAACATTACTAAAAAAACAAATTATCTGGTCATAATCATATAGTTGTTTGTTGGAGCTTGCTGTGTGCAAATTGACAACTGCATTTTCTACAGGACAATGGTGACTACACATCAAAAATTACTCCATTGGCTGTAAAGTCCTTTGGGATGTCCTGAAGTCATGCATGTACTGTTAACCCTGCAAAGTTCTCCCTACTAACATCTGGCTTGTGCCAAAATTGGGAGGGCTGTCTCACATACAAGTCAAATAACAGTCTGACATAGTCATGCCTACAGAATTTTAAAAAATATATTCATTAATGGGATGTGGGTGTCGCTGACTAGACCAGCATTTATTGCCCATCCCTAATTGCCCTCGTTCTCAAGGCATTGTAAGAATCAACCACATTGCTGTGGGCCTGGAGTCACATGTAGGCCAGGCCAGACCAGGTAAGGACAGCAGATTTCCTTCCCTGAAGGACATTAGTGAACCAGATGGGTTTTTACGACAATGGTTTCATGGTCATCATTAGATTTTTAAAAATTGAATTCAAATTCCACCATCTTCCGTGACAGGATTCAAACCCAGGTCCCCAAAGCAATACCCTGGGTCTCTGGGTTACCAGTTGAGCTACGCCATCTCCTCCCCACTAAGTTATTCCTTACAGATAATGTCCCAGACACCACCATCACCATCCCTGGGTTTGACCAACAGAGGTGGTAGCACAGTGGTATACAGTCGGGGTGGAGTTGGCCTGGGGGTCCTCAACATCGACTCTGGACCCCATGAAGTTTCATGGCATCAGGTCAAACATATCCAAGGAAACCTCCTGCTGATTACCACATACTGCCCTCCCCTGCACCCCACCCCACCCCCCACCACCCCCCCTCCACCCCGTCAGCTGATGAATCAGCGTTCCTCCATGTTGAACACCACCTGGAGGAAGTACTGAGGATGGCAAGGGTGCAAAATCTTCTCTGGGTGGGTGACTTCAATGTCCATCACCAAGAGTGCCTCGGTAGCACCACTACTGACTGCGCTGGCTGAGTCCTAAAGAATATAGCTGATAGGCTGGTCTGAAGCAGGTGATGAGGGAATCAACATGAGGGAAAAACATATTTGACCTCACCCTCACCAATCTACCTCTCGCAGGTGCATCTGTTCACCACAGTATCGGTAGGAGTGATTGCTGCACAGTCCTTGTGGAGACAAAGTCCTGCCTTCACCTTGAGGATACCCTACATCGTGTTGTGCGGCACTACCGCCGTGCTAAATGGGATAGATTTCGAACAGATCTAGCAACTCAAGACTGTGCATCCATGAGGCACTGTGGGCCATCAGCAGCAGCAGAATTGTACTCGACCACAAACTGTACCCTCATGGCCCGGCATATCCCCCACTCTACCATTATCATCAAGCCCGGGGATCAACTCTGGTTCAATGAAGATTGCAGGAGGACATGCCAGAAGCAGCACCAGGCATACCTAAAAATGAAGTGTCAACCTGGTGGAGCTACAACACAGGACTACTTGCGTGCCAAACTGCATAAGCAGCATGCGATAAACAGGGCTAAGCAATTGCACAATCAATGGATCAGATCTAAGCTCTGCAGTCCTGCCACATTGAGTCGTGAATGGTGGTGGACAATGAAACAACTCAGTAGAGGAGGGGGCTCCACAAATATCGCCATCCACAATGAGGGGGGAGCCCAGCACATCAGTGCAAAAGATAAGGCTGAAGCATTTGCAACAATCTTCAGCCAGAAGTGCCAAGTGGATGATCCATCTCAACATTCTCCGGAGGTCCCTAGCACCACAGATGCCAGTCTTCAGCACTTTGATTCATTCCACATGATATCAAGAAATGGCTGAAGGCACTGGATAGTACAAATGCTATCAGCCCTGACAATAGTATTGAAGACTTGTGCTCCAGAACTTGCCGTTCCCCTAGCCAAGCTGTTCCAGTACAGCTACAACACTGGCATCTACCCAACTATGTGGAAAATTGCCCAGGTATGTCCTGTACAGACAAAGCAGGACAAATCCAACCCGGCCAATTACCACCCTATCAGCCTACTCTCGAACATCAGTAAAGTGATGGAAGGGGTTATAAACAGTGCTATCAAGCGGCACTTGCTTAGCAATAGCCTGCTCACTGACGCCCAGTTTCGGTTCCGCCAGGGCCACTCAGCTCCTGACATCCTTATAGCCTTGATTCAAACATGGACAAAAGGGCTGAACTCCAGAGGTGAAGTGAGAGTGAGTGTCCTTGGCATCAAGGCAGCATTTGACTGAGTGTGGCCTCAAGCAGCCCTAGCAAAACTTGAGTCAATGGGAATCGGGGGGGAAACTCTCTGATAGTTGGAGTCATATCTAACACAAAGGAAGATGGTTGTGGTTGTTGGAGGTCAATCACCTCAGCTCCAGAACATCACTGCATGGCTCAACCATCTTCAGCTGCTTCATCAATGACCTTCCTTCTATCATAAGGTCAGAAGTGGGGTTGTTCACTGATGATTGCACAATGTTCAGCATCATTGATGACTCCTCAGATACCGAAGCAGTCCATATCCAAATGCAGCAAGACCCGGACAATATCCAGTGCTGGACTGACAAGTGGCAAGTAACATTTGCGCCACGCAAGTGTCAGGCAATGACCATCTCCAACCATCGCTGAATCCCTATCAACATCCTGGGGGCTACCATTGACCAGAAACTGAACTGGACTAGCCATACCAATACTGTGGCTACAACAGCAGGTCAGAGGCCAGGAATCCTGTGATGAGTTACTCACCTCCTAACTCCCCAAAGCCTGTCCACCATCCATGAGGCACAAGTCAGGAGTGTGATGGAATACTCCCCACTTGCCTGGATGAGTGCAGCTCCCAGAACACTCAGGAAGCTTTACACCATCCAGGACAAAGCATGATGCTTGACTGGCACCACATCCACAAACATTCACTCCCTCCACCACTGACGCACAGTAGCAGCAGTGTGTACCATCTTCAGATCCACTGCAGGAACTCACCAAGGCTCCTTAGACAGCACCTTCCAAAATCACGACCACTACCATCTAGAAGGACAAGAGCAGCAGACGCATGGGAACACCACCACCCGGATGTTCCCCTCCAAGTCACTCACCACCCTGACTTGGAAATATATCATCGTTCCCTCACTGTCGCTGTTACCTGGTTAAGATTCTGGAAATCCCTCCCTAACAGCACTGTGGGTGCACCTACACCACATGGACTGCAGCGGTTCAAGAAGGCAGCTCACTATCACCTCCTCAAGGGCAATTAGGGATGGGCAATAAATGCTGGCCTAGCCAGTGACACCCACATTCCATGAATGAATCATAAAAAAAGGAACAATATAAACGCAAGTCCTTCCTTTGTGATTGACAACAAAATAACTTTAGCTAATTTTGAAGTCAAAGCTGCTTGACTCTAATCTTAGTCCTGTTTTCTTACCACTGACCGAGGGGAGAAACAACCACAGGGTAAATTTGATTTGAATGTTGGGTTTTCTAAAGCAGAGCAGCCAGCTGTGGGGATGATCATTGCTGAGATCATCCATCTTTCCCAACTGAATGGGGCTGCATGGGGAATGAGTTGCACCACAGGGAAAAGAAATGGAGAGAAAACAAAGTGAAAGACAACAAAAAACATGACTCTGGCAGACACAGTAACCCTCACTTAGCACAACCTTGAATTCTGATTTTGAGATCAATTATTCTGCAAGTGCAAAACAAATTTTCCACTCTTCCTGTAAAGGCTCTGACTCATGCTGAGACATATCCACAGTGTTCCAGTATTTCAACATAGTAACAGCTACTGACCTATAGTAGGGTATTCTCAGCAACTGATTGTTCTTTCCCTGGCCCAGTAACATCGGTGTAGCTGTATCTTCAGGCCAACCCAATGACAATCAACTAGCTCTGCATTAACAAACATTCAAAGCTGGCCCAGCCTTTAACCAATAGAGCTCCTAAAACTGTTTCTATTCTTGCAGTACAGAATGTTTTGGTTAAAATTAATTGTATGTCAAATTCTGTTTAATATGGGCTTAAAGATTTCTGGCAGCAAGTTAGGATCAGTTGTGTTCAGTGTTTGGATGCTAGGGGTGCAGAAAGGTCATACCTTTCCTGTCCCATCCTGCCCGCCCCATCACCAGCACTATTTAAAGGGATCATTAATTGCTTACAGATTAGTTGTTGGTTGATTTCTTCTGTCTGTTGCTGTGATTCTACAATGTTTGGTGCTTTGTATAGTTGCTTCAAGTTGTAAACGTCTACAGGGAATGGTGTAGCAGGTGATGGAGGAGTTTTTACTGACTTCAAAATTTCCGCACAAACCCGTTGCTTCCAGATGTGGGTGCAGTAGTAGGCATTCTCTTTGCATTACAGCATGACTGGGGGCGCAAACAGAGGTCACACAGAGCAGGGCAAGTTGCTGGAAGAGGGAGGAGGATGGTTGGGGGGGTGTGGAGAAGGATTCTCAGCAGGAGACCAGATCTGCTCTGGGTGTTTAGGGAACAATTGTCCAACCTAAACTCAGTGATGAGCAGTGTCTGCAGTATGTAGGCATCAGTGAGGATATCCTCACTGAAATCTGCCACCAGCTATAGCTACAACTGCAACCTCAGTGTGAGACTAGGAATGCATTGCCAATGGTTGTGAAAGTGACCATGGTGATGAACTTTTATGCATCTGGCTTCTTCCAGGCTGGAATTGGAGCTATTAGCAATATCTCACAGTTTCCCATCCACTGCTATGTAAGGGAGGTTACTGGTACTCTCCATTCACTGAGAACTAACCACATTTCATTCTTTCTTGCTGGGGACCAGAGCAGACCAGACCAGTGGAGCAAGCACACAGCTTCACTTGGATTTCAGGCTTCTCCATGGTTCAGGGTGTCATTGATTGCATGCAAGTTGCTTTTTTGGTGCTGCACAGTAACTCTGCCCTTTACTAGATCCAAATGGTCCAGCTGGTGTGTGACAATATTGAGTGCATTATGCAATTCAATGACCAGTATCCTGGCAGCAGTCATGATGCCTTCATTCTGTGGCAGTCCAATGTGCCAGCTATGTTTGACCCACCATAGCAAACAACACAAAGGGTGGCTACTGGGTGTCAGGGCTATCCACTGACCACATAACTGATGACACCTGTGCCCAACCTGTGCATATGTGATCAGCTTACATACTTCGAAAGCCTGGCTATTGCACAAAATGTAACAGAGCAGACCACTAGTGTGCTGAAACGCCTTCCACTGCCTGGACCACTCTGGAAGAGCCCTGCAGTACTTGGCAGAATGGATGTCAAAGTTCATGGTGGTCTGCTGTGTGCTTGTAGTAATCTGATGTATAATATGCCTTTAAGACAAAAGAGGTAATGTAAGATCACATGATCTTGATACCCAATAGCAGAGTGGCGTGGGCTACTCTGTAGTCAGTAGTCTTGAGTTAAAGTCTGAAGAGTAAAGACAGAGATTTGAGTTGTAAACACACAAGTGTAGCTGCTGAGTTCCTTTTGTAAATAAACAGAATGTGTTTCTTCTAAGAACGGTCTACTGATCTTCTCTGTCTTGGTACCAACTCGGTCACCCCAAAACAAACATGCAACGCGGATCCTTTAGCCCCAACAAATCAGGGCACTGGATCCAACAGTGCTGCACACACTCATCCTTGTGGAACAGCCCTTATACAGAGAGTAGTTGAGGGGCAAGAGCATGAGGAATTTGGAGAGAGGAGGCAAGATAAGAGCTCATCTGAATGTGATACTAGCAACCGCAACACCAATTCCCCATTCACCAACAGTTCCATCCCTCGCCTAACTTCTATCACTGACCAGCATCTGTCCATTTGGCCACAATGCAAAAATAAAAGCCACCACAAAATAAATATTCCAAACAAAATTGCTAAATGAAATTATTCCATATACAAAAGTCTACTAATTACCCTTGCGTATCCTTAGTGCCAGTCTTCAGCATGCTCTTGCCTATCCTAGTGTTCCTACCCTATGCTATCCCAATTGATGCAGCTGATAGAAGGCTGATGACTTTCCGTGTGGGAGATGGCAGATGGCTTTGGAGGATGACACAGAATAGCTTTGGACCGAGGAGGCCCAAAGGTCTGTGGACCTCTCTTCCTTGGCACGGGTGGCAGCAGTCAGGGCTGGCTGGCTGACAGGCAACAGATAGGGCATTGACTGAGGGACAGGGGTGAGAGGGCGAAAGCTGTCTTCCTGAGAGAGGATGGTACATTTGTCCTCCATGGAGCCACTGCCCCTCCCCTGGGACAGCACAACACCAATTCTAGTAATCTGTTTGACGACAAATTGCTGCACTGCTGTGACAGCCCATCAGCCCATTTCAATACTGTAATCCATGATGGCAGCAGTCTGAACTTGCATAACTTCAAACTGACCTTCCACTGCAGCAGTCAGACTTCTGGTGAAGGCTGCTTGAGCTGCAATGGAGGCTGGAACATTGGCCATCAGGCCCTACGCTCTGGGTAGGTCCACAATTTGCTGACTTCCAGGTCCACCACTTCTAGGCGGAAAGAATGGGCTCCAGCCTCTGTACAAAGTCTTGAGAGAATTTGGTGCCCAACTCTTCCATGTTACTTGACATTGATCGCAGGTTTCAGACAGGCTTCCCAATCTACCAAACATTTTGTTGTGTCTTCCCATCTGTATTCTTCAGGAGTCTATCCCATCAAAGTGCTTATCTGAGTCCTCTGCAGCAGAACTTAGTTGTGTGACCTTGCCCTCTGGCAATCTGGCACCTGCGCTATCCTTGCCCTCTTCACTGGCTTTGGTCATTCATGCATGGTGTCTAACCACATGCAGTTCTTGCCTCTATGCTATCCTCTAAATTATGCACCAGTGTCCATATCTGAGCTGTAAGTGTGAAATTGAGTGGCTGTGGGTCTACATTATCACTGTTCTCTTGTTATATGTCCACTGCCTGGCCAGAATTGTATTTGTGTACCTGAAATGAGAAAGACACAAGGATAAGATTGTGGTGAGGGGAGGAGGGGAAAGGAAGAGAATTATACTTGCACTGCCTACAGATTGTAAATTTAAAGGGAGTGTCAAGCAAGGGGGAGGTTAATGTGAGAAGGAAGATTAGGAATGAGGATATCATAATCTTCAATGGTTTCAGCCCATCTTTTGGCCACAGGTTCTGCAGTGTCCTAATAACAGCCAGCTCCATCTCCTCCATGGAGAGCAGGACTTGCAGGTGCACCTGTCCCCCTCTGGTTAGCTTCTGCTGCCTCCAATTGTGTGCCGCATTCTCTTGCAAAAGAGATGCAAGTGTATCAATGAACGTGGTGTAATCTGTTTGGGCTATGTGGCTATCATGGTTGAATAGCTAGCAGTGTGTGTAAGCTAGGAGATGTGGGTGTGAGGCTTGCAGCAATGCTAAGTGTATGAGCGTGCAATGGAACATATAGAAGTTAGGTTTGGGTCCTGATTGATACAGATTGTTAATAGATGAGTGATTGGGGTGTGATGTATTGAGTAGTGCCTGAGGCTTGTGGTGCGGTTGGTGGGATATGACATTTGAAGATGCATTCACTGACCTTGACCACTTGTGTGAGGTCATTGAACTTCTTGCAGCATGACATCCAAGACTTTGGGGCTCGACTCCTGGCATTGGCTTACACAGATATCTCCTCCCACAGCCGTCTGACTGGTGCCTGGAGAGCTTCCTGGCCTCTTGCAGATACAGGATATCTCTCCAACTTTCCACCTCCTCCAAGGCTTACCCTCCAACACAATGTTCAAAAACCTTGGAGCCCACTTTCTCCCATGTTGTGCCGTTATTCAATGTTTCACAATTGAGATTGAGTGTGTGCACAACTGTCAGCATCTGCTCCAGCCAGGATGCACCACCATTTAGAAGGTGCAGGCTAATTTTAAACAGTGCAGGCTAATTTTAACAAGTGCTAGCCGCTCACGCTATTTCCCCTGCTCATTTGTGCAGCCAATCAATAATATAGTTAGCATTGGCTGCACCTTGAAATAGTTTTAAACAAAAGGTAGTGTGAAGTTGATGTGCTGCCTGCATTGCAGTCAACAGGCACAGGTTTATTGAGAGCTTTCGAATTTAGTCGCTACAACTGTAATCCACCGTCATATACATTTTTCTGTTTTCATATCCTTGTCATGACAGAGGTGTTGTATCGACTTCTTTGTTTATAATTTCCTAGGGGGAATTTTAATATTGAAGGCAGAATTTTCCAGTCGGCATACGGGGGCGGGCCCAACATGCCCATGTAAAATGGTGGCACGGAACCGATTGTGGGCGGCGATTGGCTCCGTGCTCGTTCCCGCCAAGCCCGCCCACCATATGAAAAGTCCTGTCCCGGGTATAATTTGCGGGAATGCTTAATGGGACATGTACCTAGAGGAGCTAAGAAACTGGTCGGGATGGCCAAAAGTAAAACACCTGCAGGAGCACATTAACAGAGCGGGGTACTGTGAGGATTGAAAAGAGAAACAGTAGTGTTCAATTGTTCTGTGTTTGATTATGTGAGTGTGTAAACTGATCTATGCCCACTGTGTTTGATTAACCTGTGTTTGACAAGTTAAGCCTGGGTAATGGCCCAGGCAAAGTTAAACGAACTGCAGAAAGAGCTGAAAGCCAGAACTAGAAGCATGGAGCAGACATTTTAAAGCACTGTAAATAAAACCTCTTACACACATAGGAACTAGTGCCATCTCTGAATAGATCTGAGATATAAAACATGCCACAGAAGCCACTTTAGATCAGCAGGTAACATTTATGTAGATCTGCACATGCGAAAGCTTCTAAAACCCACAAGCAACAGCCATAAAAATATGTCCCAAAATTCCATTTCCTGACTGCAGCTGAGGATTGCTTCAACTATGACTGAGAATGGCTCTTCCAGACTTATACTATGCTAGCTGTTCCTGGAACCAGTCATCGGTGCCCAAACCTATTACCTCCACATTCAACTCCCCACTCTTCCTATCAATTCCCTCACTCCTAATTACTTTCCATCTCCCCTCATCTACCCCTCACCGTCATCTCCCCCATTTCCCCATTACCTTTCCTTTCTCCATCTTTGCCCTTCTCTCTATTGCCACCCCTCTCCCCACGATTAACCCCCACCCAATCCCTTCTCTCTCTCCTCATCATCTCCACCCTCTCCGCATTGCCTCACTCTCTGTCCCCAGTGCCTTCCCTTATCTCAATCATTTCTCCCATTCTCCATCGCCTCCCCAAAATCTGATTACCACCCGCGTCCCCAACACAGAAACACAGAATTGACCGATCGCTCCACAACAGAGCAGCCTGAGGCTGTCTCACAGATATCTGAAGCTCATTTCTCCAATCTAAATGAGGCCTGAGGCCCATTTCACTTTGGTCAAAGGCTGACCTGTTCCAGGGCCAGGGTTCACCCCCTAAGCCCTAAACAAATTCCATCCCTGTATTATCACAACATTCATGTGGACTCAGACCCAGGTCTCGAAGGTGAAAAAAAAGCAATGTGCTGACCCAAATAAAAAAAAGACCCACTGAATTCCTCAGCTCTATAAATAACAAACAAGAACAGCAATGGTTTTGACTGAAGCACATTTTATTTTATACTTAATCCTTTCTCTGTAAACTAACTGGTCAATCATATACAGATCAATTCCCATGATGCAGTTTGATTCCAGGTCAAATTTCTTCTGGGATTGTACTGGTTGTTGACTCTGGTATTTAATCCAATTTAATGATTAGATCAATGAGAACTCAGTCTTAACCTACACGAACACTAGAAAATATTTTAATTCCCAGCATGTGTCAGGAAACGATTCCTTTGAAACGCTATCAAATTGTCCAATGTGTTGTCTATGGTCAGTTGATGAAGATAAGATTTTTTTATATATGAAGGTATTGCAGATGGCAAGAAGAGTTGGGCATGAGACTTCAGAAACCTGCTCCACAGAGCCACTTAGTGATCATAGCTTGGATGTACTACATGACAGTTAACAAAATTGAATGGGAAATATTGACACAACTGGGAAAAATGTGGTCAAAAGCTCGTTCAATCAAACTCCCTGAACCTCAAACAATGAATGCCTTTTAGAAAGACTTGGCTGAAACAAGTTGCGTTTTCGGAAAGACGAAGAAGCTTTCATTTCGAATGAAGTAGGAAACATTTGCCCCGGAAAATTCCAGGAGAATCCAGGAGTAACATTGGAAGGATCCCACTGGAGCTGTTAGACATCTGGGCCATGTTGGTCCCAGCCCAGCAGGAAGTATCTGAGATGGCCCTGTGAGGGAAGAGCCCCAGCCCTGTCTGTTTTAAACTATTGACCAAAGCCAAAATTATCCCCAATACCTTCAGCAAAATATGAAAGAATTAAGTCCATTGAAATGGTTTGGCTACACATTTGGAGGGAGGTCAAGTTTACTTTCCAAGCAGGAAATGAGAATTAGAAATAATAAACCAACTAAAATGTGACCGCAAGAATGGAAGGTACAACATTCAGATACATACTTTCATTAGGTTCTGACTTCAGCAGAAGACAAAAATGTAATTGTGATAATTCTAAATGCAATACATCAACACCTAGCAGCAGGTGGTTGTGAAATGAATGTGGAAAGATAGAAAAATGATATCCACTTCTTGTGGAATGAACTGAAAGTCTTTCCACCTGTGAGCGCAGCCATAACACTATAAAATAACAGTGAGAAATGATCATATTTCAGCGCTTTTACTTTATTTCAGATATTTTAAAGCTTTTACCTGCTAAGAATGCAGACAGACAATAAAATATCTGTCTGACATCCTCGGTTAAATCAATGCTGCGTGGAGAATCTTTTCAACATATTTGCAAATATCAGCTGATCTCACAAGGTACTCTGCTTTGGAGTACAGATATAACAGTTAGTTGCATAACAGTAATGCTTAGCAGCTCACCTCTCTATTCCTTCAGACCCCAATGTGGTGCATTTGCTTATACTGGAAGTTACATGTATTAATACACAGGGCTCCGTTCATTGCAGACAGAAAAAACATGTACATACATTGCACCTGTTTCAGCGAAACAAAATAAGTGACAGCTATTCGCTGACTCATTCCTCAGGGCAATGCCTCAACCAATCAGGGTCAAGCTGCCTGGTTTAAATTTCAAACAATGCTTGGCAGTTAACTATCAGTCACTGTCAGCAGTGCATTCTCCATGGCAATGCCATTTGCCAATCAATCAACACTCTCTTCACAAACAGTATAAATTGTTGTTTTCCCCTTATATTGGTATTCTTGCGAAGTGTCCTGATGAGTGCAAGATGAAAAGCTTCGACATGTCTCTTTTTTCAGCAATACCAAAGATCCATTATTGTCGCAGGATGTTTTTCCAGATTGGCAGTTGTTTGTTGCATCTTCTTATCATCATAACTCGGATATCTCGGAGTCAGATAAACAGTAGAAAGTAACTGGGGTTTGATTCTGGGGTTTTTTTTGTAATGATTAAGTGGTGATTTTTCAGCTTTTTGTATGAAGTATGATGCCTGGGATGTGACGTGTGCACTGTGACTTCTGGTGTGTTATGGGTGTGCATAAACCATTAGTAATTTCCATCATGGTTCCTGATTTGGGCAGAAACCTTGGAGAAACAACATAAAAGACCACTTACACTGAAGTTAGGATGGGAGGTTGGAGGAACCACCCCCCTCCCTGCCTTGGGGAAATTCTATCTTATGGATTTAATTTGGAATTGTTCTGCAATGAATTATTCTGACCTTTAACCACTGGTATTAGAATTCTAGTCCAGCCCAGGCTGACTGGGTGAAAGTTTCCTTTGTTTATTGGCTGTAAGGCTCCTATCTGAAATGAGTTTGGAGAATCCCAGTCCAGTCCCTAGTAGGCATGGGTCTATGACATGAAAATTCGGCACTAATTGGCAATCTCATTCAGACAGGCCACAGGGTGTCTGGTGTGGGAAATAGGTAAAATGCTACACTGGTATGGTAGGCGTGTTCTTCTGGGAGATCAGGGTGATGATGCATCATTGGGTGAGCATTTGAGGGTGGTTCTGGTTGTGCTTTACCTGATCTAGGAGTGCTTGATACTGACACGAGGCAGGGGTTAATTTTTATATAGGTGAACGGGAGGGATTGGGTGTGAGCGGAGGGGTTAAATGAGCAAAATATGAAGAATGATGGGAAGCCGCATACAAATGCCAAATTCCAAGTTTTGCTGAGGCGGGTCAAGGGGCAGACAGGAGCCAGGTTGGCATGCCAAGTGCGTTAATGAGGCCAGGAGCCTCAGATTTAACCTGTTTTGCAGATTTAACTGTGGCTGACTAGGTTTCCCAGACCCTCGGATAGCCTTGGGGAGAAGGTAAATGTCTTTATAGAATTTCTTGAAAGCCAGAAGAAGGAGTGCTTTCTCATCCCACTCCCTCCCCTCCCTCTCCCCCGCAAGCTCCCCTACCATCAGACCTTTCTCCTCAGGAGACACCCCTCCCATCCACCCAGTATCTGGGATTGGGTCTTTCCAGTCTTGTTCCAGAATGTTCCCTGCCCTACGAGCGGCAGGCCTATCAATCAGGCTGATTTCTGAATACGGACCCCATCGATGATGAAATACACACTCTTGTAGGGTTGAATCTCCCCAGGCGTCAGGGCTTACTGCACATTCCTGGGTCCCACTGCTCCCGATATGCCACTCTGTAAAATCTTCCCTCAGGTTGCTTGAACTGGGAAGGCTGATACCAACATCCCTCACCTTGAGAAACAAAAATTAAATTAAATTCAGGACTTATTTTTGGACTGAATCATTAGCCCAAGAAATCCAGATCCTGTTCTGTACATTTTTGGTACTCAGAAAATTTTACGGTATCTTATAAACACCCTTCACTGTTCAACACTTGCAGTTTAGGACATATATTGAGTGTAACTATTTCCCAATGACTAGCAGGCGCTTGTGGCAAAACTGCTGATGAATGCCATCCTGCACTTTGTACTTAGTGCTTCCTCCTGTACTGAACAATTACACAATATGCATTTATACGGCATGCAGAGAAAACTGCATGTCATCTAACATAAGCATTGGACAACTTCATACCTACTAAGAAACGTTGCTCCCAATCCTTCATTCCTATAATTACCCCAATTTTAAGCTGTGAGGAAAATGGAAACTAGTGATACGCCTGTACATGTGGAAAATTATGCAACTTCTCATCTTCACGTTACTAAACCTTTTGCCTGGCCCGAGACATTAGGCAGACAGGAAATTATAGCCTTCTGTCAGCAACCACCACATTTTTCTTAAAAATACAATAGAATGCTACACATCTTAGAAATTATCTCGTGGGATTAATTACTGAGCAGTGGGTAGTCCCTTGCTGCTTCAGATATTTTAAGTTCATGAGTGAAAGCAGCAACAGGTGTACATACCATTCCTCAAAACAATGTGGGACCGCATATTCTTCTATGCATCACTTGTTCCCTTTCCCTCTGAATTTGCATACACACAAAATCTCACATTATCTAAGTTCTGTCTATTCCTCTTAATGCTAAATTGCTTAACTCAAATAATCTGATAGCCCCTTTTTTGACACTTGCCATGTTATTGATGTTGCTGCTTAATTTACATTGATTGAAACGTTTTCAATGCAGAAAACCGCTTTCAATTCTTTGAAATTTGTGGTTATCATCCATCTCTCTTTCCGGCTGTTTCTACTCTGCAGCTTGAGTCTGCAATCTGCCCTGCGCTGATACCCTTGAAACAATAAGTTCCTGATTGTATTTTATGGTACACCTGATTGTACTTGGCAGAATCTCAGGTTGGTATTTTTATTCCAGTGAAATATCAACTTATTTCAAAGTAATTCCATTTGTTTTGCTCGAGATAGGAGAGATATTTGAGTGTGAGGCATTTGTAAAATCTATGTATATGTGGGCATTGTGTGAACTTATATGTGCCATGATTTATACTGCAGTAACTTAAGATATCCAATTGGAATTGTTCAAACCTACTAAACAAACAATTATAATTCATGCTATTCAAATAGTTGTGATTTATAGCAAACAGACGATTAAAGGCAGAAACTGGTAATGTAGAGAAGATCAGGTTTTCATGAAACACAATTGTTTGTTTCTGTAATACAGAATGACAAATCTAAAGATTCTTATCTTGGCATCAAATTACACTACTGACAGCAGAACTAACACACTTGGGCCATTAGCCTCTCAGATGTAAATGAAATTCCTAAATTGCTGAGAGATGTGGTGAGCTACAGGGATTAAATAATACATCACTGACTTAAAACTCACACTTAACATGAAGTCCGCGAATAATAAAAAAAAATTCTTCATGGAACAAATATGGCAGTGTGACAGTAAAAGTTAACTATTTCAGTCTTCTGGCAAAAAGATCCAGCTGATCTTTGGGTGATTCTGACAAGTGTTAATAGACTTCTCAAGAAAGAATTAAGAGGAGTGACGATCCCAGGCAGTGGAGGCACTCAGGTAAAAGCCTCCCTGTACATGGACGACGTCGCCGTTTTCTGCTCGGATCCGCTGTCGGTGCGCAGACTGATGCACGTCTGCGACCAGTTCGAACTGGCCTCGGGAGCCAAGGTAAATCGTGGGAAGAGCGAGGCCATGTTCTTTGGGAACTGGGCTGACCGATCCTTTGTCCCCTTCACTGTCAGGGCTGACGGCCTGAAGGTGCTGGGGATATGGTTCGGAGGGACCGGGGCATGCGTTAGAAACTGGAAGGAGCGAGTGGCTATGGTGAAAAGGAAACTGGGCATGTGGGAGCGACGCTCCCTCTCCATTGCGGGTAAGAACCTGGTCATCAGGTGTGAGGTACTCTCGCTGTTGCTGTACGTGGCGCAGGTCTGGCCCATTCCACACTCCTGCGCGATGGCGATCACTCGAGCCATCTTCCGCTTTATCTGGAGGTCGAAAATGGATCGTGTCTGCAGGGACGCGATGTACAAGCCTCTAGATAAAGGGGGAAAAAACGTGCCCAACATCGCCCTCATACTGATGGCCACCTTTGTGTGTGGCTGCATCAAGCGGTGCGTAGACCCTCAGTACGCAAACACCAAGTGTCACTACGTGCTGAGGTTCTACCTGTCCCCGGTGTTGCGAAGGATAGGTCTGGCCACGCTGCCGCGGAACGCTCCAAGTAGTTGGACCGTGCCGTACCACCTGTCCCTGGTGGAAAAATTTATGCAGAAAAACACCTTTGACCACAAGTCCATCAGGCAGTGGTCAGCACGTAACATCCTAGAGGCCCTGAGGGAAAAGGAGAGGGTGGACCCTGTGGGATGGTTCCCCGAGCAGACTGTCAAAGTCATTTGGCAGAATGCCTCATCGCCAGAACTTTCCAACAAGCACCAAGACGTAGCTTGGCTGGTGGTGAGAAAGGCCCTCCCCGTCAGATCCTTCCTACACGCCAGGAGTCTCACCCCCTCTGCACGTTGCCCTCGAGGTGGCTGTGGTGGGGAAGAGACCGTTGTTCACCTCCTTGTGGATTGTGCCTTTGCAAAGAAAGTCTGGAGAGAGATGCAGTGGTTGCTGTCGAGGTTCATCCCGAGCAGTTCTGTGACACAGGACTCTGTGCTCTACGGGCTGTTCCCAGGGACACACACCGAGACAAACATCGACTGCAGCTGGAGGATCATCAACTCGGTGAAAGACGCGCTTTGGTCTGCCCGAAACTTGTTGGTCTTCCAGCACAAAGAGTTGTCCCCGACCGATTGTTGCGGACTGGCACAATCCAAAGTCCAGGACTACGTGCTGAGGGACGCACTAAAGCTTGGGGCAGCTGCCGCAAAGGCGCAATGGGGAAGGGTCGCTGTCTAAGACCTTTCTACCACAGCGCACCGAGAGACTGGGAACTGTTTAGAGCCCCTCGGGCTGTACAGATCAAAATGAAAGGCTGTAAATGATTGTAATATTGTTTGTACTGATGCACCTGGTGATACATTTTGTAAAAGTTTAACCTGGATTGTACCCTTGTAATGTTGTTTTTGAAATGGTTTTGAATGTGATTGAAGATTTTTTATGAATAAAGTATATTTTTACAAAAAAAAAAAAAGAATTACAAGGTAAACACCTTTGACCACAAGTCCATCAGGCAGTGGTCAGCACGTAACGTCCTAGAGGCCCTGAGGGATAAGGAGAGGGTGGACCCTGTGGGATGGTTCCCCGAGCAGACTGTCAAAGTCATTTGGCAGAATGCCTCATCGCCAGAACTTTCCAACAAGCACCAAGACGTAGCTTGGCTGGTGGTGAGAAAGGCCCTCCCCGTCAGATCCTTCCTACACGCCAGGAGTCTCACCCCCTCTGCACGATGCCCTCGAGGTGGCTGTGGTGGGGAAGAGACCGTTGTTCACCTCCTTGTGGATTGTGCCTTTGCAAAGAAAGTCTGGAGAGAGATGCAGTGGTTGCTGTCGAGGTTCATCCCGAGCAGTTCTGTGACACAGGACTCTGTGCTCTACGGGCTGTTCCCAGGGACACACACCGAGACAAACATCGACTGCAGCTGGAGGATCATCAACTCGGTGAAAGACGCGCTTTGGTCTGCCCGAAACTTGTTGGTCTTCCAGCACAAAGAGTTGTCCCCGACCGATTGTTGCGGACTGGCACAATCCAAAGTCCAGGACTACGTGCTGAGGGACGCACTAAAGCTTGGGGCAGCTGCCGCAAAGGCGCAATGGGGAAGGGTCGCTGTCTAAGACCTTTCTACCACAGCGCACCGAGAGACTGGGAACTGTTTAGAGCCCCTCGGGCTGTACAGATCAAAATGAAAGGCTGTAAATGATTGTAATATTGTTTGTACTGATGCACCTGGTGATACATTTTGTAAAAGTTTAACCTGGATTGTACCCTTGTAATGTTGTTTTTGAAATGGTTTTGAATGTGATTGAAGATTTTTTATGAATAAAGTATATTTTTACAAAAAAAAAAAGAATTACAAGGTAAATATGACAGCGCTGTTTGGAAGCTTGTTAGCAACAATTAATGTTTTGCATGAAGCAAATTAATTATTGATGCTCCGTCTTCTGAGGCAGTTTCATATTAAGAATGTGGCATTCCAGCAAGTCAGGCTGGCAGCATGGTGGGGTAATGAGTAAGTACTGCATGGTCAGGGGTTTCATCTCTTGGATAATTTGTTAAACCATGGCCCCATTTGCCCTTCAAGTGAACATAAAAGATCCCTCGGCACTATTTGAAGAAGAGCAGGAGAGTTCTTCCCTTGTTCCTCAACCAGTATGACTAAAATAAACTATCTACTCATTTATTTTATTTCTTTTTGTGGGAGCTTTCTATGCACAAACTCATTGCCACATTTCCTACCTTATAACATTGAGTACACGTCAAGAATAATTGGCTATAAGGCATTTTGAAACATCCTGAGGTTGTAAAAGGCACTATATAAATGCAAATCTTCTCTCATTTGTGCACATTCTGAATGAAAATGTTCTCTCAGATCTCCACAGATCATTCATCCACCACATCCAGATTCAGTCCCCAACTAGGAAGAGGGATGAGAACAAATATCATACAGTGACATTGAATTTCGGAAGAACATGATAAGTACCATGTTAAATGAATTCTCTTCCATTAAGTTCATATTCTGAAAATCCAACAGTTGCAGACTTTAATGTATCTAACAAGTGGCTTAGGAACTATTGTGAGTGGCAGCCGAGTTGGTACTATTGACAAAGTTGATCAGCAGATACTTCTTGGGTGGAAACTTTAAGTTTATTTACAAGTAACTCAGCAGCAACTACATGTGAGCTTTCAACTCAAACTCTATCTCTACACTACTGACTACTGAGGTAGCCCGCGCTACTCTCCTATTGGTACTAAAGATCATGTGATCTTCCTTAACAAGCATTATTTTTAAAGGTATATTATACACTAAATTAAATCACAATTACTACAGCAACAGTGCATCTGGCTAGATGATATCAAGGTCCTTTGGGCCTTACTCTCCTCTGCCAGCTACACCATCATCATCATGATGGAGAAAAAAGATAACCCCTGGCCAGCTGGCACTGGTGTACACCTACCTCTTGAGCACCCCCTCTCAAGTCCCCGCACCGGATCTGTGTTGTCAGACTGCTTGGGGTCGATTTTACCCCCCAGTGAGTTTCAGTGGGTTGAGCATGGAGGTGGGATGGTGATGATTGTGCAAGACACGGTTGCAGGCCTAAATTTGCAGCACAGGATATTTCAAATTCTGGGTGAGAGCTGCCTGTCAGAAGAAGGCAGAACACCTAGCAGCTGGCCAGCAGGTAGGAGTGGAGGTTTAGGAGGCTTGTGATCACCAGGAAGCAGGTAAGTTGAGAATTGGGCTTTTGTGTGTGTAGGAAAGTGGATGGAAGACTGCAACCACCTTGTGTGGTCAGGAAGGATACTCCTACTCCTCAAGCCTCCACAATGGAAGGTCTTCCACCTACCTCCAGCTTTGTGACACCTTTTGACCTGCTTGGATACAAAAGTCAGCCTTGGTTCAGCTAGGGTAACTTTTGGCACCGTGTCAGATGGTTGTGAATTCACTCCCACTTGAGAGACTCAAGTTCATAATCTATGCCAATATATCAGAGCAGGAGTGAGAGAGAACTGCAATGTCAAATGGTGTCATCCTTTGATTGAGATGTTAAACCAAGACACTGTCTACACTCTCAGGTGGGTATATAAAATCCCATGGAACCATGTGAAGCAGTGCAACAAAGTTCTCCCAGTGTCATTGATACCTTGTTCATGACAGCAAATACCTTAATCTCTTTGCCTATGGAAAAGCAATATCAAAATGCCCCTCACAATTTTTCTCACTCATAAAATGACCTGAAGTCATGAGTGTTACTGATGATATCCTTATGCCCACACAGACCTTAACAGGAAATGCTATAGTATTCTAAAATCGGAAGCAGTTCCCATTTCATCAAGTTTTAAGTAGGGTTGCAAAGACTAAAGAAATCTCCCTGCAATTATGTAGGGCCTAGGTGCAACCAAATCTGGAGTAGTGTGCGCAGTTTTGGCCTCCTAACCAAAGGAAGGATTATCTTGCCCAGGAGGGAGTGCAATGGAGGTTTACTACAGATTCCTCGGATGAGGGGGATTGTCCCATGGGAAGTGATTGAGCAGACTAGGCCTACATTCCTGAAAATGTAGAAAATTGAGAATTGACCTTATTGTAATCTATAAAATCCTTAAGGGACTTGATGGCATAGATGCTAGCAGAATGTTTCTCCTGGCTGGGGAGCGTTCTCAGTCTCAGAATAAGGCGTCGTCCATTTAGGAGTGAGATGAGGACAAATGCCTTCACTCAATGAGTTATGGACCTTTGCAATTCTCTACCCTAGAGAGCTGTGGATGCTCAGTCATTTCTGGATTTCTGGATCCTAAGGGAATTATGGGATATTGGGATAGTGCAGGAAGGTGGAGCTGAGATGGAAAATCAACTGTATTGAATGGTGGAGCAGGCTTGAAGGTTTGAATGGCTATTCCTGCTTCTGCTTCTTTTGATTTTAAGCCTTCCAGGATTTTCCTAGAGTCTGCCGCAATTAAAGACTAATTTCCCTTGATATAATTGAAGAGCTCTATGACGGTCGCACAGGTAGTGGGCCACTGTGCTGCCTGCCCCTGGCAAATTGGGCTAAGTCTGCGTGATGCTACAGGAAGAGGGATTACAGGAATGAATTTCTCCCCCTTTGCCTTTAGTGAAAGAGCAATGTGGATTAAGAAAATATAATTTAGCGTACTGAAATTCAGTATGTTCTTGTTAGGGCAGCCAATTTTGCATACTGTAGCTACAAGAGCAGGTCAGAGGCTAGGAATCCTGCGATGAGTAACTCACCTCCTGACTCCCCAAAGCCTGTCCACTATCTACAAGGCACAAGCCAAGAGTGTAATGGAATACTCTCCACTTGCCTGGATGAGTGCAGCTCCCATAACACTCAACTTGACACCATCCAGGAAAAAGCAGCCCACTTGATTGGCACAACATTCACAAACATCCACTCCTTTTACCAACGACGCACAATAGCAGCAGTGCGTACCATCTACAAGATGCACTGCAGGAATTCACCAAGGTTCCTTAGAAATCACCTTCCAAACCCATGACCACTACCATCTAGAAGGACAAGGGCAGCAGATAGATGGGAACACCGCCACCTGGAAGTTCCTCTCCAAGTCACTCACCATACTGACTTGGAAATATATCGCCGTTCCTTCACTGTTGCTGGGTCAAAATCCTGGAACTCCCTTCCTAATAGCACTGTGGGTGTACCTACACCACATGGACTGCAGCGGTTCAAGAAGGCAGCTCACCACCACCTTCTCAAGGGCAACTAGGGAGGGGCAATAAATGCTGGCCCAGCCAGCGAAGCCCACATCCCATGAATGAATGAAATAAAAGCACCATTTAATTCTACTTCATATCTTCAAGTTGTAAAGCACGATGGGATGGTTGTGAAAGATGCTATATAAATGCAAGCCCTTTCTTTTATTTTTCTTTCTTCATCAGCGTTCTTTTCCAACTACAAAATTTTTTCTGAATTTCCTTTCAGTTCCTCACAGCAGTCACCAAATTCATATACTTGGTGGTATATTACCATACTCCTTCTCTCCAGAGCATGTTTGCATATTGCTAAGCTGTTCATCAAGAGAGTTAGGCCATTTTTCTATGGGTAAAACTACTGGGGACTCTTTATGTTACAATCAGTGAAATAATCCCTTTTGTATTTCATGCACAATAACCACTGGAAAGTATTTGCACATTCCAAATCAGCATGAATGGATTTTTTAGCAATTATATTGGTTAAGTGCTCATTAGCTGCTTGGGGAGTGTAAGAGGAGCATTATTGGAAAGTCACAAGTGAGTTATGAAGGCCTTTCTTATGAGGAAGATAATTAATTTTATATTGTGAAAAGGATAAGACTCAAAGTAGAAGGCTTGAATACATGGCACTGAAGGCATGGCCACCAACAGTGCTGCAATTAAAACTGAGGGTACTCAAGAGGCCAGAATTAGATGAGTGCAGATAACTCAGAGGATCGTGGGACTAGGGAAGATTATAGAGATAAGGAGGACATGGAAGGATTTGTAAACTAGGAGGAGAATTTTAAAATTGAGGCATTGCTTAATCAGGAGCCAATGACTCTTCTTCTTCAGCAGTCCCTCAGAATCGAGGATGACTTACTTGCACTCCGGCTTGATAGGTTCTGAGATGGCTGATAAATCCAATATGTGATCTGCAGACTCTGCCACATGCAGGGCAGGTGATGCTTGACGGGTTGGGCAGTTGAGGACTTTGGAGGGTTTGTGCATCTAACGCCTAGACTTCACCTCTGCATGTTCCTGATGAAGTCTCTCATTGTGTTCGGTGCCTTGCCAAATAAACTTTCTCCATTTCCGTTGGTCACAAGCCAGGGACTCCCAGGAATCAGCGGGGATGTTTGATCTCTCCAGGGATGCTTTAAGGTAATCCACTTCTGCAGTTCTCCTGGAAGTCCCTGGACATGACTGAGTTCCAAGTAGAACAAGAGTCTGGTGTCAGGCATACAAATGACATGTCCTGCCCAGCGGAGCTGGTTATGAGTGATTAGTGACTCAATGCTGGGGATGTTTCCTTGGGAGAGGATCCTGCTGTTAGACCACCTTTCTTGCCGTTAGGTTTGGAGGAGCTTAGTGAACACGGGAGTGGTGGGTGAACGGGACCTGCTGCGAGTAAGGACACAGGCAGCAGAGTTTTGGATGACCTCAAATTTACAGCTGGTAAAATGTGGGGAGATGGCCAAGAATGTGTTGTAATAGTCTCGTCTACAGCTGACAAAGGAATGGATTAGGTTGGGCTGAGGCAGAGGTAGCCTTGGGTGACATTAGGGAGATTGCAATCAGAACTATTAGTGGTGGCATGCACATATGACTGGAAGCTCATCTCATGATACGAAGATTGCAATAGTCTGGTTCAACCTCAGGAATTGCCAAGGAGAGGGCTGTAGTCAATAGCAACGAAACAGAGCTTGTGGTGAGGACCAAAGACAATGGCTTTGACCTTCCCAATATTTAACTTGGAGGAAATTATAGCTCATTCATTACTGGATGTCAAGCAAGCAATCTGACAATTTAGCAACGTGTAAACCATAATGAAGAGAATTATTAATGTTTTATTTGGAACTTTGGAATTGATTTCTTTATTTTGCTTGGTAATCTGAAGTGGTTTTCAGGGAAACCTGGCTATAGTTTTGATAATGATGAATGATTAAATCACTTGGCTCATTCGCACTTTCCAGTTAGTCGTGAAGCTCCTGAAAACGTTTAGCCAAGTCAAATTTAATTCAAATTAATTTGAAATAGCTCTGCGTCCAAAACTGTAAATGTTGCTCCTGGAATCAGCTCTAGTGCTGCCAGCGTGAAATGGAACCAGCATCACACAGCAGGTCAGTCAGGATCTGCTGCAGAAAATAGAGAGTCGACATTTCGGGCTCCTATCCTTCAGGGCTGAAAAATAAAAGATGGATATTTTGATCAATCAGAAAAATTGGAGGGAAGGGTATCAAAAATCAACGCAAAAAGGAGAGTCAAAGGAAAATGGGGAATTGGCAAAAAAAAGGAAGGTGCAGATTTGTGAGAAATGGAAGATGCTGAGAACCGGGTAATCAGGTTTAAAATTTAAACAGATGTTGAAAAGTTCAATGGGTCCATCAACCTCAAAACTAGAAAAAAACAGTTTATCAGCAGGGAGCGTGCAATCCCTCCCTCCAGCAACACTGCATTATAGAGATTTTGCAACACAGAAACAATTTGCTCAGCCCATCCAGTCTGAGTTGACGTTTATCCTCCACACAAGGATTTGCCATACCCCTATGTCTCCATAGCTCTCACTCTCCTTTCCAGCAACCATTCACCTAACCTGTGCTCTGTTCTGAGAAGGGTCTCCTCTCATTCAAAAAGCCAATTTACTACCTGAATATTTACAACCTAAGACTTTAGACTGAAAGGGGAAAGATGATTTTAAATGACTTTCTCTCGATTTTAGCAGCAATATAACTAAAAGTGTTCTGCAGGTTAGTCAGTAACCTATGAAGGTCTGGCAATGATGCAGTGGGGGACTAGGGAATATTTATATTGTGTTCAGCTGAAGTTGCGTGCCTCATATTGTAGAAAGTACCGTTTATGTTGAAGCAGTTTAATACCATCCCTAAAACAGCAGGAAAATGAATTCCTTACAAATAAATTAAGCACTTGTGTGCTTAAGACAAAAAAACAAACTTGCATTTATATGGTGACCTTCTGTGATCACAAGACAGCCCAAAATGCTTTACAACCAGTTAAGTACTTTTGAAGTGTAGTCACCGTTGCAACATAGGAAACGTGACAACCAATTCGTGCACAGCAAGATCCCACGAACAGCAATATGATAATAACCAGATAATCTGATTTTATGAATGTTGGTTGAGGGATAAGTATTGACCAGGACACCAGGGAGGACTTTCTTGTTTATCTTTGAATAGTACTATGGGATCATTTACTGAGAGGGCAGACCAGGCCTCAGCTTAATGTCTCATCTGAAAGTGGTCGCCTCTGACAGTGCAGTGCTCCCTCAGTAGTGTACTGAAGTGTTAGCCTAGATTATGTGTTCAGGTCTCTGGAGTGTCGACTGAAACCACAGTCTTCTAACTCACAGGGCAAAAGCGCTAACACTGAGCATTGGCTAACATCTGGATAGTTTTAAGACCAAAATACTTATTTTCTCCATTGATCAGCTGTTTATTCAGGGAAAGAACAGGCCTGATAATATGTTTTGTTACAATGCCATAAGATCGATTCATTTTATTAAAGCTACATGCATGGTTTGAAGCGAATTCAATTTCACTGCATTTCTCCACTCACCCATTGATTCTCTTCCATAGTAAAAAAACAACTGGTATACATCGTGAGGCCTATTTTTCTCTTCCTGATGTAACCAGGTGCCCAAAATATGACAGGGATCAATTCTGCTTTCCCGCCACCCATTGACACCATTAAGGGTGTAGTTGAACATAAAATGTGACCACCCAAAATGAGCAGGCAAATTGTGATGAGCTACCTTTGTGGCATCTCTGAACACCAGGAAGAATGTGCATTCCTGTCATCCAGGGTTTCTGTGGGACTCTAGAGGATGTGTTAAATTTTAAAGTCACTGCCTTTAGCTTGTCCAATTGATTGAACAGAAGGGTTAATTGCACCTAACAATGTTGGAAAATCCAAAATAGAAATTGAAATTTTTTTTTTGAGATTAGTACTAATTGTATCAGTTGTAGTTAAGTACATACAGTGGGTGGTATTGATTGGATGGTTACTTGAGCACATATAAAGAGATACATACTGACACAAGCGATGAGTGGAGTCAGGAGATATACACCTGTTGTGTTTCATTTAGCTGTGAATAAATCTATCCCAAGTAAAGACTGGCTTTTGACTCTTCCTTCACCAACTGGCTCAGCAGATGCCATTTTACTTCCCTCCCAACTGTGCTTTTTTAAAACTCATTTACGGGATGTGGGCATCGCTGGCTAGGCCAACATTTACTGCCCATGCCTACTTGCCCAAGCCTACTTGCCCTCGAGAAGATGGTGGTGAGCTGCTTTCTTGAACTGCTGCAGTCCATGTGGTGCAAGTACACCCACAGTGCCGAAAGGGAGGGAGTTCCAGGATTTTGACCCAGCGACATTGAAGGAACGGCGATATATTTCCAAGTCAGGATGGTGAGTGGTTTGGAGGGGAACTTCCAAATAGTGGTGTTCCCATGTATCTGCTGCCCTTGTCCTTCTAGCTGGTAGTGGTCATGGGTTTGGAAGATGATAAAGGACACAATGTCAAGAACCCATTGAGATTATCATTTTAATTCTCGTACCCTAGGCAATTTGCTGAGATTGGAGGCAAGACCCTGAGGGGGGTGGAATTTTCACCTTCCCCATCCCTGTTCAGGATTCATTTGGAATCCCCGGCCACTTGGGGTTCCTTGTGTTAATTTGACTTTTGCCCTCTGGATGTCGAACCGAATGTAGCGCTTGATAGATCATTCAGTGAGACATCAATAAAATTCATGTAATCAACTGTCCTAGTGAAAAGACAAGCCTTCCAGAAGGAAATACTTTTGGGTTCACAAATAACATGTTCTTGGCTCTAAGGTGGCTGATTACCACAAACTTGTGCCAAAGTCTTGAGCTGTTTGGCTAGAACTATGTTTACCTTCTGTAAATATCTGCAATTTTAGAAAAATATTACTAAATTGAGGGAAACATAAGTGAACTTTCCTTGTGATGTCTTGACCGGCTCCTCCATTAAAGACAAGTCTCTGTGAAAATATCTCCAAGGAAATAAAGCAAAGGCCAACTATCGGAACTGTCCATTTATATTGATTGAAAAATGCCATTGGCTTCCCTTAACTCTGTGTCACAAATTCTAACATAGAAATGTAAGGGTTAATTTTTGCTCTGTGTGATAGTGTAAATTGGGTAATAGTGAGTCAGCAACCTGTTTTGCATCATTCTCAACATTTATTCCTATAAATTCAAGGAAAATGAAAATTGCGAGCAACTTCAAACAAGCTGCTGACATGCTATCCTGGGTTGCACACTATCCCAGTGAGCCAAGATCTACCCCCATAGTATTCTTCATGTGATGATAGTGAAGTGAATGTTCCCCTGTCAGTTGTTTAGCAGCTGCATGGAAACCAAGGCTAAGACACACGCACCAGGAGTAGGCCTGAGATTAGATCAGCATTGATTACACCCTGCCAAGCTGAAGTAGGCTTGCCAACTCTGGGCAGACGTATTCCTTGATGTTTCACCACATGACCTTCTGCCTCCAACTTGCCCACACTCACGCCATTGATCACCTGTCACGCCCACACTCGCGGTGTACAGCTTCCCTTCACCAAAGGTGAGCGTGAACAGGGCCTTCATTAATTGTCCAATTAGATGATTCTTGGCTGTCAGTCAAACCAATTTTCCCCCCATCTGTAATATTTTCCTAACCAATAAAGGAAAGTGATCAAAGAAAATGAAAATAAAAGTGCATGCCTTTGATTTCTCTCCTGGGCTAGTGTCTTGGAAATTAATCTATAATCTCTAAAGACTCCGGGACAATCCTGGATGGTTAGCAAACCTAAACTGAACACTGCTCCCCAAATCCTTTTGGCAGTGAATTCACGTAATGAATATGATCCCATTGCACTCTAATCATTAGTAGAAACGTGATAAATATTTTAATTTCATTGTGAGCTTATATATTTGATCAGAACGTTCACACAAAAACAAATCCTGCACAGCTGCACCTGGGGGTGGAGAGATGTTTTCATAAATGTACAATATGCTCTTTCATAGGTACACGGGTTGTGGGCACAGATTGAAGTGAAGCTTAGCTTTCTTCTCTCGCTCTCTTTCTGCTCCAAGGACCGACAGAACAAGGCAAACTTGTTCCTACTCCCCAGTCTGATCCCGCACTTTCTCATGATGTTAATGATGTACTCAGGAAAGCCATCCCTTCATGGTTTAACTCCGTCCTGCCCGGCAACCTTTTCATTTTTCTATCCCATTTTGCTGCTCACCACTGGTGCATTTTCAACAAATACATCTGGCCCTCAGCCTGTAATCGTATGCGAGTAAGTTTGTCAGCAAGTTCATCCTGTTTGTTTCTCTTGGCCATGTGCACTGCTGGATAAATGGCCCTTTTATTTCAGTGCTTCACGCAAGAGGCTAATACAGCATTTAAAATTAAAACTGTGATGAGTTAACTGACAACAATTTCCTGCCCAACTTGTAAAGATTTGTTTGTTGCACTGGTATTACATGAAGGTAAAATTAACAAGTGCCTAAATCAGGGGAGCTAGTAACTACAGCCCCAGTGTAGCTCAACTCAAAAAGATAGTGAATTTCTCGAGCACATTCAAGATAATTTTCTGGAGCAATATCTTCGAGGACCAACTGGAGGGCAAGCTAGACTAAATTTAGCAACAAGTATTGAACCAGGCATAGTTAATAATCTAATAGGAATTTACCTTACAGCGATTGGTAAATATGATTGAATTCAATGGTAGTTTTAAAAAGGTTTGACACTGTTATTAACAACACACCCTATAATTTTTTGTGTGTGTGTGTGTGTGTGCGGCTGATTTGTTTAAGCACAGAGGCCATATAAATTTTCTTGCATGACTGCGCAAGCAGGGCAACTTAAAGGGGGCCGCAAGGGTGTACAGCTTAGAGAGAACAATGGTTAGTAAGATTTTAGGTTTTGGTTAGGCTTACTTTAACCGGGTGAAACAGACAGCAAACTAGTCAAAAATGTTATTGGGTAATGCAAAACATGCACCCTGGCTTAATACAGAATACACTCCTTTGGGGAAATAACTACTTACTATTAAAGCAGTGACAAATGTGGGGAGGGAGAACATAAAACTAAAGGAGAGCACATATATAAGTACAAAGAATAGTGTAGATCCAGGGACGGGGAATGATACAACCCACAGCAAAGATAGACAAAAAGATGGCTAGGGCTGCAAAAAGGAATGCAAATGGAAATTTGTTCAGCCTGTGAGATTAGCACAAGCAGTTTTTACAATTATATTGGAAGAAAAAAGGTTGTCAACGATAAGAAGGACCCTTGAAAAATAACTGGTGGGAATATTGGAAATGAAAATAGGGAAATGCCAGACTTCTTATATAATTACATTGTGTTAGTCTTCAGAGGAAGGAGATAATATACTTGACATTCCTGGAAAATTAATAATGAATCAAAAACTGGAACAATGAGAGAAAATTGAGCTGATGAGTGAGAGCCATTGTTGATCTGTGAAGGGTAGGTTATGACTAATGAAACTAATTGGTTTTTGAGTAAGTATCTAAAGTAGTCGGACTGGGGAATGCCTATTAATGTACTTTTATGGATTCCCAGGAGACATTTGATATAGTTCCACATAAATGTCAGTTAATTAAAATTAAATTTAATGGAATTGAAGGCCAGGTTAGGAAATTGGTTAGGCTGTAGGAGAAAGAGAGTAAGGATAATGTGTACTTGAACAGTATCCCACAACGATCTGTGCTAGGGGCTTCAACGGTTCATCATACTTAGATAACACAATAGAGAGCCATACATCCAAGGTTGCCAATGAAACAAAGATTGGTGGCATAGTAATTAGTGTAGACAGGGAATAAAATGATAAAGAAACTTTGATGGATTAAATGAGCTGGTGAAGCTATGGCAGGATGGATTTCAGTGCAGCTAAGTGTGACAATTACTGCAATCCTAAAATAACTTGTCTTCAGGAAATGGGTAACCCGTGTAGAGCAGCAAGGTAAGATGCCATTCATGTTTGATCATAAGAAGATAGATCCGAGTATTAGTTAAATGGTGAAAAGCTAGGAGCAGTAGAGATCCAAAGAGATTTAGGAGTCCATAAGCTGTAGCAGTCAGGTACAAAAAAAATCAGAAGGCCTGATGGAAGGTTAGCCTTATATTTAGAGACGGCTAGAAAATAAAGCAGAGGAAGTTTTGCTACAACTGGTTAGACCACATGTGGAGTTCTGGACACCGTACCTTTGAAAAGATAGATTGGTCTTGGAAGAAGTGCAGTGCGGAATGTTACCCTATGGTTCCAAGAATTAGGTTATGAGGAGAAATTACATCAACTAGGAATTTATTCCCTGGAACATGGAAGGTTTCAGGGTGATTTGATTGAGTTTTTTTTAGGATTTTGAAGGGAATTGATAGGGTAAAAAGAGAGAAACTTTTCTGCTGCTGACGGAGTCCAAGGGGCGTGATGGTGTTACAGTTCACTCAGGGGGTCCAAGTTGCTGTGACAACACACACTTTTACCTGCGTGTTGTAGTCTGGAGCTATAGATAGTGATGGTAGAAGCTCCAACATTCTTTCCATCATGTGGCTGCCCAGGAAAAGGACGAGGGGGGAGTAACCTTAAGACCCGAGCCAGGCCATTCAGGAGAGAAGTTAGGAAACACTTCTTCACAAAAAGGGTGGTAGAAATGTGGGGCTCTCTCCCATCAAAAGCAATAGATGCTAGCTCAATTCATAGGTTTTAAGGCCCTCTTCCGTGGAGGGGTAATCAGAGGCGTATTGCCACTCCTCTCCTAGTTACTTACGTGGAGATGAAGTCACACCTTTCTCACCCGGCCTTCCGACTTGGGCCGGATGAGAACAATGTAGTGCAGCAGGTTCCCAAGGTCTTGTTTCGAGGGCAGCTCAGTTGGAGGTAAGGAAGACCCACACCCATTTTTACAGCACTGGTGGGGTTTAGTAGGGGGTGAGAGATAGTTGTGAGGGGGGTGTCCCATGGGGGGTTGGGAGGGGTGGGGAAGGAGTCCCATGGGGAGGTCGGGGTGGGTCAGTACTATAGTCACCCAGAAGTTAAAAGTGGTTTTAATTCTAATGTTCTCTGGGTACCTATTAATGTAAGACAGTCGGAACCATTGTGATTTATATCGTAGTATCAGATGGTTCCCATTACAATGGAAATTTGAACTTCCAGGCAATTGCCAGTCAGTCATTTTGGGGGGGGCTTCTGGGTGGTGGAGTGGTGAGGGTGCCCCAACACATCTTTAGGGTAGCCCCCAACTACAAAGCCCTTGGGGAATGAAAGTTATGGGCCTAAATCTGAGATTGAATGGAACAAAATTGGAGGCAAGGCAGGCGATGTGACTGTTGTATTGTAGGAAATGTGGCACCCAATTTTCTCACAGTAAGGTCCCACAAACAGCAATGTAATAATGACATGTGATAATCTTGTTTGAGTGAAGTTGGTCGAAGGCTAAATACTGACCAGGATGTTGGGAATAACTCACCCGCTCTTTGAGATAGTGCCACGGGATCTTTTACATTGCCATGAGCGGGCAGACAGGGCTTTGGTTTAACATCTCATTCAAAAGCCAGCACCAGGAGAGACAACCTGGAATTAATTGCCCACTTAAAGGGCTTCAATTGGGCCACCCATCACCACCTGCACTACTAGTATAATTGTGGTGGGGGCAGGGGTGGTCACATAGGTGGTGGGCAGGCTGCCTTCAGATCTGCCAGTAAAATCCAACCCATGGAAATATTAATATATACTAATTGTGAAGCGGTAAGTAATTCCACAGCAGAAGATGTGAGAAGAAGTGTTTATTCTACGGATTATCATATAATGTTAATAAACTGTGCCAAACAGAAAAAGCTACATAAAATATGAATGGATATAAGAGAATTGGGGATGTTTCTGCAGATCATTACTGGCTTTGTTTAACAAATGCCGATATCCTACCATCAACTACTTAAAGCTGCTAGTGTGATGTCATCAGAACAGCCCCCTCCATCCTTAACCAGGGTGTTAGAGCACATTCTTCCATTCATGCTTTAGTCTACATCTGCTTTCAAAATTTTGAGAGATTTTTTAGAGTAAATAGGGGGAAACTGTTTCCACTAGCAGGCAGGTCACTAACCAGAGGGCACAGACTTGAAACGATTAGCATAAAAGTCAGGAGGAGTTAAGGAAAAGCTTGGCTACTCAGTGAGTTGTTAGATCTGGAACGTATTGCAGTGCCTGAAAGGACGGTGGAGGCCGCTTTAATCATAACTTTCAAAGGGGAATTGGATAAATGCTTGAAGGGGAAAAAAATTGCGGGGCAATGGGCAAGGAACAGGAGAGTGGGGCCAATTGGATAGGTTTTTTCAAAGGCCCAACACAGACATGATTGGCAGAATCTTGTGCCCTCTCCCATGGTGAGTTTGATGGTGGTGGTTGGGGGGAGGGTGCTGGGGCTGGTGTGGTTGTGTGGTTGTGAGGTCCCTCATTCAATGGCATTGGGAAAAGGAGGCCATTAAAAGCCACCCCCATTCCCTTGCTGCCAAACCCCAACTCCGTGGCCCGGCTCCACTGTCACTTACCTCTGGCCAGTTGGCACAAGATGTGGCGGGCCTTCCCTACAGGAGGTGATGCAGGGCTCTGGCTGCCTCTCCAGCCAGCAGGCAAGACCCCCACTGCGTCCACAAGGTTTTGCCCAATGGGTCAAATGACCATGTTCTGTGCTGTGTGATTCTATGATCAAACTGCTGAACAATTACTGCTATCCTGAAATAACTGGCTTCAGTAAATGGGTAAACCCGTGTAGAGCAGCAAGGTAATTACTCCTGAACTGCAAGCAGATTTCAATGAATCTTAAATGCATTCTAGGAAAGTCATGACTGAAGCTTAAAGCAAAGATTATTTAAGTAACCATGGGCCAACTAAATAAATCAGAACAATGAAAAGGATAAAGCTGAGCAGACAGACCATGATAAAATCAGAATAATAGCCTCCTTCTGTGCTGTAGAATTCCACAGACGAACAGGAATTTTTCAGAGAGTCAGCAGAGCTTAATGGGCTGAATGACCTCCTTTCGTGCTGTAAAACTCGAAAATTCTACGAACCTGAATCACGGAAAATGCAACATCTTGGAATGGTCTATTTTGACTTGCACACAGTGGTTTTCAAACTCGGTTATCAATTGCTGCAGCCTCAGTGAACCAGTTTTCGGATCCTTTCGGAACTGGATCTGAACACCGGATCTAAATGAACCCAAAGATTCAGCTCTGTCTGTTCACCTGTGACATTACAACAAGACACGTCTCACA
This sequence comes from Cetorhinus maximus, assembly GCF_964194155.1. Lineage (NCBI taxonomy): Eukaryota > Metazoa > Chordata > Chondrichthyes > Lamniformes > Cetorhinidae > Cetorhinus > Cetorhinus maximus. The sequence goes on from NC_135904.1 coordinate 28,485,545, forward strand.
TTCACAACAGTCTGATTTCTGAAATTACTCAATTTGGAGTGAAATCAAAATCAGAAATAAAGCAAGATTAGACAATGTCATCACAGGCCTCACTTCTGACTTGAATGTATAATGGGGAGACAGGAAGAAAGAGCTTGCATTTATATAGCGCCTTTCACAAACTCAGGACGCCCCGGAGCGGCTTACGGCTTTACTTTTGAAGTGTAGTCACTGTTATGATGTCGGAAATTTGGCAGCCAAGTTGCATGTAGCAAAGCCAGCTCTGGATCAGGTTGTGGCACACTGGCCTTTAGGATTGAAGGTCGTGGGTCCAACTCCCAATCCAGAGACCTCAGCAAAAAAAATCTATGCTGAGGCTGCAGTGCAGTACTCAAGGTGTTGCTGTTCTGTTGGGGATTCTGGGGGAGAAATTCTTTGGTGCACTTCTAACGCTGAATTTAATGACCGAAGAAGTGGCTTTGATGAAGAGCCAGAAAGCTGGGGGGCTACACCGCCATGGCCTTTTCCAGTTGTCCAATGTAATTCAATGCCTATCAGGCGTCAGGACTTCTGTTAAGGGCAGAGATCCCGCCTCTGTCTGCAGCTTTTCGGTCCCAGCTGTGCCACCAGGAGCAGTGGCCACTGCAGGAACTACAGCCAGCCTGGACTAGCAACCATGGAGGAGGCCCTGCGGAACCCAGATAAGCAGGTTGGGCTTGCCGGGGCCAGTCAGGGAAGCCCCAGTCAGGGGGCAGGAGACTTTGTGAGGGGGCGGCTCTTGGTGCTGGTTGGGGTGGGGTGGTCAGGGTGAGGGGAGTAACCTCCATAGGCACAGGCTGCTTGATCAGAAGGGACCTCCTCTGAGCCAACAAGGAGACTGCCAGCTTTTCCTGGGTGGCCTTCCCACATAGTGTAGGCTCCCCCACCACCCACAGCGGCAATGGGGCAGGGCACTCGAGAAGCCATTAATTGGCTGCTTAAGGGCTTCTGGGCAGGAAGGCCATTGTTGACTTTACCCACCTCTGATTACCTCTGACATGGGGCCAGAAAAGCAACAGGTGGTCCAAGGTGCTCTTACCACCTGCCACAGGTATATTAGAAGGATTTACAGGTTGATAATTAATCTGTTTTGCTGCATTATGAACACACCTTCCTCAGCCACCAAGTGCTGGAGTGGGATTTGAACCCAGACGCTTCTGGCTCAAAGACAGGGACACTGCCCACTGCACCACAAGACCCACTGAGCAAATATCAGAAAGATGCTGCATGAAGTATAAGACAAAAGGCTGATGGACCACCCGGCATTGACCTAGGCATCAGATTCAGACTCAACAATGGTGCATGCAACCCTGTCAACACTGCAAATTAATGAAAATTGCAAGAGCTTTCCCATAGACTAGTCCAGCAACAGCATGACATAGTCATACTCATAGACTCATACCTACCAGCCAATGTCCCAGATCCCTCCATCACCACCCATGGGCAGTCCCTCTGCTCTGCCCCAACAAGATGCATATCTCCTAACCTCAGGAGAGCAGCCATACTGCAGCAATGCCGCAGTCTTTCTACTTCTCAAAGCTGCCTTGTCACTCAACCAAATCTTTTGTGACCTTACTATGTTGGGAAATTGGAAGATAAGACCATAAGACATAGGAGCAGAAATTAGGCCATTCGGCCCATCGAGTCTGCTCCACCATTCAATCATGGCTGATAAGTTTTTCAACCCCATTCTCCCGCCTTCTCCCCATAACCTTTGATCCCCTTATCAATCAAGAACCTATCTATCTCGGTCTTAAATACACTCAATGACCTGACCTCCATATCCTTCTGTGGCAATGAATTCCATAGATTCACCACTCTCTGGCTAAAGATGTTTTTCCTCATCTCTCTTCTAAAAGGTCTTCCCTTTACTCTGAGGCTGTGCCTTCAGGTCCTAGTTTCTCCTACTAATGGAAACATCTCCCCTACATCTACTCTATCCAGGCCTTTCAGTATTCTGTAAGTTTCAATCAGATCCCCCCTCATCCTTCTAAACTCCATCGAGTATAGGCCCAGAGTCCTCAAACGTTCCTCATATGTTAAGCCTTTCATTCCTGGGATCGTTCTCGTGAACTTCCTCTGGACCCTCTCCAGGGCCAGAACATCCTTCCTGAAGTACAGGGCCCAAAATTGCTCACAATATTCTAAATGTGGTCTGACCAGAGCCTTATAAAGCCTCAGCAGCACATCCCTGCTTTTATATTCTAGTCCTCTCAAAATAAATGCCAACATTGCATTTGCCTTCCTAACTACTGACTCAACTTGCAAGTTAACCTTAAGAGAATCCTGGACTAGGACTCCCAAGTCCCTTTGCACTCCAGATTTCTGAATTCTCCCCATTTAGAAAATAGTCTATGCCTCTATTCTTCCTACCAAAGTGCATGACTACACACTTCCCCACGTTGTAATCCATCTGCCACTTCTTTGCCCATTCTCCTAACCTGACCAAATCCTTCTGCAGCCTCCCCACCTCCTCAATACTACCTGTCCCTCCACCTATCTTTGTATCATCTGCAAACTTAGCCAGAATACCCTCAGTTCCTTCATCTAGATCATTAATGTATAAAGTGAAAAGTTGTGGTATCAACACTGACCCCTGCGGAATTCCACTAGTCACCGGCCGCCATCCTGAGGACCCCCTTATCCCCACTCTCTGCCTCCTGCCAGACAGCCAATCTTCTATCCATGCTAGTACCTTGCTTCTAACACCATGAGCTCTTATCTTACTGAGCAGCCTCCTGTGCGGCACCTTGTCAAAGGCCTTCTGGAAGTCCAAGTAGATAACGTCCATTGGCTCTCCTTTGTCTAACCTACTCGTTACCTCCTCAAAGAATTCTAACAGATTTGTCAGGCATGACCTCCCCTTGATGAAACCATGCTGACTTGCCCTATTTTATCATGCACTTCCAAGTATTCTGAAATCTCATCCTTAATAATGGATTCTAAAATCTTACCAATGACCGAGGTCAGGCTAATCGGCCTGTAATTTCCTGTCTTTTGCCTCACTCCCTTCTTAAACAGGGGGGTTACAGTAGCGATTTTCCAGTCCTCTGGGACCCTCCCTGACTCCAGTGATTCCTGAAAGATCACCACTAATGCCTCCACTATCTCTTCAGCTATCTCCTTCAGAACTCTGGGGTGTAATCCATCTGGCCCAGGTGATTTATCCACCTTCAGACCTTTCAGTTTTCCTAGCACCTTCTCCTTGGTAATGGCCACCGTACTCACCTCTGCCCCCCGACTCTCTTGAACTTTGGGGATGTTACTCGTGTCTTCCACCATGAAGACTGACGCAAAGTACCTATTCAGTTCCTCCGCCATTTCTTTGTTCCCCATTATTACTTCTCCAGCATCATTTTCCAGCGGCCCAATGTCCACTTTTGCCCCTCTCTTACCCTTTATATATCTAAAAGAACTCTTGCAATCTTCTTTTATATTACTGGCTAGTTTACCCTCATATTTAATCTTCTCCCTCCTTATTTCTTTTTTAGTTGCCCTATGTTGGTCTTTGTAGGCTTCCCAATCCCATGGTTTCCCACTGCTCTTCGCCGCATTGTATGCTTTCTCTTTAGCTTTTATGCTGTCCCTGACTTCCCTTGTCAGCCATGGTTGCCTTGTCCTCCCTTTAGTATGCTTCTTCTTCCTCGGGATGAATTTTTGCTGTGTCTCCCAAATTACTCCCAGAAACTCCTGCCATTGCTGTTCCACTGTCTTTCCTGAGAGGCTCATCTCCCAGTCAATTCTGGCCAGCTCCTCCCTCATGCCTTTGTAGTTGCCTTTATTCAACTGTAATACCGTTACATCTGATTCCAGCTTTATCCTCTCAAATTGCAGAGTAAATTCTATCATATTATGGTCACTTCCTCCTAAGGGTTCCTTCATCTTAAGCTCCCATATCAAATCTGCCTCATTATACATCACTAAATCTAGAATTGCCTGTTCCCTAGTGGGCTCCACCACAAGCTGCTCCAAAAAGCCATCTCTTAGACATTCTACAAATTCCTTTTCTTGGGATCCACTACCAACCTGATTTTCCCAGTCTACCTGCATATTGAAATCCCCCATGATCACTGTAACCTTGCCTTTCTTACAAGCCTTTTCTATCTCCTGGTGTATCTTGTGCCCCATATCCTGACTACTGTTTGGAGGCCGGTACATAACTCCCATTATGGTTTTTTTACTTTTGCGGTTCCTCAACTCTACCCACACAGATCCTACATCATCTGACCCTACGTCATTTCTTGCTATCGATTTAATTTCACTTCTTACTAACAAAGCAACCCCACCCCCTCTGCCAACCTGCCTATCTTTTCGATAGGATGTATATCCTTGGATATTTAGCTCCCGGTCCTGATCGCCTTGCAGCCATGTCTCCGTGATGCCCATCACATCATACCTGCAGCAGGGGCTCCATGCTTGAATGGAGATGGAATTACAACACCGTGTGCCAACTCTTCAACCTCTGCTCCCATCCATTGGGTCTGTGGGGTGCAGAACTGGAGAATTAACCCAAAATAACCACTTACAACTTTCACTCCTAATTAGTAACTTCATTGGCACTTTAATTCTGTGCACTAACATAACACAGCTGGGTTATTATTCATTATTATTCTGTGCAGAATGTACAGACTTATAGTAATTATGCTAAAGCTGGTCTTGTGCCAGGAGAAGCATGCCTTTGTAAGCATCAGCATTATTACAGACAAGATGTGCTTAGCCCTTTGCCTTTTTCATGAGGCAGCTCATACATTATCTTCAAATCTTGAAAAAGTTCGTGCAATTTGAGCCCTATCCACTGATAAATATATCCTTACAGTATTCTCTGTGCTCTTGTTAGTGAACTGTGATAGTCCCTGAAGGCCACAGTCCCCAGACAACATTTAAAACTTGTTTACCTCATTGACGCTACCAGTAAGTGCTTATTCCCAGGACTGGATTGATGTTACTATTGTTAGACCTGTGTTCTGTGTTATCTGATGCCATTAACTACCTGCAGTATAAACTGTATGCAGCAATTATCTCGCACCTTGCAAATTAATAATAATATATACAGGACAATAACTTACAGATGAGATCATTGTCAAAGATAACCTGTGGAAACTAGTAATCCTGCAGTTTGTTTATCACATGCATCGGTGCTCATATTAGCCTCAAAAATACAAATATTTCCCAATGCACATGTTTCACAGCTATGGAAAAAAATACCACTAAGAAAATTGAATATACTATAAATAATACTTCAAAGCTCTCAGCAAATTAAAGGTTCTAATAGTCTCTGAGCTTAGACCTGTAAGTTGTTCATGTTTTGCTATTGTGCCTTAGGACGTTCTATGAACCTTCAGCTAATTTGCAAACTTGTAATTTACAAAGCAGTGGCCTTGATTTTCCAACTAACAAATTCACAATTCCATAACCGTAGTGGAGTGGGACTTATGTCTGCTGGCCCCATGCATCCCCGATCACCCCAGCCTCAATGGCATCAGGGGCGTTTCCATCGAGAGGGTGGGCACCGACTTCAGTGTTGGTGCAGCTGAGGCACCTGCAAAGTGTGGGTAGGGGAGGTCGGAAATTAGAGGCAGAAGCCAGCAGTTGGCGATCGGTGCTGGGCGATCTAGGGAAGACAAAGGTTCTTCCTCAAAGTTTGGCGACCGTGGAGAAAAGCCAACAAAACAATTTGTATTAACATTGAATCTTCAGCATAAAAACAATCCTAAAGCCCTTCACTGGAGCACTAGAAAGTGAATTTGACATTGAGCCACATAAGGTGATATTAGGGCAGTTGGTTTTAAGGAGTGTCTTATGGGGGAAGCGGGGGCTAGAGAAGAGCAGAGGTTTATGGAGGAAACTCCAGAGCTTAAGGCCTAGACAGCTGAAGGTACCATTGCCAATTGTGGGGCGATTAAAATCAGTGATGCTCAAGAGGCCAGAATTAAATGAATGCAGGTATCAAGAGTCATACTGACGTGAAACATTAACTCTGTCTTCCTCTCCACAGATGTTGTCAGAACCTGCTGAGTTTTTTCAGCAATTTTTCTTTTTGTGACAGAGATGCCAGTAACTTGAGGGCAGCTAATTGCTTTGAGTCTCTCTGCCTTAAGGCTTTCCACAATGTGGGGTTGTCCACGCATTCAGCATCTACTTCAGTACACCCGGCTAGGAAGTCTTAGAGCTGGAATTGGAGGGGATTCACCAGCTGGCATCACCCCCATAACAGCCCTCAGTTCACCAACACCCAGGGAGCTGGCACTGAAGAAAATTGTTTAATGGCTGCTGAAGTGCTTGATGTTTTTTTTTCATGGGATGTGGGCGTCGCTGGCAAGGCCAGCATTTGTTGCCCATCCCTAATTGTCCTTGCAAAGGTGTTGATGAATTGCTGCAATCCATCTGGTGTAGGTACACCCACAGTTCTGATCTGAAGGGAGTTCCAGGATTTTGATCCAGTGACAGTGAAGGATCAGTGATATGGCCAGTTGGCATGTTTGTTACATACCATTCTCAGATTTAATTGGTAACATGCTGTAGCCAGTTACTTCAGTATATATAACAGTTAGCATGTCAAGACATTGTATTGCCAGCTTAATGAGCTTGACAAGACAGTGAGCTGTCTAAGTGATACATCCTCCAGACAATACCATCTTTAAGTATCTTTCATACTTAACCCTTAGCTCCTTCACTGTTGCTGGGTCAAGATCCTGGAACTCCCTCCCTAACAGCACTGTGGGTTTACCTACACCACATGGATTGCAGCAGTGCAAGTAGGCAGCTCACTGCCACCTTCTCAAGGGCAATTAGGGATGGGTAATAAATGCTAGCCTAGCCAGTGATGCTCACATCCCATGAATTGATTAAAAAAATACCCTGCCATTGGTGGCTAATCAGTGCCACTGCCATCCTCGTTGAATTCCCGGGGGGTGTATTGATCTCTTGGTAGCTCCGGCTACACAAACACAAGCTGCTGCAGGTACCCACTCAGTTGCTGCATTTCCTCTTTCCCACAGACATTTTGACACGTCCAACTTATACCACATGTCTTACCTGCCCATTTTATACCCACCTACTTTACACCCTTCCAATTTACACCAGCCTGATTTACACCCCTTTCTGATTTACACCTTCCTGATTTACACCCATCCAATTTATACCCGTCCTGATTTACACCCCTTCTGATTTACACCTTCCTGATTTACTCCCTGCCCTTTTACTCTCTAATGAAGTCAACAATACTGGGTAAAACAGGAAGCTGACCCAACACATCGGTTTCCAGCCTAATGACTTAAGTTAAAATTACTCCCACCACCCTACACCTTGCCACCAGTATGCACAGCATATGCCTCAAGATTAACATGTCTTTATGGTTTAGCAGCATGTGGTATATAATTAAATATAAAATTCTATAAATATAAGAAAACAAACAAATCTTTCCAAAAATCATGTTCGAATTCACTGCACCAACTTTGCCTTCAATATGACTTACCCATATCTCTAGCATTTGGTTCTGATCTTGATCTTGGGTCCTTTTATTTCACTAACGGTGCTATATAAATGCATGTTGCATCTGTGTTCCTCTGCATCTTCTTTATCAATGCTTCCTATGCTTGCTGCATATGTAGGTTTATGCTCCCCATTGCCTGAGAGTAGGCTGAAGCAGGGTGAAGCAGGTAACTAATTCAATATCATACATCTAGCACTCCAACCAAGTCTATCCTCACTCCCAGTTGTGGTGGAGAAGTCACTTGCTGATGCAATCGATCAGGGCCTGAATGCTGTAGCAACCCAGCTACGTAATGCTGAGTGAGCAGGGGAGTAAACCAGGTCTTGCTCAAAGTACGGGGTGCACAATCCCTGCCAGTGCTGAGAGCTGGGGCTGTTTATTAATGGCCCACCTAGGAGAATGGCAATCCCATTGGAACATAGGAAGAGGGGGAGGCCATTTGTCCCCTGGGGCCTATTCCACTGTTCACTGAGAGCATGGCTGACCTCTGACTTAACTCTATAAGCCTGCTTTTTTCCCACATCGCTTCATATCTTTGGTTAGACCTATTAATGGTTCCTAGCTCCCTATCAACCTCAAAACAGCTTTGAGAGACACCACCAGTCCTCGATACCTGGCAGCTTAAGGCAGACACAGTGTGTATGGCCAGTGCCAGGAGAAAGTGCTTGAGTGCTGTGTGCTAATTTATCTACTGTTTAAATGTAAGTTATTGTACGTGAGAGCGTTTAGTTCTTGGAAAAGGCTTTAACAGCACCTCCTTGTCCAAGTGATCAGGTGTCAGCAGTTTATTTATCCATGGGAACAGCACAATTGATCTTATCCAACAACCACACACACGCATACTTTCTGAGGGAAGTCAGTAAGAACAACCCGAAGCAGAAATCCTGATTGATTTTCCCCTCCTTAGCCCTAGGATAGAGAAGCCAGTAAAGCAGGCGCCCAGCATAATCAGCAAAGAACAAAAAAAGAAGCTGGGACTTTCTGATCCCTACAGTTCAGACACACAAGTGACTGAGTAAGTTGGACCATTAATGCATGCTTTAAAAAAAATCGGAGACCAAGGCTGGGATTTAATGTTGGTGATGGGGATCTCGCACACTGGTTGGAGAACCGATGGTAGTTCAACAGCACTTTTCTCCAGGAGGCCTATGACACTATTTAATTCCAATCAGGCACTTATCTAGGCAGTGTCAGGCCTCCAGTTCAATTAAACCCCCAGTAGGGTGGAAATCCCGGCCCTGAGAGCAGCTGGCCAATCAGAGGCTGGCAGTTCCGTTGTACTGGCAGCGCCACTAGGAGCAGCGGCCACTGTCAGTACTACAGTGGGGCCTGCAGGAGGGGTTCTGTGATGGATTCTGAGATAGAGGTGAGTGTGAGTGGGATGGCAGTGGTGGGGAGGGGGTCACCAGTGATGGGAGAGAGGGTCGGAAGCAAGGCAATGGGATTGGCTTGCTGTAGGGTCCCTCCCCCCTTCCTGATGTAGTGTCCCTCGATTGGCCACGAGTGATCCTCCCCCCACCCCCTGGTTAGCTGTCGGCATACACGACAATGTTTGCTGGATAACCTCCTCTGGGGTGCTGAATATAAACTCGCTATTACCTGCATAAGACACTGTGGTCTTACAATTCGCACCTTGTGCGTTCACCTGTCTTTATAGAAAGCAGTTTCACAAACTTCGCAGTAAGAGGGTCAATTTAAGTCAAAAGGCTGATTTATTTTACACAGAACATATGAAAATTTCACAGTGAGACGCATCTGTTTCTTTTAGTTCCTTGTAAAATAAATTGACACACTACACATTATTGCTTCTGTTCTGGGTAGAAACTCACTTTTCATGCTAACTGCCACTAAGCTGTTTTCCACTGTCTTACGCTCAGTATGGGCAGAATTTTACTGGCCCCTGGCTGAAGGGCTGGGGTAGAACGGAGCCCTGTAAAATAGAAGAGAACAACGATGGGGAGAAGGCGGGAAAGTGGAGTTGAAGCCCAAGATCAGCTCGAGCAGGTCTGATGGGCCATATTGTCTACTCCTGTTCCTATTTCTTGTGCTCTCGTGTAATCGTTATACATTAGGACTGAGAACAGTTTGTTGAAAGGCAAAGACAAAACTTTTGGAAGATAGCCCATTAGCAGACAAACCTAGATGGCACTCTGGAACAGCCTCTGTGGAGTGAGTATTAATTTTCCATTTTAAAGTCCCAATTACATTATATGGAACTGAGACTTGGAGGGTTGTGATGCTAGACTTCAAATACAGGTTCTGAATACAGCAGAAAGCACTCTCACAGCTTGCAACATTGTCAGTACTCCCTCAATTAATTCAGAGTCTTGTAAAACTTTTCATGTGTCAATTACAACATGGAATTGTTGATCGAAAGTGTATTTCAGCTTTACAATTAAGTTGCGATTTGCAGAACTGCAACAACCCGCAATTTCATTGTGCCTTTAACTTGGGGCGGAATGTTATGACCCCGTTGCGGTGGGGGCGGGGCCGTAAATTGTGGCGAGCCGTACGAAGGTCCACTGACTTCGATGGGACTGGAAAATCCCGCTGGTGGGAGGGGCCGTAAAATTCCGACCATGGAAAAGCATTCCAACCCCCTTCACAGGGCTGTGATAAGAGAAAAATGGAACTCAAGCATTCAAAGCAAATTGTGTGAAATGTCTTCTGATGAGAAATATTGAAAGGAAACTTAAGTTAATTTGTGGTTGCTCAACCCTCTGGGCTTGTATTCTCTAGAGTTTAGAAGAATGAGAGATGACCCCATTGAAACATACAAAAATCTTACAGGGATCGACAGGGTAGATGCAGGAAGGATGTTCCTCCTGGATGGAGTGGGGTGGTGAGGCGTGGCGTGGGCTAGAACCAGGGGAAACAGCCTCAGAATAATAGGTAGGCCATTTAGGATTGAGATGAGGAGGAATTTCTTCACTCAGAGCATGGTGACTCTTTCGAACTCTCCACCCCGGAGGGTCAGTCATAATGTTCAAGACAGAGATCGATAGATTTCTAGGTATTAAGGATATCAAGGGGTATCAGGATAGTGTGGGAAAATAGCATTGAAGTAGAAGATCAGCCATGAATGATGAAGAAGGCGCGAGGGGCTGAATTACCTACTCCTGCTCCTATTTACTCTCTTCCTATGTTCCCTCTGGGCAACTAGGATTACTGCCTACGATTCTTACTTATGACAAGTCACAAAATGTCTATTGAACATATGGCTGAGTAGAAAGAGAGTACTGCCACTGCAAAGACATTACACTTACATTGTCAGTAGCAAAGAGATACAAAGCACTGTTTATATGACACCTGGAGTACCATGAGCAGTTCTGCCCACCTTAGAAAGGATATATTAGCCTTGGGGGCAGTGTGCATAGATTTATTAGATAGATACCTGGACTCCAAGGGTTAAAATACAAAGAGAAATTACACAAACTAGGGTTGTATTCCCTAGAAGTTAGAAGATTAAAGGTTGAAGTTGTCACGATATTATGGTGAACAGATAGAGTAGATGGAGGGAAACTATTTCTGTTAGTTGGGGAATCTAGTTGGGAATAGGAAACTATGTCCTAATAATTAAAGCCAAGACTTTTAGGAGTGAAGTTAGAGAACACTCATAAAGGTTGGTAGAAGTTTGGAACTCTTTTCCATAAATGGCAACTGATATCAGACCAATTGTCAATTTTACATCTGAGATTGATAAGAATTTTGGTAACCAAAGATATTAAGGGATATGGCCCGGGCAAAGTCGGGAATACAGAGTTAGGTGGCAAGTCAGCCATGATCTCATTGAATGGCAGAAAAAGCTTTAGGGATTAAATGGCCAACTTGTGCTCAAATGCTCCTATGATTGGAGGTTGGCCTAATTGTATGAGTAGATCCAGCGTCAGCAATGCTAACTGACGATGATAGATAGGACAGAAATAGAGGCGGCTGAATGACTAGCAGTTCACAACTTTATTTTCTGTCTCATAACATCAATAAGCAAGAACAAGTTATATTTATATTGCATCTTTTATGCAGTAAAACATTCCAAGGCACTTCATAGGAGAATAGTTAAAGCCATATTGTAAAAAGGATATTGAGGCATTGGAGGAGGTGGAAAGATGATTTACAAGGATGACTCCAGAAATGTGTAGGGTTACACATCAGGAAAGGATTGACAGGCTGGGTCTCTTTTCCCTCTGAAAAAGGCAGCTGAGCAGTGACCAAATATGGGTCTTTAAAATTATGAAAGCCTTTGATAAAGTGGACACAGAGTGAATGTTTCCTCTTGTGGTGAAGGGCATAACAAGAGGCCATCAAAAAAAATAGTCAGCAAGAAATCCAATCCAAATTCAGAAGAAACTTCTTTACCCAAAGAATGGTATGAAAGTGAAACTGGCACAGTGGTTGGAGCAAATAGTATAGATGCATTTAGTTAGACAAGTGTACTGTGGAGAAGGGAAGAGATGATTATGATGATGATAGATTTAGATGGGGAAAGATGGGGAGGATGTTTGATTGGAGCATAAACACCAGCATGAACTGGGTGGGCTGAATCTGTTTCTGTGCCATATACCTTATGTGTGTCAACAAATACATGAAGCAAAACATCATGTTGTCCTAATCAACAGAAATGAACTGATGGATCCTATAAAACAAGCAAGATTTGCTATTTTTTTAAGTGGCATTTTATCATGTATCTCGTGAGTTTGGGTCCTTATTTGAAATGTTATGTAGAAGTAATAGTAATTGGAACATAGAAACAGGAGTAGGCCATTCAGCCCCTCAACCCTGCCCCATCATTCAATTAAATCATGCCTGATCTTATAGCTGAACTGGGCACCCATGAGGTGCTGTGGGCCATCAGCAGCAGCACAATTGTATTTAACCACAATCTGTACCCTCCCATATCCCTGGCATATCCCTCACTCTACCATTACTGTAATGACTTGACAGCGCAGACAAGTTTCAACAAGAAACAGATGAACTTTATTACAGAGGGCTTTTTAGGTGCTCCATGCTCGATCAGGACTCTTGTCATTAAGCCCCACCCCCGGATTGCCCACGCTTAGGGCTCATTGGCCAGAGCCTCCCAGGACATCATGTGACCCCTGATAGACAGCAGGAGAGGCTATACCCACAGTTACTACCATTACCATCAAGCTGGGGGACCAACTCTGATTCAGTAAGGAGTGCAGAAGAGCATGCCAGGAGTAGCAGCAGTTGTACCTGAAATTGAGGTGCCGATCCAGTGGAGCGACAACACAGGACTACATACATACTTAAAAGTGGAAGTAACGTGTGAAAGATTGAGCAAAGCAATCCCACAACCAACAGATGAGATCAAAGCTCTGTAATTCTGCCACGTTCAGCTGTGAATGGTGATGGACAGTTAAACAACCAACCAGAGGATGTGACTCCAATAGCACCCTTATCCTCAAAGGTGGTGGTGCCCAGCACATGTGTAAAGGACAAGGTTGAATCATTTGTAACCACCTTGAGCCAGAAATGCCAAGTGGATGAACATCTTAGCCTCCTCCTTAGGTCTCCAGCATCACAGATGCCAGTCTTCAGCCAATTTAATTCATTCCACATGATTTCAACAAACAGGTGAATGCAATGGATACAGGTAAAGCTATGGGTCCTGACAACATCCTGTGTGCAGTACTGAGGACTTGTGCTCCAGAGCTAGCATGAGTCTAACTAAGCTATTCCAGTACCGCTACAACACTGGTATCTACCTGACAAAGTGGAAAGCAGGACAAATCTAGAGTGGCCAATTCACGACCAATCAGTATACATTCAATCATTATCAAAGTGATGGAAGATGTCATTGGGCATGCTATCAAGCAGTACTTACTCAGCAATAACCTGCTCACCAATGCTCAGTTTGGGTCCTGCTAGGACCTCTCAGCCCAGACCTCATTACAGCCTTGGTCCAAGCATGAACAAAAGAACTGAATTCCAGAGTTGAGGTGTGAGAGACTGGCTTGACATCAAGGCAGCATTTGACTGAGTATGCATCAGAGATGTAGACAACTTACAGCAGGCACTTCAAAGCACTGGAGAAGAACCATCAATGATGCCTTCGCATGATCCTCCAAATCAGGAAAAGTAGTCCAACAGCAGCATCCTCTCCCAAGCCAACATGCCTTGGGAGTCCTCAACATTGACACCGAACCCCATGTCAAACATAGGCAAGGAAACCTCCTGCTGGTCACCACATACTGCCCTCACCCTGCCCGCCTCAGCTGATGAATCAGTGCTCATCCATGTTGAACACCACTTGGAGGAAGCACTGAGAGTGTCATGGTCACAGAATGTACTCTGGGTAGGGGACTTCAATGTCCATCACCAAGAATAGCTTGGTAGCACCACTACAACTGAGCTGGCCGAGTTCTAAAGGACATAGCTGCTAGACTGGGTCTGAAGCAGGTGGTGAGGGAACCAACAAGAGGGAAAAACCTACTTGACCTCGTCCTTACCAATCTATCTGCCGCAGATGTATCTATCCATGACAGTATTGGTTGAAGCGACGATGGCACAGTCCTTGTGGAGATGAAGTCCTGTCTTCACACTGTGGATACCCTCCATCATGTTGTGTGGCACTACCAACATGCTAAATGGAATAGAATTCGAACAGATCTAGCAGCTCAAAACTGGGCAACCATGAGACGCTGTGGGCCATCAGCAGCAGTAGAATTGTACTCAACCACAATCTGTAATCTCATGGCCTGGCATATCCCCCACTCTACCATTACCACCAAGGCAGGAGAACAACCCAGGTTCAACGAAGGGTACAGGAGAGCATGCCAGGAGCAGCACCAGGCATATCTAAAAATGAGATGTCAACCTGTTATATAGCTATAACGATACGCTACTTGGATGCCAAACAGCATAAGCAGCAAGTGATAAACAGAGCTAAGTAATTTCACAACCAACGGATCAGATCTAAGCTCTGCAGTCCTAATCGTGAATGGCAGTGGGCAATTTTATAACTAACTGGAGAAGGCAGCTCTACAAATACCCCCATCATTGATGATGGGGGAGTCCAACACATCAGTGCAAAAGACAAGGCTAAACCTTTCAACCATCTTCAACCTGACGTGTCGAGTGGATGAACCATCTCGGCCTCCCCCTGGGGTCCCCAGCATCACAGATGCCATCCTTCAGACAATTCAATTCATCCCATGTGATATCAAGAAATGGCTGAAGACACTGGATGCTGCAAACGCTACAGGTCCTGACAACATTCTGGCAATAGCACTGAAGACTTGTGCTCTAGAACTAGCCCCGCCCCTAGCCAAGCTGTTTCAGTACTGCTGCAACATTGGCATCTATCCAGCAATGTGGAAAATTGCCCAGGTGTGTCCAGGTATGTCCTGTTCACAAAAAGCAGAACAAATCCAACTCTAGCAAAATTAGAGTCAGTGGAAATCAGTGGAAAATACCCTCCACTGGTTGCAGTCATACTAAGTACAAAGGAAGGTGGTTTTTGGAGGTCAATCATCTCAGTCCTGGGACAGCGCTGCAGGTGTTCCTCAGCATAGTGTCCTAGGCCCAACCATTTTCAACTGCTTCATCAATGAACTTCCCTTCAACATAACGTCAGAAGTGGGGATGTTCACTGATGATTTCATCGTGTTCAGCACCTTTCAAGACTCCTCAAATACTGAGGCAGTCTGTGTCCATATGCAGCAAGACCTGGACAACATTCAGGCTTGGGTTGATAAGTGGCAAGTAACATTCACAAAATAGCTATCACAGAATAGTTACATTACAGCACAGAAAGAGGCCATTTGGCTCATCGCACAACACAAATGCCAGGCAATGACCATCTCCAATAAGAGAGAATGTAATCGGCTCCCCTTGATATTCAATGGCATTACCATCACTGAATTCCCCACTATTAACATCTTGGGGATTATCATTGACCAGAAACTGAACTGGATCAGTTATATAAATACTGCAGCTACAAGAGCAGGTCAGATGCTGGGAATCCTGTGGCGAGTAGCTCACCTTCTGACTTCCCAAAGACTGTCCACCATCTAGAAGGCACAAGTCAGGAGTGTGATAGAATACTCTCCATTTGTCTGGATATGTGCAGCTCCAACAACACTCAAGAAGCTTGACACCATCCAGGACAAAGCAGCCTACATGATTGGCACCCCATCCACCACCTTAAACATCCACTCCCTCCACTGCCAAAGCACAGTAGCAGCAGCATATACAAGATGCACTTCAGCAACTCACCAAGACTCCTTCGACAGCACCTTCCAAACCCCCAACCTCTACCACTTAGAAGGACAAGGGCAGCAGATGCATGGGGACACCACCACCTGGAAAGTTCACTCTAAGCCACTCACTGCCCTGACTTGGAACTTTATCACCGTTCCTTCACTATCGCTGGGTAAAATCCTGGAGCTCTCTTCCTAATAGCACTGTGGGTGTACCTACACCACATGGACTGCAGCGGTTCACGAAGGCAACTCACCACCACCTCAAAGGTAATTAGGGATGGGCAATAAATGCTGGTCTTGCCAGTGCCGTTCACATACAATGAATGAATAAAGAAACTAAGTAAATTGATTGTGAAAGTTGTGAGATTACTTTCCCGTCTTCTGCAGCAATAATACATACTCAATGTGGGCTATTGAGCGGAACAGAACATCTCTTTTTTAATACATTCCTGTGCAAAAGAACAAATAGATTCAGCACTGATCTCTCAGATGTCTATACCTCCCCTCAATAAATTGCTTGGGTCATAGTTACATGCTCGCCCCACCAGATGAGCAGAACTTCAGTTACACAAAGTAGCACTTGGGACCCCCAACAGCTCAAAAGAGTTTCTAAATCATATTTTGGTCCTTGTCCCAATTATGACTCCTATGGTTCTATGCTGATCGACAACCTTCCTTATCATGTCTTTGCAACGTAGCATAGCATAAATTGTCCAATCGGAAAAAAGACTTGGAAAAATGGCCGTGCATTTTTTGCAGTTGTTATCCATTGCCTGGAATTCTGCTTGCCATCAAAGATAAACATAAAATGGTGGGTGGGTGAGATGTCACAGTGAGAGTGAGGGAACTAGTAATTGTTGAATTTATTATTGCTACATATGCATCGGCCCTTCATTTGGCCCTGCACTTAAAACAG
Source organism: Cetorhinus maximus (assembly GCF_964194155.1). NCBI lineage: Eukaryota > Metazoa > Chordata > Chondrichthyes > Lamniformes > Cetorhinidae > Cetorhinus > Cetorhinus maximus. The sequence goes on from NC_135904.1 coordinate 28,502,196, forward strand.
GAAAAAGTGAAAAAGCTGACCATTCTCATGAGGGCAGGGGCTGGATCTTTTTTTTACATGTTGTAGAGAACTGATAATCTCTTGCTTGCACACACAGACTTCCTTAACTTGCAATTAATGGGAGGGTGAATTTTAAGTTCACTTAGTTAATGGCACAGCACGTTCATGGACGTAGTTTAAGAAGTGGTGTCTATTTTTTTAATTTACGTTTCACTTCTGTTCAAAGTAGAACTGCATTATCGGCTGAACAACAACTTCCATTTACATAGAGCCTTTAATGGAGAAAATATTCTCCGGCAATTGACTTAAATAGAAATAAAAATAGATAAAAGGAATAAATGTGTTGAGTCATGGTACATGAGTTAATAGGCTGGCCAACATGATAGGCTTTGAGAAGGTTTCTACAGGTGAAAGAGTGAAGCAAAGGGCACTCTGGCAGAAGTCCTGGGGACAAAGCCCAAGGCAGCTAAAGACCAGGAAACTATGCAATAGAAACAGTGAGAAAAGCGCAGTGTACATTTAACAATACGAATTATTCTTACTGGTATAAATCAATGGAAAAAGGAACTTTCTGTGAGGTGTACATGTGATAAAAAATGTTACATGGAATTATTTTTTGTAAAAAGCAGGGAAGAAAATTGAACTCCATGCCAATAAATATTTCCACTTTGGCAGAAATCTGAATTTAGGCTCTATGTGGCTCTTGATTTACCTTAAATGCCCTTTGCAATTTATACTTTCAGTCACAGTATGAGCAGACATGATTTCCTCAAGTTTGAATTTAAGCTGAGTATTATTATGGTTATTTTTCCTCTCCTTTAATTTTTTTAGATAAAATAATGCATTGGCTTTGTGTGTACAGCGATTTAGACATTATTTAGGAACTTTATAGATTAACTAGATTGATAGTAATTTGATTGCTCATGGTCATGGGCCCAAGTGTCACTCTGGAGAGGACATATTTAAGGTGATAATTTAGTTCAATACTGAGGGAGTGCTGTTTTGCCAGTGGTGCAACTTTTGCATAAGGTGTTCAACCAAGATCCAGTCAGGTCGATGTAAACTATCAAATTTCTTTAATCTTTCATGGGATGCGAGCGTCACTGGCAAGGCCAGCATTTGTTGCCCATCCCTAATTGCCACTGAACTGACCTTGCAAGTTATTTTTAAGAGTCAACCACATTGCTGTGGGTCTGGAGTCACATCTAAGCCAGACCAGGTAAGTCAGGATGGCAGATTTCCTTCCGTAAAGGGCATTAGTGAACCCGGTGGGTTTTACTGACAATCAATGATGGTGCCATGGTCGCCATTACTGAGACTAGACTTCAATGCCAGACTTATTAACTGAATTCAAATCCCATCAGGTACCAAGGTGGGACCTGAACCCATGTCCCCAAACCATTAGCCTGGGTCTCTGGGTTACTAGTCCAGTGACATTACGACTATGCCACCTTCTCCCCCTATCTATAAAGCTTTTAACCATTGTTTACATCTCTGTACCAAACCACACAAAGCCAAAGGGCAGAATTTTGGTGGGCGTGTGGGCCCCACCGGCTCGGCGGTGGGCGGGCCAATTAAGGCCCCGCCCAGCGGCCTGCCCGACAGGAAGCGCTATGCACTTCCTGTGCAGGGGGGGAGGGAATCCCCAGCTTAACCAACAGTACAGCAACGTGCAGACCCCTAGCACTGGCAAAGGAGGGAGATATTTCAGTTAACAGCAAGTGTCAAAGTACGCTTTTTCACGCATGCGCACGAAAGAGCGCACTGCTCCCTGAGGCAAAGTACTGTCTCAGGGAGATTACTGACAGTCCGGAAAACTTTAAAAATAGAAAAATTAAAAAATTATTAACATGTCCCCCTCATGTGACAATGTCACACGAGATGGGACATGTTAATAAATATCACATAAAATGTATTAAAGTCTTTAAAAACGGACATGAAACCTCATCCTGCCAGTGGATGAGGTTTCATGTATTATCAGAAGCTCGCTGGGGCTCCTGGCCTGCCCGGCAGCCTTAAGGTTGGACGGGCAGGTCTTTAATTATCTTAATTACTCTGTCAATGGCCTCAATTGGCCATTGACAGGTCGGCGGGCTGACAGCTGATTTCGCTGTCTGCCCGCCTTCTTAAAAATTTAAAGGGACCTGGATGACGTCAGGGGTTCCTCCCGAAGTCATCCCGCGTCATTTTCCCGTCGGTGAGCAGGCCCCACCCCCAAATCGCTGATGGGAAAATTCAGGCCAATGTATTATTTTATCTAAAAAAGTACTCTAATCCTAGTATCTGGGATTTCTTGCCTTTAATGTGGATAACAAGAATCCTAAAATTAGGGTGATCTTTATTTACTAGAGTTTATGTATAAGTTTTAAGGGTACCATTCCTGGAAATAAGTCACAGATTAATAAAATTTTTTTAAAATGATTTACTGTTGAATTTACAATAGATATTAATGTGGCATAAAGCTGATCCAGGTGCAACCACTACATAAATTGTTTAAATTGCAATGAGGCTTTTGTGAGGTAACAGCGTCACAGGTTAATTGAAAATTCTTTCTGAGGTTAAGATGTATTTCTATTAATATACAAATTACTGAAATTAGATGAAAGCAAATTATTTTTAATAATCTTTTGTGGTTAACGTTTTGGATTTAAGAAAATGCTTGAGCATCAGCCAAGTAAATTAACTGAAAAGAGAAAATGCTGGAACATTCAGCAGTTCAGGCAACAACTGTGCAGAGAGAAACAGAGTTAACATTTCAGGTTCTTAACCTTTCATCAGAACTGGAAAATGTTAGAGATGAGCAGCTTTTAAGGAAGTGGGGAATGGGGGCAGGAAAAGAATAACAGATGGACATCTTGGACATTGCAAAGGGAAGGACGCAGGAGTGATTGAGTGACAAAAGGAATGATAATGGGAAGAGTCTAGAATGGGTCTGGAGGGAATGTTAATGGCGGAGGGGGAGAGAAATGTGGAAAATCTGGGAAACCATGACCCAGGATCATGGTGGAAGAATTGTGGGTACAGCTGGGGACCACCCCACTGTTCATGCAACCCTGATGAATGACACTGGTTCAAATCCTATACATTTTAAAATTAGTCGCAGAATGTTTCTTTGAGTTATCACCCCAAGCGATTAGAAGAGTTTTTGCCAACCAAGTCCAAAGCAGACCTCAGCATTCATTGTAAACATGGTTTGAACTCATTAATATGAAATGGTAAAAACTACAATAATGCTGCTGGGCTAAGGACTGGTGAATAAGAATCATGTACAGGAAATCGTTGCCTTACCGCCCCTTGAAGTACCATGTCCATGTAGTCTGGCACATGTTTCATGAACATGGGTAAGAAGAGTGGGAGAAAATTAGCAAGCAAGAAACATTTTCAACCGCTTTAGCCTTATATTACTACTTTTTAAGAATGTTATACATCAAAATAGGTAACACTTTCAAACCAAAATAATTGATTGTCGCTTCTTATAAATGATATTTGGTGACTCTTTGATGCTGCCTGCAACACCACAGTTGAACAATATAGGCATAATCGCAAGTTAGGCAGTATAGAACACAGACTACTTAGTGTTCAATTTTTCCTATAGGTTAATTGCAGATACTGTTTTTATTCCCTGTAAATCCATTTACACAAAGATTGAAGGTGACACAAGTGCTTTTTTAAAAAAATTTGCACAGTTCACCAACGTCCTTCAGGAGAGGAAATCTGCCATCCCTACCTGACCTGGCCTGCATGTGACTCCAGACAGACAGTGATGTGGTTAACTTTTAATTGCTGTCTGAATTGGCTAGCAAGCCACTCAATTGCATCAAATCACTACAGAAAAAAGCACTGTGGGTGTATGTACACCACATGGACGACAATGGTTCAAGAAGGTGACTCACCACCACCTTCTCAGGGGCAACTAGGGATGAACAATAAATGCTGGCCTAACCAGTGTTCCTCACATCCCAAGAAAGAATTTAAAAGTAAGGCAAAATGGAAGAAAAACCTAATATAATCCCCCTGCCCCTGTGAGAATTCAAACAAAGATTAATGTGTATCTGTTTGTGTCCTAAAAGGGCAAAGGGAATTTGGTTTATTGATTCTCTCAGATGCCCAGATTAAATCTGTAGTTTAAATCTGCTAAACTGAAAAGGTTCATTGCTTGGAATGAGATCAGCTCTATGTATTGGACAGGGTTACTCAGTGATCTACATTGGTTCCCAATCCAGCAATGCTTCAAATTAGAAATGCTCGTCCTTGTCTTCAAGCCCTTCCATGGCCTAACCCCTTCCTATCTCTGTAACCTGCTCCAGCCTACAATCCTCCGAAAATTCTGCATTCCTCCAATTCTGGCCCTCTGTGCATCTCCCACTTACTTTGCCCCACTATTGGTGGCTGTACCTTTCGTCGACTAGGTGCTAAGTTCAGGAATTCTCTCCCCAAACTTCTCTGCCTCTCTCCGCTCCTTAAAGCTATCACTTTGGCCAAGCTTTTGGTTACCTGTCCTAATGCCTCCTTCTTTAGGTCGGCCTCAACTTTTGCCTGATGATGCTCCTGTGAAGCGCTTTGAGACACCTAACTACTTTAAAGGCGCTATATAAGTGCAAGTTCTTGTTTTTGTCCTCAAAGTTCTATCAGCATGGAACAGTTTGCTCTGCCTTTTAAAAATATCTAAAGATGCCTTTTAAAATCTTTAATGTAAAGCTCATTTGCCATAGTTCCAATATCCTGTGCCAATACATAAGGTGGAAAAGATACAATAATAATAACTGAAACATGCTTGGAGTAAAAATTGATGTGCTTCTCAGCCATTTTTCGGGTGTGAAATAAGGGCAAAAAACGACCAATTTGCTGTGAGATGTCCAATGCCCAATCTGCCCCTGTTCAGGTCTCTGCTAAATCCATTGAGCCCATTTTCAGCCATCTCAAATATTGTGATGTTAATGTATCTTTAAATGGGGCGTCTTAAACTACTGTCCATCACTATCCACCACGCGACAGGGTGTGATGCATAATCCCATGAATCTGTGGACAGGACAAGGAAGCAGTCATACAAGTCAGACGTGTTTACACCTCCCTGTTACCATTATATGTATATAGTCTTGTCTTCAAATAAAGAGCCCACATTGTTGTTTTACCAATCCTTGTCGTTTAATTGGTATGTTTGCAGTTAACGGAAGGATGGCACACAAAGAGGCTGCCTAAAACAGGGGTTTAGGCATATATCAAAGAGGAGCAGAATGCCTATTTAAGGACCTTGCTCAGAAATTGGTTTCCGATGAGTGGAGCCACAGACTCTGTTCTGTTCAGAATCCTTCAGTGGCTTGCTATGCCCACCTGTGGCAGTGTGACAGCACAAACAGTGTTAGCGAGGCCTGGGGACCAATTCCAGCCTCGGGTCTAGCCACCTAGTTGGGAAGCAAGGAATCGACATGCCACTGATTATGAATCCAAAACAGCACCATAACCCAATATACTCTAAAGAATTTATTCTTGGGACTCTGTCAAACATACAGCTAGCATTGTGTTAATGGAGCAGGAATAAATGTAGAACAATCTTACAGAAGATGGGCTTCTGGAATAAGAATGACTGGAAAACATTGCTTTGTCCCAGAGCAGGTAAACCAGGGTACTGTAGCAACCCTGGGAAATATCAAAGAAAAATCTGGCGTCTTTGAGCCCTTGCTTTTTAAAAAATTTTTTGCGATTATTTTTAGCTGTGGTTGTTCTTTTAAAATTCAAGGAATCATGGGAGTGCTCGATAATTAATTGGTTTTGACTGACACTTTACTGGATTTTGTCGAGTTAATCTTCAGAGATTATCTCCGCAGACTCCTTACTGACATTGTTTGGTGCGCTTGTAACATCACTTTAGCTGTTCACTTTGGCCTGTATTTGTTTTGTTGTGGAAATGCTGGATTGTCTGCTGAACTAGTTAACTGAAGTCTATAATGTCTCACATTGTACAGCTTTAGTTGATAAACAGTGGACTGATGGATTGACGCCCCCGGAGAGATTCTTCAATTTAGCAATATCCTCCAAAAACTCGACAAACCAAGGACTGTTTTCTAAAACTAAAGAGGAATCAGTTAATCGGACTGAAATGTTTTTGCATTGCGCACATGCATCGGCCTGTCCAGATGGTGAGACTTTGGCAGAAGTGGAAGAGGATAAAAAGCAGTCTGTTAATTGGGCAGATATCGACGAGGCTCAGTGCTATATACAACCCAAGACCTGTCCAGATGGCGAGGCCTTGGTTGCTGAAGTGGATAAACAGCATCTAGGGCTTGGAGCAAAAATGGTCGAAGGGCCTGAAAACGTCAATGAGGCAGCTTTAAAAACCATTAACGAGTCCATCATGGGATCTGTTGGTCCTGAGGAGGCAGAACAAACAAACCTGGACAAAGTCTCTAGCCTCAGTAAAGCTGTCAGGTTCCAGCTGCCTCCAGAGACAATAAGGGCTTCTGATGTCGATGAATTACAGGCCCCATTTTTTGAGATCGGTGGCCTTGGAGAATGTTGTGTCAGCACTTTTATGAATACTTGCCACTCTGAGAGTTGGATTGGCATTACAGGCAAGTATTGGCCCTTTGACCTGTTGATTAGTTACTTTAACTTTGATTTGGAATTAGAAATAGTCATTATATTAGCAATAAACTGCACATACATAAAAAGGCATTCAGGCCCATATACATAAATCAAATTATTCAGTCATTATAATAGTTAAAAGATAGGAGAATTGACACAGAGCACTAAAGTCTAAACAAGTATGTTAAAACCAAAATGATTAAAGACATGTTATCTTACCTCCCCTTAAATTTAAGCTTCTTGTTTTTCAAAAGATTATTTTTGAATCAAAGGGCTAATTTAATAACAAAACATTAACTTTTGCAATAATGTTTATTTCTCTGGAAATTGTTTAAAGAGCTGTTAATCAGTAATTGCAAACAATTCTGATAATAAAAATACTGTAACTTATTTTAATGAAAGCTCTCTGTGCTGCAGTGACTGTCATACATTTAGTGCAATATTAACTTAATTCTAACAGAGTGAGGCTTCAGATACAGGTTAAGATATACCTTTTGCCAGATGTGCACCTGGAGAGACAATGCAATTATCACTTGTCAGCAGCATTAAGATAGAGAAACTGCCAGATTTTTCCCACTTTCACTTATTGCTGGTGACAAGGAGCTACCAGACAGGGTCAGGAAAGGAACGAGTTAATCTACCGATCTGTCCTTTGATTTTCATTTGGTTTTACCTTGTCAGCAGTGAGATAAAGCCAGTTGAATCTCTCTGTTTACTGCCACCCATTCCCTCAGTCATATTGGAGCCTTGTCTTCCGTAGAACAGACACTAGATTGTGCTCAAAGTGCTGTTTTTGATTAATTATTTCATCAAATTGTCTTCGGAATGCAGTGTTAACTTATTTTTTGAGGCTATCAAATCCTTTTACCTTCTCTCTAGGCCACAATAAAGCAAAGGATGAGAGTATAGCTCCTAGGCCTCCATTAATGTCCCTGCCCACAGTCAAAAAATTTCTCGGTGAGGGAGGAATGAAACTGTATAGGGGGCAAGTTAACTTAACCCAGCAGAATGGCAAACCCAAGGCTTCAGGTAGAAAGTCAATTTTCACTGACTCTAATGAAGAGTAAAATTGGTCACGGTGTAAAATTAGCATTGCTCATGGTCTTTTAGATTTCTGCTAGGCATACTAAATTAAAATCAACCCCCTCCGCCCTCTTGGAGAACCATTTGCAACATCACTTGAGTGGGTGCAGCACCCATGCACTGACATGTTCAGGAAGAGTGAGATTCTCTGTCGTATGGAACACTCAGTGTCACTGGTGGCACAAGGAGCAGACAGGTGCATTCCCACCCATGGGCCTCGCCTAGCCATCAACGTCGCCATGAAAGGGTTGAGGCAGTTGAAAAAGCTGTTGAGGGCACCACACTTCAGGGGGGCACTGGTGTCTTCCCTCGCCACCAGCTTATCCCTTTCCCTGACCACTGTCTGAGGCTGAGCCAGACCACATAAGCTTGGCACCCTATTTAAACCTGAGATGAGCTTCTGGTCCCATATGTGGTCCATAGTGCCAACTCCTATCTCCATAACGTCACCCTTCCCTGTCTGTCTCAGTTTATCTCTTGCTGAAATTATCATCCATGTCTTTGCCAACTCTAGACTCAACTACTCCAATGATCTTCTGGCTGGCCTTTAATCTTGCACCCTTTGTAGACTTGAATTTATTCAAAGCTTGTTTTAGTTTGCACCACGTCCCGCTCACCAGCACCAGCACCCAGCTCAACTACACTGGCTCCTGTTCCAGCTTAGCTTCCATTTTTAAATTCTTGTTCATGTTTTAAATTCCTCCATGGCTTTGCCCCTCGCTACCTCTGTAACTTCTTCCAGCTCTACAGCCACACGAACACAAGAAATGGGGGCAGGAGTAGACCATTTGGCCCATCTAGCCTACTCCACCATTCAATATGATCATGGCTAATTGGGCTTCAACTCCATTTTCCCGCCCACTTTCCATATCCCTTAATTCCTTGAGAGGCCAAAAATCTGTCTATCCCAGCCTTAAATGTATTCAACAATGGAACCTCCTCAACTCTCTGGGGTAGAAAATTCCAAAGTTTCACAACCCTTTGAGTGAAGTAATTTCTCTTCGTCTCAGTCGTAAATGATCGGCCCCTTATCCTGAAACCGTGCCCCTTGAAGATGCTCCTTATAACCTACCTCTTTGGTCAAACATTTTTTTCACCTAGTCTATTACCTCTTTGTGTCACAGTGTCAACTTTATTTGATAATGTTTTAAGATGGGATGTTTTGCCCCATTAAAGTCACCATATAAATGCAAGTGCTGTCATTGCTTCTATTATGACCTGACAGTCACATTTCTGGACAGCTTCCCACATAATTACAACATTACAACAGTGGCTACGCTTCAAAAATACTTAATTGGCTGTAACTTGCTTTGCGACATCCTAAGATCACGAAAGGTGCTACATAAGTGCAAGTCCTTTGAAATCTTTCCAACCCATGGCAGCGACAGGCATTCTGCTGCTGCTAAGTATTCCCTCACCATGTCCAACGACCTAAGACCAGATCTTTAGTCAGGTGTAAGGTCTTTGAACCCCTGCCTCCAGGTTCTCTTGTGATTTTGCAGCAAGTTGAAGCTGGGATACCAAGATGGTACCTTTAAAGTTTGAGCTTACAGTAGCTCACGCGTATTGGGAAATCTTGGGTTCATTGCATAGTTTCTGTTGCTGGGTAGATGAAAGTGAGTACCATGACCATGATATTCAAATACGTGTGATCATTGAGCAAAGACCCAAATTATACTGCTGACTGCACCTTGCACTGACATCAGCAGTAAAGGGGTTGTGCACCAAGTGACCACACTCCCAAGGACTAATTTCTCATGCTACAAAAGGCTGCTTTCTCATGACTTTGAGAAGCTTGAAGGAGTGGGAACACAATCCTGCAAGATTACCTGTAAAACTTTGATTAAGTTGCCTCACACTGCTTGGAGAGTGAACTAGCTGCAGGATAGAAAGAAGACATATCTTGCATTTATATAGTGCCTTTCATGACCTCAGAATGCCCCAAAGAACCTTACAGCCAATAAAGAACATTCAAAATATATTTGCTGTTCGAATGTTGGGAAACATGTGACACCCAGTTCGTACACAGCAAGCTCCCACAAGCAGCAATTGTGATAAAGGCCAGATAATCTATTTTAGTCAACTGGCATTCTATAAGATAATGGCAAACTACTGCAGATGCTGGAGATCTGAAATAAAAACAGAAAGTGCTGGAAAAACTTTGGATATCTGGCAGCATCTGTGGAAAGAGAAACAGAGTTAACGTTTTGAGTCCAGGATGGATCCTCTTCAGAACTGTGCACTTGGCATTCTACAAGTGCTCAATAAATTCCTCGGGGGCTTTGTAACTATATTCCTTCTATCTTCTCAAAGTCAGGAGAAAGCAGCCTCCTGCTGCGTGAAAAATTAGCCCTTGGGAGTATGGTCGCTTGGTGCTCAATCCCTTTCACGCTAATGTTGGTGTGAGGTGCAGTCAGCATTATAATTTGGGTCTATCAGCAGGACATTGATCTCAACAGTGTCTTTAGTACAGCTGCATTTTTATTGAGTGTAGGCCCGTTTTAACCTCATTATAATAACTTTGAAAACACACTCAATTTACAGACGACTGGCTGCTTCAGAAACAAATACTGAAGGAAGGACAAGGGCAAGCTACCAAACCTGATGTTGGTCAAGAGGTCACCATAAAGCTGCTTGGAGTGCTGGAAGATGAGACCATTATAGACAGGGATCCAAAGCTTACTTTTGTTATTGGTGATGGTGACGTCATTCAGGTTGGTCCCATTTTCATTACTTTATATCTTTGCAGCTTTACTGGCCTGAATTTTTCAGATGGTGGGGGTCTCACTTCCCGTCATTTGAAGAGTCTCTGTGAGTGGCCCGCAGCCATTTCATGCTTGAATGAGCATTAAGTGGCTGCAGGCGGGACTTCCGCCCCTCACTAGGGAGGACTCCCCAGTCCCTGCAGCTCTCCAGTCCCTGCAGCGACCGTGCTGCAGTGGACAGAAGAAGAAATGCAGGAGGCCCTCAGAGCCGAAGTTCAGGCACTGGAGGCCCCAGGTAACTTCGAGGGGTCCAAGGGTGGGGGAGGGTAGGGAAGGCCTGTGGGGAGGCACAAAGGAGGCAATCTCGGTCACGGGGGAGAGGCCGGGGGGAATGAGGTCCAGAGGCCACCAGACAGTAAGGCGATGGGGTTGGGGGGGTGACAACTGATTTCAGAAGGGGGCTTCTGATGCTGGCAAGCCCCCCCTTCTCCCCATTTTCCGCCTGAGATGCAACCCCATTCTTTTTCAGGCTTCCTCCATGGAGGTTCAACCCTACCGCCAGCCTAAAATTTGAGATTGGGCAGGAAACGGCCCTTAAGGCCCTAATTGGGGCAAGGGTGGGCTTCCCATCTGAGGCCTGGCCCGATCAAGCGTAAAAGCGCTGTGTGGTTGAGGTAGGCGGGAACCCGGAGGGAATCTCGTGCCTTCAATTTCATGCTCCCACCCCCACCTAAAAACCCGCCTGTGGGGGAGCGTGAAATTCTGGCTACTGTTTTTATTGGTCACTTGTTACCATTACCCTATGTTTTCACACCTATTAGAATGTCTCAATACATGTAACGACTGATTAGAGATACATAAGGAAATATGGCAAGTGAGGGACATGCTGAAATACAAACAGGCAATGGTACAAATATGAAAGGAATTAATTAGATTCTGAATGAGAAAGGGCTTAACATTTTTGGTGGGAGTCTTGCTGAAGGGTCTTGGTCTAACCCTCTGTGTGTTCGCAGTGCATTCTTAGTTTTTAAAGGTTGATCCTGATAGTTATCCATTCGTGAAATTCATGTTGTCTTCATAGAAGTGGAAATTAATGAAGAGAATTCTGTTAATAAAACCTGTGGCTCATGTTCATACTGCTCTCAACTGTCCTCACCCAGCCTTTAACCACCATTTGGAATTTCCCAACAATCGGCACCTGGAAATAACAGCTCCCTCATGGGAGATATCTATTGTTGAACTAAAGTCACTTCGTGGAATTAGGTGGAAAAGATTTTCTATCTTTAACTGCAACTAATTTAAATCTAAAGAAAGAACTTATATTGTTATTACACTATTTATATTCTCAGGCCATCCCACAGCACTTTATAGCCAATGAGTTATTATAGGATTACATATGAATATGCAGATATGAGAATAGAATGGTAGTCAGCATTAAAGGGAACCCAAAAATAATCGACTGGCATGTAAACTGTAAGTGGTTTTAAGAGGCAGAGTTGGACTTATTAGGGACAGTGGTATATGTTTAGAAGTACAGAGGAAGGCTAGAATACTTAATGAATATTTCTTATCTGTGCTTACTAAGGAAGTGGATGCTGACAAAATATTGATAGAATGGTAGAGGTCATGGATGGGGTGAAAATTGATATCCAGGATGCACTGGAAAGGCTGGCTATGCTTAGAGTGGGTAAGTCGCATGGTCCAGGTGGATTGCATGCCAGGTTGCAAAGGAAAGTGGGGATGGAGAAAATGAAAGGGCTTGCTATAATCTATCAATCTTCTTTAAATACGGGGAAGTTGCTAGAGGATTGGAAGGTGGCAAAAGTGACATCCTTATTCAAACAATGAGGGTGATACCAAATGACTGCAAGAGGATATAGATAGGCAAGTAGAGTGGGCAGATGGAATTTAATACAGAGAGTGTGAGGCAGAAGAGATAGGGAGAGGCAGTATAGACTTGGCATAGCTCTAAAGAGTGTACAGGGACAGAAGGACCTAGGGTTCATGTGCATTGATCCTGCAAGGGGTTTTGGAAGGCTCCTTAGACAGCACCTTCCAAACCCATGACCGCTACCATCTATAAGGGCAAGGGCAACAAGTACATGGGAACACCACCACCTGGAACTTGCTCTCCAAGCCACTCACCATCTTGACTTGGAAATATATCGCCGTTCCTCACTGTCGCCGGGTCAAAAACCTGGAAGTCCCTCCCTAACAGCACTGTGGGTGTACCTACACCACATGGACTGCAGCAGTTCAAGAAGGCAGCTCACCACCACCTTCAAGGGCAAATAGGGATGGGCAATAAATGCTGGCCTAGCCAGCGATGCCCACATCCCATGAATGAATAAAGAAAGAAACGCTACCAAAGTAAATAACCTCACATTTCTCCACATTGTATTCCTTCTGCCATCTTGCTTCCCATTCACTTAACCTGTCAATATCTCTTTGCAGCCTCTTTGTGTCCTTCTCACAGTTTACATTCCCACCTAGCGTTGTCAGCAAACTTGGATATATTACTCTTGGCCTCTTTTGTCTGTGTCATGAATTTAGATTGTAAATAGCTGAGGCCCCAGCACTGATCCTTGCACTTGTTAGAGCTTCCCAACTTGGACATGCCTTGTTTATCCCTACTCTCTGCTTCCTCTCTGTTAACCAATATTACCCCCAACTCTATGCGTCCTTACTTTGCATATAACTGCCCCCTGAAGACAGTGACATCACTACAAAATGATTATTAGTATATACCAGCAGTTACCAGTAAAACATCGAATGCAGAATTCTTGAAACTATGATTCCACCACACAGTAAGCCTAGTCATAAATGGAATAGAGATAATGCCCTCATGGGCCTATTAAGGCCCCCTTGCAGGCTGTTTAAGTTCAATACATCTCAGTTTAAAACATATTACCATCATGAATCGCTGAAAGCTAGTATGCAGGTACAGCAGGTAATAAGGAAGGCAAATGGAATTTTGGCATTTATTGCTAAAGGAATAGAGTATAAAAATAGGGAAATGTTGTTGCAGCTGTACAAGGCATTGGTGAGACCACACCTGGAGTACTGTGCATAGTTTTGGTCCCCTTACTTGAGGAAGGATGTAGTTGCACTGGAGGCGGTTCAGTGGAGGTTCACTAGATTGATTCCAGAGATGCAGGACTTGTCTTATGAGGAGAGATTGAGCAGTTTAGGCCTATACTCGCTAGAGTTTAGAAGGATGAGAGGAGATCTAATTGAGGTATATGAGATGCTAAAGGGGATAGACAAAGTAGATGTGGAGCAGATGTTTCCCCTTGTGGGGCATTCTAGAACGAGAGGCCATAGTTTTAGCCTAAGGGATGGTAGATTTAAATCAGAGATGAGGAGGAATTACTTTTCTCAAAGGGTCGTGAATCTGTGGAATTCACTACCTCAGAGTGCAGTGGATGCCAGGACCTTGAATAAATTTAAGGAGGAGATAGACAGATTTTTAATTAGTAACAGGTTGAAAGGTTATGGGGAGAGGGTGGGAAATTGGAGTTGAGGCCGAAGTGAGATCATAATGAATGGCAGGGCAGGCTCGAGGGGTTGAATTGCCTACTCCTGCTCCTAGTTCTTATTTTCTTGTGAATATGCTGTATGAGAAATTGCCTTAAAATAAAGTTTGATTAACTTGAGTATTGCTGAAAAAAGAGACATATCTAAGCTTTTTATCTTGCAATCATCAGGACACTCAAAAGAAAACCAATATAAGGGGAAAAGCAACAATTAGTACTGTACGTGAAGAGAGTGCTAATTGGTTAGCAAGTGGCGTTTAAGATTGGCCTTATCGGTAACCTTGTAAATAGGGCTCGAGCCATTTGTTCACCGTGCAAACTTGATGCTGAAATAGGGCACATCAAAGGTATCCTGCAGTATAATGACTACCCTGCTCAGATCATTTCACGCTGTATATCACGCAAACTCATGAACGGGCCTAAGGCCGTCACTTCCGGTCCTGAAAAGTGCCCAGTCTACCTCAGATTACCCTGGAAGGGCAAGGTATCTCAAAAATTTGAGAAACAGGTGAAGCTAGCTGTTTCACACTGCTACTATGCGGTAGCAACATGAGTGGTATTCACCACTAGCAGGATGCTGCCGTCAATCCAAAAAGACGTTCTGCCTATCACACAAATGAGTAATGTGGTGCATGAGTTTCAGTGCCAGTGTGATGCTAGGTATGTAGGCTGTACGTCCCAAAGACTAGCGCATCATATCAAACAGCATGTCCCAGCCGCTGTTCACAATGGGCAAGGTACAGACCGAACCCAGCCAGCCCATGCTTGCAAAACTCAAAACAAAGTGTCCAACATAATATGTGATTCCACGATTGGACAACATTAGCTAAATAAGCCTCAATGTGCTAAAAATTACGCTGACGACCAATTTAAGGTTTTCAGTTGGGTTCACAATGTGGTGCATTTGCGTGTACTGGAAGCATACATTAATACACAGGGCCCTGTTCTTTGCAGACAGAAAGAACAGGAAAACACATTGCACCTGTTTTAGCTAAACTAGATAAGTGACAGCCATTCACTGATTCATTCCTCAGGGCAATGCCTTGACCAATCAGGGTCATGCTGCATGGTTTAAATTTCAAACGATGCTTGGCAGTTAACTGTCAGCCACCATCAGTGGTACATTCTCCATGGCAACACCACTTGCCAGCCAAACAGCACTCTCTTCACCTACAGTATGTGTTGTTTTTCCTCTTATATGGGTATTCTTGCTAGTGTCCTGATGAGTACAAGATGAAAAGCTCAGACATGTCTCTTTTTTCAGCACTACTCAAGTTCTGTACTACCAAATGACTATTTGACTAACTTGTTTGAACTGATGTTCTACACTGTGGGATGTCAAGCCTGTGCTGACAGCTCCAAGTCAGGTTTCTCCCCGAGCCATCAATCATGTTGTGGAGTGGAAGGAAGGTGACTGGCCAACAGTAGGAAAAGACCGTTGACAGCGGTTCCATCTTGGAAGGGCAACTTGGCACAAAGCACTATTGTGTTTTGTACCAGGTGACCACATACAGAGAGACATTGGGAAAGGTTATAGAGAAATCCACAGATATCTGCCCATCCTCTTAACCACAGCTAGTGTATGTGGTTGGAAAGAAAGGGTTAAGGGAAGGAAATAGAACAGGCTCTATCTATGTTTTAACAGAACAGAATTTTAAAAAGAAAACAATATCCCTTGTTCATGAGTTTTTCCTGATGAAAATTTGCGCTGATTGGTATTACAATTTTTTTTAGAGGCATAGCTATAAAATTTTGACCAGATACTTAATGTAAAAATATTGATATAGTAATAGAACTAGATAACAGAGGAGGTACTTTAATGTTAAATTTCCAGCCAATGGTATGTTTGTTGATGACACACTGAGAATTGGAGTAATTAAATATGATTTATAAAGAAAATATTATTGGTTCCCTAAGGCAAACATGATTGGTACTATACAGTATCAAAAACCCCTTCACTACCGTGTCTGACAAAACATGCCTAGGTGTCCTGAGAAAAGGGATAACTGCGGGTAAGGGAAGCACGAGCTAAGCCTTTGTTTTTACAAGAAGGAAACATACTGCGGTATTATGAGAAGTGATAGCACATCAAAGGTCTTGGTTATATTTGCAGGAAGCCCATCAAACAGCCCAGCCTTGCTGACCCCTCAGATCAAGGACTGCCAGTACTGCCCCACTGCTGTGATACTGCGAATTCATTTGTACTTGTTGGGCACAGCATCAATACATCTTGTGCAAAACCAAGCACTGTGTGAACACCAAGCACATTCCCGATTGCCAAGTTGGCCCTTTCATCTTGTTTTGCCTAGGCTCCATTTAATAAGCTCTTTGATTTTATATCAGCGAGCTTATAGTATGGCTTCTTTGTTCTTTTGCTGTTTAGACAGTGGGAAGTCATTCAGAGTCCATGAAAAAAAAAGCCCAGCGCAATGGCAGTAATGGCAGCTGGCCAAACACATTGAAAGTAATTAAAGAAAAATGTGGGTAAAACAGTCTTTTAAAGAATTAATTTCTCCATGTATTTCATCTCATGCACAACGGTTAAGTTTGGCAACAGTTTTCTATTTAAATGGTCGTTAGGTAAATGAGTTGGGATAAGTTCACATTCACACCAGAAACCCCCAAAATTTGGTCAGTTCAGTTGAGGCTCCCTTTTGTCCTCTGATGAACTGTGTCTATTCTAGGAGTGAATTACTACTCCAAGAGTTTGAAAGGCCCCCATAGGCTAATGCTTCACATTGAATCGGTTTGTCAAGCCCTCCCACTAATTCACCTCCCAAGCAGTGGACCTTGGTGAAGTAAGCTTTGTGTGTTATGCCCTATGTAGTGAAATCAGTGATTTGTATGAGAGAAGGGACATCTTTTGAGGATTGGATTTTCCTGGATGCTTTTTCCCCTTATTGGCATTGAGATTTTCCTCTGCTTTTATTTTGCCTCTCCTAGAAACTTTTGGGCAGAATATGGAGGGGTGGGAGGTAGGGGGCTTGGCAGTGTTTAGTCAAGGTGCTGTACCTATCACGGCATTGGGCAGACTTGATGAACCAGTTGGTCTTTTCCTCCCTGTCAAGTCTGTATGCAAGTATTCAGCCCCTCGAGCATACCTGCCATTGAATTAGATTGTGGTCGATCTATATAATTTTATCCATGTAATTTTTTAAAAAATTATTTTTATGGGATGTGGGCATCGCTGGCTAGGCCAGCATTTATTGCCCATCGCTAATTGCCCTTGAGAAAGTGGTGGTGAGCTGCCTTCTTGAACTGCTGCAGTCCTCGTGATGTAGGTAAATCCACAGTGTTGTTAGGAAGGGAGGTTCAGGATTTTGACCCAGCAGCAGTGAAGGTAGTTTGGTTCCTGAATACCTAACAAAAACCCATCAATCTTAGTTTTGAAATTTTCAGCTCACCCAGCCTTTGGGGTGGGGCGGGGTGGGGGTGTGAGGGGATAATGAGCCATACTTAATAGCTTGCAAAACTGATCAATATGTGTGTGTGTAACTGCAAAAAATCAGCTGGATTTTTATTCTGAAATATAAGACATTTGTTAGTCTAACCTTTGTGAAGTAAAACAATATTTTTCATAAAGAGTGTCAACATGACTCTGCATAGCATTAGTTTGCTTCTTTCCCTTAGAAAGTAGTGAAGAATTTTCTGTCATGACTACTGATGCAAATTAGAAAATGACTGAATTTAATCTAACATTATCTGGAAAAAATTCTCAACAGCATTCCAACTAAGGATGCTACTTATGTTCATCTAAAGACAACGGAGCCATAGGGATATCTAAATGGTTCAAGAGGCAATAGGTCAGGCCCCACAAATCTGCTGGAATTCTTTGAGGAAGTGACTGAATGGATGAACAAGGAATATCCAGTGGATATAACATATTGGATTTCAAAAAGCATTTAATTTGGTTCCACGTCTGAGCACATGGGATAATGACTGAAGTAGCTAATTTGAATTAAAAATTATCCAGTCAGTAAAGGTAATAATAAATGACTAAAGGTTTGTGCTGAAAATAGTAGGACTTGGATTTCCAGAAGTACCTGTCTGATTCCCTGTTAGTTACACATAACAGGGTGTATTCTACATTCAGCAGTATTCTCACAATTGTTGATGATATCAAAATGTATGGTTAAACAACCAGTGTAGAAAAGGCTAAAAAATATTCAAAGGTAAATTAAACAGATGGACTGAAGAAGAATTGGTAGCATTTAGGATAAATAACTTTAAGTGCAACCAACTGGGATCTCATCACTGATCAGCAGTAAAAGGTAAAATTTTGAAGAAAGGACGGAGTCAGTTTTCAGAGTTATTGCCGAGAAAAGATAGGATTTGTGTTTATGTAGCATCTTTCATTACCTCAGCATGTCCCAAAGCACTTTACAAACAACTTTTTGATTTGAAGTATAGTTACTGTTGTATCATAGAAATCACAACAACCAATTTCCACACAGCATGGCCCCACAAACAGCAATGTGATAATGATTTGTTTATTTTTTTTATTTTTAGCATTCATGGCATTGCTGGCGAGGTCAACATTTATTCCCCACCCTTGATTGTTCTTGACAGTGCTGCCTTCTTGATCCAGTACAATCTGTTTGGTGAAGGTACTCCCACAGTGCTGTGTAGAGAGTTCCAAGATTTTGACCCAGCGACAATGAAGGAACAGTGATTTAGTTCCCATTCGGGATAGTGGAGATTGTAATGTTGTTGAATGTCGAGGGGAGGTTGTTAGGCTTTCTCCTGTTAGCGATGGGCATTGTCTGGCACTTGTGTGGCATGAATGTTATTTGCCACTTACTAGCCAAGTCTGGATGTTGTCCAGATCTTGTTGCTTTCAGACATGGACTTCACACAAAGACTAGAGTAAATCTGGAACTCTCTGTCCAAAAAAGTTCTTGAGGCTGGATCAACCAAACATTTCAAAAATGAGATTGATAGATTTTTGTTAGGTGAAGGCATTAAAGGTCACAGAACCAAGGCAGGAACATGGAGTTCACATACAGATCAGCAATAATCTAACTCAATGGTAGAACAGGCTCTAGGGGCTGAATGGCCTCATGTTCCTATGCTCCTTATCATTTAGTGTATATCTCTCCCCCTTATTCTACTCCTAAAATGCATCACCTCAAATCTTTTGGCATTCTATTTCATATGACAGTATCTACCAATTTATTTGTCCTCCTGAAACCACTTAAATGTTTGTGTCATCTTCAAATGTTGCCATTGCAACCCTCATATCTGAACCTAGATCACTTACATATGTTGAGAAGGAACAGTCCCAACCCTGAGCTGGCGGACACCACTGTTTACACAGTCTATTGGGTATAGATAAACATGAAGGACTGATTAGGATCAGATATAGAGACGGCAAGGCAAATGATAGCTTGGTTAGTAACTCCAGGGGAGGCCATAAGACCATAAGACATAGGAGCAGAAATTAGGCCATTCGGCCCATCGAGTCTGCTCCGCCATTCAATCATGGCTGATAAGTTTCTCAACCCCATTCTCCCGCTTTCTCCCCGTAACCTTTGATCCCTTACCAATCAAGAACCTATCTATCTCAGTCTTAAGTACACTCAATGACCTGGCCTCCACAGCCTTCTATGGCAATGAATTCCATAGATTCACCACTCTCTGGCTAAAGAAGTTTCTCCTCATCTCTGAGGCTGTGCCCTTGGGTCCTAGTCTCTCCTACTAATGGAAACATCTTCCTCACGTCCACTCTATCCAGGCCTTTCAGTATTCTGTAAGTTTCAATCAGATCCCCCCTCATCCTTCTAAACTCCATCGAGTATAGACCCAGAGTCCTCAAACGTTCCTCATATGTTAAGCCTTTCATTCCTGGGATCGTTCTCGTGAACCTCCTCTGGACCCTCTCCAGGGCCAGCACATCCTTCCTGAGATACGGGGCCCAAAATTGCTCACAATATTCTAAGTGTGGTCTTATAAAGCCTCAGCAGCACATCCCTGCTTTTATATTCTAGCCCTCTCAAAATAAATGCCAACATTGCATTTGCCTTCCTAACTACCGACTCAACCTGCAAGTTAACCTTAAGAGAATCCTGGACTAGGACTCCCAAGTCTCTTTGCACTCCAAATTTCTGAATTCTCTCCCCATTTAGAAAATAGCCTATGCCTCTATTCTTCCTACCAAAGTGCATGACCTCACACTTCCCCACATTGTATTCCATCTGCCACTTCTTTGCCCATTCTCCTAACCTGTCCAAATCCTTCTGCAGCCTTCCCGCCTCCTCAATACTACCTGTCCCTCCACCTATCTTTGTATCATCTGCAAACTTAGCCAGAATGCTCTCAGTTCCTTCATCTAGATCATTAATGTATAAAGTGAAAAGTTGTGGTCCCAACACTGACCCTTGCGGAACTCCACTAGTCACCGGCCATCATCCTGAGAAGGACCTCCTTATCCCCACTCTCTGCCTCCTGCCAGACAGCCAATCTTCTACCCATGCTAGTACCTTGCTTCTAACACCATGGGCTCTTATCTTACTGAGCAGCCTCCTGTGCGGCACCTTGCCAAAGGCCTTCTGGAAGTCCAAGTAGATAATATCTATTGGCTCTCCTTTGTCTAAGCTGCTCGTTACCTCCTCAAAGAATTCTAACAGATTTGTCAGGCATGACCTCCCCTTGATGAAACCATGCTGACTTTGCCCTATTTTACCATGCACTTCCAAGTATTCTGAAATCTCATCCTTAATAATGGACTCTAAAATCTTACCAACGACCGAGGTCAGGCTAATCGGCCTGTAATTTCCCGTCTTTTGCCTCACTCCCTTCTTAAACAGGGGGGTTACATTAGCAATTTTCCAGTCCTCTGGGACCCTCCCTAACTCCAGTGATTCCTGAAAGATCACTACTAACGCCTCCACTATCGCTTCAGCTATCTCCTTCAGAACTCTGGGGTGTAATCCATCTGCTCCAGGTGATTTATCCACCTTCAGACCCTTCAGTTTTCCTAGCACCTTCTCCTTGGTAATGGCCACCATACTCACCTCTGCCCCCCCGACTCTCTTGAACTTTGGGGATGTTACTCATGTCTTTCTCCGTGAAGACTGACGCAAAGTACCTATTCAGTTCCTCCACCATTTCTTTGTTCCCCATTATTACTTCTCCAGCACCATTACCAGCGGCCCAATGTCCACTTTTGCTTCTCTCTTACCCTTTATATATCTAAAAAAACTCTTGCAATCTTCTTTTATATTACTGGCTAGTTTACCCTCATATTTAATCTTCTCCCTCCTTATTTCTTTTTTAGTTGCCCTCTGTTGGTCTTTGTAGGCTTCCCAATCCCCTGGCTTCCCACTGCTCTTCGCCACATTGTATGCTTTCTCTTTAGCTTTTATGCTGTCCCTGACTTCCCTTGTCAGCCATAGTTGGCTTGTTCTCCCTTTAGTATGCTTCTTCTTCCTAGGGATGAATTTTTGCTGTGTCTCCCAAATTACTCCCAGAAACTCCTGCCATTGCTATTCCACTGTCTTTCCTGCGAGGCTCATCTCCCAGTCAATTCTGGCCAGCTCCTCCCTCATGCCTCTGTAGTTGCCTTTATTCAACTGTAATACCGTTACATCTGATTCCAGCTTTCTCCTCTCAAATTGCAGGGTAAATTATATCATATTATGGTCACTTCCTCCCAAGGGTTCCTTCACTTTAAGCTCCCTTATCAAATCTGCCTCATTACACATCACTAAATCTAGAATTGCCTGTTCCCTAGTGGGCTCCACCACAAGCTGCTCCAAAAAGCCATCTCGTAGACATTCCACAAATTCCTTTTCTTGGGATCCACTACCAACCTGATTTTCCCAGTCTACCTGCATATTGAAATCCCCCATGATCACTGTAACCTTGCCTTTCTTACACGCCTTTTCTATCTCCTGGTGTATCTTGTGCCCCACATCCTGACTACTGTTCGGAGGCCTATACATAACTCCCATTATGGTTTTTTAACCTTTACGGTTCCTCAACTCTACCCACACAGATTCTACATCATCTGACCCTACGTCGTTTCTTGCTATCGATTTAATTTCACTTCTTACTAACAAAGCAACCCCACCCCCTCTGCCAACCTGCCTATCTTTTTGATAGGATGTATATTCTTGGATATTTAGCTCCAAGTCCTGATCCCCCTGCAGCCATGTCTCCGTGATGCTCGCCACATTATACCTGCCAATTTCAATCTGCGCCACAAGCTCATTTACCTTATTTCGTATACTGCGTGCATTCAGATACAACACCTTCAGTCCTGTATTTCCCGTCCCCCTTCTCATTGTCGTCCCTTTATCTGATGTGTTTGAAGTTAGATTCCTATCCCTTTCCAAACACTCTGTCCTATTTTGTGTTCTGGAGACTTTAATAGCCTCTCCTGGGCTCTCCTTCCTTTTCAGTTTTTTCATAACTTTCCATGAAGTTGAACCAACTCCCTCACATGCTAACCTGCTGCTTTGTTTCCCATTAGTCATAATTCTTGGAGTTTTACCCTTCCCTACCCCCCCCACTTTCTAGTTTAAAGTTCTGTTGACCACCCTATTTACCCTTTTCGCTAGAACGTTAGTCCCAGCTCGGTTCAGGTGGAGACCGTCCCAATGGTACAGATCCCTCCTGTTCCAATACTGATGCCAGTGCTCCATGAAATGGAAGCCCTCTTTCCCGCACACTCCTTTAGCCACATGTTTACTTCCCTTATTCTTGCGTCCCTATGCCAATTTGCATGTGGCTCGGGTAGTAATCCTGATCCATGAAATGCATTTCAATAATGATCACTAAATGTTATGCTTTGTTGTAATTGTGAGTGACCCATTATCCATCAACTCTTGCGAGCAAATACTTTACAATCTTTCACAAGGTGGGCAAGTCATTGTCTGTTCCTCATGTGGTCTTTACATTAACACAAGAATGTTTCTTTTTCTGCTTAACCAAAGCCAACGGTGGAGTTAGTCATGGAATGCTTTTCATTTCCGAATTAATTGAGCAGTGACTTTGGAGCCAGCTACCTTCACAATCTCATCCGAAAGTATTTTTCACTACAGGCCCACTGCAAAAATTAGAGTACCAAACACAAATCATAACCTTCACAAGGCTGAGATAGACAAATTTTTAATCAGTAAGGGCATCAAGGGTTGTGGGGGAAAGGCAGGAAAGTGGAACTGAGGATTATCAGATCAGCCATGATCTCATTGAATGGTGGAGGAGACTCAATGGGCTGAATGGCCTACTTCTGCTTCTACGTCGTATGGTCTTATGCTTTATCACCAATCAGAGCCGAGTGCTGCTTGCTTGCTTGGTTGCCAGGGAGGGGTCATGGTCTCTAGGTGATTGGAATGAATCCGTTGAATGCCTTTGTGGAAAGCAGTTTGGCTGCACAGAATGTATTATACTGATCTGGACAGAATTCATCCATCCTTGCCATGACTCCTAGAGTCAATGAAAATTTCCTGCCGGGTCCAAAATCTACATTTTGCTGCCAAATAGGCCAATCATTCACATGTGAGCTTTCATTTTGATCTTTTACAAATATAAATGATGGCCCTCGACAAACACTGAAAACTTGTCTTGAACAACTCGTATAAGTCATGCTCTCTGTTAATCCATTCAAAGAAATGGATTTAAGGTTGTTGGAGCCTCCAAGTTGAAAACAGATTCTGAGATGCTGAATGGGGTTTAATTTCAGTCAAATGTCTTCTTCTTCCCTTTGCTGATATTTTTATGACTAGCAAACAAAAATGTTCAAAGAATGCTTTTCAAGAAACCAATTTTTTTTTTCTTGCCACTATTATTTTTCTCCTTTGTTAACAACAGCAGTGCCCTGGAGTTTAGCATTTAATCCCTGGAGAATCCAGGGCAATCCTGGAGGGTTGGCAACTTAATTTTGCAGATTATCAACAAAATAAGGTTAAAGCACAAAGATTTTTAAAAAAAAGTAAGACTTGCATTTATATAACACCAATCACAACCTCAGCATTTCCCGAAATGCTTTACTGTCAATGAACTACTTTGAAGTGTATAGTCACTGTATTGTAGGGAATGTAGCAGCCAATTGGCACACAAAAGCTCCCATAAACAGTAAGATGATATTGACCAGATAATCTGTCTTTGTGCTTGTTGAGGTAAAAAAAAATTGGCCAGGACATGAGGGAAACTTCCCTGGTCCTCTTCCAATGGCGCCATGGGATCTTTTACGTTCACCTGAGAGATTTAACGTTTCACCCAAAGGATAAGTGAAATGAAAATCATTTTTAAGACTAAACCAACAATGAAAATCTGCAGAGCAATTTGAAACTGTTCCAGGAAAGAACACAACGTTCAAGAGCACTATTTGATAGAGGACAGTAAAATAAAATGAAATTCCATATTTTCTCTGCTAAAACATTTAGTGAAGCATATAAAGGGACACAGATTTCATGGCAATGCAATGTGAAATGGATAAGGCACTGTCTTGTGGAACCCATTCCAAAATACACACACTCTGAGTTGAGATTCTCTGTCCAGATTTATCCCAGTTGTTACACATTCTAGTGAAGGATGCTTTATTTCTTTTCTAGCAAATAAATTCACCAGGTCTCTAGTGGTAAAGTTGTTGTCAAAACCTTTTTTGGATTCGGTTAAGAGGTGGGTTGTCCTAGAGAGTCAGGGCTATCGCAGATTGGAGCTGCTGACTCCTGTTCCTGTCCACGCTCCTGTTAACAGTTGGAACTACATTGGCTCCAATTACACCAATTTAACTTCTCCCTGAGGAGCACAGCCATTTTCTGGCCTTCAGACAACGGATGAATTCCAGTTTGTGCTTTCATTAGCTGTACAACTGGCACTAGAAGCTCCTTACAAGTAGCACAATGCATTGCCTTCATCCTCCTGACCCCAGCATGGGCACACACCAAACCCTACTCAATCATGTTCCCTACAGTTAGAGGTTTGAGTTTTCAGCAATGGTCAACATTGACCAGAAACTCAACTGTACCAGCTACATAAATCCCATGGCTGCAGGAGCAGGTCAAGGTCTGGGTATACTGTGGTAAATGGCTCACCTCCCGACTCCCCAAAGCCTTTCTACCACTTACAAGAAACAAGTCAGGAATGTGGCTGAATACTCTTCACTTGCCACATGGATGGGTGCAACTGCAACAACACTCACGAGTTCAACGTTATCCAAGATAAAGCAGCCCACTTGAAATGTAGCTCATCCACCACTTTAAAAATGCATACCCTTCTGTACCATCAACTATGGCTGCAGTGTGTACCATCTTCAGGATGCACTGCAGCAACTCACTGAGTTATCTTCAATATCACATCCCAAACCTGCAACCTCTACCACCTGGAAGGACAAGGACAGTAGGTGCATGGGAACAGCATCAACTTCAAGTTTGACTCCAAGTGACACACCATCTTCACCTGGAAATACATCACTGTTCCTTCTTTGTTACTGGGTCAGAATCCTGGTGCTGCCAACCCAACAGCATTGTTGGTGTACCTTCACTATATGGACTGCTTTAAGGAGAAGGCTCACCACCCCCTTCACAAGGGCAGTTAGGTATGGACAATGAATCATGGCTCTGCAAGTGATGCCTGTATCCTGGGAATGAATATTAAAAAAAACATATATAGCAAGAAACATGTCCTGAATATGAGAATATTCTCATACCCAACCAGTTCACATGCCCTTACAACAGTTGTCGTAGCCAGTCTGAGTTTTGTCATCAAGAATGGGACAGACATCTGACTTCAGCATGTTGGAAGGACCTACATAGGTGGCTTGTGTCATGCCAAACATTTTGATTATCCCAGTATCCACGCGCAGCTCTTCGCACCAGCCTTAGTCATCTACATCTAAGTTTTCATCTGAGGGGCTTTGAGAAAGAGGTGTGCTCACTGTGACGCAATTCCCCCTCTAGAGTAATCGTGGTCGATTGGTGTCCACTTCTGTTTTGTCCTCTGCAACTGCTTCTCTTTGTACCACAAAATTATGTATTGAAATAATTATTTAATGGCTATTTTAAATTCACCTCATTCAGATTTTCTCCCTTTCTAATGAAATTAGCAACTCAACGTTTGAAGCGGTCCCATGAATGCTGGTAGAACTCTAGTACCTCACCTATGTAGATATACTCCATGGGTGACCCTAGATGTTAAGTTTCAGTAGACTAGTTTATAAAAGAACACAAGGTGTAGCAGGGGTAGGTCATACAGCCCCTTAAGGCTGCTCCACCATTTAATAAGATCATGCGGTCTTTTCTGTTCTGGAGATTAAGTCCAGTGCTGGGCGGGAAAGTTGGCATTATTCCCTTTGGGAACACGCGCGACCCTCTGCTTTTCAGCTCATTAATTATTCATCCGCAAGGAGCTCAGCGAATCTTGTGGCATGGTGGACAGGCATTCACCCCCTCTGCCGTTCCATCATGGGGTCAAAGGTCCTGACGCCATATTTAAACAGCACCTGGATGGACCTTCACCCACTGCAGGCCAGGTGCTGTGTTGCATAGGAGAGCAACGGCCCCGAGGAGAACCTAACCCTCAGCGCCACAGTTCAGCAAAGCCTGCCTGGGAATTCCCCTCTAGGCCGTCCAGGAAAGGTGGGAGGTCCTCTTTCCTCGGAATGAGAGCAGCAGGTCCTCCCAAATCACCACACCAGCCTGGGAGGGGGTTGCCGGGGAGTTGAGTGCCTGTGGGCCACAAAACAAGACCATGCTGCAGTGCAGGAAAAGGAGGACTGATCTGCTCCACTCCACTCCACCAGGGTAAGTTCCTCCCATCCTCCTCCATAGTCACCACCTCCTAATTCCCATCCCTCCTGTAACTATCCAGCTTCCTGTTGTTACCCTTGACCCCATAACTGTACACGTCGATATTCCTGCTCTCCCCACCGAACCCTTCAATGTTGATGTCCCATGCCCTTTGTTGACCTGACCCCTCCCCTTCTCAAGGCCACATGAACACTTAATATTCCCCCCCAACCCCCACCCCCCACCATGAGACCATTTAATGCCCCCCCTGATAACCTTTCAGCTACCGATACACTCCCCTGAACATTACTGTGCCCTGTGTCCCCCAGTATCATGACTTGAAACCCCAGGAACAAATGCCTTAGTTGACTGACCACGCCCTGCACACCATCCTGTGCATGACCGTCACTGCCCAGAGAGGCCTTCCCCTGCTCAAGACTGGGACCAAGACATGCGTGCTACGCAAAGCCCTCTAACATGGCTCATACAGCCCCAGGACTGTCTCTGAAATACACTCCCAACAGCGTGGCATCAGCCCCAGGACAGTGCCTGAACCTTCCCCGGACAGGCATCCACTCTTCACTCTGTTCCTTGACACCCCTCCCCTTGTCCTGTCTCTGTCTCACCCTCCCTCTCATCTTCCGCCCACCCCTCCTAGTCCTACCTCTGCCTCACCCCTCGCCAGTGGTTGTACCTCCCGTGCCTAGCCTTGGCACAATTTGTACTACAGGCACCCAATATTTAGCAGTTGCAGCGTTAAAGGAAGGCGAAAGCAGCATCTACTGACCTTTAAGGCATGTATGAAGTGAAGCTAGCCAGATGCATACTACCTATATACAGACGTAAACCAGACTGTTCTACTGACAGGGCACTTAATTTGGAAGGGGAACTTGATTCTGGCAAGTTGGCCTTTTAATGAGCACTCATGAGATGCAAATGAATACAAATGTAGTTCCTGACATAGATTAACAGGAAACTCCGCCTGAAACCCACCTTGAAAGTCAGGAGAACAAAATTCCAAACTATTTTTCTGTTGGCAGGAAACTGATTCTTTCAATCACACCAAGTTAAGTGACCCCGCCCGCCACGATTCCTGCTGTCCCATGACTGATGCTTAACCTCAACTCCACTTTACCACTGGATCCCCAGATCCTTGATTCCCTTAGCATCCAATAATCTGTTGATCTCAGCCTTGAATATATTCAATGACTGGGCATCCACTACTCTCTGAGGTAGAAAATTCCAAAAATCCACAACCCTCTGAGCGAAGAAATTTCTTCTCATGTCAGGACTCACTGATTTTCCCCTCATCCTGAGACTATGCCCCCTCATCCTAGATGGCCCAGCCAGGGGAGACAGTCTCTCATCGCCTATCCCATCAAACTCTCTTGGTAGCTCATGTATTTTGATGAGATCAACTCTTACTTTTCTAAACTCCCAAAAGTAAAGACCTATTTTACTCAATCCCTCCTCATAAGAACATAAGAATATAAGAAATAGGAACAGGAGTAGACCATTCGGCCCCTCAAGCCTGCTCTTCCATTCAATAAGATCATGGCTGATCTTCTTGTGTTTCGATTTCTACATTCCCATCTAACCCCGATAACCTTTGATTCCCTTGCCTAACAAGAATCTATCTATGTCTGCCTTAAAAATATTCAATGATCCTGCCTCCACCATCTTCTGAGGCAGAGAATTCCAAAGTCGCACAACCCTCTGAGAGAAAAGATTGCTCCTCATCTCTGTCCTAAAAGGGCGACCCCTAATTTTAAAACAGTGCCCCCCTGGACTCACCCACAAGAGGAAACATCCTTTCAACGTCCACCTTGTCAAGGCCGTTCAGGATCTTGTATACTTCAATCAAATCACCCCTCACACTTCTAAACTCCGGTGGAACAAGCCCAATCTGTCCAACCTTCCCTCATAAGACAACCCACTCATTCCAGGTATCAATCTAGTAAACTTCCTTTGAACCGCCTCCCATGCATTTACATCCTTCCTTAAATAAAGAGACCAAAACTGCACACAGTTTTCGAGGTGCAGTCTCACCAATGGTCTGTGTAACTGAAGCATAACATCCTTACTTTTATGTTCAGTCCCTCTCATAATAAAGGATAGCATTCCATCAGCCTTCTTAATTACTAGTTGTACCCGCATACTAACTTTTTGTGACTTATGTACTAGAACACCTAGATCCCTCTGCACCACAAAATTATGCAGCCATTCTCCATTTAAGTAATACTCTGCTTTTTTGTTCTTCCTGCCAAAGTGAACAACTTCACATTTTCCCACATTAAACTCCATTTGCCAGATTTTTGCCCACTCACTCAACCTATCTATATCCACCTGCAACCTCCTCATGTCCTCTTCACAACATACTTTCCTACCTATCTTTGTGTCATCTGCAAATTTAGCTACCATGTCTTCACTCCCCTCATCTAAGTCATTGATGTAAATCATAAAAAGTTAAGGCCCCAGTACAGACCCCTGTGGGACTCCACTCGTCACATCCTGCCAATCAGAAAAAGACCCATTCATGCAAACTCTCTGCTTTCTGTCAGCCAGCCAATCTTCTATCCATGCTAATCTGTTTACCCACTACACCATGCACTTTTATTTTCTGTAATAATCTTTGATGTGGCACCTTATTAAATGCCTTCTGGAAATCCAAGTACAGTACATCTACAGGCTCCCCTTTATCCACTGCGCATGTTACTCCTTCAAAAAACTCCAATAAATTGGTTAAACATTATTTTCCTTTCACATAACTATGCTGACTCTTCCCTATTGCCTTGAGCTCTTCTAAGTGCCCAGCTATAACCTCCTTAATGATCGATTCTAATAACTTCCCCACGACAGACGTCAAGCTAACTGGCCTATAGTTTCCTGTTTTCTGCCTCCCTCCCTTGTTGAATAGAGGGGTTGTATTTGCTACCTTCTAATCTGATGGAACCTTTCCAGAATCTAGCGAATTTTGGAAAATTAACACCAGCGCAGCAAGTACCTCATTAGCCACCTCTTTTAAGACCCTAGGATGTAGTTCATCGGGACCCGGAGACTTGCCAGCCTGCAGCTCCATCAATTTGCTCAGTACCATTTCCCCAGTGATCCCAATTTCACCAAGTTCCTTTCTCCCATTGACCTCCTGATTTCCTGATAGGACAACCCACTTATACCAGGAATCAATCCAATCCACCTTCATTGTACCCCCTCTAAGGCAAATATATAATATGTCAGACACCAAAACTGTACACAGTTCTCCAGTGTAGTCTCACCAAAGCCCTGTATAATTGTAGCTAGATCTCCTTGCTCTTGTATTCCAACCCCCTGCAAGAAAGGCTAAAATACCATTTACCTTCTTAATTACTTGCTATACCAACATGTTAACTTTCTGTGTTTCTTGAACAAGATCTCACAAATTTTCCTGCTCACCAACATTTAAAAGCTTTTCATCATTTAAAAAAAAAATTGCTTCTCTATTCTTCCTATTCAAGTGAATAATCTCACAATTCCCCATATGACATTCTACCTTCCACCATCTTGCTTACTCATGTTATGTATCTCTAGATCTTTGAAGATTTGTACTGTCCTCCTCACAGCTCACCTTCCCATCTGGCTTTATATCATCACCAAACTTGGATACATTAGACTCAGTTCCTTCATCGATTCCATGAGGGCTGGGTAGGGAGTATCACAGCTGGGACATGATACTTTGCTCACCTCAAGTCTACACATAGAAAACAACTCACAACCTTAGTGTAGTAAAATGATCCCTGTACACTTCACTGGGCTGTAAAGAAATGTCAAGCAGTTAATGGAGAAGGTTACCAAAGACATAAATTTTGAGCAGACTTTTGAAAGTCAGGGAGAGGTAGCAAGGCATAAGGATTTAGAAAACCATCTCAAACTGTTCTAGTGTGTGGGATAAAGATGACTAAAACTTCTCTCACTGAAAGAGGCCAGAGTTGGAAGAGAGAGAGAGAAACTTACGTATGGTAGATGAGGGTTGAGAAGGTAATGGATTCATAGAGAGAGATGCAAACCACTATGAGGATGTGTTGATAAGTAAACAGATGGGCAAAAACAGGATTTAGCGTGTGCAGCAGAGATTTGGCAGGTTAGGATTTGAGCAGAGTAGTGTTACGATCAGGTGAGGAGGGGTTGAACAGCTTCCCACTTTTCCCTCTCCTCGTTTGATTGCAATAGAGGTTTTGTGAAAAGGATATACTTGCCAATTCAGTGAGTCTTTAACTGTTTATGCGCTATGATCATAAAAGAAGGAAGCAGATAGGTTTTCTTGAGTTTAACAAGAAAGAGGTTAGCTTTATTGAACTTAAACTGATGTAAGTAAAATAATAAAACACACACACACACACACACACACCAAAGAGATCTCAGAGTGGAGAAGGGTAGATTAATCAAATTAGAGTCCACAGAATAAAAGAGGTATACAGTCTGTTGGTGACTCAGCTGGCTTCAGGCTGAATTTGGCAATCTTGCATCTTTCCCTCGGTGGTTCTGATCCTTCTGGCATTGTGCAGATTTGAAGATGTAGAAGGCTGATTTGGCTGATCTCCTGGAGACTGTAGTGTGTGGTTTATTTCCTTCAAGAAGTTTCTGTCTGCAACAGGGGCTTCCATGGATTGTCATGGTCAGCAAACAGGGTTCGAATCAAGGTGGATTGGAGAGAGAGGGAGGAAGGAGGAACCCACTAGGGTCTTCTCTTATCAGCGTCTCAGCTACTTGTCCTCTGACTGCAGAGAAAGCAGAAGCTTAAAATACTCAAAGGGTGGACCTGTCACATGACCGTCAGCCAGTGATTCAAACATGATGGTTACTAGTCTATTCCCCATTGTAACTTAATCAATTCATGTCTGGCAGTCCCCTCTCTCAGCCTGGGTTCCATTGTTCAAGTGATTGCACATAAAGCATATTCCTATTGTAGCTTGATGAATTCATGTCTGGCAACCTCCTGTTAAATGTCCCAGGTAATTGCCTTGATGCCTTGCTAATGAGGACAGGACATGTGGCTCACTCATATTCTCCTGAGTTCATTGTCTTTGATGGGGTTTTGCAGATGTGGAGTCTCCGTCTCAGCAGATTGGAATGTGAAGGGTACAGTGATGTAAATTGGGTAGCCATCTTTGGTCACAAGCTCAAGTCACACTTAGCCCCTGTTTTAAAAAATCTCTGGGCAGAATTTTCTATGCCCACTGGGGTCAGGTATGTTTGGCAGCACAGGCGGCAAAATGCGAGAGGCCAGAAATTGATTTCACAATGTCGTGAAACCAGTTTGTGATCGTCCGCCCAGGCTATCAGTGGCGGACCACGTTCATCACCATCGGATGCCAGGGACCTCATTGTAATACATCTGCATATCATTATAAGGCCAGCCCAGAAGCATCCCTCACACCCCACTGGATCATCCGTCCAGGTTGGCATGACAAGTGTGATGTGCAGAAGCCAGGACACTCCACCAGGGCCTTGCTCCCATTGTGGACATCCAAGGAGCAGAAGATGCTGAAGGCCATCAGCAATGGCACACTGGAGGAACATCCATAGCTTGCTGGGTGGATTCTCATGGACACGACCCTGCTGCAAAGCAGCTCATGGAAGTTGGAAAGTCACCATTGAGGGTCTGCTCACAACAGCTGATAGTTGAGGGGGTGGAGAGGAAGGCCCAGCTGTGTTTGGGAGATGAAGATGTACCGGGCAGGGTAGGAGAGGAAGGTCTATGATTGACTGGGAGAGGAAGAAGTGTCAGGATGGTGTGAGGTTGGGAAGGAGGGAATGAAGGTGTCAGGATGCGGTGAGGTTGGGAAGGGGGGGGATGAAGGTGTTGGGGGAGGTTGGGAGGAGGGAGGGAGTATGGGGGAGCAAGGGGTAATGGGGGAGGAGATGGCAACTGGGGAGATAGGTGTGAGGGAGGTGGAAAGTGTAAGGGAAGGAGCTTGGAGGGGGGAAGGAGTGCAGAGAGGGGAGGGGTAAGGCTGGAGGAAGAAGTAACGGTGGAAGAAGGAGTCGGGAAGGGAGAAGGAGTAAGGCTGAAAGTTGAAGTAAGGCTGGAGGAAGAAGTAACTGTGTCTGAGGGAGTCAGGAAGGGGGAAGGACTAAGAGTGGTTGAAGGAGTGAGGGCGTCTGACAGAGTCAGGAAGTGGGAGGGACCAAGGGAGGGGTGAGTCCTGTGGGGGTAGAGGTTCCAAGGGGGGAAGGGGTCTAGAGGTGGGGATGTCCAGGTGAACGTGCAAGGGAGGGCTCTGATGAGTCCATGTCTGCCTCCTGGGTAGCGAGCTGAGGGTTGGCGTGGTATGAGGGAGTGGTGAGAATGACCAAGGGCAGAGTGAGGCGGTAGAGTAGGAGGGTGAGGGTAGTTGGTGGGGACTTGGACGCTGACACGGACCCTGGGTGTGCGAAGCAAGAGGTCGGGGAGGTGAATGTGGATGGGGGTGTGATTTTCGGGAAGGAAGGGAACGTGCACATTCACCAGGACATCCCCAAAGGAAAAGGATTGTATCTGGTAGGTCACGGAGGGGAGGTGGAAGGTGATGCCAAAGGGGTCAACAGTGATGGGGGAGAGGAAATGGGTGACTGGGGGAGGGGAAAAAAATGGGGAGCACGTGAAAAACTGAATCACCACCATGCTGTTTAAATCAAATGTAAAATGAGAGTCGTGGTGGGTGAGATCAGGTGTTGCATGGGAGTGTGATCAGTGGGTGGGCGGAGATGCAGCTCAGATGGACAACTGAAAGTGAACCCCAGCAGACAGCATTGAAAATGCTCAGGACAGTGAGATTATTGTGATACGGGAAGGATCCCCGTGTGTGGGAGAGGCTTGCACGAGGCTCCCAAAGGCCCCGCCACCCACAGGATTCCCTCCAGAATCACACATTGGCCGGCTGCTCCCTCTGCAGTGACAGAGCATGAGGTTGAAGGGTTAACAGGCAAAAGGGACTCGGAGGGAGAGGACAGCCTCGGCCCATGTCCTTACCAGTCAGTGCGATGGCACACTCCTCAAAGTGAGTGAGGGGCCTAGTGTGGGACACTCCTCCATCGGTCTGCGACATCTCCCTTCATCACGCCAAGTGCCATATTTAAAGTGCAGCCACACGCACACCCCTCAGTGCTTCCAGCCCAGGACTGCTGCACAGAAGACAAGATGGCCCCAAAAGGCAAAAAGACAGCATCTCCCCGGGTTAGTGACGCATCCTTCAAGCGCCCACCATGATGTCCTCTCACCTGCTCTGGCCGCTGGATGGGCAGCAGCATCACCAATCCAGCATGGGACACAGTGGCAGCGGTGGTCACTGCCAATGCCCTGCAAAAGAGGACAGCCACCCAGTGCCAATAAAATATGAATGGTCTCATCCGTTCTGCCAGGATAAGTCAATCTTCTCATCACTCCCAAATCACACACTCTCAAACCCATCTCACATCCACAGGGGTCCTCACGCCTCAAGGGACAACATTGCTAATTCTCACACACACCCTCACATCTCCATCAGGCTCATATCCTCTGGAGTTCACGTCCTTATCCTGTCCATGGCTCTACTCACCACACAAACATTCCACACAGTGCCATGTGTCCTGCTCACACTCTCTCCATCTGTTTTCATGCAGGAGAAGCCTGCTCACACCAGCAGGGAGAACTCCCAGACCGGGGGTGGAGTGGCACACATTAGGCTCCTCACTCACATTGAGGAGTGTGCCATCGCATTGACTGGTGAGGACATGGACCCTGCCGCAGCGACGGTGAGATCGGTGGCGAATACCCACATGAGGATCCTGTGCCACATCATCCCTCTCTCAACGCAAATATGTGCTCTCTCTCCTGCTTTTGACTCTACTGCCATGCACTCATTATCTCTACTTTGGTTCACAGGGAGCTCTGCCAAGTGACCGACACCCTCAACCAGCCTGTCCCTCAGCTCCATCCACGTCCTCACCTCCAGCCAAGAGGACACCTCCTCCATTGAAGAGCCAGAAATAAGCAGCCTGGAAGACCCATCACACCCACACCCTCCACCAGTGCAGAGACACACACCTTGCTAGGACCTAGATCTAGAGCAGGCTTGTGTTCACAATCTGGTGGTCACCGCACGGACACGTGTCCGCAGCAGAAGGAGGCAGGTTCAGCCGAGCTCCCTGGCACTCGGAGGACTGCTGGGGAAGAGGCATCTGTGAGGTCTGAGTCAGATGACGAGCCTCTGGATTCGGCCTTCCAACTCACTGTGGAGAGTCAGCGGAAGGCAGGGGACCATCATGCAGAGCTGTTGGAAGCCCTCAGTAGAGTGGCCCGCGAGTTGGAGTGCATCTGCCTCCTCTCTGATGAAGTGGTGCCCACATGTGCATGTATGGGGGTCTCCATGGGAAGGATGGAGGATTCCATGGAGACCCTGGTCCAACAGAATGGAGAGATGTGCGCAAACCTGCACTCCATCGAGGGAATCATGGGTGAGTTCCTGCAGTGGCAATGCGAGAGGGGAATAGGGCACCTTGATGTCCCTCCAGGTGCTCCTTCCCCTCAAGGAGTCAGACCGGGGCCCCTTGGCTCCCGAAGAGAGGAGGAGCAGCAGCTGGAAACCTCTGGGTCATCGGCTCAGAGGCTGTCCTTTCCCTTCAAGTACCCTTTGCTTATGAGCCCCTCAACCTTGTCCTCTGTCACTGCAGAGGGAGGAGCTGGCCAATGAGTGACTCTGGAGGGAGGTGTGTGTGTGGCAGGGCCTTTGGGAGCCTTGCGCAAGCCTCTCCCACACACACGGATCCTTCCTGTATCACACTCACCTCAATGTCCTGAGCATTTTCAATGCTGCCTGCTGGGGTTCACTTTCAGTTGTCCATCTGACCTGCATCTCCGCCCACCCACTGATCACACTCCCATGCAGCACCTGATCTCACCCACCACGACTGTTGTTTCACTTTCCATTTAGACAGCATGGTCTGGATTCAGTTTTTCATGCGATCCCCCATCTTTTCCCCTCCCCCAGTCACCCATTTTTTTTCCCCCATCACTGTTCATCCCCCCCCGATATCACCTTCCACCTCCCCTTGGTGACCTACCAGCTACAACCCTTTTCCTTCGGGGATGTCCAGGTGAACATGCACATTCCCTTCCTTCCTGAAAATCCACCCCCCACAACATGAAGCTACCTGACCTCGTCCTTCTCGCCCCCAGTGTCCATGTCTGCCTCCGAGACCCCACCAACCACCCTTGCCGTCCCTTATACACATACCTTCGAACCCTTACCCTCCCACCCTCCTGCCTCACTCTGCCCTCAGTCATTCTCACCATTCCCTCGTACCATGCCCACCCTCAGTTCACTCACAGGAGGCAGTCATGAACTCAACAGAGCCCTCCCTTGCACATTCACCTGCACATGTACCCTTTGGACCTCTTCCTCCCTTGGAATCCTTTCCCCACTTGGAACCCCTTCCCACCGGAATCCCTTCCCCCGGAACTCCTTCCCCCCCAGAACTCCTCCACTTCAGTACTCCTTACCCCTCTGGAACTCCTTACCCCTCTGGAACTCTTCCCCACACTGGACTCCCACCCCCACCCTGTTAGTCATTCCCCCCACTGGACTCCTCCCTGTTTAGTCCTTCCTCCCTCCCAACTCCTTCCTCCAGCCTTACTTCTCCCTCCTCCCGGACTCCCTCCCCTCTCTACACTTCTTCCTGCCTTCGAACACCTTCCCTTACACCTTCCTCCCCTTACACCTAGTTGCCGTCTTCTCCCCTGTTACCACCTCCTTTGCACCCTCCCTCCGACAACTTCATTTCCCCCTTCTCAACCTCACCACCCCCAACACCTATGTTCCCTCCTCCCAACATCACCCACCTCGACACCTCCTCCTCTCCCAGTCGATCCTAGACCTTCCTCTCCCACCCCCCGGTGCACCTTCCTCTCCCAAACATAGCTGAACCTTCCTCTCCCTTCACCCCTGACCATCATCCATGGTGAGCAGACCCTCAACGGTGATTTTCCAACTTCCGTACGCTGCTTAGCAGCAGAGTCATATCCGTGAGAATCCACCCAGCATGCCGTGGACCTTCCTCCAGTGTGCTGTTGGTGCCGGGCTCCAGCATCTTCTGCTCCTCGGATGTCCATGATGTGAGCAAGGCCCTGGTGGTAAGTCCCGATTTCTGCACGTCTCAGTTGTCAAGACATGTTCTGCCCCGGTGTATTCTCCCACCGACGTGGGCGGACGATTCAGCATGGAGCGGAGGGGGAAGTTCTGGCAGGCTGGCCTTATAGTGTAGATGTATTACATGCAGATGTATTGTATGTAGATGTATTGTATGCAGATGTATTACAATGAGGCTCCCAACTCCGATGGCGGGAAACGCGGCCCGCCTTCAACAGGCTGAGCGGATGATTGCAAACTGGTTTCATGATGTCGTGAAACTGATTTCTGGCCTTCTCGCCATATTGTTCGCTCACGCCACTGAACACGCCTGATGCCAGCGGGCATGAAAAATTCCGTCCATTGTTTCAGAACCTGGTGCCTTCCTGCCTTTTCTCTTCCAAGTCCCTGTTAGATATTATGTAGGGGCTTTGGCTCTTCACTAACATCTGCTAGTAGTACGCTGGGTATATTAATGCCAACAGACACAGTGTTTGGTGGGCTTTGGATTAAATGGGAGGTCAAGTTCAGCCCTGGGTTCCTGGAAAAATAACATTTCACCAGTTGCTGAGATCGGAAGCTTGTGCTACACAAGTTTCTGTTACTCCACGGCTGCCTTGCCTGTGAAGTTCTTGTGGTGTCCAAGACCACTAACATCTAGAAGGACAAACGTAGCAGATACATGGGAACACCACAATCTGGAAGATCCCCCCCACCCTGTCAAAGCCACTCACCATTCTGACTTGGAAGTAAATATATCACCGTTCCTCCACTGTTGCTGGGTGAAAATCCTGGAACTCCCTCCCTAACAGCATTGTGGGTGCACATGGACTGCAATGGTTCAAGAAGGCAGCTCACCACCACCGCCTTCTCAAGGGCAATTGGGGATGGGCAATAAATGCTGGCCTAGCCAGCGACATATCACACCCTATAAATAATGTTTTAAAAATACCATGGGTTTAGTATTTCCATTTCTGGTGCATTGATAAATCATATTTTTGAGATGATGGTGAGTGATAAATTGCCCTTGAGCCATTATGGGGCATATGGGTTCTCCTCCTGCGCTTTGACTTTAGTGGCTTCTAAAGCTGGATTGGTGGGTTTGGGGAGATTTGAAATTTGGACTTCACCATTTGGTTTGCCAATGAGTAATTCCACACTGATTTTGCTGGTATTTCCCTGGTGGTTTCCACAAATGATGTTCATTATAGAGTGTTTTACTCTCCTTTTTTTACCTTGGGAATGGGTTTTTCCCGAAGTTGCTCATGTCCTCTGAGACACCACCGCCCTCCCTTGTGGCACTTTGACTGGGTCAGGTGTCTCCCTCACTTTCTGTTCATCAGCTTGGGAACTTCCCTGGTCCCTATTAAAATCTTGGAAGAACAACTCTGCTAACCGTACTTCTGCTGCATTTCCTTCAATCCCTGCTGCTTTTGTTCTAGCACCTTGGCTTTCTTCTGGCCCTATTTTGGCCGTTTTAACATGTACGGGCTCTACCCTGGCCTCTTTTAATTCTGCCAACTTTCCTTTAGCTTCTTTAGTCCTTACGGGGTCTATTGCCTCCTGTGGGACTTATGGAAATCCCTCAGCCCTCTGCACCTGTGCAGAATTTTACTTGTTCCCCTCGGTCTTCCCAGTTGCCATGGACTGCCCTGGGATCTTTGTGGATAATAAAGCTTATACCAGGCTAAGTCATTCCTTAGTAAAAGGGCCACCCCCTGCATGGACAAGCTTGGGATCACACCCACCATTACAAGCCCCATAACTAGCCTGGTCTGCAGGTAAATTTTTATTAAAGGAGCTTCTAAAGGAGTGACTCCCTTGACGAGCACACTGCTAATTAGTCTGCTTTCTGGTGGAAAATCTCCATCTCCTGCCACAAGCAGTTTGCAAACAACCAGTGTCTTGGAGAATGCTAATCTAATTTCCTGGCTTTTTGGAAAAATTAGGAATCATTTTCCGTTTAATGATATGCATTCTGGCCCTTGGCTCCATTGGCTTATATCCTTTATGGCCATGGATGCTGTACAGTGCCCCTTGTTAGTTTCTTGGCATACCAACAGTTCTCCCTCAGGTGGCCAGGCTTATCCCACTGAAAGCACACTGGGCAGGCCCCTATTGGTTTACCATCTTGGTTCCTTCTTTTAAAAGTTAGGGATTGATCCACATGTCCTTCATTTATGACCTTTTCTCTTGAGCCTGCTTCAGCTTCATCTACCTCTTTCCTATCGTTCCCTAGCCAATAAGAATTACTGGATCCCAGTAATTACTGGATCCCAGTGTACTTGAGTTAGGGGTCTATGTGTCAACTCATAGTCGTCTGCTTTGATGGCTTCCTGCCTGGCTTTGGAGACTCTTTGCTCTTCCTCGTGGGTTTTTAAGGAAAGTGGAAGGGAGTTTTAGAACTCAAGAATTACATCTCTGAGGCTTTTAAAAGTGGACTCTATCTTGGGCGCTTGTATCCATTAGTCAAAAGCAAGTTGCTTAACCCTTTTGAACTCGATGTAAGTTTGTGCAGGATGTTTTCGGAGAGTTCAGATATTTTGGTGGTGTACTTCTGGTACCAGTTCATAGCATTTTTGGTCACTTCATAGTTTGATGAATTCTTGTTGGAAAAGAGGGAATAAAACTCATGGGCTTTTCTTTAATCTGCTTTGCAGTAGCAGGGTCCGGCCCTCCACTGGCCACTTCAAATGCTTTGCAAGATTTTCAACTGAGACAAAAAAATGCTTCCACATCCCCCTCATTGAACTTCGGTGTATATACTGGGAGTACTTTGAGAGCTCAACACTTGTCCTGAACTAGGGGCAGTTCCCGCACTAGTGGTTCATTCACTGGGCACAGTGGGTCTTCCCCAACTCAGTTCAAGCTATCTTAACTTTCTTTCCTGCCTCTCCTTCTGGGAAACCTTTTCTTTCTCTCTTTAGTGGAATTCTCTTTCCTCCTTCTGTTTCTGTCTCTCCCTATCCACTTTCTATTTTCTTGTCTCTCTCTTTTGCTTTCCTGGAATTCTAGCTCTAGTCTCCACTGTTCTTTGCCAATTCTGGCCTGCCTGTTTCAGGTTCTACCCCTGCCTCCAGTTCTTCAAGTTCAATTTCAAAATGGTTGGCCACGAGTTTTAGAATTTTGGATTTCATAGCTTTTGGTGGATAATTATCTCCAAATGCTCCTTAACTCTTCAATGGATAGAGTTTTTAAACTGCCCCAGGTTATTTCACTCTATTCTAGGAAGGCACTGGCCTTGAATGTGGAAATTTTTTGTACTGTAGCATCAAAAACCACAAGAAAATCTACATTGAAGTTTTAAAATTACCTCAAGGGATCAATTTTGTTTCCCATTTCCAATTTCTCGATTGTCTGTGGGTTCGACCACGAATGTAGAGCCCCCAAATTTCTGTTACGATCATTTGAAAAGGTGTCAAATGGCTGCCCTCTTTGCTGTCCCCTAATTTAACTGCAAGAGGCTCTTTTTTTAAAAGGGCATACTTGCTAATTCAGTGAGTTTTTAACTGTTTATGTACTGTGGCCATGAAAGAACCAATCAGACAAGTTTTTTTGAGTTTACCAATGAAAAAGGTTAACTTTATTATACTTAACCCAGCCTAAGTAAAAATAACAAAATGCACACTAACTTTCATGCACACACACACAAACACAAATGCACACACAAATAGATCACAGGGTGGAGAAGGATCGATTAATAAAATTATGGTCCAGAGGAATAAAAGGGGTGTACAATCTGTAGGTTGGTGACTCAGCTGGCTTTAGGCTTAACTCGGTGATCTTGGCACTTTCCCTCAATGGTTCTGAACCTTCCAGTTTAAGGAGTAGGCCTGTCACATGACTGTCACCCAGTGATTCAAACATAGCTGTCACTGGTCTATTCCCCCTTGTAACTTAATCAGTTCAGGTTTGGGAAACCTCTCTCTTAGCCAGGGTTCCATAGTTTAAGTGATTGGGTTTAAAGCATATTCCCATTGTAGCTTCATGTCCGGAAACCCGAGGTAATTGCCTTGATGCCTTGCTAATGGCGACAGAATATGTGGCTCACTCATATTCTCTTGAGGTCATTGTCCTTAATGGGTTGTTGCAGACATGGAGTCTCCATCTCAGTGGATTGGAAAATGGAGAGTACAGTAATGCAAGTTAGGTAGTCATTTTGGCTGTGCGTTCAAGTCATACTTAGCATCTGTTTTTAAAAAACCTGTTTTCCAAAGGTCCAATTCAGGTTTCCAGTCAGAGAATCAAGTTAAACTTAGGCTCAGATTTTCCCTATAATGGAGATGCCCTCCATCATGGTGAAAATCCCAGAAATTCTAAGTCCCACCCTGAACATGACATTACCTATTTTGGGGGGGCAGGGCTGGAGTTTGGCTGGGTTTTGTGCACCTACGGTTTATGTGGGTAGCTGACTATTTAAGTCACCAGCTGTGTCCACTGAAGTGGGATTTTGGAAGGTCAGGAGTGTGAAACCTGAAATGTGCAGACTAGACGGGGTAAGAGGAGGTCAGAATTTGATGGATTAGTTTGGATGGCCAGGGTACCCATTTGAAAAGGTAAGGTACCCCTTTGGGTATGGTCCCAGGATACCTTTGGGAGAAGTGAGGCACCTTTTGGAAATGTTAGAAGTAAATGTGATTGTGTGTAAAGTGCATAAACTCATTGGAACTGTCAAAGCTGTCAAAGAACTGCCAAATGAGGTGAGTTGACATGGAGGAGGTAAGGGCAAAGGGTGGCGGGTGGCAGGTGGCGGGCATGGGTTGGCACTAAGTTGGCATGGGACTATAAAGGGCCAAGGGGATGTGGGGGGCATAGGGGTATGAGGGCCCTAGGGGTGGGTGGGAAGCATGAGTTGGCATAGGTTGGCATGGATGGGGCATGAAGAATGTGTGGGGTGAGAATTGTATGGCTGTTTTTTGTTTTAATCTTTTTAAAAATAACTTAAACAAAGTGCCAGGTCACAGGGTCAGGCCTTTTCGCCAAGCCCGCCTCTGCAGCCAATAGGCTCTGCACTCATTCCGGGGGCAGCTGGCCCCACTTCCAACCCAACTCACCACCCCCCCTCCCCGCCCCCCACCCCCGGAACGAAAATCTGAACTGCAGGCTGCCATTTTTAAAGGTCGTGTTCACAGAGCCGGGAATTCTCCCGTCTCAGTAGACCCGACCCAGGAGCAAAAATATGCATCTTTGTTTTAAAAAGTCTCTGTTTTAAAAGTTCAATTCAGGTCTGCAGCTGCTGGATTTAAAAAAAAATCATTATTTGGCATAAAGCATTTCTCGTGGCAGTAAAAATTGAGAAGCTGCCAAAGGACAGTGTTGGGCAGAAGAAACTGGGTGGACCATAATTTTGAGTGAGTGCTTAACAGTAGCATGGGTGAGCTAAATAAACCAATTAGTACTTCTGATCTAGATGGGATTGGTGATGGATAGAAAAGAAAATTTGAAGTTCAACCCAATGTCACAGCCGGTCCCTGGGTGAGGTCCCCCAATTTCTTATGATCCTGAATGAGATACTCCAAATGGTTAACTTCCTGAACGGGACCTCAATTCTTTTATGCTCCCGGATGAGGAGGAATGAGCAGGCTCCCATTCTTTATTTAACCCCTTTGGCTGGTCACAACAAGGTTAATTTAAAAGGGATCCTTTTGGATACCTTTTTCCAGTCCAAATGTAATATAGTTTTAGAAGGAGCCAATTTAACCAGAATTTCTTGAGTCAAAGAAAGAGTAAGTTTATTAGTTACTAAAAACCAGAGAAAACAATAATAAAGACACAACACACATACATACAGATCAGAAATGAGAAGTTGAGTCAAAAAGTAAAAGTTTTTTTTAAAAATATATACAAATCAGTCCTTGGCTTGTCCATGAGGAGTA
Organism: Cetorhinus maximus; assembly: GCF_964194155.1. Taxonomy (NCBI): domain Eukaryota; kingdom Metazoa; phylum Chordata; class Chondrichthyes; order Lamniformes; family Cetorhinidae; genus Cetorhinus; species Cetorhinus maximus. The sequence goes on from NC_135904.1 coordinate 28,544,830, forward strand.
GATAGCAAAACGATGCAGCCATTAATTTGGGTGATACTGGTATATCTGACTTTGGCTCTTGAGCAGTTGGTTTGGAGACACTTAGCTCTGCAGGTTAGCTGAAGGAATTGTCCTGTTTCCTTTTTGACTGTGGCTTTGCTGACTTGTGCCTTGCCTCCAGCAAGAGAGAGAGAAAGATGAGAGAGACTTTTACCTGCAAGCTGCAGGAATGCCTAGTTGCTGATCTTCTGCTGTGACCTTCACAGCAGACATTAGCACACCAGAACTAGAACACACTGAGCAGGTTTGCAACTGGCTTATTAACCCATTTCCTTGTGTATTCCTGGAAGGGAAAAACAAAGATATTTCTCACCCAGAATCTGCTTTCTTACAACTCAGATCATTTCCACATTCTGAGATATAATCCAACAGGGGATGGTCTCTGCTAAAATGGTAATTAGTCTCCATTGCCTCCACAACCATAGGAGACTATAGCTCAGTCTTTTGCATTGCATTTCTTCCTTTCAAGTGTCTCTGCCTGAAGTAGGCCTTGACATCTTTTTACACACAATTTTGAAATTCCCTGGACTAGTCAGTCAAGTATAATCCGCACAGGAATTTCCCAGAAAGTGGTTGCTTTACATTCTCAGCCAGGCTTTGCTTGTATGTCATTAAAAAAAAAACACATATCTTCCTTTAAAAAAGTTCAATATGCCCATAAGTAATTTGGGCTGTGATCCGCTTTCATGGCACCAGGTTAATGGAACACTGAGGCTGAGCATTGTTGCACTTACACTGACTGAGCAACTGGAGTGTGGACTTGATGGCTAGGGTGCAGTTTTTAGTGGGAGCTGAACAAAATGGATTAATCTTTGCCAATGCCAAGCTGGACAAAGCTCTTATGCCTTCAGGGCTTGGTGTGGGACAAACAGTTGGGCAACCCAATGATGGCTGTGGGGCCAAGGATGTTGGCTGTATTGTTCAATTGTTCCGTGTTTGATTATGTGAGTCTGTTTAGTATTGATGCTCACTGTGCTTGATTGGTTAAACCTAGGTGTGGTCTCAAAAGTAAGCAAACTGCAGAAATTGCTGGAAGCAAGAACTGTAAGCATGGAGCAGACATTTTAAAGCACTGTGAATAAAACCTGTTACACATAGCATTATCTCTGCATATATAAAATATACAGTATCGGAGAATCTTTGCTTTTCAACTCTTATAATTCACATCAGGCCTCTATTCATCATTTTAAAAAATATCCTGATGTTCAAAAACAATTAGATTGCTGCCCAAGAATTGATAATACCGCAAGACACTTTGTACAATTTAGAATATTTGTAACTCATTACACCAATTAATGCCTTAATATTTATTTACTATCCGTAGGCTCTTGAATTCTGTGCGTTTTCAATGCAATTGGATGAAGTTGCTCTTGTAGTCTCTGATGCACAGTATGCCTACGGTCACACTGGGAGGTAAGGTAACATGTTTATATGACTGTGTGCTAAGAGGAGATAAAAAATGAACTTTGAAGGTATTGGGACAACAGAGGATCATAGATCAAGGGTATTCAACGTTCTGGGAAAATAAGTAAAAAGGAAAAGGAGGTGGGGTAGCTTTGTCAATAAAGGAAGGTATCAATGCGGTGGTGAGTAGTAATATAGGTGATGTGGAATCAGTTTGGGTGGAAATAAGGAATAGCAAAGGGGAGAAGGCACGGGTGGGAGTTGTCTATAGGCCCCCGAAGAGTTGCCTCACTGTAGGACAAAGTATAAATCGGGAAATAATGGAGGCATGTAAGAAGAGTGCTACAATTGTCATGCAATCTGCATATTGACTGGACAAATCAGATTGGCAGGGGTAACATGGAAGACGAATTTGCAGAGTGCATTCGGGATTGTTTCTTAGAGCAATACATTACAGAACCTACCCGGGAACAGGCTAATTTAGATCTAGTAATGTGTAATGAGGTGGAATTAATAAGCAATATAGTAGTTAAGGATCCTCTAAGTGGTAGTGATCACAACTTGGTAGAATTTCAAATTCAGTTTGAGGGCGAGCATCTCGGGTCTCAAACCAATGTCATCAATTTAAATAAGGGCAATTACAGAGGTATGAAGAAAGAGTTGTCTAAAGCCGGCTGGAAAAATAGACTAAAGGGAAGGTCAGTGGATGAGCAGTGGCAGGCATTTAAACAGATATTTCATAACACTCAGCAAAAATTTATCCCGGTCAGAAAGGATGACCATGAAGGTGGTCAAGGAGAGAATCCTATCAAAATCTAAAGCATACTAAGCAACGAAAACTAATGGTAGGCCAGATTTTGGGAATTTTTTAGGAACCAGCAGCGGATGACTAAAAAGCTAATAAAGAGGGAGAAAATTGATTCTGAAAGTAAATTGGCAAGGAATATAAAAACAAACAGCAAGAGTTTCTATGGATATATAGAAAGAAAGAGGGCGGATAAAGTGAGCATGGGACCCTTGGAGGATGCGACTGGAGAATTGATAATGAGGAACAGGGAAGTGGCAGATAGTTTAAACCAATATTTTGCATCTGTCTTCATGGTGGAGGACGCTATAAACATCCCAAAGATATCAGATAAGCAAGGAGGTAATGGGAGGGAAGATCTTGTAACAGTCTCTATCACGAGGGACAAAGTATTTGACAAACTAATGGGACTAAAGGTAGACAAGTTGCCAGGACCTGATGGCCTGCGTCCAAGTGTTTTAAAGGAAGTGGCTGCAGAGATAGCGGAGGCATTGGTCAAAATATTCCAGAACTCACTGGATTCCGGGAGGGTCCCAGCTGATTGGAAAACTGCTAATGTAATGCCCCTGTTCAAGAAGGGAGGGAGACAAAAAGTAGGAAACTATAGGCTAGTCAGCCTAACATCTGTTGTTGGGAAAATGTTAGAGTCCATTATTAAGGAAGAAATAGCAGGACATTTAGAAAAGCTTAACGCAGTCAAATGGAGACAACATGGTTCTGTGAAAGGGAAATCATGTTTGACAAATTTTCTAGAGTTCTTTGAGGGTATAACAAGCAGAGCTGATAAAGGAGAACCAGTAGATGTAGTGTATTTGAATTTCCAGAAGGCATTCGATAAGGTGCAACATAAAAGGTTATTGTACAAGACAGGAGCTCACAGTATTGGGAGTAATGTATTAGCATGGATTGAGGATTGGTTAACACACAGAAGACAGAGAGTCGGGATTAATGGGTCTTTTTCAGGTTGGAAAGACTTAACTAATGGAGTGCCACAAGGCTCAATCCTAGGGCCTCAATTATTTACTATCTATATTAATGACTTGGAGGAGGGGGCAGAGTGTAATGTATCTAAATTTGCTGAAGGTACAAAAATAGGTGGGAAGGCATATTGTGATGGGTACATAAGGAATCTGCAATGGGATATAGATAGGTTGAGTGAGTGGGCAAAAACTTGGCAGATGGAGTTTAATGTAGGAAAGTATGAGGTCATGCACTTTGGTAGGAAGAATCAAAAGGCAGACTATTATTTAAATGGAGAGAGACTTCAAAAACGTGCAGCACAGAGGGATCTGGGTGTTCTTGTGCATGAAACACAAAAAGTTAGCATGCAGATGCAGCAAGTAATTAAGAAGGCAAATGGAATTTTGGCCTGTAATGCTAGGGGGTTGGAGTTTAAAAATAGGGAAGTCTTGTTATAACTGTATAGGGTGTTGCTGAGGCCACACCTGGAGTACTGTGTACAGAAAGGATATACTGGCATTGGGGCAGTTCCAAAGAGATTCACTAGGCTGATTCCTAGGATGCAGGGGTTGACTTATCAAGAACGGCTAAACAGGTTAGGCCTTTATTTATCAGAGTTTAGAAGTATGAAGGATGATCTTATTGAAGCATACAAGATTCTGAGGGGGCTTTACAGGGTAGATGTTGAGAAGGTGTTTCCACTAATGGGGGAATCTCAAACTAGGGGACACAGTTACAGAATAATGGGACACTCATTTAAAACTGAGATGCAAATGAATTACTTCCCTCAGAGGGTAGTGAATGTCTGGATTTCTCTACCCCAGAGAGTTGTGGAGGCTAGATCACTGAAAGTATTTAAAGAGGATGCAGATAGATTTTTGAAATATCAGGGAGTTGAGGGCTATGAGGAGCTGGCATGAAAGAGGAGTTGAGGTCTAGGGCAGATCAGCCATGATCTTATTGAACGGCGGGGCAGGCTTGAGGGGCTGAATGGCCTACTCCTGCTCCTATTTCTTACGCTCTTATGTTCTTATAGTAGAAAAGTGGACAAAGGTGAAAATGGTCACCAGCTGTTGATTGTCATATTAACATGAACCATATTTCAGATTTGACAATAAGCTTTTTATTTGTACCAAAGGCTTCATTAAGTCTTGAAGTGTAAGAAGTTTTAAGAAAAGTGGTGGGGGGAACCCTCAGTAAGGTAGCCAGATGTAGCTTATAATGTTATTAAATTGACCACTGACTGAGTAAATGGCTGTCTGTATGTGAATGCAGCAAAACACAGCTTTTTCTAATAAAACCTTTGTTTATACAGTTTCTAAATATTTAAGATGTTAATGTTTAAACAATCTTTCTCCAACAGGAAGTTGTAAACATATTTTCTGGCCAATCAGCATTTTTGATTTTTGTTTGTCATTTCTGCCATCGCGTTATTGGGCAGGTTGCAAGGGAGCCTTATTTTATTCATTGTGTGTGCGGAAATAGATGACATTTGTGGGTAGCAGCTTTTTTTAAACATAACAAAGAGTAAGAAATTGCATTTATCTAGTACTTGTCACAACCAACGTACATCTTAAAGCACTTTACAGTCAATGAGGTAGTCACTGTTGAAATGTAGGAAATACAGCAGCAAATTTACACATAGCAATGTCCCAATTAATGTAAAAATGAGCAGATAATCTGTTATTGTGATGTTGATTCAGGGATAAATATTGGCCAGGACACCAGGGGTAACTCACCCGTTTTTCTTTGAAATAATGTCACAAAATATTTTACATCCACCTGAGAGGCAAGATAGGCCCTCATTTTAACATCTTGTCCTAAAGGCAGCACACCCAGCAGCATAGCACACCCAGCAGTGTTGCACTGTAGTGTCAGACTTGATTTCAATGCTCAAGCCCTGGACTCGAACACACAAATTGTTGACTTAGAAGAAAGAGTGGTCAGAGTTGAATTATGTTAGACACACAATGTGCCAGGATATTCTTCACTGATTGCATGTTTTGCTATGTGTGTGTTTATTACCCTTGTTCTCCCCTCACCCCTGTGCTCACAGACTTACATTAATTCCCAGTTCAGCAATGCCCAGATTTTAGAATTATCATACTTATTTTCAGATCCCCCTTTGGCGTTGCCCCTCCCTATCTCTATAATTTCCTCCAGCCTTACAACCCTACGAGATTTCTGCGCTCCTCCAATTCTGGCCTCTTCGTCATCCCAGGTTTTCATTGGTTTGGAAAAAGGCGATTCTACCTCCAGCTGCCAAGGTGCTATAGTCCGGAGTTCCATCCCTAAACCTCTACATCTCTCTATCTCTCTCTATTACTTGATGAGACTCCTTAAAACCCAACTCTTTGACAAAACTTGGCTCACTGTCAACTTTTGTTTGATAATGCCCCTGTGATGTTTTACCACATCAAAGGTGCTGCATACATGCAAGTTGTTGTTGGCATTGGCACAGATCTGAACTCCATCATAAATTTAAAGTTCAAGCACCCTCTAATTTAGCAATTTAAGTTTCTGCATTTTGCTCAGATATGTAGATGAGATTCTGTCACTGATAGGGCTAACATTCTCACTCAACAAGTCTGACCCTTTAGAACCTCTCAAACCCATGGTATGGTACTTTTAAATGCACATTCACTTATACCATTATAATTATTATACCATTTTATTTAAACTCTCAGTTACATCCATAACCAGGCATCACACAGTGTTAAAAAAATTATGAAATTAGTCTTATGGAGGGTAAATTACAGTAAATTAATGCTACCCCGGGAACATTCCTTTCAAAGTTACATGTAAATGTACTGGTGAATGTGTTAGCCTTGGATCCAGACCAGCATTGAAGAACAAAGAAGTGAGTCTTTCATCAGAACAGACAACTGATAAGAAACAAGTAATAATTCTTTCATTTTACTACTTCTCATAAATGCTAGTTCAATACCTTTGCGATTACGCTGTCTAATCTTTAATAGTGAAGCAACTCGTAATCTCCTAACGTAATTGCTAAAGTGTGACTTAACGGCAGAGCACAGAGCATGAGAGATCCAATAATAGCAAATGCTTCACAGAGTTGTATCACCACAGACCTGAGTGATGGTAATCTAAGTGTGGCTGATGCTGCAGGATCACGTCTTGGTGGCTATTCTTAATCAACATTGTGACAGTCCCACTTCTCAAAGTTAGATTCCCAGTTGAGCAGGTAATAACATATATTTTCTTTTGAATGTTATCTACTTACATAACCAGCGTGTTCTAATACATTCACCTAAAATCCATTCAGCAGCACTTGTATCTAACCCCTCTGTGCTATTTTACCTTCCACTTGTAAATATCCAGGGCCACAGCCGTAACTTTCTGAACACAAGTGTGTTTGTCTTAACAGCCTGGAGCCTGGTGGGTTAAGAAGCTAAGCATACATTCAGAGAGTATGCCTTAGTGTCGCAGGGCCTGGCTGGTGGCAGTGAACTGAGAGATAAGCCTCACCAGATGTATGGCAGTATACCATAGATATCATTAGTTCATGGAAAGTCAAATTCATATATTGTATTCAGCCTGCCAGCATACACACTGCAAGTGTTAGCTTGGAATCCTTTATTCTGCTGCTGGCAGTCCTTCTTGAGAGCTCTACCTGATATTGCAATAACTGATGATCATTCCAGCTATTTAAATATGCAGCTTAAAGATGAATTACAGTGAAGCAGAGTCATCCAAAACAGTGTGCCGAATGGGATTTTTTTTGTTTGTTTAAAGGGGTTTATCTTACGAGGAAAGGTTGGACAGGTTGGCCTGTATCCATTGGAGTTTAGAAGAATGAGTCGTGATCTTATTGAAACATATAGGGTTGAATTTTGACCCCCGTTGGGGGGGGGTTGTGCCGGGGCGGGCGGGAGCGAGTGCGAACCCGATCTGTGCCCCGATCGGATTCGCGCCGCCATTTTACGTAGGCGGGCCAATTAAGGCCCACCCAACTCGCCTGGAAGTGCTGAGCGCTCCCTGTGCAGGCGGGGGGGTATTCCCTGAGCCGGGAGTGCGCTCTTTTGTGCATGCGCGCGGAAGGGCACAGAAATCTCCATGAGGCACAGAGAATAAAGCATTTTGAAAACTTTTAAAACATGTCCCCTCATGTGACAGTGTCACATGAGCTGGGATATATCAATGAATTTTTTTTTTAAATTAATTGAATTTTCAAACGCTTCATGGAACCTCATCCCGCCTGTGGATGAGGTTCCATGAAAAATGCGAAGGCCGCCTGGGCTCTTGAGGTTGGACGGACAGCTCATTTAATTGTTTAAATTCGTTTTTAACAGGCCATAATAAGCCTTTGACAGTTCGGCAGGCGTGCAGCCAAGTTGGCTGCGCGCCCGCCAACTGAAAATCTAAATGGTGCGCGGTGACACCCGCCCGACGCAGGCCCCGCCCCCACCCGCCGACCGGAGAATTCAGCCCATAGGACCCTGAGGGGTCTTGGCAGAGTGGATGCTGAAAGGATCACCCCTGTGGGAGATGGTTCGTATGCCAGTTGCAATCTTATCTTGAGTAACTGAGGTCTGATTCTGGAGGGTTACTTCAGGCTGCTTTATTTAGACTATAAATTCTACATATTTGATAAGCTACAAGGTAGGCACATCTATCTTTAGCACAGACTATTCCATCTGCACTCCAGAGTCTCTAGCACCGGAGTTGGCAACCTATGGCATGCATGCCAAAGGTGGCATGCAAGATGATTTCGTTTGGCACTCACACTTCTAGTCCAATGAACAGGTCAAAAAGTCCTAAAGAAAATAATATTTTGTCATTTACTTATCCCAAGATGGTATGTTACAGTGATAAAAGAGGTATAGAATTTAAATAGTAAATGCTTGTGTTTTAATCATTACTGGTATATTTTTAAGTCCTGATTTGCTGCTTACATCAGTATCACCGAATGTGGAACAGCGCATTGTGTTTGATATTGTCCGCCATGATTTTGTTCACTGTAAGGAAAGGATCATGGCAAGGATCACACTAAACTGGGAAGATCTGCATTTTAATTTAATTTTAAATGAAGCTTCTTAAGCATTTTAAAAACCTTATTTACTTTACATACAACCATAGTTTAATTATATAGAAAGAACTTATAAACGTTAAAATGTATTACTGGCATGCAAAACCTTAAATTAGAGTGACTAAATGAAGACTTAGCACGCCACTTCTGAAAGGTTGCCAACTGATTTCACTATTACATCATGATATACATCACTCAAAACCATAATTAGCCTAGTAACCCATTGTACTACACCTCCCCCCAAGTATACCATCAAATTCTTTAACAATGATGTTCAACTATTCCTTAGACTATTTATATTGCATTTTCCCTCCCACCTCCTCCCTCAAAGTCCACAGTTCAGAGGTTAAGTCTTTGTGGTGCCTTCACAACTCTCTGTGGTCACATGGTTGTGACTAATGAGCAGGAGTGATGATTTTGAACGAGGTCATTGGATGGGACAGCATTCTGGAAGCTGATCAATGTGTCCTTGGGAGCTTCAACCCAAATCATGTGGTAATCAAACATGTGTTCTCATAGGCGCCAATGAGACCAGGACTTTCCTATTTCGTTTGAAAGTGCCTAATGGTGTTTGGACAAGGTAGGAATGTGGATGCTCAGTTTGTTGAAGGATAATTACGATCCTGAATCCAGATTTACTGGCCTGGTGTGAAGGGGGCTAGAGTTTTGACTCCATGTCTGGAGGTATTTACCAGTCCTTCTGCTTCTCGCATAGACTGGTCTTCATGTTCCGCACCCTCTTGTGGTTCTCTGCTGTAACATTGGGCTGCAGGTTCTGTGGCAGGAGACAGACGTGTGTCTTCAACCATGGGCAATTCGGCTGGTGAAATGTCATTAGTTAGAGCTGCAACTGTGTACTGCAGCAGGTCTGAAACCCAGTCAGAATCATTGGTCATTAACATCATGATGGTCTTCATGGCTCTTTCAGCCTCTCCATTGGTTTGTGGGTGGAGAGCAGAAATGGTTACATTTGTGATCCCACAGTTGTCTGTGAATTCTTTGAATTGCTCATTGGCGAATCGTGGCCAGTTGTCCAAGACAATCTCGTCTGGAAACCCGCGTGCAGAGAATATGTTCTGCAATGCCCTGATCACACAGACTGGTGTGGAGTCTGGCAACTTCTAACCACCTGGAGTAATAGTCAACTGTAATGAGGTATGCTTTCCTCCAAAGTCGAAGAGGTCTCATCCCAGTTTCTTCCAAGGTCTGTCTGGAAAGTGAGATGCTAATCGAGGCTACATGAATGGTTGGCTATTAATTTTGCAAGTGTAGCAGGACAAGACAAAATCTTGGATAGCCTGTGAAATGCCTGGCCACCAGACGGATTGCTGAGCATGTGCTCTGCATTTCGCTATCCCTGGATGGCCGCCATGGAGTCTGTGCAGAATCTCTTCTCTCATCATCTAGGGAATGACCAGGTGGTGGCTGAAGACCAGAGGATCAACCACTATTGTTAGATGCCTGCGTTGTTCATGACACTTGCGTAGGAGCTGGTCAGCGTGATTTTATTTGGACCAACCTTCTTGGCAAAATTCTCAGGCTTGGACAGTCTCCACATGCTCCTTCTGTGCTTTTGAGACCTCTTGCAGCTTTCATTCGGAAACTGGTGGAAATTTATTATGGTTGATGAGAATGACATCGGAAAAAAGTATGAAATCCTGGGTAACGGTTTGACCCACCAGAGCTCTGGATAGGCCACCAGTTGTGGTCAGTGACTTTCCTGGCACATACACAGCCGCATACTGGTAATGTATCAACCTGAACCTTTATATGCGTAGGGGCATTTTGATGATTGCTGTGGAATTCATGAGGGTGATCAAAGGTTTATGGTCAGTCTCAATTTGGAAAGGTAAACCCATCAGGTGGTCAGAGAATTTCTCTACTGCCCATGTCACTGCCAATGCTTCCTCCTCTATGGTCACAGAGCATTGCTCCGTTTCTGTCAATGCCCCAGAGGCAAAGCCTACAGACTTTCTGTTGCTTTTCTTCTGGACTTGAATGAGTACAGCTCCAAGGCCTGTTTAGGAAGCATCGGCAGTCACCACTGTGGGCAGTGTTGGATCCTAATGTGCCAGCACATCTGTAGTCACATGCCTTTCTTTGATGCATCGAATTCAATGCCCCAGAACCACTGTTGGCCCATTCATAGGAGACCTCTTCAAGGTTCCGTAATGGTGGCTAGATTTGGAATAAATTTGCCAACCTGATTGACCATTCCAAGGAGCCTTTGGACATAAATAACCCAGCTTGGTTGTGAAAAGTCGCTGATGGCTTTCATTTTTTTGAGGGTCTACCATGATAACCCAGGAGCGGGAGTTTACCTGTGAGGGAGCGGAGCTACTGTATAAAGAGCAGAGCGGAGTTTACCTGTGAGGGAGCCAGTTCTCACCCAGACACTTGGAGGTGTTGAAATTTAAAAGGAATGATGTCAGGACAAGGGAGAGAGCTGATTGGTAGGTAGTGGGTAAATTTTCTTCCACTTTAAAGTGACATTACAGAAGGTAAGAGTCTCAGCATTTGTGTTTTTTAAGAAAAACTAAATAGTTTTCTACTTGGCTTAAATTTAAGGAAATAATCTTTTTATTAAAAACAAACAAAAAGTATCACAAGGGAGCTCAATCCCGTGTGTTGTACGGCCTGCAGCACGTGGGAATTCTTAGACACTCCTTGCAGTCTGGATGACCACATGCGCAGGAAGTGCCACTGGCTTGACCAGCCGGAGCAACGGGTTTCGGAGCTCGAGCGTCAGCTGGAGACACAGCGGAGCATCCGTGAGACTGAGGGTTACGTGGATAGCATGTTTTAGAAGAGGTCACTCCGCAGCTTAAGGAAGTGCAGTCAGAGAGGGAATGGGTGACCGCCATTCAGAAGAATGGAGGCAGGCAGGGAGTCAGGAAAGCCCCAGAGTGCATCTCACTCAAAAACCGTTTTTCTGTGTTGGAAAACAGTGAGGGTGAAGGTTCCTCTGGAGCCAGAGCCAAGTTCACAGCACTGTGGGTGGGTCAGCTGCACAATGGGGGAGGAGTAAGAGTGCCAGAGCAATAGTGGTAGGAGACTCAATAGTGAGGGGTGCAGACAGGTGCTTCCGCGGCCGTAGACATGACTCCAGGATGGTGCGTTGCCTCCCTGGTGCCAGGGTCAAGGGTGTCACAGAACAGCTGCAGGGCATTCTGAAGGGGGAGGGCGAACAGTCAGAGGTCATGGTTCACACTGGTACAAAAGACATAGGTAGGAAGAGAGATTGAGGTCCTGCAACAGAATTTAGGGAGCTAGGTAGCAGATTGAAAAGCAGGACCTCAAAGGTTGTAATTTCTGGATTACTCCCCGTGCCACGTGCTAGTGAGTATAGGAATGGTAGGATAAAGAGGATGAATGCATGGCTGAAGAGACGGGGCAGGAGGGAGGGCTTTAGTTTCCTGGATCACTGGGTCTGTTTCTGGTGAAGGTGGGGCCTGTACAAGCCGGACGCGTTGCACTTGAACTGGAATGGGACCAACACCCTTGCAGGGAGGCTTGCTAGTACAAGGGTTTAAACTAATTTGGTAGGGGGACAGGAAACAGAGTGGAGGTACAGTAGGGGGTGATGCACAGCCAAATATAGAGGAGAAATGAAGTCAGTCTGGAAGGCAGAGCAAATATAGACCTGTATGACACAAGGGAAAAATGCAAGGCTGGACTGCATCTATTTTAACGTAAGGAGTCTTACAAGTAAGGCAGATGAATTGAGGCATTGATTAACACATGGGAATATGATATTGTTGCTATCGCAGAGACATTGTCGAGGGCAGGGCAGGATTGGCAGCTCAATATTCCAGGGTATAGGATCTTAAGGCGTGGGGGTGTAAAAGAGGTGGTGGCATTGCACTATTGATCAAGGAGCCAAATACTACAGTAAGGAGGGATGGTATCTTAGCAGGTCCCTCAAATGAGGCCACATGGGTAGAACTTAAAAACAAAGAGGGGGCAATCACTTTGCTGGGAGTGTACTATAGGCCTCCAAACAGTCAGAGGGAGATAGAGGAGCAGATATATAGGCAAATCTCAGAGAAGTGTAAAAATAATAGGGTAATAATAGTAGGGGATTTCAACTTTCCCAATATTAACTGGGATAGTCTTAGTGTGAAAGGCTTAGAGGGGACAGAATTCTTAAAGTGCATCCAGGAGAGCTTTTTGAGCCAGCACATAGAAAGTCCTACAAGAGAAGGGGCGGTACTGGACCTGATCTTAGGGAATGAAGCCAAGCAAGTGGTAGAAGTGTCAGTGGGGGAGCATTTCAGGGATAGTGACCATAACTCTGTAAGATTTAAGGTAGTTATGGAAAAGGACAAAGGTGGACCAGAAATAAAGGCCCTGAATTGGGGGAAAGCCAATTTCAATGTGATAAGACAGGATCTGGCCAAAGTGGACTGGGAGCAGCTACTTGTAGGAAAACCTACATCAGATCAGTGGGAGTCATTCAAAAAGGAAATAGTGAGAGTTCAGGGCCAACATGTTCCTGTAAAGGTGAAGGGCAGAACTAACAAGTCCAGGGAACCTTGGATGTCAAGGGATATAGAGGACTGGATAAGGAAAAAAAAGGAGGCTTATGGCAGATGCAAAGGGCTGAAAACAGAGGAAGCCCTAGAGGAGTATAGAAACTGTTGGGGTGGGGTAATTAAAAAAAGTAACTAGGATAGCGAAGAGGGTGCATGAAAAAACGCTGGCAGGCAAGATAAAGGAAAATCCCAAGGCATTTTATTAATATATTAAGGGCAAGAGGATAACCAGGGAAATAGTAGGGCCCATTAAGGACCAAAGTGGTAATCTGTGCATGGACCTGGAGGTGAGGTTTTAACTGATTACTTTTCATCTGTGTTCACTATGGAGAAGGACGATGCAGGTGTAGAAATCAGGGAGGGGGACTGTGATACACTTGAGCAAATTAGCATTGAAAGGGAGAGGGTATTAGTGGTTTAGCGGGCTTAAAAGTGGATAAATCCCCTGGCTCAGATGAGATATATCCCAGGCTGCTCCATGAGGCAAGGGAGGAGATTGTAGGGGCTCTGACACTAATTTTCAAATTCTCTCTTGCCACAGGAGAGGTGCCAGAGGACTGGAGGACAGTGAATGTGGTACCCTTATTCAAGAAGTGTAGTAGGGATAAACCAGATAATTACAGACCAGTGAGTCTAACATCAGTGATGGGGAAACTATTGGAAAAATTCTGAGGGACAGAATTAATCTCCACTTGGAGAGGCAAGGATTAATCAGGGATATCAGCATGGCTTTGTCAGGGGGAGATCATGTCAAACAAATTTGATTGAATTCTTCAAGGAGGTGACTAGTTGTGTAGATGAGGATCGTGCAGTTGATGTAGTCTACATGGACTTCAGTAAGGCTTTTGACCAGGTCCAGCATGGGAGAATGATCAAGAAGGTAAGAGCCCATGGGATCCAGGGCAATTTGGCAAATTGGATCCAAAATTGACTTAATGGCAGGAGGCAGAGGGTGATGGTCGAAGGTTGTTTTTGCGATTGGAAGCCTGTGACGAGCGGTGTACCACAGGGATCAGTGCTGGGACCCTTGCTGTTTGTAATGTACATTAATTATTTAGACGTGAATATAGGAGGTATGATCAGTGAGTTCGCAGATGACATGATAATTGGTGATGTCATAAATAGTGAGGAGGGAAGCCTTAGATTACAGGATGATATAGATGAGCTGGTAAAATGGGCAGAGCAGTGGCAAATGGAATTTAATCCTGAGAAGTGTGAGGTGATGCATTTTGGGAGGGCTAACACAGCAAGGGAGTACAGAATGAATGGCAGGACCCTAGGAAGTACAGAGGATCAGAGGGACCTTGGTGTACATGTCCATAGATCACTGAAGACAGCAGCACAGGTAGATAAGGTGGTTAAGAAGGCATATGGGATACTTGCCTTTATTAGCTGAGGCATAGAATGTCAGAGCAAGGAGATTATGTTGGAACTGTATGAAACATTAGTTAGTCCACAGCTGGAGTACTGTGTGCAGTTCTGGTCACCACACTATAGGAAGGATGTGGTTGCACTGGAGAGGGTGCAGAGGAGATTCACCAGGATGTTGCCTGGGCTGGAGCGTTTCAGTAATGAAGAGAAACTGGATAGGCTAGGGTTGTTTTCCTTAGAGCAGAGAAGGCTGATAGAAATATACAAAATTCTGAAGGGCATAGATAGGATAGATAGGAAGAAACTCTTCCCCTTCGCAAAGGTTTCAATAACCAGGGGGCTTAGATTTAAAGTAAGAGGCAGGAGGTTTAGAGGGGATTTGATGAAAAATGTTTTCACCCAGACGATGGTTGGAGTCTGGAACACACTTCCTAAGGGGGTGGTAGAGGCAGGAGCCTTCACAACATTTAAGTGTTAGATGAACACTTGAAACACCATAGCATACAGGACTATGGGCCATGTGCTGGAAAATGGGATTCGAATAGATAGGTGCTTGATGGCCAGCATGGGCACAATGGGCCGAAGGGCCTGTTTCTGCGCTGTATAACTCTATGACTCTATGAATGACGTGTCCCAAGAATTTGACAGTAGTTTTGGTGAATTCACATTTCGCATTGAAGGGGAGATCTGCCTCTTGTAAGGCTTTGAGAACCTGCCGAACCCAATGTTCATGCTCCTGTCATGTGGCTCCATGGATAAGCATGTCATACATGTGACAAATGACTCCTCGCTTACCTTCTAGAATATTTGATATGGTTCGCTGGAATATCTGCAGAGCTGCTAATATCCTGAAGGGAAGGCGGTTAAAACAGAAGTGTCCAAACAATAAATGTTGATAACAGCCTGGACTCCTGGTCAAGGGGTATTTGCCAAAACCCACTATTAGCATCAAGTTTAGTAATCAGGAACTGCTGGCAAGTTTTACCAAGCTGTCATCCACTGATGCCATAGGATGGATTTCTCTCTTGACTGCTTTATTTAATTGTGTGAGGCCAACGCAAAGCCTGAGCTAACCGTTCGGTTTAGGGACTGCTACCAGCCCCAAATACCACCGGGTTGGCTCTGTGACAGGCGCTATGACTCCTCTCTGTAGCATTCTGTCGAGTTCCTCTTTGACTTTTGGCAGCAGTGGATGTGGTATTCTCCTGCGGGTGAATAGGCATTCCAGTGGAGCATCTGGAAGCAATGTAATATGGTATTCATGTTTGAGCTTACCAAATCCCTGGAAGAGCTGTGGGAATTCTTGGCGGAATTCAGACCTGTTGTCTGGTTATAACACTTCATCTGCTTTTTGCAGAATGCCCATTTGCATGCACACATTTCTGCTGTAATGAAGAGAGGCTTTGATTGCGCAAGATATAGAGGGTCTCTGTAGCCCCTTGTGGCGAAGAGTGGCAGTGATCTGACCTTTTACTTGCAGATTCGTTCCACTTGGACCTTGAAATTTGATGCTTGATGACTCGAAAGAGATTGTTTCGCTGCCATACTGAATGATCAGCCACTATTGTAATACCAGCTCCAGTGTCAAGTTTAAACTCAGTTTTAAAACTTTTAACTTTCAAAGTGATGGACCAAAAGTCTTGCTTGTGAACCTTTACTTCTCAAGGAAATCTGCAATGGCTTCTGTTTGTATCTGCTCAAAATTTGGAGCGATTTGTGTGTTGCATTTATTTTGTTGCTTTCTTCACTGGTGGAGTTTTTAAATTTACAGAACTGTTTAAAGTGTCCCGTCCTCCCACAGTGGAAACACTCTGTGTCCCCTGCTGGGCAATCTTGGTGCCTGTGCTGTTTCTTTGCGCTACAGCGTAAGCATTTCAAAATGGCTGCTGTAGGGTTTCCTGCCCTTTTGGCCATTTTGGCGGGCTTTTGAGTGGGCGCGGCTGGCACATTTGGGTGTAAGCAACTAGCGGGATTATCCGAAGTCTCGATGTGTTGTTGGATGAGAGGTTGATTTTGCTTCCTAAGCTCAGCCCGCCTAATGTGTTGAAGCACTCGATCAAATGCGAGGTCAGCCTTCATCTGTAAAAAAATCCGTCAGGTCTTTGTCGCGGACACCAGCGACAGTGCAGTCATGAATAAGTTCAGCTTTCAATGCCCCATACTTGCAGCCACTAGCTAACCTATACGGATCAGGAGTGAAAGATTCAACAGATTCCCCTGGTCTTTGGGATCTCTGAATCCCAAAGCACTTGTTCAGCGACAAGGCTCCATTTTGGAGTAAAATATGCATCAAAGGCTTTCAGGACAGTTTTGAAGTCTGCAAAGGTCTCTTCTACCCCCTGACTCAGAAGGATATCATTGGCGATAGGCCTTACAGCGTAGAGGGATGAACTAACCTGTTGCTTGTGGTCTTTAGCAAGTAGACCTGAAAATGCTGGATACTTGAAGAAGTTTTCTGTGTACTTCCAATGTTGGCCTCTGGGTGGGCCCTTGAGACTGTCAAATGGGTGGGGTAGGGGCAGTGACTTCTCACCTGGTTCTGTCATCGCTACCGCTTTCCTGTCTGCCTCCTCCTTAGGTATGTTTGCAGATTCTTGCTTCCATCAGGTTTTCTTCCAGTTTTGCACTATGGCTGTTCCGTCAATAGCACCAACCCTTTGTTAGATTGGTGTCATCAGTGCTGTTACCATGTTTCATGAGCCAGTTGCGTGGTCTACCTTATCTTGTGTAACTGCGATCTGACTCCAGAGGGTTCTTCAAACTGCTTTATTTACACAATATACACTACATATATCATGAGTTACAAGGCAGGCACATCTATCTTGAGTACAGATTATTCCATCTTCTCTCCAGAGTATGTAGCACGACTACTGATGTCACTGTTACATCATGACGTATGTCACTCATCACCATCAATATTCTATTAACCCATTAAACTACAAGAGAGACCTGAACTACAGAACATTTAAGAATAAAGAGCCTCCCATTTGAGATGGAGGTTAGGAGAATTTTTTTTCTCTGTGTGTCTGTGGAACCCTCTTCCCCAGTGAGTGGTGGAGGCAGGGTCACTGAACATTTTTAAAGCAGAGATAGATAGATTCTTGACTAACAAGGGAGTCAAAGGGTAGGTGGAAAGTGATGAGATCACAATCAGATCAGCCACAATCCTATTGAATGGCGGAGCAGGCTTGAGTGGCCAAATAGCCTACTCTTAATCCTAATTCCTATGTAAAAGAAGTCCAATACAATATTGAAACATTCATGTATAAGAGACTTTACTGCACCAAAGGATTGTTTTAACTCTCTCAACTGACAAAATCATAGGACTGTATAGCACAGAAGGCAGTCATTTGTCCCATCATGCCTGTACTGGTTCTTTAAAATTTCACCTCATGACAATAGTAATTACTCCAATATGATCACAACACTTTCTGAATCCTTATGTGGAAGGGTGAAGGAAAGTTTTGGTAAGCTGAGAAACATTCAATAATCACACTGTTTCACGAAGCAACTAAAGATATTTCTCAAGCTATTAATTTTATCATTTAGTTGTCTATTGATCCAAATATTATGTAATAATGTCAACCTTTTAGTATTTGCAAATAAATCATTCATAAGATTTGCCTGTTCTTCCACATCTCTACCCAAGGCTATCGAAGGCCCACACCTGAAGTAGGGACAACTGAGTATCTTCAAGACAGCTGCATATTCTGTAGCATTTCTCACTTAAGTCCAGTTTTTAACTAAACAAAAGGGCAGACACAGAGATGAATTGTGCTTATAACCCAGGATCAATTTAAAGACCTAATTAGATTTCCCATCCAACCATTCACCAAGATTGGGTCAAAATTTTATGTCGACCACAACATATTTGTCACAAATTCTGTTTGATGATATTTGTGTAGGAACAAAGGAAGACTACCCATTTAAACAAGGTCCTTGTCAATTAAGAAGGTAGTCATGTGTTTGTTGTGGTGTAACTGCCTTGACCCTTGAGCATCGAAGATTGAGAAGTAATCTGATCGAGGCATTTATGATTAAAATTTGATAGGTCAGGTGTAAAGAAATCATTTCATCTGGTGGGAGGATCAAGAATGAGAGGCCATAATATTAAAATTAGAGCTCAGCCATTCAGGAGCAAAATCTCACAAAGGTTAGCAGAAATCTGGAATTCTCTACCCCAATACAGACTGTGGATATTGGGATAATTGTGACTTTGAAGCATAGGTTTGATCAATTTTTGTATCAAGGGATATGTGTAAAGCTGGGTAAATAGAGTTGAGGTACATGTAGTGAACCATGCTCATGATCATATTGAATGGCGGAGCAGGCTCGATGGGCTGAATGGCCTGCTCCTGTTCCTATGTTCCTATGCTCTCATCGAATGGCGGAGCAGGCTCAATGGCCTACTCCTGTTCTTACTGTCCTTATCAGCCACTAGCCTTATCCCTGGATCTTACCAATCACTCAGAAGCGAAGCCCAACGTGCAGAGTTCCGCTGTGCATATATACAAATAAAACACACACATTTAAACAGACAGGCTTCTTCAGCTTTTCTCTATACTATGACTGTGGGTGACTATAGCTTTAAACTATTTGGAAAGCATTTTTATGTTAGAGGAATATGTGTCGGAAGGTTTGGGCACCGTGGTGTACATTAGCGATGAACTTATGCATTTCACTGACATTTAGGCATTTGGTTTTGTGGCTTATAAACCAAAGAAAGAAACACTTTCTTGTGAAGATGGTGTTCCCCTGGTCCCCAATGGCCCAGTTGATTCACCAAAGTCAGCTTCAGGTAGCAGTACATGGGCTACACCTGGCTTAAGTGAAGGATTTTAAAAAGGAGGATATCAACCAGGTCTTCCTGTTTCTGATTACTAATTCCATAAGCCTATGGTGGTATGTTCACATATGAAGATCACGTAAGTGCACGATCTTAGCCACAATTGCAGCCATGGTTAACTGTCTGCAGACACTCACTGTCTTGGCTCATCTATTCATTTGGGCACAGTACTGAGGAGCAATTATTTTTATTCATTCCCATGGGCATCGTTAGCAAGGCCCATGCTGCCCTTGAGCAGCCTTCTTCTTGAACAGCTGTAGCCCATGTAATGAAAATGTTCCCGCAATGCTGTTAGGGAGGGAGTTCCAGGATTTTGACTCAAACAGTGAAAGAAACGGTGCTTTAGTTCCAATCAGGATGATAAGTGACTTGTAGGGGAACTTGTAGGTTGTGGCATTCCCATGCACCTGCTCCCCTATCTTTCTATGTGGTGGATATTGCTGAAGAAACCTTGGTAAGTAGCTGTAGTTAGGGCACACTGCAGCTACAGTGAGACGGGGTTGGAAGGATTGGTTATTGAAGATTAGCACTCTTGCTAATGAGGACTCAATGCGATAGAGGTTGAACTTGCTGTAAAATTGCAGATTGGCTGCCCGTAATGGAAACTGTCTGATTTTTGTTTCCATTCCATTTCTTTGGGAATGGTAACCGTGTCGTTTCTCAAAGAGGCCGAGTTGCAATGCCTGTTTGCCGTCTGGGTGGCAAGTTCAAAATCTACCCCAACATGGGAGTTTGTGGGTAGGAGAATTGGTAAAAAGAAAAGTTGGAAAAATAATGATGCCCTTCGATTTACTGCTGGCAATGGAATTCATAGCCTCGGGGTCATACTAATTACTCCACAAAGATAATGGCCCAAATCTCCCAATATCCGGATCGTCGGAGATTGGACTTAAGTTGGGAGATGCACCACAGAACTCCGCAGAGGTCCTGACCCACATACGTGTACGGAAATTGCCAGGGAAGTTCCAATGGGCTGATTTCTGCCGCCTGTGACCTTCCTTGAATATCTCTGACGCAAAGCCCAGAGTCAGAGACTTGGGCCAGATATGCGGGACTTACCTGATTCTTACCTGAGAAATGTTACATTTGTTAATACCTAGTCTAACTCAGTGATTAGCCATCATAACTGAACTGAGCACCACAACTGAACCCCCCCCAACTACCCCCTGACCCGACCTGACCACCCCAAGTCAACTACCCCCCACCTAACTACCCCTTAACCCAACCTTACTACCCCCCTACCCAACTATCCCCCTCTTTACTATCTCCCCAATCCAACCTGACAATTCCCTGACCCAACTATCCCCTCACCCAACCCAATTACCTCTCACCTAACTACCACCCCCCCCCCCCCCAACTACCCCCTACCTTACTATCACCCCAACCTGACCTGACTACTCCTCCCAGCTCACCCAGTTCCTCACCCACTTATGCACCCAGTCATCCACACGAACCCACTGGAAGACTTGAGACCTTTAAAAACTTACCTGAATACGGAAGCTAACGTCGTAAAAAGGGAGTGCATCCTCTCTTTTTGTGTGCTCACCCGTGTTCTCTGTGGATTTCAGGGCTGATCCATCGATACTTCAGCTGGGGTTGCAAGCCCTGGTTGAAAAATCACAAGTATCAGCTCACAGGAATCTTCATGGCCATCATTGATGCGCAAAAGTATCCAACCCGAGTGAAAGATCTGTACCAATCTATCACTCTCTGGGATCTTGGGGCTGTATAGAATCCCATTGTCTGACCAGCAGTCAATATTTTCTAGAAAAGATATATTTGGATTCAGAACAAATTCTACATTTAAAAAAAGAGTCATTGGAAAAAAAATATTTGCCTGAAACTGGATAAAGATAATTGAATCTGTCTCGCCAAATGTTTTTGCTTGAAGTGTTCACAGTCAGAATTTCCCCACTCCCATTAACAAACACATGGGCCTATAGTTTCTGTTAGGGCGTGCTGTTCTCTTCAGTGCAATTTGGCCCAAAATAGTGCAACAATCGTGGAATTTGAATTACGTCCAGCGCAAACTGAGTTTCCACAATCTTTTGTGCTTGTTTAAAAAAAAGTGCCAAAAATGGCCACACTCACAAAACTGACCACTCCCCAGATAGTTCCAGGTCAGGCCAGCGTTTACTGCTCATCCTTAAGTGCCTTTGAGAAGGTGGTGGTGAGCCACCTTCTTGAACCGCTGCAATCCATGTGGTGTAGGTACACCCACAGTGCTGTTAGAGAGCGAATTCCAGGATTTTGACCCAGCGACACTGAAGGAACAGTGATATAGTTCCAAGTCAGGATGGTGTGTGGCTTGGAGGGGAACTTCCAGGTGGCGATGTTCCCATCTGTCTGCTTTTCTTGTCCTATGAGGTGTTAGAGGTCATGGGCTTGGAAGGTGCTGTTGAAGGAGCCTTGGCAAGTTAGTGCAGTGCATCTTATAGCTGGTGCACACTGCTGCCACTGCAGGTGGAGGGAGTGAACATTTAAGGTGGCGGATGGGGTGCCAAACAAGCAGGCTGCTTTGCCCTGGATGGTGTCAAGATTCTTGACTGTTTTAGGAGGTGTACTCCAGGCAAGTGGTGAGTAATCCATCACACTCCTGACTTGCACCTTTTAGTTGGTGGAAAGGCTTTGGGAAGTCAGGAGGTGCATTAGTTGCTGCAGAATTGCCAATTTCTGACCTGACTGTGTAGCCACAATGTTTATATGGCTGGTCCAGTTAAGCTTCTGATCAATGGTGGCCCCCAGGATGTTACAGAAATCATGAACAGGTTAAACACCTAAAACATAAACCGTTCCAGATGTTAAGGGTAAAACAGTTAATAGCTAGCCACAAAAGCTGGAAACCTGAAATGAAATCAGAAAATGCTGGAACTTCGCAGCAGGTAGTGTATGTAAGCAGAAAAGGCAAGTTCATGTTTCTGGGGTTTTTGTTTTGCTTATATTGGTAGTAATAAGGAAGAAATTTAAGCAGCCTTATTGATAAGTTATATGTGGCCTTCTTAGTGAAGCATGAGGGCCCTTTGAACACTATACAAAAGGAATGGCTTCTGGTGCCAAAAATAACATTACATTGGATGAAGAGCAGATGCTCAAATGAGGGTTTAATCACAGTTCTCATGCATAATAGACACTCCAAGAAGGCCTTGCGGTTCTCTTGGTACAAATCTTTTCTTTAAAAAGTACTACGATTGCACGAACCGAAATTCTGCACATATTTATTTCATAACACCATATTGACTTTGAATAATGTAGGCATTTGTTTCCAGTCACCCTCAGTGCCCGCATCAGCTATTAGATATTTCACACTACTTCAGAAATTAAAGCAAATCAATCATTTACAAACAGGAACTCATAGAAAGTGTTTGGGTATAAATCCCTCTTTTTAAACCCTGCTGACTGCTACAAGGGCCTATCACCCCTATGGAATTAGATACAAGGTGAGAAGATCGTCTGTGGAGCTCCACGATTTGGGGGAAGAGAGGGATCTGGAATTTCATGCAAAGGGTTGGATGAACCTTCGCTGAAAGGCAGTACAGTGAAAGTTCACTAGATTGGCTCCTGGGATGAAAGGATTTGTCCTATGATGAGAGACTGAGTAAATTGGGCCTATACTGGCTGGGGTTTAAGAGAATGAGAGGCGATCTCATTGAAATATACAAGATTCTGAAGGGGCTTGACAGGGTGGACACTGTGAGGCTGCTCCCTCTGGCTGGGGAACTTAGAACACAGGGGCACAGTCTCAGGAGAAAGGGCCAATGATTTACAACTGAGATGAGGGGAAATTTCTTCACTCTGAAGCTTTGGAATTCTCTGACCCAGAGATTTGAGGATGCTCATTGTGGAATATTTTTAAGGCTGAGATAGGCCAAAAATCTGTCTATCAGGGAATTAAGGGGGGTGGGCAAGAAAGTGGAAGCAAAGTAGCAGATCAACCATGATCAAATTGAATGGAGGAGCAGGCTCTAGGAACCGTATGGCCTACTCCTGCTCCTATTTGTTTGGTGATGAAAATCAGGGCATTCCCAGGATACCTCAGGAGTTCCTCCCTGCCTGTAAGTCTAACAGATGCTATAGCTGTTGAGAGCAGGATTGAGTTCCACATGGACCTTCAACAGGTCTCCAAATCAGTTGCTGGTAAAAGGTAACTAATCTGAAGGGGGTGGGTGGGGGGGGAGGGGGTGCGGAGGGAGGTTAACCACCTTCAAACCCTTCAAATTTGTGGTCAGGGTTTCTCTCAGTAAAAACGATGGGGGAAAGCAAATGAGTCATTTTTGCCAAGAGCTGTTATGCTTCTGTCATCAGAGCAACATGACGCTACTTGATTTTAGGACTGGTAGTCAGGGCGGGTACTTCAATTGCGTCTTTGGAGGCAAATGCTGCCAGAAGTGACCCACCCTCATGATGACATTTTCTCCAGTTAACCACCAATCCCATTCCAGCGGGAGAGCAGGCACCTTGGAATGTTAATCCCTAATGAAATGACGGGGCTTTACACAACCAAATTGGGCGTGTGCCAGCACTTTGCTGGAGGAATCCAAAACTAATCTCGCTCTCTCTCCGTCATTATTCACCTTCTTCTTCTGCTCCTACTCTTCCCTTGAAGGATTCAGCGGTTACTGATCACAGTGATTTGTCACCAAAAGCACAATGTGGGCATAACCTGTTGCATAAAATGTGTTCCTTATCCTTAGGAAAGATAGAATTGCCATAGTGACTTGATTGTGTATTGCAGTCCTGTGAAGGGCCTTAAGATGCTTATCTGTATTCCAGGCGCTATTTGAATGCAAGTTCTTGCTGTAATAATTATGCTGTGAGTAATTTGCGCAGACCATGTGGGGCTGAGTTTCATTCCATTCACAAGACAGGAAGGGGACAATAGCACAATCCCATTCCGTAGTGCTTTATTGACTGCCCAACGTTGCTGATATCCAGGCCTTTGACATTTTGGTGATGGCCTCGAAGTGGCCAGCCCAGGCCTAAGCCTCGGCGCAGTGCACGGCCCCATCAGTTTGGTGCTTTACCTTCAGCAGCCTCGCCAGGCGCAGAGAAGGTTTAAAACACAACTTGGTAAATGATTTTTGTGGGGAGCAGGAGTAGTGGTGGAATCGCCTGATTTCTGACTCTCTCCAATCAGTCACCTGCTCCAAGTTCACGGTGATGTGGTAGTGAGGCCCCGAACATGGGAACTGCAGGCAGTGGGGTCATTCCACCTGCTTCCCGACTGGTCACCGCAGTGAGTTCAGAATCATGGGATCTGCTATCATAGGAAACCAGGCTAACAAGATGAACTTTGGCCCACATAGGAAATGAGGCCTTTTAACGGTTTTCCAAGATTTTTCTCTTTAGTATTGGTAAATAAAAAAGACTTTTTTGTCAAAGCTTTTCATCTTGCGATCATCAGGACAATTTGCAAGAAAATGCCAGTGTCAGGGGAACAACATATTTATATTGTATGAGAAGAGACGGCTGATTGGTTGGCAAGTGGACTTTGGTTGGTAGAGGCTTTGCCATTGTTAACATAGAAACATAGAAACATAGAAACTAGGAGCAGGAGTAGGCCATTTGGCCCTTCAAGCCTGTTCCGCTATTCATTATGATCATGGCTGATTATCCAACTCGACAGCCTGCTCCCACTTTCTCCCCATACCCTTTGATCCCTTTCGCCCCAAGAGCTATATCTAACTCCTTCTTGAAAGCATACAATGTTTTGGCCTCAACTACTTTCTGTGTAGCGAATTCCGTAGGCTCACAACTCTCTAGGTGAAGAAATTTCTCCTCATCTCAGTCCTATCTTCAGACTGTGACCCCTGGCCCTGGACTCCCTCACCATCGGGGACATCCTTCCTGCGTCTACCCTGTCTAGTTCTGTTAGAATTTTATAGGTTTCTATGAGATCTCCCCTCAATCTTCTGAACTCCAGCGAATATAATCCTAACCGACTCAATCTCTCCTCATATGTCAGTCCCGCCATCCCATGAATCAGTCTGGTAAACCTTCGCTGCACTCCCTCTATAGCAAGAACATCCTTCCTCAGATAAGGAGATCAAAACTGCACACAATATTCCAGGTATGGTCTCACCGAGGCCCTTGTTCCTCGGGGAGCAAGACATCCCTGTTCCTGTACTCGAATCCTCTGGCTTTGAAGGCCAACATATCATTTGCCTTCTTTACCACCTGCTGCACCTGCATGCTTACCTTCAGCGACTGGTGTACGAGGACACCCAGGTCTTGTTGCACATTCCCCTCTCTCAATTTATAGCCATTCAGATAATAATCTGCCTTCCTGTTTTTGCTACCAAAGTGGATAACCTCACATTTATCCACATTATACTGCATTTGCCATGCATTTGCCCACATCACACTGAAGCATCTCTGCATCCTCCTCACAGCTCACCCTCCCTCTCAGCTTTGTGTTATCTGAAAATTTGGAGATATTACATATAGTTCCCTCATCTAAATCATTAATATATATTGTGAATAGCTGGGGTCCCAGCACCGATCCCTGCGGTACCCCACTAGTCACTGCCTGCCATTCGGAAAAAGACCCATTTATTCCTGCTCTTTGTTTCCTGTATGCCAACCTGTTTTCTATCCATCTCAATACACTACCCCCTATCTCATGCGCTTTAATTTTACACGCTAATCTCTTATGTGGGACTTTGTCGAAAGCCTTCTGAAAGTCCATATAAACCATATTCACTGGCTCCCCCTCATCAACTCTACTAGTTACATCCTCGAAAAATTCCAGTGGATTTGTCAAGCATGATATCCCTTTCATAAATCCATGTTGATTCTGTCCGATTCTGCCACTGTTTTCCAAGTGCTCAGCTATTAAATCTTTTATAATGGACTCTAGAATTTTCCCCACTATCGACGTCAGGCTGACTGGTCTATAATTCCCTGTTTTTTCTCTACCTCCCTTTTTAAATAGTGGGTTACATTAGCTACCCTCCAATCTGTAGGAACTGTTCCAGAGTCTATAGAATCTCGGAAGATGACCACCAATGCATCCAATATTCCTAGGGCCACTTCCTTAAGTACTCTGGGATGTAGATTATCAGGCCCTGGGGATTTATCGGCCTTTGATCCCATCAATTTCCCCAACAACATTTCCCTACTAATACTGATTTCTTTCAGTTCCTCCCTCTCACTAAACCCTGTGTTCCCCAACATTTCTGGAATGTTATTTGTGTCCTCCTTTGTGAAGACAGAACCAAAGTGTGTATTTAGTTGGTCAGCCATTTCTTTGTTTCCCATTATAAATTCCCCTGTTTCTGACTGTAAGGGACCTACATTTGTCTTCACATACCTATAGAAACTTTTACAGTCAGTTTTTATGTTCCCCGCAAGCTTATTCTTGTACTCGATTTTCCCTTTCTTAATCAATCCCTTGGTCCTCCTTTGCTGAATTCCAAACTGCTCCCAATCCTCAGGTCTGTTGTTTTTTCTGGCCAATTTGCATGCCTCTTCCTTGGATCTAATACTATCTCTAATTTCCCGTGTAAGCCATGGTTTGGCCATCTTCCCTGTTTTACTTTTGCACCAGACAGGAATAAATAATTGTTGCAGCTCACCCATGCGCTCTTTGAATGTTTGCCATTGCCTATCCACCGTCATCCCTTTAAGTAACGTTTCCCAATCCATCATAGCCAATTCGCGCCTCATACCACTGTAGTTTCCTTTATTAAGATTCAGGACCCTAGACTCAGAATCAACTATGTCACTCTCCATCTTGATGAAGAATGCTATCATATTATGGTCGCTCATCCCCAAGGGGCCTTGCTCAACTAGATTGCCAATTATTCTTTTCTCATTACACAATACCCAGTCTAGGATGGCCTATTCTCTAGTTGGTTCCTCAATGCATTGGTCCAGAAAACCATCCCGTATACATTCCAGGAATTCCTCCTCTATGGTATTGTTACTAATTTGATTTGCCCAATCTATATGCAGATTAAAGTCACCCATAATTGCTGATGTTCCTTTATTGCATGCGTCTCTAATTTGCTGTTTAATGCCATTCCCAACATCGCCACTACAGTTTGGGGATCTAAATACAACCCCGATTAAAATTTTTTGCCCCTTAGTGTTTCTCAGCTCTACCCATACAGATTCCACATCGTCAGAGCTAATATCTTACCTCACTATTTGCGTTATTGCATCTCCACTGCCTTTTCCTTTTCGTCTGTCCTTCCTAAATACTGAATACCCCTGGATGTTCAGTTCCCATCCCTGGTCATCCTGCAGCCATGTCTCCGTAATCCCGACTATATCATACCCGTTTACATCTATTTGCGCAGTTAATTCATCCACTTTATTGTGCACAAAGCCTCAAAGCTTGCCTTTTTACCATTACTTGTCTTGTTCCTACTATTTTTTGCTGAGGCCCTGTTTGATTCTTGCCCTTGATTTCTATATCAATTTTCTTATTCCTCTTTCTGTCTTTTGCTCTTGTCTTTGATTCCCCCTCCCCTGACTCCTTACATCTGTTTCCACCCCCCTGCTTTAGTTTAAACCCTCCCCAACCGGTCTAGCAAATATTCCCCCTAGGACATCAGTCCCGGTCCTGCCCAGGTGTAACCCGTCCAGTTTGTACCGGTCCCACCTCCCCCAGAACCGGTCCCAATGTCACAGAAATCTGAAACCCTCCCCCTCACATCATCTCTTCAGCCATATATTCATCTGATATATCCTGTTATTTCTACTCTGACTAGCACGTGGCACTGGTAGTAATCCTGAGATCACTACCTTTGAGGTCCTACTTTTCAACTTACTTCCTAACTCCCTATCGGACCTCATCCCTTTTTTTACCTATGTTGTTTGTACCAATGTGTACCACGACCACTGGCTGTTCACCCTCCCCCTTCAGAATGTCCTGTAGCCGCTCTGAGACATCCTTGACCCTGGCACCAGGGAGGCAACATACCATCCTGGAGTCTTATTTGTGGCCACATAAATGCCTATCTTTTCCCATTACAATTGAATCCCCTATAACTATTGCATTCCCACACTTTTTACTCCTCTCCTGTGCAGCAGAGCCAACCATGGGATAACGAATTTGGCTGTTGCTGCTTTCCCCTGAGAGGTCATTCCCCTCAATGGTATCCAGAGTGGTATATCTGTTTTGCAGGGGAATAGCCGCAGGAGATTCCTGCAATGCCTGCCTTGTCCTCTTGCTCTGCCTGGTGGTCACCCATTCCCTTCTTGCCTGTGGACTCTTAACCTCTCTATACGTGCTATCCATGATACTCTCCGCCTTGCGGATGCTCCACAGTGTCCCCATGCACCGCTCCAGCTCCGAAACCTGGCCTTCCAGGAGCTGCAACTGGAGACACTTCCCACACACATGCTGGCTCTGGGCACTGGAAATGTTCCCGGTTTCCCACATAGAGCAGGAGGAGCACACCACAGCTTTGAGCTTTCCTGCCATGACTTACCCCTTTAAATTAAATTAAACCTTTTGGAAGATATTGAATATCAAATAATATCAATTACTCTAAGGCTTTTCTTCCCTGCTCCTCATTGTTACAGAATATAGTGCTTACAAACGATGAATCACAAAATAAGACCTTAAAAACTATAAGTGATAAAAGTAGTAAATACGTACCCGTCAAAGGATCACCTTGTTCCCTCCTCACCGAATTCCCTCAGTCACCAAACTCCAACAAACTCCACCAAACAACTGCAGCCCAAAGCAGCACTCCAGTGCAGACAAAGTCAGCACTGTAAGATGGCCTGTTTTTATACTCTCTGAATCTAGTCTCTGAAAACCTGTTTAAGCCAGTTATCTAAGTAACTAGTTGTAGCTGCAAGCAGAGCCTGTATAAACCCTGTTTTAAAGCTGGCCTAAAACTCACCTCCTTCCAACCCAAACAGCAATTTATAGTTAATTACTAAATTAAAGAAAAACTAGACTTTAGATAGAAATTAACCCTTAAATTCCCTCAGCCACCAAACTCCAATTTAAGCACTCTACTGCAGCCCAAAAGCAGCACTCCAGTGCAGACCAGAATATAAACATGTCCCCACATGTGACTCAGTCACATAAAGAGCGGCATGTTAAAACTGAGTTTAAATAAATGGTATTGTTTTTTTATTCATTGTTGGAAATTTCATCTCGTCCGTAGAGGAGGTTTCGCTAAAAATGCAAAGGCCGCCTGGCCTATTCGCCCGCCAGCCGCAAGGCAGTGAAAAATTCTGCTTAATTAGCTGCTTAAGGGCCTTAACAGGCCTCTTAATTGTGGCAGGCGCCCTGCCGACTCTTGCATGCGCCTGCTGACCAAAATATCGCAGGCTAGTTCACGCACGGGCGTGTCAGGCGTGTGCCCACATGCCAAGCTGAAAATCCTGGCCCTCGGCCCTGTTAGTGATAGCCTTTGCGTGCGGGGGAATGAAAGTGGGTGCAGAACGTATACGTGAAGTGTCGGCTTTCCAGTCAGTGTAAGGTGCATCCTCAAATAGCCCAGGTGTGAGGGGGGGAAAGAAATCACTGCCTAATAAGGAATGCAAACAGGTAAGGAATGCAATTGGGAAGAGCGTGACAGTGCCCATCCGAAATTCCATCATTTCCTTCCTTAGCTCCATCTCCCTAAGATGTGCCAGTGTAAAGCAGGCACGTCTGTCCAGACCAGGTGAGAGAGGAGGCAGCAAAGTCCTAAAGGAATATTGCAGCAATTTTGAGATAGGAAAGCATTTATATTGACAATTTTGCTTTGTCTGCAGCCTTCTGTAAAATCCACCTTGTTCCCTTCATCTGAACTGTTAAGCTTCAAATCCAAGACCAGGATTTTCCAGTGGTCAGGATGTGCCCTGGAGCGGTCGGGAAGCAGACTGCTGCCCTCAGCCAGGCTCCGACTGCCATTTCACACTGGCTGGCCAATCAACGACCAGCTGGTGCCGAATGCGCGCTGGGAGCCTCAGCGCTGCTGGGGTGTGGGGGGCGGGAGGAGCGTGAGAGCTGAAGTTCTCGCATGCGCAGTAAGAGCTCCCTGAGACACAGAGCTGCCTCAGGGAGCTGAAGGTTTTACAAATCAAAAATTAAGATATTAAAAACGTAAAAAAAAGAAATGTCCCCTCATGTGAGTCTGTCACATGAGCAGGGACATGTTAGAGATGAGTGCAAAAAGGCTTTTTTTTAAAATCACTAGTCGAAACCTCAGCCCGCCCATGGATGAGGCTGCGCCAAAAATGCAAAGGCCGCTTGGCCTTTTCGTCCATCCGCCAACCGAACGGTTGGACGGGCAGCGAAAAATTTCTTTCAATTATAACTTTAATGGCCTTAAAGCCAACTCCCGTGCGCACCCGCCGACCGTAATATCACACAAAGTGCGCGATGAGGTCAGGACGCTCGTCCGTCCAAGCGCTTCATCTTACGCCTGCTCGGATCGGGCGCGGACCCGCCCGACGAGCGCAATATTCTGCCCCAAGTCCTCTTGGAGAGGATCATCAGCCAGAACAATATAGCACCTAATCCATGAAGCAGGACAATGAAGTTACCAATGGGAAGCCTGCTGTTGCAAAATGGAGACGCATCCCTAAAAAGCACCCTGCCAAAACATGGGGATTTTTCTACAACTTGTGGCTGGTGCCATCAATGATTATGTCTGGTGCTTCATGCCGAGTGCCTCGTGCTGGCTGAGACATATCCTCAGCCTTGAAGACACTGATTTGGAGACAAAAGATTTGGCAGCATTCAGGAATTTGTTTGCTGTAGTCTGGATGTGCTGCTTGTTATCGGCAGCAAGGGCACTGTCAGCTACAAAGGGAAGCTCTCTGATTACTGCCTCTGCCACTTTGGTGGAGGCACACAGTCTGGAGAGATCAAAGAGCTTCACTGAACGGAACTTAATGTTGATGACTGCAAGCAAATCTCTGGTGAATTCCTTACACATTGCAGCAACAAAGAGATTGAAGACTTGGAGTGCCGCCCTGCATCCTTGCTTTATGCTGCCTGTTTCTGCAAAGGCATCGGGCATCTTACTATGGGCATAAACAAGCCCAACTATGTCGTCATACAGTCAGTGCAGGATTTTGACAAACTGGTTTGGACAACCTAACTTGGAGAGGAAGTACCAAAGACCATGTCAAGTCACATTGCCAAAGCTTTAGTTATGTCTATGAGCAGCATATATAGATCCTGATGTTACTCTCTGCACTTTTCCTGTAGTTGTCCTGTTGCAAACACCATACTGCCTGTTTCATGGTTAGCCCTAAAACTACACTGTGATTCCAGGAGGACATTATTTATGAGGTTGTCTAGTAGATACTTGATGAAGATGTCAATGCACTCATCCAGCAAGCAAGTTCTGCTTACAGCCAACTTACAAACATGCCTGGAAACAGCATGGCATTAAGCTGAAGACTAAAATTAAACTCCACCAGGACATTGTCCTTTCCACCCTGCTGTACAGCACAGAATCCTGGGCCTGCTATAGGATTCAAGCTCAGGAATTTTTCCACCAAAGACACTTGAGGTCCATCATGAGAATTCAATGGCAGGACAAAAATCACAAACAATGAGGTCCTTCATCATGCGGGGCTCTACAGCATGGAGGCCACGCTCCAGAAAATTCAACTCAGATGGCCAGGCCATGTCTCCTGTATTGATGGCTGCAGAATCTCCAACCAGATCTTCTATGGGGCAAGCACTGAAACTGGTTCCATTGCGTTTCAAGGACCATCTACGCTAAACGCGCAACATCCGTGTGCCCAGAGAAAAGCCAGAGGTGGGGCAGCTAGGATACTGTGTACAGTTTTGGTCTAAGGTTTAACTGGGCTTGCTTAAGTTGGTGCAGTTCTCCAAACTAATCAGGGTGACCTCAAGTTACCTTGTGGGATAAGAGCTGAAAGCGTTCACTTTGAAGGTGCTCTCTCTGATATTTTCTTGGAGACATTAACCTGTTTAAAATAAATAAATAACAGTATCTCAAGGCCAATGAATAAATCGTGTCTTGCAAACACCATATTCACCTGGGAGGTCTGCTGCAGAAGAGGTTAGGCTGAGCTGAAATGTGAATCTCCAGCACATTTCTTTTAACGCACGGGCAGTGAAGCTGAGACGCACCGTTGAACAGTTAGCCTCGCTCACATCTGGTTTAATGTGCAGCAACATATGTGACTCCACAGTTGCGTTGGTGCCACAATCGCTGTTGAATTGACTCACTATTTCTCCGAAGGCTTAGAGTAGTGTCAGTGACGATGTATCAAATAACAGGGTAAACTGCAAAAATCCTATACTTTATGTCGTGAATTATGGTCTCAATACTTGACACGAGAGGTCACATGTTGATCTATGAAAGAAGAATTCGAAAAAGTATCTAAGATTGACATCTGTTTAGAGGGATGAAACTACTGACATGAAACACACTGAAAATGATTGCAATCTATTAAAACTATTGCTAAGTAAACATTGGTCTGTTTATTGACCTAGAATTCCCTGATTTTAAACCAATGTAACCTTTACTTATTGCAGCTGGATTATATTAAGGATTACAAATAAATTTAATTGAAAAATGATAGGATTATTTAAAAAATGCTGTGACCCAGAGGATAATTGCAGTATAATCATTTGCCAAAGCCCAGGATAAACAGTCTGATAGATCTGATCTCATCCCATTGGAGTGAAGTAAAGAGGTCTTGCCATTTCTCTCACACAAATACTTTTTTTCATATTTAACGGAGAGATTTTGCAGAGTGCAAGGAAATGATAACTGATTCTTTATTTTTATTTGTTCATGAAATGTGAGTGACCCTGACAAGGTCAGGATTTATTACCCGTCCCTACTTGCCCTTGAAAATGTGGTGGTGGGCCTTCTTTCTGATCGGTTGCAGCCTGAGGTAAAGATGTGCGCACTATTTTTGTTGTTACGTTTTACTATAGAGTCACTTTGCTCAGGAACCGGTTAAACCCTTATCTGTCGGTAGGCGAGTCGATTACAATATACGGCAGACGCAGAGACCAGTATGAAATGAAGTACAAACACTTTATTTACACAAACAACAGAGCATTAACATGATGTGTACTTCTTCATCCAGACCCTACTTTAGACTAACATTTACATGGTAGCCTGTGTTACACAGCTATTGGGTCCAACAGCCACGTGGTCAATCTGCTCACAGTCTCTTAAAGGCGTATTACACCTCAGATTACCACATCCCTCCCCCTCTACTTGAAAGCCATTTTGCAAATTATTAGCTGTTTATAAAAATGAACTATTTACAACTTCAGTCTCTCAGGAGGCTTTTTCAAACCATCATAGTTCTACATTTCGGGTAGTTTATCTGAGGCCTCCCTCTCAGGAATTATCTGACCACTAGGCTCCCAGTAGGAACCTGCAAATTTTCCTCTTTAACTCTCTCAGGCTCAACAGGCCCTGCAGATGTTTCCAAAGCAAGAGGAGGTCCTTCTACCTGTGGTGTAGACACCAACCGGAATGCTTGCGCACCTTTTCTTGTGGATCTGTTTCCCATCTCCTGAGGTGATTTATATGTCTCCTGATTATCCAACCTTCAACTAATATATGGTAGGACAGGGGTCCTGTCACTGCACTGACTTCACCTGATGGCCATTTGGACCCATCTCCAAAATTCTTCGCAAAAACTGCTTTCCCTATAGTAAAGTTTCTTTCACGACTATGGTAATTGTGGGCATTTTTCTGGGCCTCCAGGCTTCTCTCTACCCTCCCCCCTAAATTTGGCCTAATGAGGCTTAACTGTGTCCTGAGATGTCTCTTCATTAATAACTCTGCGGGGGCAATACCAGTGGTCGTATGTGGCGTGGTTCTGTAGCTGAACAGGGAGCGTGATAACGTTGTCGCTATAGAGTTCCCCTCTAGTTTTTCTCATTCCAGCCTTGAAGGTCTGTTCTGCCGTCTTGGCCAACCCAATGGATGCAGGATGGTATGGCGGGGTCTTGACATGTGTTATGCCATTGAGAGTTGTAAATCTTTGGAACTCCCTGCTAGTGAATGCCTTTCCATTGTTAGATACTATTACCTCTGGTAAACCGTGTATGGCAAAACTCTGACGCAATCTGTCTATGGTGTCGGCAGATGTGGGTGATCGCACCTCATATACATCCATCCATCTGGAGTGGGAGTCGATAAGTAAGAAGAACATTGTGCCCAAAAAAGGTCCCATGAGGTCAATGTGGAGGCAAACCTATGGCCTCCCTGGTCATTTCCAAGGATGCAGTGAAGCAGAGGGAGGCAATTTCTGCACCTGTTGGCACTGCATGTGGCTCTTGACCATGTTTTTGGTCTCGGTGTCCATCCCTGGCCACCATAAGTACCTGCGCGCCAACATTTTCGTTCTGGAAATGCCAGGAAGGACGCTATGCAATTCTATCAATAATGACTGTCTTCCTCTGGGTGGCACAATGACTCTCGCTCCCCACAATAAGATGCCATCCTGGCAGGTGAGCTCATATCTTTTGTTAAAATAGGGCTTCATTTCATCCGACTTTGGCTCATTAGACCATCCCTGCAAGACTTGTTCCCTGACGTGAGATAAAACTGGATCACGGTTGGTCCATTCTCTGATCTGTTTGGCATTCACTCTGATGAATCCAGAAAATTTAATAACAAGACAAGTTCTTGAGGGAGAGGGATATTCACATTGCTGTCCTTCAGGGGTAATCGGCTCAGCGCGTCAGCATTGACAATCTGACTTCCTGGCCTGTGGATTAAAGTATATTGGTAAGCAGCTAGAATCAGCACCACCTTTGGATGCGTGCCGAGGCAATTGGGGGTATTGCCTTATCTTCCCCAAACAAGCCTAGTAGTGGCTTGTGGTCAGATACTATGGTGAAGTGGTGACCATGGATGTATTGATGGAAGTTCTTAACGCCAAATACGATGGATAAGCCTTCTTTCAATATTTGTGAGCATCTTTGTTCTGCCTCACTAAGTGTTCTTGAAACGTAGCCAATGGGCCGTTTGGAGGCATCTGTCATCCGGTGGGAGAGTACTGCCCCTACTCCGCAAGGAGATGCATCACATGTTAAAGTCAATTGTTTGGGCTGAAATGTACCAACAGGGCCGATGAACATATTGACTGCTTCACTGCCGTAAAAGCCTGTTGTTGTGGGGCTTGCCAAGTCCACCTGCAGTTTTTCTTGAGTAACCCGTATAATGGTGCCAGTGTTGTCGACATTTAACAGTTAACCATTCCTCAGAAGGACTTGAGTTCTGTGGCATTTTTTCGGGGCTGGTGCCTCACGAATATCTCTCACCTTGTCTTCTACTGGGTGAAGGCCCTGAAAGTAGACCCTATGACCCAGGTAAATCACTTCTTTTACTTGGAAGATACATTTTTACTTTTTCAAGCATACTCTGGCTTGTGAGAAACACTTCAATATCTCTTCCAAATTAGCCGGGTGTTCTTCATCAGTTAGTACTGTTACTAGGATGTCATTGAGATAAACTGCCTCGTGGGGTAGACCTTGGAGAATATTTTCCATAGTCCATTGGCAAATGGCACAAGCCAATGAGACTCCGAAGGGTAGCCTGGTATATTGGTATAACCCCCTATGTGTGTTGCTAGTCACAAAATCCCGAGAGGCCTTTTCTAGCTCAACTTGCTGGTAAGGGTGGTTCATGTCGAGTTTCGTATATGTAATTCCACCACCAGCTTGGAGTATAATTCATCGGTTTTTGGTATAGGGTGCCTATCAAATCTGGCTACTTTGTTAATGGTCAACTTGTGGTCCCCGCATATTCGCACACTCTGGTCAGGCTTTAGAACTGGAACTATGGGTGTTGCCCATTTGGAAAATTGTACAGGTTATAGGACTCCCAACCTTTCCAGCCTGTCTAATTCAATATCCACTTTTTCTCACAATGTATAGGGGACTGGCCTCACCTTCACATATCTAGGGGTTGCTCCGGGATCCACATGGATTTTGGCTTGCAGTCCCTGAATCTACTGGAGCTCTTCCCCTGAATACAGGGGCATATTTCTGTAATAATTCTTGCGGATCTTTCATCCTGAGTTGCAAAATCTCAGTTTGCTCCAATTTTATTTCCTTAAGCCAGTTCTGACCAAGTAGAGTTGGACCCTCCCCTGCTACCACTATCAGGGGTAGGTCAGTAGACTGGCCTCCATATTGTACTGGAACCTTGCATATACCTTTCACTCGTATGTTTTCGCAAGTATATGTCTTTGGTCTGGCATCTGAGTTTTCCAGCTTTAGTGAGTGACCCCCCCCATTCAGATACTTAAACGTGTGTTCTCCTGTGACTGTCATGGATGCGCCTGTATCCACCTCCATTCGAAGGGGTTTTCTGTTGACTTCCACTGTCACGTAGATTGGCTCTGTTTTACCCATTTTTAAATTGTGCAGGGAGTAAATATCTGACTCTGTTTCTTTTGGCAGCTCCATTATATAAATTTCACGACCTCTGCCCTTTTGTTTGAACTTTGGCCTCAATCTTTCTTTACAATATCGCATAGTGTGCCCATTGCGATAACAATAGAAACACTTGGTTCTTTTAAGTTATCGTTCATTTGTAGGCTGCCTGGTTCCAATTCTGCTATTATGAATGTGGTTTTTATCCGTTAAGCCATTGGTTTTTGCTGATCTGTTAATGGTGGCTGTTTCCCGCCTTTCTGCGGAGCCCTGCACTTCCGCGCCATTCCTAGCCGCTGCCTCCCTCCCGACGTGAAGAACGGCGCCATTTTGTGCTCCCTTGATCTCTCCTGAGTCCCTGGCTGTGCTCTCCATTGCGAGCGCCAACTCCAGGGCTTTGCTGAAATCCAAATTTGTCTCAGACAGCAACCTTTTTTGACTGGTGCCCTCATTAATCCTACACACTAATCGGTCTCTTAACATGTCATTAATCGACATCCCGAACTCACAGTGCTCTATCAATTGTTTTAAGGCTGCTACATAGCAAGTGACTGTCTCTCCAGGGGTGCGACACCTCGAATTGAATTTAAAACACTGCGTTGTTACCGAGGGTTTCGGTTGGAAATGGCCTTTCACTGGATTAACCAACTCACCAAAGCGTTTGGAATCTGGGGCGTTGGATGCTGATAGACTACGAATTAAGCTGTTAGTTTTACTGCCACATGTCAACAAAAGGATCGCCCGCGTCTTCTCCTCCCCCGATATGTCATTGGCCAAAAGGAAAAGCATGAGGCATTCAGTATAATCACCACCACCTTCTCAAGGGCAACTAGGGATGGGCAATAAATGTTGGCCCGGCCATCGAAGCCCACATCCCGTAAATGAATGTAAAAAAATTAGCTCCATTCCACATTCCTCTGTTAATAAAGCTAGCTTATAACAGAACATGGACCGGTCACCGGTGGCCTGATCAAATGGTTCGATGTGGCCAAATTGTGGCATATTAGAGGGCAATGGCTTTGATGACTACGGTGAGGGTTTACAATGGTAATGTACTTACAATCGGCCTGCAGGTACGGTTACTTCAGTACAGTTGAGTTTTCATGGCTTTCCTTGGTGTCGTCGACTGGTGGTGTTTTAGCTCGTCACCAGTTGTTATGTTTTGACTATGGGTTCGCCTTGCTCACGAACCTGTTGCAGGCTTATCTATCAGCAGGAGAGTCGATTACAATACACGGCAGGTGCAGAGACCAATATGAAATGAAGCACATACTATTTATTTACACAAACAACAGAGCATTAACATGATATGTGCTTCTCCAGCCAGAC
The DNA here is from genome assembly GCF_964194155.1 of Cetorhinus maximus. Taxonomy (NCBI): domain Eukaryota; kingdom Metazoa; phylum Chordata; class Chondrichthyes; order Lamniformes; family Cetorhinidae; genus Cetorhinus; species Cetorhinus maximus. The sequence goes on from NC_135904.1 coordinate 28,582,516, forward strand.
CCTACTCTAGACTAACATTAACATGGTGGCCTGCGTTACACGGCTATTGGGTCTTACAGTCACATGGTCAATCTGCTCACAGTCTCTTAAAGGTGTATTACACCTCAGATTACCACAAGTTTATTAGGGAGGGAGTTCCTGGTCCAGTGACGATGGAGGACCGGCGATATATGTCCAAGTTGGGATGATGTGTATCTTGGAGAGGAATTTAGAGCTGATGCTGTTCCCATGATCTTAGTGCTCTTGTTCTTCTTTGTGGTAGAGGTCCTGGGGCAGGAACATGCTGTTGTGAGATATTGCATTGTCTCCTGTAGTGCATCCTACAGCCACATTGTGCCAATGGTAGATGGGAAGGACTTTGGCTCCAGGGGTGTAATCAATGAGAAGCAAATGATGCTACCCTAAATGGTATTGAGCTGCATGAACATAGTGGCACTTACATCCATCCAGGCAAATGATGAGTACATCATCACACTACTGACAACCTTGTAGATGGTGCAAATGCTATGACAGGTCAGCCTCTGTCTTCAAATTGCAGTACTTCTGTTGATGTGGCTGGTCCAGATAAGATACTGATGATGGTGGGGAAATCAATGACTGTGGTTGGACTTTTCCATGTGGAAGCTCATTACCTGGCCCTCACGAGGCATGAATATTACCTGCCACTTGTCAGCCCAAGACTGATGTTGTCCATGTTCTGTTATAAGCTAGCTTTATTAACAGAGGAATGTGGAATGGAGCTAATTTTTTTACATTCATTTACAGGATGTGGGCTTCGATGGCCGGGCCAACATTTATTGCCCATCCCTAGTTGCCCTTGAGAAGGTGGTGGTGAGCTGCCTTCTTGAACCACTGCAGTCCATGTGATGTAGGTACACCCACAGTGCTGTTAGGAAGGGAGTTCCAGGATTTTGACCCGGCGACAGTGAAGGAATGGCGATATATTTCCAAGTCAGGATGGTGAACGACTTGGAGGGGAACATCCAGGTGGTGGTGTTCCCATGTATCTGTTGCCCTCGTCCTTCTAGATGGTAGTGGTCGTGGGTTTGGAAGATGCTGTTGAAGGTGCCTTGGTGAATTCCTGCAGTGCATCTTGTAGATGTTACACACTGCTGCTACTGTGTGTCGGTGGTGGAGGGAGTGAATGTTTGTGGATGTGGTGCCAATCAAGCGGGCTGCTTTGTCCTGGACAGTGTCAAGTTTCTTGAGTGTTGTTGGAGCTGCACTCATCCAGGCAAGCGGAGAGTATTCCATCACACTCCTGACTTGAGCCTTGTAGATGGTGGACAGGCTGTAGGGAGTCAGGAGGTGAGTTTTTCGTCGCAGGATTCCTAGCCTCTGATCTGCTCTTGTAGCCACAGTATTTATATGGCTAGTCCAGTTTCTGGTCAATGGTAACCCCCAGGATGTTGATAGTGGGGGATTCAGTGACGGTAATGCAATTGAATGTCAAGAGACGATGGTGGGATTCTCTCTTGTTGGAGATGGTCATTGCCTGACACTTGTGTGGTGTGAATGTTACTTGTCACTTGTCAGCCCAAGCCAGGATATTGTCCAGGTCTTGCTGCATTTGGACATGGGCTGCTTCAGTATCTGAGGAGTCGTGAATGGTGCTGAACATTGTGCACTCATCAGTATACATCCCCACTTCTGACCTTATGATGGAAGGAAGGTCATTGATGAAGCAGCTGAACATAGTTGGGCCGAGGACACTACCCTGAGGAGCCCCTCCAGCGATGTCCTGGAGCTGAGATGACTGACTTCCAACAGCCACAACCATTTTCCTTTGTGCTAGGCATGATTCCAACCAGCAGAGAGTTTACCCCCTGATTCCCATTGACTCCAGCTTTACTCGGGCTCCTTGATGCCACACATGGTCAAATGCTGCCTTGAAGTCACAGGCAGTCACTCTCACCTCACCAAGTGTTGGGAAATAGTCAGTGAACAGTCCCATGCTTAACTCTATGAGAGAGGGAAGAGCGTTCGTAAATCAGATGAAGATGGAGAGTGTCAACCTCGCTGCCCTGAGGAACTCCTGCAGTCTTTGGGTTGCAATGGTTGCACTTTAATGACCATAGTCACCCTCTTTTGCATTATGTATTGCCCCAGCTACCTAAGGGTTTAACCTTTAACCTCCATTAACCTCAGATTTGTTTGGATTTCTTGATGCATTTTCCTTGCGACGTAGTGTGCTGGTTTGTTGCTAGAGGGGGCGTATTAGGCTGAATTTTGGTTCCAGGGTCCGGATCCCAATGCCAGCCTGAATTTCAGGGCAGAAACCCAGAGGTAGCCACATTGGGATATTGGAGAATATTTTCTGGGATGTGGCCATGAGGCTGCCTCTGGGAGCCCCAGCCAATTAAGGATGGTGGTAGGAGGCTATGATAACACCTCAAGATGCAAGTGCTCTCTGAAGACTTGTAAACAATGCCAGATATATTGCGGACACAGCTGCCATGTCATTAAGAAGGAGGGGGAACCCCTCCACAGGATAGCCTAGGCTGTGGCTGTGGCCCTTTTGCTCCAATCGATCATTGCTGAACTGCTTCCTAGCCAACCTCCCATCCAGGGCTGCAGCCACGGTGGAGGACCCGTGTGAAGTGTGCTCTCAATTGGCACTTTAATTGGCCTTATTAGCTGCCTGCAGTCGGGTAGCCATCACCCTGAAAATAGGCCGAAGTAAGAACATGCCAGCAGCATGCCAGCCAGTAACGAGAAATAGCCACACACCCGCATCCAAACTTGCCCCCATCTTGGGATGAAAACTCTGCCCATTGATCTTACGTGTGGTGGGATGAGGCAGGGGATGCTAGGAGCATGTTGTTATTGAGGTCAATTTATTATGGAGAGCACCTGAGGGCTGGTCTTGTAGAACCATATTTATAGATTCTAAGTGAAACTCAGGGGTTTTAAATTTTTTAAAAATTCATTCATGGGATGGGGGCGTCACTGGCTAGGCCAGCATTTATTGCCCATCCCTAATTCCCCTTGAGAAGCGAGTGGCTTACTTGGCTATTTAAGAGTCAACCACATTGTGTGGTTCTGGAGTCACATGTAAGCCAGAACAGATAAGGAAAGAAGATTGCCTTCCCTAAAGAGATTAGTGAACCAGATGGGTTTTTATAGCAATCGACATTGGTTTTATAATCATCGTTAGACTTTTAAGTCCGGATTTTTAAATTAAATTCAAATTCCACCATCTGCTGTGGTTGGATTCGAACACGGGTCCCCAGAGCATTACCCTGGGTCTCTGGATTACAGGCCCGGTCACAAAATGACCAAATCAATGCTTCCCCTAAAATGCAAAGTAATACATTGAGCGGAATGTTCCCAGATTTGCACTAGGTGCAGTAGTGGGCGGGTAAAATGATGTTTTAACCCCCAGCCACGATGGTGGGTTTTCACGCTGTATCGTCCCAAACCCGCCACATTATTTATACATTCCCAGGAAACACACTGTTTCCATCACAGACGGGGTCTCATTCACCCACCCGCCATCACCTCGCTGCTTCATCATGCCAGGTGCCATATTTAAAGTCGAGCCGTGTGCACCACATCTCAGCGCTTCCAGCCCAGCTGCAGGGAAGATATCCACGAAAGGTAAAGAGTCTGCAACCCCCAGGTTTAGCATTGCGCCACTGGATCGCCTTTTGGATGCCGTGGAGTCCCACCGGGATGTCCTCTACCTCAGCTCTGGCCACAGAATAGGCAGCAGCGTCATCAATCAGACTTGGGAGGTGGTGGCAATGCCCTTCAAAAGAGGACAGCCACCCAGTGCCGCAAGAGGATGAATGATCTCCTCCGTTCTGCCAGGGTAAGTCACTCTTCTTATCACTCACAACTCACACACTCACAAACCCATCACACATCCACAGGGCCCTCACTCACTGCCAGTTCAATGGACATCACCATTCACTCTCTCACACTCACTGTCATTGCCCTCATCCTGTCCATGGGACCACTCACCACCCACACAGGCCAGGCATACTGATCATCCGGCCTGGCATGCATCCTGCTTACACTTTCTCCATCTCTATTCATGCAGGACAAGCTAGCACACAACAACAGAGAGAGGTCACAGACTGGTGGAGGAATGTCTGAAATCAAGGTCCTCACAGACTATGAAAGCAGATCCATCCAGCTGGCCGGCAACAATCTAGATTGGTCCTGTGCTGACGGTAAGGTTGGTGCTGCTCTACCAAGTGAGGGTCCAGCAGTGCAACATCCATCAGACAACCATGCTGTGAGTGATGTGTCCTGTTTCACAGGCCACTGCCATGCACTAATTATCTCTCCTTGCTTCCGCAGAAAGAGCCAATGGAGTCCATGACCCATGACCTCCAATCAAGCCCCGAAGAAACCTCTGAAGAGGAATCTGGAGGCACCCACCTTGAAGTCCTGTCACAGTCCTCACCCCACCCTCCGCATCAGCGCATCGGTGGACCTAGCTTTAGAGTAGCCTCGCGATCACATTCTGGTTGAGCACATCACTCTACTGGATCCACAGCAGGCAGCGACAAGGACACCCCTGGTTTCTGGCACTCGGAGGACTGCTGGGGGCCAGAAATTTGCTGAGTCCGAGTCAGATGAGGAGCCTCTGGACTCGGTCATGTCACAGTTGCTGGAGCTGCAAAGGCCAGCTCGGGAACATCAGGAAGGGATGTCCACTGCATTCCTCAGATTGCAAGGCACAATGGAGAAGTCCAGCCTTCACTCTGAGGTGATAGCACCGGAATGCCAAGGCAGTGAGTTCAACAGTGGCAGGATGGCGGCCACCATGGAGACCTTGGTCCAGGATGTCGCTCCTGCACTGCTGCGCGGGCTCAACTCCATCGCTGATGCCATACTTGGCCTCCAACAGTGTCAATGCGAGAGGGGTGCTGGGCAGCTCGATCTCACTCCAGCTTCCCCTTCTCCTCAAGGAGTCAGCCTGGGGCCCCCAGACACCCATAGGGAGGAGGGTCAGCAGGTGTATGCCCCGGAGCCATCCACCCAGGTGACTCTGGGGGTGTCTGGATGATCCGAATCCCCTCTTCCTGTGACCCCACGAAATCCAGGCCCACAAGCTGAGGGGGGTGTCACTGCCACACAGCAGGACCCTGAAAGCGGACACATGTGAAACCTTTCTGCACAAGATAAAGGCCGGCATCTCTGTCCAGGGCCTCTTCCCTGTGCTTTGTGCAGCCTTCAGACCAAAGTGATGGTCCAGCCTCACACTCACTGGACACATTAGTGATGCCTGCACCTCGATGGTGCTTGTCATTGCTGCCAGAATATTGTAGGCAGGAATCACAGAGTTCTATCATTCTATCTGTGGGCTCTCAGCCCCTTTAAGGTGGGGCTGGCCCCCAACTCTTCAGCATCTGTGACCAGTGACGCTGTGCTCCAGCTCCTGAAGTGCTCAGGTGCTGGAGGCTGACAAAGGATCAGATGCTTCTAAAGTTTCATGGCTGCACCTCTATGGTATGACCCTGATCACAGAGCGCAAGTGAGCTGCCCTCGGTCAGACAGGAGTCAGAGATTCTCAGAGGCTGTGTGAAGATCTATGGAGTGTTCTTAACTGTATGTCATCATCCCATTCTTCAACTGAGCGACTATGAGGGCCTCCACTGTGTCTCCATGACAGGAGCATTATCATAGAGGGTATGTGCACTGTCATAAGCCAGACTGGAGTCAAACATTCACGGATACAATTTGAGGATCTATGGGGTCTCCTCACTGCATGTCGTCATCATTTTCCACAATTTTAGTAGCTATGAGGACCTCCTGAGCGCGTGTGCCTCATCTAGCCAGTGCGAGGACCTCATCGCCATCATCGTCATCTTCGAGGACCTCCTCACCCTCATTCCCATTGGCATCGTCCTCATTGGAGGAGACCTCCAACTCCTCCATCTCCTCCTCAGCCAGCTCCTCTCCCTGTCACAGCACCAGGTTGTGAAGGGCGCAGCAGGCAACAATGGCGTGTGACACTTTCTGCGTACTACATTGCAGGGATCCACCAGACTGGTGCGAGCACTGGAATCTACCTTTCAGCATCCTGATGGTCTGCTCCACCAAGTTGCAGCTTGCAGCATGAGCCTCATTATAGCGTCACTCTGCTGCAGTCTGAGGCCGCCGCACGGGTGTCATCAGCCACGTCCAATGTGGTAACCCTTGTCCCCGAGGAGCCAACCCTGCAGCCTCTGTGGACCCTGGAATACATCAGGTATCTGTGACTGACTGAGGATGTAGGTGTCGTGCACACTCCCTGGAAACTGTGCGCACACCTGCAGGATGTGTTTGTGTTGGTCACACACCAGCTGCACATTCAGCGAGTGGAACCCCTTACAGTTGATGTAGTTCACCGTGTGTTACGACAGAGATCTGAGCACCACATGAGTGCAGTTGATTGCACCCTGTCAGAAACCCGAGTTCTAAGAAAATCCAATCGCTCTTGCATCCTGGCTTTCCTGGTCTCAGGCAAAATGCGCTAAGTTGTGTGCCCTCGCAAAGATGGCATCCGTGACCTCATGGATGCATTTGTGGGTGGAGGTTTGTGAAATCCCACAGAGGTCACCTGTGGAGCCCTGAAAGGAGCCACTGGTGTAGAAATGCAGTGTCACGGTCACTTTCATGGCCACTGGCAGTGGATGCCCTCCATGTCCCCATGCGCCAAGTCCTGTAGCAGGTGGCAGATGTGACCAACCAGTTCCCTAACTCGCTGTGGCTCTTCAGCGGCGTGTGCGGGAGCCCCAGCTGCCCTTTCTCCCCGAGGTTGCTGCTCCTCCCTCTGCGCAGCCAGGAGCCTCAGTCGCTCTCCCCTCCGTCACCTTCAGTCTCTGTAGGCCATCAGGCATACAGCTAATTCACCAGGCTCCATGACCTTGATGTACTCCTCCTGCAGGGTGGAAGAGAGAGACATGTGGTTAGCATGGGTGTACTAAGAACCTGTCCTGGTTAAGTCTGAAGGCCTCTTAACACTTCCCGGAGAGCGCTGGCCTCCGCTTGGATGGCCAGAGATTAGTGCGCTGCATGGCTGCCCGAAAACCCACCCACATCAAACCACTCCACCCGACCGATTGGTGACAGATTTGCCCACTGGATTGCATGCTGTGCTCTCAGCTCAGGCACAGGCATTCTCCTAACCCACACTGCAAGGCTGCACTGTTAGCTTGAACCATGGGGGAGACTGGTCCAAGCCGGGATGCTGACATTGCAGGGGGCTATGAGCACCTCCAGCAGTGACTGCTCCATGGCCAGCTTTAGCAAGGAGATTGTACAACGTGCCCAAATGTACAAGTGTTCTGACGTCCACTAAGATGCTCATGACTTTGCAGTCGGTGCCAGGGGACAGTGAAGGGTGAAAAGCTCTGGAGCACTTGGTGGCACTTTGATGCCCTTGTGTTGCTTGAGTGGGCAGATAAGCTAGTAGCCCAACTCCAGTCATATCAATGTGGCTGCGCCTGAACTGTCTCAGCGACAGAGGAATGGTCACTTTACGTAAGATGTTCCTAATGCGTCACCGTTTCCCTCGTCCACCCTACACCCCACCCCGAATGCTTGTGTGCTATATTCAACCACAAGGCAGCCCTTGAACCCTCCCCCCCCCGCCAAAAGTCACCTCAAGCAAAAGGCAGCCCTTGCCCCCCACCCCACAATTTGCCTCAATGACAGAGCTGCCCTTGCCCCCCCACCCCCTCCCCCCAACCCCCACCGTGCCTCAACTTGAAGTCCAGCAGTCGACCCTGGTGAGCGCTGCACATCGTTGCTGTGCCTTCACCTCTGAGTTCCCTTCAAAGAGCAGCCCGCCAAGTGCACACCTTTAATGTGCTGTTGTGGAACACATCGGCATGCATTCCTGCCAACGTGGATGGACGATCCAGCAGTGGGTGGGTGGGGGGGGGGGGGTCCGGTGGGGGGATGGGTGCGGGGAATGATCCTGGCGGTCTGGCCTAATAATGACAGATGTATTACAACGAGGTTCCCAACGTCCAATGGTGGGAAACACGGCCCACCCCTGGCGGGCTGAGCAGGCGATCGCAAACTGGTTTCACACCAGCGTGAAACCGATCGCGCCATATTGTCCACTCACTCACGCCACCGAACACGCCCGACGCCAACAGGCACGGGAAATCCCAGCCATTGAATTCTAACCCGGTGAGGAGATGTATATTGTTAACAGTTTGACAGAACACTTGTACTTAATTGTTGCCATCTTTCCTTACTTTCTTTCTGCAGCTTATCATTTGGACCTTAAATGTAGTCACATTGTATTTTTAAGGCATACTGAAAACTGGAACGTTACCATTTAGCTGAAGCATAAAGTTATTAACTGTTAACCTCTGCGTGCACATGATTATATTATAATAGGTGTGTGGGCAGGCAGCAATTTAGGATTTAATGCAGTTGCAATTTTCTATGTACTAAACCCTCAAACTTAATGATTGAAACAGTATTAAATGATAATTCAGAATTATTATTTGAAACAGCTATTGTCGAGAAAATAACTTCAGAAAATAAACACCTGAGATTGATTTAATGCAAAAAACATCTCCTGCAAAATGGTATCATAAATGGTCTTGGAAATTCAACCCGCAATGTTTTATTAGTAAAGATCTGTATAGTTTAGAGTGCATATTATTCACGGGTAAATGGGGATTTGGACTAGATTTGAATCAGGTTTGAAACAGCTCCAGGTGAAGGTTCTATCTTAGCTGGAATTCATTCTGGCACTATATCGAGTCACTAGTAGATGTCATTCCTTAGCACAAGATGGGTTTAAATGTAACATCTAATGTTGCACAGATGTTCAATAGTGAGAAAGGAATAAGTACATTCCACTTAAAAACAAAAATACCAATTTATTCCACTTTATTTTGGAGCTCTCTGCATTTAATTATATCGCTGTTCAATGTGGCTCTGAAGCAGTCTTTACTTGACAGGAACACTAACGATGCAGTAAAAATCTCAATACTCGGCCGAACCCCAAAGGGCGGGGAAGATGGATGTGGGTGGGGGTCAGTGGAGTATCAAAATGTAGTATCAAGACCTGGTTAGAATAGTGATGGGGCCTCCAAGACCTCATTCAAGCCCAGCCAGATTTGAAAATAAGGACATATGCGGCACCCGACTCCAGTCAGTAGGAGTGCGCTCGTACAAAGGTAGCCTTAGTATTCCAGTATCTGCTTGTTGAATGGGAGAGAGGAGTAACTAGATGAAAAGGCCTTTGTCAGATCATGGCAATAACTATACAAACCTTTAGATGCAGATACTACATTTACAATCACAAAGACTTTCAAACAGCTTTAGAGTTAACTTTTATTTGATATGTGTAATGTTAAGCAAGTTTATAAATTAAATTTGAGAACATTTCAATCAGTGAAAGTGACAGTATGGTCATGGTTAAGTTGAAGACCCATCACCCTCTGTGCTCGCTGACCTACATTGGCTCCCAGTCCAGCAAATGTTCCGTTTTAAAATCCTCCTCATTATTGTCCAAGTTCCTTCATGGTCTCATCCTTTCCTATCTCTGTAACCTCCTCCAGCCCTACAATTTTTTCAGATCTCTTGGCCCCTCCAGTTTTGGCCTCCTGTATTTCCCCAATTTTCAAGTCCACCATTGGTGGTCATACCTTCAGCTACCTCAGTCCAAACCAGTGGAATTCCCTCCCTAAAATGCCCTGCATCTCTGTCGTCCTTTAAGACACTCTTTAAAACCTATCGGTTTAGCCAAGCTTTTGACCACCTGTCTTAATATCTATGTCAAATTTTGTTTAATGCTCCTGGGAAGTGCTTTTTTTTATTCATTCATGGGACGTGGGCTTCACTGGCTGGGTCAGGATTTATTGCTCATCACTATTTGCCCTTGAGAAGGTGGTGATGAGCTGCCTTCTTGAACCGCTGCTGTCCATGTGATACTATGTATCATGTAGGTACACCCACAGTGCTGTTAAGAAGGGAGTTCCAGGCTTTTGACCCAGTGACAGTGAAGGAATGGCGATATATTTCCAAATCAGAATGGTGAGTGGTTTGGAGAGGAACTTCCAAGTGGAGGTTTTCCCATCTTTCTGCTGCCCTTGTCCTTCTGGATGGTAGTGGTCGCGGGCTAGGAAGGTGCTGTCTAAGGAGCCTCGGTGAAATCCTGCAGTGCATCTTGTCAATGGTACATAATGCTGCTACTGTGCGTTGGTGGTGGAGGGAGTGAATGTTTGTGGATCGGAATGTTTTACAATGTTAAAGGTCTTATATAAATATATGGTGTTACTGAAGGTCAAGCCTTTGGAGGGAGGATAAATGTCAGGCTAATGGGAAAAGATGCCTAATTGGAAATGTAATGGAAGCACCCTGTGAAATTTGTATAGTGTGTGGCTCATGAAAGGTCATGTTCGGTACCTTCCAGTATCTCTTGTAACACATGTTGAGAAATTATTCTTTCATCTTGTATATTAAAGAAAAAATCCAATGAGCACACAGGAAAGTTATATATTGTGTCAGGAAAATATAATAATTCTCATAATGTTATTGGAATTATTTGTAAAATAGTGATATCTGTGTCTGTATGTGTGTGTGTGTGTGTTTGTGTGTGTGAGAGAGAGAGACTTATTTGGATTAAAGGCAGCTAGTCTGAAGGCTTTGATGTAAATGTGATAAACATGGGGAAGTTTCGAATGTAAGATGTAAAAGGACATTTGCATTTTAAAATAAACCAGACTAGATTGTTTTCAAAAGAGGGGGTGAAATGTGTCACCTAGCCAGGTGAAGTTTAGAAACAGTGTGTTTATTTTTCCAAAAGATTGCTGGTAAAACTTAGTGCCATGGGAGATTTTTATTATCAGAAAGATAAAGTCCAAAGACATAATGAAACAATCGGAATTTGCATTTAAAGGGGGAAATATGCATAAAGGAGTGAAGGCTGTGTGTACGGGTAGGCATTTTTAAGGTCTAACAAGTGTGAAAAGCCTTCAGCATCTATGCCTCAAGCTGCTTTCTTCACAGAACTGAAGTTAAGAAAACTCACTTTGAATTCAACTGGATTGTCAGGGTATCGTGTCACTTTGCCTGGGTCTTTTAAAATCTATGTGTCTTACTGTTGCCTTAACGAAAGTATAACTAGGAGTCAGATTAAGTAGGGGATTTATAAGTTATCATAGTAGTAATGTGTAGATCTATGTATGTGTTTAAAATTATTTCTCTAATTAATAAATGTTTAATCTGGTTTTGTAAAAACCTATAAGACTTGGTGGTCTTATTACTACTGAATTCAAGGCATGCATCTCAAAATTTATACAAATTGCAAAACGATGTGGCAGTTGTTTCAAGTTTCCCTTTGGGATTTGAACAACTCAGCATTTACCATCGGCTGTGCCATAACAACTGGGGGTAATAATACACCCAGTGGAAATCTAATGGTATCATAAAATCGTTCAGTCATTAAAGCGTAGAAGGAGACCATTTCAGACCATCAAGTCCATGCTGGATCAGGTGCAATGTAGGTTTTATACGTTGTCCAATTTAACTCTATTGAAGTCAAAGGAGATTAGTAGTGGGCAACATGTAAGCCGGGTTGCCAACACTCCAAACATTGCCTGAGAGTCTCTAGGAGTTAAATGAGATTGCTGCGACAAACCTAGAAGAAAAATCATAGAGACATTGAAAAGATTGTATTTTTAAAAAGAAAACTTTTAGCACTTTTGTTATGTAAAAATATCGGACATGCAAAACAAATGTGGGAAACAGAGGCTGTTTGACTGACAGTCCAGAATCATCCAATTGGGTAAAAGTCTGTTCACATTCTAAGTGGCGTGGATAGGTGCTGAGCCCTGATGATGGACACATCGGTCAACCAATGGTGGGAAAATGGGGACGGGGCAGTTGGAGGCAGAAGGTCATGTGATGACATCTCCAGGAATATGTCCAATCAGAGTTGACAACCATTCCATCCAATGACATGAGCTACGGATGAATTAGGTTAAAATAACTCCCCCAGCATTGTGTCATATGCTCTCAGCAACGGCAAACAAACATTTATTCTGAAAAATAGACTGTATCCAGTTTACCTTCTCTAACCACATAGGATTACATAGACTTTACAGCATAGGAACAGACTATTCGCTCCAATTCGCCACAATTGGACTGTGTTGATGTTTCTGCCTTTTCCAAAGCCTCTTTGTGTATCCCTATCAGCATATCTTTCTCCCTCATGTACTTACTTGTCTAGTTTAACCTTGAACGCATCTCAATTACTCCATGTGGTAGCTTGTTCCACATTCTAATCACTCCCTATGTAAAGATGATTCTCACGAATTCCTTATTGAGTTTATGAGTGAATATCTTATATTCCTGGCCCCTTGGTCTTCCCAAAAGCAGAAAACTAGAACTAAATCACTGGAACAAGTAAATAGGCTTGATTGTGGGCATCAACCAAGTCCAGTTTCTTGAGAATAAACATGACATTCCCAAAATAGGGCTCTTAAAAAATATTAGCGGAAGGTCAGTAAAGCAACCATAAAAAAATCCCCTAAAAGTTTGAGTGCACTGGATAATTTCATTTATATACGTGTGGATTAGTATGATTTTCAAAACCCCAATGAATAGCCTTTTTGTGGGCAACCGATTGTAAACATTACTCACTTTACCAGCTATGCTCACAGACTCCTCCTACGCTGATGTTTAAGAAAGTCTTACAGACTGAGGGCTTTGTGTTCAAACAGTACGGAAATATTAATTGCATGTGGGTTTTTTTTTTCAATGCAGTTTACAGTGGTTGTTTTTTTACTATGGTGCTGGGTGATATTTATGTGCGTCTTTTGTGGTTGCACAACTTTCACCCCACAAGTTATTTTCAAAAAAAAAAGTTTAACTTATTCTGTGAAGAGATAACATTACACTTGCCACAAGCTCTATAGAAAACAAGGATCATTTCTTTTCTCTCTACAAATTACAAACCATGTGTTCGGGGAACAGAGCAAGGCAGAAGAGATAAACTTCCCACGCAGAATATTATTTCTGGTCTTTATGAAGGAAGAGGTGGAAAATGACCATTTGATCCCAATACTTGTTAGTCCATCTAGACAAAAGTCTACTTTTGACCAGTGATTTTGATGCATACAATTGCATAGAATTTTACAGACAAGAAACAGGCTGTTTGGCTCAATTGGCCTAAGCGGCTTCACACAAACCTCCTGTTCCACCCCTCCACCCCCCCACCCCAATATTTCTTCCTCCCTCATGTACTTGTCTAATTGCAGCAAATATGCCAAAACAGTTTACACGTGGAGCCTTTTGGGTTGTGCGTTGGTTGAAAATGACAGGGAATCCGTTGAAAATAGTGGAAGAATAGAAATTCTGTAGCATGTCAACTGGTTGAACACAAGGCCTGAAGTTGATTCTATCCAAATCTAATCCAACTTCTGCTGTGGTAAACACAAACAGTTCAGGAGTCACCAACTCATCAGGCACGAACGTCATGCTTTATGCTCCGACAAAACATCAAAATTACAGCTGTTGCAGCCATTCCCCAAGGAATTGCTGTCGGGTTTGTGGTCATCAGCAGCCTATTTGTCATCTGCACTCCCAAAAGGAAACACAGAAAACACTGTTACATTTGGTGTTAAAGTCACTGCAGTTCAAATTGTTAAAGACCATTCACAACAGTACAAAAATAACGCCCAGTGTTTAGGTGTTAACGTTTCCTGGACACTACTTTCTCCACATTAAAATTGATAGTCAAGGTGGTGTACTGTTCATACTGACCTGAAAATGCACAATCCTGAGATTTGTAATGTCCATAAGACATGGCAGAGATCATAAGCTGTTTAAATCAAACCTTACTTTCTGCTTATTTAAAAATGGACTTTGCTGGACCAAAAACAAGGCTGATAAAGATCAGATGATTTGCAAGTTGACTACAGTTCTGGAAACTTCCTACAGTAATTACAGGACAAGGCTTAACCCTCATCCTAGTGGAATCTCACACCTATCATTGATTCTAATGGGTCCACACAATGAAACAATGAGCAGATGGTCTGTCTCCCCAGTCTGGACTTAGAACAAAGAGAGAGAGAACTATCAAAATTCATTATACCTGCGGAGGTGCTAATAGCCACCATCTATCTCTTATGGTGAACAATGGTTTTTGACCAGAGGCATAGAAACTGATTGTTAACCTCAAACTGACTCATCAATGGGCAACACCACATGACCTAAACTTCTTTGGCCTTTGGAAAGTCTTAATGTTACAGTCCTGGACTCCTAGGGTAGTCTGCTGTTAACATCCAGCATGTCAACGCCAAAGCAGGGCTCCAGGCTGACAACAAAGCCTGCCTCAAGCCCTTCTCTGGAAGATTCCTGCCATCGCCTGTAGGGTGAACCAAGTCTCTGTACACCAAATTTCACCTTGTTGCATCATCACAAACTTCAAAGGAATTTGGCAACTCCTGCTTTTAATTAATTGAATCACCTGAACTTTAACTCCTACCTGAAGGAACCCTCACTGGACTCTAACATTGATGTGAATTAATATCCCTATTTTTTTTTTTGCTTTAAGTTATTCCTAGTTGTAAAACTCTATTCTTTCCTATCTCCTGTTGTGTGGTTGTGTATGTATACAGTTGTGACAACCATGCCCAGGGTTTGAATGTATGAATAAATAATCCTTCTGATTTAACCCTAAAGAGAGTTTGCTGCGAATCACTTTAAAATTAGCTTCACAAACACAGGGTTTGCGGAAATACGCCACAGTGTATTTCAAAAATTAAAACACCTCTGCTTACGGACAGACGGTGAGAAAAATAAAGGAGTTCAGTCTTCCTCTCTCTCCTGTTCATAACACATTGATAAAGTATCAGGCTGGAGCAGGGGATTGAATGATTGATGCTGCAGCTACCTGATACTTATAAATGAAACCGCACTTTATTAATATTATTTGATTGCTACAATTTCCACCATTTATGGTGATGCTTTATCAAGCAACATTAAATTCCTTGAACTAGGAAAATAATAAGAACTGTTTTATCCTGAAGGAATTACATGATTTAACAGGATAGAATGAACCCTTAAAAATGCAACATGAAGCAGTTCTTCTGGTAACCCGATTAATCTTCATTTGATTTCCAGGATGACAAAATAACTAAATTGTTTTTTTTAAATATATTTAATAATGCATATTATTTACTATATCAGCTTATCTGCTGCTGGAATCCTCATCCATGTCTTTGTTACCTCAAGACTTGACTATTCCAACGCATTCCTGGTCGGCCTCCCACGACCTACTTCCTGTAAACTTGAGGTCATCTGAACGTCTGCTTCCCGTGTCTTAACTCACACCAAGTCCGGTTCACCCATCACCCCTGTCATTGCTGATCTGCACTGGTTCCTTCATTTTCAAATTCTCATCCTTGTTTTCAAATCCCTCCACAACCCTCACCTCTCCCCATCTCTATGATCTCCTCCAGGCCTACAATCATCCAATATATCTGTGTTCCTCTAATTCTGGTCTCTTGAGCACCTTTGATTTTAATCGCTCCACTATTGGTGGCCGTACCTTCAACTGTCTGGGCCCTAAATTCTGGAATTTTCTCTCTAAACCTCTTTGCCTTTCTACTGCTCTTCCCTCCTTTAAGACACAACTTAACACCTACTTCTTTGACTCCCCTAATAACTCCTTCTGTACCTAGGTCGAATTTTGCTTCCTGTGGGCCATTGTATTATGTTGAAAGTGCTGTATAAATACATGCTGTTGTTGGTATGTAACTCTATTTGAAAGCCAGTAACCCAGAACCAATGATTTCACAATATGGTGAAGTAAGTGTACCGTCATGGAATGAAAGTTACTGAAAGTCTGAGAGATGAAAGATTGTTTCCACTGGTTGATAGATTTGTAACTGGAGTGGATGGAGCAAAACAGATGGAGGATTATCATTGGAACAATGAAGATTTTCTTCACACAGAAGGTTGTTGGAATTTGGCAGATAGACATAAAAAGAAGGGCAGAGGAGAAACCGATCAGCACATTCATCAAACTTGCCTCATGCTCATGATGGCTGAAGTATCATAACTAGGCACTTCCTGTTGTGATATTGTATGCATGCCAATGCAGACAATGACACGTACCTTTGAGAAGCTGCATAGTGACATCACGATAACCTCAAAGTGTGTAAGGCTGGAAGATAAAAGGTACAGCCCCCATGTTGGATGTTCACTGTCGCCTGTGATCCCTGCTGCAGATGTTCACTACTGTGTGTGACTCTGTATCAGTAAGACTTTATGCATACCTTATGGCCAGAGTTTTAGTGTTCTGCTGGGTGTGTGCCCGACCCGAACGCGCATAAAATTGTGTGAGAAGACTTCGGGCGTGCGTCCCCGGAGCACAAGCACTTTCATTTTATTTGTGTTTTTGCTGCTGTCTAATTTGAGTTTAGCCAGATTTCCTTTTGATTGCCCTAGCTTTCTAAGGCTGATTCACCTGCAGATCTGTGCCAAAGTTCTAACAAAATAAATCAGCCTGAATAAACCATGAGGAATGTTGCCATTTACACGAGATATTGGCCTTGAAAACCCACGGCCATTTGGCATATTGCCAATGTAATTATATGGGTGGGGGTTTGGTGTTAAGCTGAGGGTAGGTGCTCTCTGAATGTCAGACTCCCCATGACTCAGGCCTTCATTATGACTCAGTATACAGATAATGCAGGTTTGTCATCAGCTATAGATGTGGAATATGACCAGATCCCTGCATCATTAAAAACAATTTATTACAAATGATTCCCCTACAAAAGGGAACAACCACACTTCATTTGCAGCCCCTGGTACCCCCCCCGCCTCACTCCGCAACACCCCCCCCCCCCCCCACCGCACCACGGCCACTAGCCTTAGCTGCGCCATCTCAGCTGGGCTGACCCAGCGCAGCCCTGCGAGAGTGCTACACTGTCTGTGGTGCCAGTGTTCAGGTGAGATGTTAAACTGAGACCATGTCTACCCTCTCAGATGGATGCGAAAGATCAAACACTGCTATCTATGGGATCTTGCTGTGCGCAAACTGGCTGGCCGGCACATTCTCCACATTACAGCAGTGACCACACTTCAAAAAGAGGTGAGGCACTCTGAGATGTCTTGAAGTCATGAAAAGGTGCTGGAGAAATCCTTATTCATTATTCTTTCTTTCTTCACTGATGTAAGTAGATGAAGGGAACCCCCTCCCCCTCAACTGTTCCCCCCTCGCTCCCACCCACAGCTTCCTCACTGCTGCTGCAAAGTTTACTTGGATCAGTGGGAGATGCTGGGCAGGACCTGTAGATTTTCAAAGCATATTTTAGAGCTGCTGTATACAAATACATTGAGTCAGTGAAGGTTTGAGTCAGGATCAGTTCATGGGCTGAAAAGACGCACTATTAACCCCAAATTTGTTTCCATGTTGTATGACCTGTTTTTCCCACTGGAAGTTTAATTGAAGTTACCAAAGTCCTGGGGGATACCATTGGACCCGGTGCCTGATTCATTCCCACCCCCACACGCACTGTCAGGCCAACTGGAAGATGTGCTTCATGCTGGGCAGGCCTTAACTGGCCAACCAGTGTGAAATCGCACTGAGAACGCGATCCCGCCCAGGAGCGGATTCCACATCCACTTCCAAACCTGCCGACTTTGCACAAATGCCAAGCATGAAATTCAGGCCTATGAGTAAGGCATATAGTCAAGTAATCAGCCTCGGTAACTGTTAGGGCCCAGGCTAGATCGAGGCCTGTGCAGAGTTGTATATAGTTGTTGTTAGTAATAAACCTCATGTAATTGTGTTCGACCAGAACCCTCGTCAATCTCAATATCTTGCTTAGTGAGGAGGTAGATCCCTAGAGGTCTACACCAAGACCCTCAACATACATGGTGGGAGCAGACTGTAAGACACCATGACACTTCCTACTACCACTTCCCCATTCCCACACCACTTACCGCTATGTAATCACCAGGTAATGAAATAGAGAAAAACCCAGGGCCAATAAGGGGAATAAAATATTCCAAATAATTCCTCTCTGGTCCCTTCAGGAGATCAAAATCAGTCTAGGATATCACATGACCATGTGTTATCTGTAAAGTATGGTTTACTACAAGTGATGATCGAGCCATTTAAAATGGAATCACTAGGTATTTGAGAAGGAAGGATATAAAATGATATGGAGAATAGGTTTGGAAATGAGACTTGAAAAGAGCATTCCATTTCAAAGGGGCGGTGGTGGCACAGTGGTATTGCCATGGACTGGTACTCCAGAGACCCCAAGGTATAGCTCTGGGGACCTGGGTTCAAATTGCATCATGGGGTGGTGGAATTTGAATTCAATAAAAACCTGGATTTAAAAGTCTAATGATGATAATGAAAGTCTTGTTCATTCATTTTGTGGCTGCCAGGACTCACCTTTATTATAAAAGAAAGACAGTGGCATTGCAGTAATGCTACTGGACTAGTAATCCAGAGGCACCGAGCCTGTCACCAGGGAGGATTGGAAAATTATAGTTTGAGCCTCCACTATTTCTTCCCTTGCTACGCTTAGCAGCCTTGGGATACATTTCATCTGTGTCTGGTGATTTGTCCTTCTTCATAGATGTTGAACGCTTTAACACTTCCTCCTTCACCATGTTTACCCAATCCAATATTTCACACTCCTTCTCTCTAGCTACAATGTCTACTTTGCCCCTTCTTTTGTGAAAATAGGTGCAAAGTATTCATTAAGAAGCGTGCCCTCAACACACATGTTACCTTTTTGGTCTCTAATTGGCCCTCTCTTTGCCCTTCTTTAAGCCACATTTCAGTAATAGCTATGATATCATACCTTCAAATGCCCATCAGTGCCCTCAGCTCATCTGCCTTAACAATTAGATCCCTTGCTTTGAGGTATATATCGCTAATCAGTGAATAACTTTTTTGTTGTCTATAGCTGTAAGATAACTTCACCCCTTTTTATTCCAGACCCCTTGAGATGAGCAACAATATGTCTTTTCCTTTTCTTTTTCTAGCTTTTAGTGGGCACCTGAATCTTTCTGCTCATCCACAGTTCCAAGTTTAACGCCATTTAGTAAATACTCTGATTTTTCTTTCTTTTGGTACCAAGAAGACGACTGCACACTTTCCAATATGGAACTTCAGCTTCCACATTCTTTCCCATTTTCCTGATCTATCCACATCCCTCTGCAACTTTCTACTCACAGCAATACTGTTTACTGTCACCTAACTGAATGTTGTCAGAAAACTTAGATATATAGCTTCATCTGAATTATTTACAAATATAGTGAAAAACTGAAGCCTCAGTAGATCCCTTGGAGATACCACCAATCATGTCCTGTCAATCTGAGTACATACCTATTATTCCTAGTCTTTAGCTTGTACCTGCTATCTCATTCCCTATCCAAGCCAATAGATTGCCTCAATTCTATGCAATTTCATTTTTATTAACAGTCTCTTTTGGGGAACTTTGTCAAATGCCTTCTGGAAGTCAATAAAAGGAATATTCATAGGCATTCCCTTATCTGCTGTGCCTGTTACTTCCACAAAAGATTCAATGAAGTTTGTTGGATATTATTTACCTTTTACAAATTCAAATTGGCCCTTTATATTCAAAAGCTCAGTTACTGTGTCCTGAATAACATATTCTAGTTACTCCCCCACAACTGGCACATAAGCCTACAATTTCCTGATTTATCTTTCCTATCCTTCTGAAATAATGGAGTAACTTTGGAAGTTTTCCAATCCAAGGGGCAATTCTTGAATAAAGACAGTTTTGGAAGATCATGAGTATCATTGAATCACAGAATAATACAGCACAGAGGAAGGCCATTCAGCCCATTGTGCCTGTGCTGATTTTTCTGTAGAGTTATCCAATTTGTCCCACTCTCCTGCTCCTTTCCTGTAGCCGTGTAATTATTTTATCCCTTTGAAGTATTCATCCAATTCTCTTTTGAATGTTAAGATTGTCTCTGCTTTCACCATTTCAGCCAACGCATTCTAGATCACAACAACTCAGTGTTTAAATAAAAGTTCCCTCATGTCACCCTGGTTCTTTTGCCTATCATCTTTGACCTGTGTCTTACGATCACCGACCCTTCTGCCTCTGGAAATAGTTTCTCCATATTTACTCTATCAAAGCCATTCATGACTTTAAATACCTCTATCAACTCCCCTCCTAATCTTCTCTGTTCTAAGGAAAATTATCCCAGATTTTCTAGTCTCTCCACATAACTGCTATAATGTCCTTCCTGGACAATATTAGCAAATGGCAAGTACCAAGTAGCCATTGCGCCACACAAGTGCCAGGCAATGACCATCTCCAATAACAGAGAATCCAACCATCTCCCCTTGACATTCAATGGCGTTATCATTGCTGAGTCCCCCATTATCAACATCTTGGGGGATTAGCATTGACCAGAAAATTAACTGGATCAGCCATACAAATGCTGAGGCTACAAGAGCAGGTCAGAAGCTGGGAATTCTGCAGAGACCATCTCACCTCATGACTCCCCAAAACCTGTCCACCACCTGAAAGACACAAGTCAAGAGTGTGATGGAATACCCTCCACTTGCCTGGATGAGTGCAGCTCAACAACACTCAAGATGCTCGACATTATCCGGAACAAAGCAGCCCGCTTGATTGGCACCCTATCCACCACATTCAACATCCACTCCGTCCACCACTGACACACAGTGGCAGGAGTGCGTACCATCGACACAATGGACTTCAGCAACTCACTAAGGCTCCTTCAACAGCACCTTCCAAATCCGTGACCTCTATCACCTAGAAGGTCAAGGGCAGCAGATGCCTAGAAGCTACACACCATCCTGTCTTGGAAATATATCGCCGTTCCTTCACTGTTGTTGCTTCAAAATCCTGGAACTCCCTCCCTAACAGTACTGTGGGTGTGCCTACACCACATGGACTGCAGCGGTTCAAGGAGGCAGCTCACCACCACCTTCTTGAGGGCAATTAGAAATGGGCAATAAAAATGCTGACCCAGCCAATGACACACGTGCCCTGTGAAAAAAATTAAAAATATTTAGTTCATATTGCCTCTCCTCATTCTTCCTACTAAAATGTTTCACTTCACACTTTTATGCATAAAATATCTTCTGCCATGTATCTTCCCATTTGGCCAGTCTGTCTATGACATCTTGAAGCCTGCTCCTATCCTCCTCATTCTCTTTCTTACATTTCTGAGTTTTTGTTATCATCTGGAAATTTCGAAATTACACCCTCTGTACCAAGTCCAGATAATTACTGCATACCCCAAAAAGCTCCTTCCCCTATATACTTCGCATCAGTCTGAGCTCTGAGAACCAGCTTCTAAAACACATCCAATTGTAGCACCACTTGAGGTGTATGTCTTTCACTGGTGAATCAGTTCTCTTCCTTTGATACATATTTGTTCTTTCATCAGAACAAGTAAAATAAACAGGCATCATAGCCTTAGACTAATGTGTTCCTGCATTAGTCAGTGTTGTGTATCTGCCCCTTGTACTTCCAGTGCTGATGTCAGGTTTCTTGAAGCCTTCGTGACACAGCCCAAGAGAACGTCATTTCGGTATTGCTTGTTTTTCCCGTTGCCAAGTAATCGGAAGTAGACAACAGGTGGTATGTGGGAGAGCTGGAGAGTCATCAGTAATTGAATCTACTTTCTGACCCGATAGAATGATGATGTTAGGCAGTGGTATGACTAATTACTAATGTCAAACAGGATAAAAACTTGCGTCAGCCTGATTTATTCTCCAAAGTCTGGTCAGTGGGCACTGCTAGTCACTTTCGCAACCATATGGAACAATTTCTGTAACTGTGGATTATAGCAACATATTCAGTACCTTGGATACAAAAGATTTTATTAATATTCTTTGCAATGAAGTTTTTTGTGAGTTTTGTATTCATCGAGGTGAGGGATTTTGTACAGCAGAATAGACCCCTTTTTTGAACAAACACTTTAAGCTCCACTTTGTTAAACCATTTAAGAGGCGCACAAATATTTTTATATTTATCCTTCAGAATTATCAATTGAAAGGAAGTTTCTCCTTTAACCCCATTTTTGAATTGTGCTGCCTTTTGCATCAGGTTTTTGGTTCATTTAAGAATTGTCCTTGACCAAAGGCTTAACTTTACTTAATTATTCTCCTGGGCATTTGTGTTCTTATCCCTCCAATCAGAATTTCACTCCTCTCACAGCACCAAATGGTTTTAACCAAAGTCATGAATAACAGTGTCTGTCATCATCGTGGTGTATGATTCCACCCCCCACCCCCTCATCCTCTCAGGCACTCTGCAACCTTTGATGTGGTTGGCTGCATCATCTCCCTCCAGTGCCTATTCTGCATTGTCCCGCTTGGCGGGGCCGACCTCGCCTGGCTCCACGCTTCAACTCAGCGGGTTGTGGGTTCTGGTCCCACTCCAGAGGCTTAACTACATAATCTGGACTGACAATTTAATGCAGCACTGGAATAACGTCATAGTAAAAATTGTTGTAACTTTTTAAATAACTTGTTCTCAGAATGTGAGTAATGCAGGGGAGGCCACAATTGTTACCCATCCCTAATTGCCCTGGCAAAGATTACTTCTTTCCAAGAGAATGACTAATTTGGCTACATCAGAGGGTACTAAAAATCAACTCAATAATATGTGACTGGAATCATGTGTAGGTCACACCTGGTAGAGGGGAAGGTTCTTTTCCCTGAAGGGAATTAGTGAGCCAGTTGTGTTTTTTAAGTCAATAACCTAGCAGTTTTCATTACTATTTTTATGATGCCAACCTACAAATTACCAGAATTATTGAATTCAGTTCCACAAATGGACTTTGAACTCTGGGCAGCTATAACTACTCCACTACTGGGATCCACGCAAGCTGCCATTATGCCATATATTCAGCAAAGCAATCAAACAGAAGGTAGGATGAGAGCCTTTGAGGATAACATAATTGCAATGGTGACCAAGCAACTTGATCAATAGGCTGACCCATTTGTGGGATATGAATCCTGTACCATGGCTTCCCGATGCAATTTCCTTGTAGCTTCTCCTGACCAGTGTATCCGGCAGGTGTATCTATGATGTGGGTGAAGAGAGTTAGTACGCTCCCTGCTTTTGTCTGCTTATTTGCTTCTCATTTTTAGCCTACACGTGCTAGCGAGCAGCAAAGTGAAAGAGAGCCAAATGTGTTTCTCCCAGTCAAGTGCATAGTCCCTTCATTGGCAAGTCGCCAGCTGTGCCTCCTTGTAGTTACACATGGAAACTGGGGCCCTTGTGGCCGCAGATTAAAGGCGCCCAGGAACCAAATTCCCAGCTATAGTCGAATAGCTCCACCACATTGTGGATACCTTGGAAGAATTGAAGACTGAGGGAGTAAACCCTGACAAAAAAAAAACCCGGGAGTGGGGCCCAAAGACAGGCTAACGTCTAAGGGTGGAATCGTCCCAGATTTGCACTAAGCGCGCGGTAGCGGGCGGGAAAGAGAAAGATTTACCCGCCGGCCGCATTGGCAGATTTTCACGCCGTATTGTCCCAATCGCGCCTCATTAACCATGCCTTCCCAGGAAACACATCATTTCTCTGGGGGGCAGGCTCTCATTCGCCCGCCATGCTATCACCTCTCCACTTCCTCACAGCGGGCGCCACATTTAAAGTGCAGCCGTGCGCACACCTCTCAGTGCTTCCAGCCCAGGACTGCTGCACAGAAGACATGGCCCTGAAAGGCAAGAAGACTGCAGCCCCCTGATTCGGTGACGCATCCTGGAACGCCTTTTGGATGCCATGGAGGCCCACCGTGATGTCCTCTATTCCTGCTCTGGCCGCAGGTGTGGCAGCAACATCACCAATCCAGCTTGGGAGGTGCTGGCAGATGTGATCAGTGTCAACGCCCTGCAAAAGAGGACAGTTACCCAGTGCTGAAAGAGGATGAATGATCTCCTCCACTCCACCAGGGTAAGTCACCCTTCTCATCACTCTCAACTCACACACTCTCAAACCCATCACACATCCACAGGGCTCTCACTCACTGCCAGTTCCAGGGACATCACCATTCACTCTCTCATACTCACTGTCATTGTCCTCATCCTGTCCATGGCACCATTCACCACCCACACATGCCAGGCATACTAATCATCTGGCCTGGCAGGTATCCTGCTTACACTCTCTCCATCTGTATTTATGAAAGACAGGCTGGCACACAACAAAAAAGGAGAGGTCACAGACCAGAGGAATGGCTGAAATCGAGATCCTCACGGACTTTGAAAACAGAGCCATCCAGCTGGCCGGTGAGGATCTGGACCAGTCCTGTGCTGACAGTAATATCAGCGCTGCTCTACCAAGTGAGGATCCAGCAGTGCAACATCCATCAGACAACCATGCTGTGAGTGATGTGTCCTGTTTCACAGGCCACTGCCATGTGCTAATTATCTCTCCTTGCTTTCGCAGGCAACTCTAGGAAACAGCCAAGGGGGTCCATGACCCAGGTCCTCGATGCAAGCCCCAAAGACGCCTCAGAAGAGAACTCTGTTGAAACCCTCATTGAAGACACATCACAGCACTAACCCACACCCTCCACCAGTGCAGAGACACACACCTTGGTGGGATCTAACTTTAGAGTAGCCTCAGGGGTCACAGCCTGGTGAGCACATCGCACTGTTTGATCCACTGCAGGTAGAGGCAGGCATGTCCCATGTTTCCGGCACTCTGAGGACTGCTAGAGAGCAGAAATCTGCTGAGTCCGAGTCAGATGAGGAGCCTCTGGACTCAGTCATACCTCATTTGCTGGAGCTGCAAAGGCAAGCTCGGGATCATCAGTCTGCTGTACTCCTCAGGTTGTGAGGCACGATGGAGGAGTCTGTCAGCCTTCAGCCTTCCGAGGTGATAGCGCTGGCATGCCAATGCACCGAGGGCAACACTGGCAGGATGATGGCCGACATGGCAGCCTTGGACAGCGGTTTTGCACTGCGGCATGGGCTGAAGTCCATCCTAATGCCATAGCTGATCTCCAACAGTGTCACCGCGAGAGGGGTGCAGGTCAGCGCAATCTCACTCGAGCTTCCCCTTCTGCTCCAGGAGTCAGCCAGGGCCCCTCGGACACCCTTTGGGAGGAGGATCAGCAAGTGCACACCCTGGGGCCATCCACCCAGGTGACTCCAGGAGTGTGTGGCCCATCCAAATCCCCTCTTCCTGTGACCCCACCAAATCCAGCTCCACGGGCCAAGGCGGATACCGCTGCAGGACCCCAAAAGCAGGCCGGGGCCCTTCAGGTCTCGGCCCTCCAGAGGAAGCCTGTCAAGGTCATCACAGGCAGGGCATAGCAGTCAGCAAGCTGCCTCCACCCCTGCTGTGGATGTTGGGGATGCTCCAAGATGTGGTGGCAGGGTTAGGAAGATTAAGAAGATGTAACTCTTTTAAGTCAACCAAATTAACCAAACTAACAAAATTGGGGACAAATTAAAAAGCAGCCCCTTAAAGGGAAACTGCAAAAACAAAGACAAAATTTAAAGATACCTTACAAACTTTAAACCAAAATGTGACTAGTTGCACAGCCTGGGCACGGGTGTTAATCATTTGTACACAATGTTCACTCTGTTAAACTCCCAAGAATGTCTCCTTTCCTATGGCTCCTTGTCCTGATGAGCAGTGCTCGTGTCTTTCAGATGTGAAACCTTGATCCATGCACAAGATAAAGACCGGTGTCTCAGTGCAGGGCCTCTTCCCTGTGCTTTGTGCAACCTCTCCAGCGCACTGATGGCGTGTCTTCACTGTCACTGGTCACATCAGTCACGCCTGCACCTCGATGGGGCTTATCATTGCTGCCAGAATGTCCTGGGCTGGCGGCTCAGAGTTCCATCATTCTCTCTGTGTGGCTCTCAGCACCTTTGAGGCGCAACTGGCCCCCATCTCTTCAGCGTCTGTGTCCGGTGACAGTGTGGCCCTGAAAGGTTCCATAGGATCAGGAGAAGTTAAAGTTTCCCCGCTTCATCTCCATAATATGACCCTGTTCACAGAGTGAAAGCGAGGTGCCATCAGCCAGACAGGAGTCAGACATCCCCACTGGATGTTGTCATCATCCTCCTGACTGTAGGAACTATGGGAAGCTGCTGTGTCTCCATGACAGGAGCCATATCACAGAGAGTATTTGCACTGCCATCAGCCAGACAGCAGGGAAACATTCACAGATACAATGTGAGGATCTATGGCGTCTCCTCACTGCATGTCATCATCATCATCCTCCACAAATCTAGATGTTATGAGTGCCTCCAAGCATGCCTGCCTCATCTGGCTACTGCGATGGCCTCATCGCCGTCATCCTCACCTTCGCAGACCTCCTCACCCTCATCCCCATCCATGTGCTCCTCACCGGAGGAGATGTGCAGCTCCTCCATCTCCTCCTCAGCCAGCTCCTCTCCCTGCTGCAGCACCAGGTTGTAAAAGGCGCAGCAGTGGCATCCTCTGTGGACCATATTGCAGGATTACACCAGACCACTCCAGGCACCGGAACCTCATTTTCAGCATCCCGATAGTTTGCTCCACCAAGGTGTGAGATGCAGCATGGGCCTCATTATACCTTCGCTCTGCTGCAGTCTGAGGCCGCCACATGGATGTTATCAGCCATGGCCTCTGTGGGTAGCCCTTGTCCCCAAGGAGCCATCCCTGCAGCTTCTGTGGACCCTGGAAGACGTCAGGGATCTGAGACTTCCTGAGAACGTAGAGGTCGTGGACACTGCCTGGGAACCATGTGCACACCTGCAGGATGTGTTTCTGGTGGTCGCACACCAGCCGAACATTCAGCGAGTGGAACACCTTGTGGTTAATGTGGTGGACCGCTGGTTACCACCGAGAGCTAAGTGTCACAGATGGCACCCTTCACCTGTAGAAAACCTGAGATCTGGGCGAATCCAACTGCTCTTGCATTCTGGTTTTCCTGATCCCGGACAAAATGCACAGTTATGTGCCTTCGTAAAGATGGCGTCTATGACATCATGGATGCATTTCTGGGTGGAAGCTTGTGAGATCCCACAGAGATCACCTGTGGAGCCCTGCAAGGAGGCACTGGCATAAGAATTGAGCGAAGTGGTCACTTTCACAGCCACTGGCAGTGGATGCCCTCCATGTCCCCGTGGTGCCAAATCCTGTAGCAGGTGGCAGATGTGACTGACCAGAATGTGACACTGATTCTCAGTCATCTACGGGAATGACAAGTGGTGTATATAGACCCTGGGTATAACTAGGCAATGACCAGCAATGTCTCACTGTGGCTCTTCAGCAGCCTGCGTGGGAGCTCCGCCTGCCCCTTCTTCCTGAGGGTGCTGCTCATCCCTCTGTCCAGCCAGGTGCCTCCATTGCTCTCTTCTCCTTCATCTCTGCTCTCTGTAAGCCATGAGGCATACACCAAGCTCAATGCTCCTGATGTACTCCTGCTGCAGGATGAAAGAGAGAGATGCGTGGGTTAACATGGGTGTACCAAGAACCTTTTGGTTAAGCCTGAAGGCCCCTGAACGCATCCCAGAGAGTGCTGGCCACCACTTGGATGGTCAGGGTTTAGTGCGCTGCATGGCTGCCTAAAACCCACCCTCCTCCGCCCCAATCCACCTAACCAATTGGCAGCAGCATCTCCCACTGGACTGCATGCTGTGCTCTCAGCTCAGACGCAGGCATTCTCCTAATCCACACAGCAAGGCTGCACTGTTAGCTTGAACCATGGGGAAGACTGGTCCCAACTCAAAATGCTGACATTGCAAGGGGCTGTGAGCACCTCCAGCAGTAACTGCTCCGTGGCCAGTTTTCACAAGGAGATTGTACAATGTATCCAGTCGTCCAATTGTACTGCAGTCCACTAAAATGTGACTTACCTATGCCCTCATCTGAATGTGCGGCGCCTCAACCTTGAGGTCCAACAGGAGACCCTCATGAGCACTGTGCAACGTTACTGTGAACTCACCTCCAAGTTGACCTTGAAGTGCAGCTCACAAGGTGCACACCTTATATATGCTGTTGTGAAACACGTGGCATGCAATCATGCCGATGTGCTTGGATGATCCGATGTGGGGGAGGGTGGGGGACTGATTCCGGCGAGCTGGGCTTGTAACGATATGCAGGCCTATTACAATGAAGTTCCCGATGTGCGGTGGTGGGTAATGCGGCCCGACATTGATGGGCGGAGCGGACAGTTGCAATCTGGTTTCACAACATTGTAAAACTGATTTTTGGACCTCCTGCGATGTTGTCTTCTCACACCTGCCGTGATGCCGAATGCCAGTGGGCATGGAAAATTCAGCCCTAAATATGTCATCTTTCTGGCAATTCCTGCAACCGAGCCGGTGCCAAACTTAGTAAGCTTTGCTTTCCTTTAGATTCAACTGGAGAGGTTGAGAGGGGGTCCCTGATGTTTGAGCCACCCAAGGTGTGCCTCAAACTTTGTGGTTGGATTTTAGGGTAACAAGGGATATCACCTGAATAGAAGGCTATTCACTCCTCCACAGGAGCCAGAGCCAGACGCACAGAAGACACAACCGAGGTCTGCCCACAAGGACTACCATTGAGCAGGCCATCGGGCTCCATAAATTTGCACCCTGGAGGGGACACTCCAGTTTCACTGCAGAGCGTTAACACAACCTGGGAGACTGCATTAACACAGAGTTGACCATCACAGTAAAAACCATCGTCTTACGTAGGCAGAAAACTGCCATTTGTTTTTGCTGGGTCCCCTGAGTGGCTGCCATAACTGTGGGGAAAGTTTGAAGGAAACCCTTAATTGATGTTTGTAAACAGGGTTTCTGCTGATTTTTCGGGCATGTGCCTCTGTTCATTGCTTGGCCTAGTAAGACGCATGTACGGAATGAAAGAGAGAAGAGAGAAAGATTTGCATTTGGGTAGCGCTTCTCATGAACTCGGGACTTACCAAAGCACCTTGCAGTTAATGAAATATTCTTTGAAGTGTAGTCAATGTTGTAATGTGGGAAAGGTAGCAACCAAATTGTGCACAGCAAACTTCTGCAAACAGCCATGAGATAATAACTGGATAATCTGCCTTTGTGATGTTGATTGAAGGAGAAATATTGGCCAAGGATGCCATGGGGAGCTCCCTTGCTCTTCTTGAAATAGTGCAGTGGCATCTTTTAAGCCCGTCTGAGAAAGAAGTCAGGGCCTCGGTTTAATGTCTCACCTGAAAGACTCCTTCAGTGCTCCACTGGAGTGGCTCAATGTGGTTAGTTCTCATGATCTCCTCGTGTGTCTCCCACAGCTTCAAAAATCAAGGCAGGAAGACAGGTCACTGTCTCAACTTCGGGGCAAGCATTGCCAGAGGAGACCTCAGAGCAATCGCTGTCGCAGCCCATGAGCACACACTCCACCAGCTCAGATACAGTCACCTTGGTGGGTCCTTGTGCGCACATAGTGATGAGCTTGTCACAAGTGTGCAGGAGGAGGAGGCAGAGGCAGCTGTGAGCAGCCCGTCTCAGTGGATGGAGGACAAACAAACAAACAAACAAATAGACCTGCTCAAGTGGACACAGATTCAAGGCCTCAGGGGTCATAGGAAAGGAAGCCCAACTTAGATCAGCAGCAACAGACATGCTCCCAAATGTCAGAGTTCTCTGAGGCAGAATGCAGCCCAGGGCTGAGAATGAAGGATTCCATTTAGCTCAGGGCTTGGAACACATCAGCTCCTCCAGTGAAAGAGTGACCAGCCTCAAGGACAGCCATATGCAGCAGCACTAGACATGGATGCAGGAGCTGTACACCAGTATTCACAGAACACATGCCACACCATGTAGCTTGGACCGGTCAGTGGCACTGATGGTGCAGTGATATTTGGAGGGGATGCCAGTTACACCCCTGAGCTGGTGCTCCCCTCCAGCCATATGGAGTGCCAGCCAAGGGCAGAGGCAGCCATCACATGGGGCACCATCATCATCAGATTCCTTGGCCCCTCTGACTGAGGACGCATATGTGCAGCAGGGCCTAGTGATAGAGGCTGTCCCTGCAATGGCAATGGTGCATCAGCTTCTGGAGGCGCCCCACTGGTATCTCCACAATAATGACAGCTGCCACATGAATCTCAGCCACAACAAGTGATCACCTCATGTAAGGCCACAAGGGAAGCACCATGTAGAAGTGGCCTAGAGCAGAGGCTACCACATCGGGTACTGCACTGAGTGGATCACTAGAGTATGTTTTAAATACATCTTTCTGAACACCATGTAAATATTGACATGGGAAGCCCAATGTGTAAGCTTCCTTTTATTGATGGCGGAACAAGAAAAGAGGGCTGAAGTAGTGAAGGGGAGCAAGGTCTGTGAACGGTGACAGTGAAACCTCTGAACATTTGTGTATCCTCCATTGGGGTAAGAGTTGAACTGTTCCAGTTAGCCTCTTCAATGAAGTGCTCCCAGGAGCAGCTCAGAGTGAGCTCCAGATGATGCTGTGCTCCTGGGTTAGAGGAGCTCAGCTGAAATGCTCTTGGATCAGATGATCCCTGACATTGATAGCATCTTGATGACACCCTTGAGTGCCCCATGGCCCCAGCAACCTCTCCGGGAAGGCCAGGGCACCTCCCAGTCCTGTACCTTCCTTTTCCTCCTCCTCTTCCACCTCCTGCTGCTCCTCTTCCTCTGATGAGCTTTGCAGATTTAATGCATCAATATCTTCAAGGTCCACTCTTCTCTGACAGGCCATATTATGAACAAGGAATGAGACCCTTGCAGGACACCACCTGCCCAGCCCAGCCACTGAATCCACATCTTTAGAAGCCCGATGGCCTGCTCAATGGTAGTCCTTGTGGGCAGACCTCGGTTGTGTCTTCTGTGCCTCTGGTTCTGGCTCCTGTGGAGGAGTGAATAGCCATCTATTCAGGTGATATCCCTTGTTACCCTAAAATCCAACCACAAAGTTTGAGGCAGTAGAGTGAAGGGCTGCGGCACCCGGGACTGCTTGGGGATGAGTTTGTCACGGCAGCTTCCAGGGAAGTACGTGCACACATGCAGGAAGCTCTTGTTGTGGTTACAAGCCAGCTGATCACTGAGGGTGTCGAAGCCCTTCCTGTTGACGAATCTCAGTGGGTGCTCAGTCAGTGCCCTGATGGCCACGTGTGTGCAAATGATGACATTCTTTTCCTGCAGGAATCCAGCGATGGAGGCAAATTCCAATACCCTTTGTGTCTGCAAGGCCCCATCTGTCTAAAATTGAATGTTGCAGCTCTCGCAAATAGGGCCTCAGTGACCTGCAAGATGCCAGAAGCTAAAAGGGCTCAAAACAACTTGAAAACTGGGATTGGTGGCATTAATCGCAAAGTACTGAGAGAGACTGCACTGGGAGAGGCAGCAAAAATCCCAGGAAATTACAGGGCACGCTGAAGAAAATGAGTGTGTGGGCACATCATTTTATTGCAGCCAAGCATATGATACTGCACATAGGAAGCAAAATAAGCAACGTGTGTGCTCCATGAACAGTGTGAAGGTGGTTAAGGGTGAAATTAAAAGCAAACCCCAATGTCTTATTGGAATTGAAGCAAAACATATTCACCCAATGCAGAAGTCATCAGGTTCAATCTAATAATAAGCAAATTTAGGACTGATCTAGAATTTTTTTCTTTACACAGAGTGACCAGCACATGGAAAGAATTCCGATTTTACTAATTAGAACCATTCAAGAAATAATTGGAAAGTGTGATGGGAGGCTGGGCTGCTGGCACTGTAGGGTTCTCTCTGATTGATGAATTAGAGAGGGACAATTCTCTTCCACAATTATCTTGTGATGTGGAATGGAGAAAATTAGAGGGAAGAATTATTTATGGGCAGTTTCCAATGCCTCCTGACAACCAGATAGGAGTGTGAAGGATTTTGTATTTTTCCAAGTAAAATTCTTAAACTAAGGAAGGGCTTGTTTTGATCAGGCTAGTTACCAGGATTGGTCCAGTTTATATCTTGGTTATACTATTTACAGCTGTGATGTCCACATCTGGGGTGGTGTAGGAATAAACTAGTTGCTTGGTGCGGTGATTGACTATTTCCTGGGACAAATCCACTTGGAACAGTTTATGCCAGCTCAATTTGAATCTTTAAATCCACCATCCAGATCTGTAGTGGGGACAGTGTGTGGGTGTTTTGTGCTCTGATGTAAAGTCAGGATAAATAAACATCAATAATTTACGTGGAACAGTTTGGAGCACATCGTACTTGTGAATCTATTCCAGACACAAAGCAGCACTTGCGTGAAAACGAGCTTCAGATTCCTGCTCTGCAGACTCCAAAGGCAGCACTGATTTTCTTCCTCTAGTAAACATGTAAGGGCCGATTTTAACCCTGCCCACCCAGTGAAAACCAGGCAGTTAAAATGGCTGTGGCCACTTATCTATCCCGCCGATCTATTGCCCTCCGTGGGCAGTAATTTTAACCTACCCTTTTAGGGGTCCTTTTTCAAATAGGCAGCATGAACACCAATGACATCAAATGGACCCAGCTGCAATTTTTAACCGAGGTCTACATGGATAACCCACCAGTCCAAACTGGCAACAGGAGGCGGCAGCACAGGAAGAGGACCCAAGTTAATTCAATTTAATTTTTTGTTGATACCATTGTGAGCCCAGGAGGAGTGGGAATCCTCCTTTGAGCCTCCCCAGGCCACTGCATGCTACCCCTCCTGTGCCCTCCGCCGACTCTCCCATCCACTTACCTGAGTTCCGAAGACTGAGATCTGTGTGCTCGGGTTACTGTCCCTCCTGCCTTTTGCCTACCAACTCTACCGAAATCCCTCAACTTTGAATTATAGTAAATCTCCCCTAAGGGGAAACACTGCTTGTATTTCTAGTCTCCTCACAAAATTGAGGTTCTTCATCTTTGGTTTCATTCTGATAAATCGCCTCGATACCGTCTCCAAGGCCTTGGCAATTGGATGAACTCCAGCCGAGGCATAACCAGTGTTCTGTAGAGGTTTGGCACAGCTTTCTTGCTTTTGTGCTCTATTCCTCTATTTATAAATCACTGAATCCACTATGCTTTTATCGCAGCCTTATTAAGTGGTCCTGCCGGCTTCAAAGATTTCTTTACATTAACTCTTCCAGGTGTCCCTACACCTCTTTTAATATTATGCCATTTTGCCTCTCCTTATTTTACAACACTGCACGCTCCTAATGTTTAATTTTTAATGTTTTAGATTAATGTTTTAGTATTTCATTATAGTTTTTCTCTTAGCAAAATGCATTTGCTCAGGCTGAGGTATAATACTGCGTATGTCAACCAAATGGCCATTCATCTTTGAGTCTCAGTGAGTGTAGGCAAGCTATTTGACTGCAGGGTACTGAGCCGGATCCAGCATCACCTGAGGCCCACAGCTGGAGATGGAGAGGCTTAGGTGGGTCTCCACGTTGCATGCAAATCATTATATTTCTTTCTCCCTTTGAGGCACAGAGACTCAGGCCCAAATTTTCGCCATGATGGAGAGCCTATCCGTCGTGGTGAAGATCCCAGAAATGGACGGATTTTCTAAGTCCTGGCCCCGACCCAGCATTTTCCAGCTTCGCAGGGGCGGGACTGGAGCCTGGGGTTCACAAATGCTCAAATTGTGGAGGCAGCTGGCCATTTAAATCATCAACTGCCTCCACTGAGGCCTAGCTGCATGATCCCGGAGTGCACAGAGCAGACCAGGTAAGAGAAGGTCTGAACTTGGTAGATTCATTTGGATAGCCAAGATACCCCTTTGGAGATGGTCCCAGGACACCTTTGGGAGATGTAAGGCCCCTTTTGGGATAGCTAAAATTGAACATGATTATGCACTTTTTACGCACAAATGTATTAGAACTGTCCAGCTGTCAAAGAAATGTCCAAGGATATTAGGCGAGTTGGCATGGAGGGGGGTAAGGGCAAAGGGTTAAGTGTGGGGAGCATGGGTTGGCATGAGTTGGCACTAAGTTGGCATAGGGGCTATGGGGGGCCATGGGGGTGGGAAGAGAGGCATAGGTTGGCCTAGGGAGTATCAGGGGCCATGGAGGGGTGGGTGGAGGGTTTAGGTTGGCATAGGTTGAGATGGATGGGACACAGGGACTCTGTGGGGTCAAGGGGTAAGGACTGAAGGAGCATTTTTTTGTTTTTTTTTAAATTTAGACAGAGCGCTGAAGCACAGGGGTAGGCCCAGCCCACCTCCGCACCCAGCAGCCTCCACATTCTTTCCGGGGTCACCTGCCCTGGCTCCTATTTCAGTCCACACCCCCACCAATTGAAAATCCGAGCATTTGTCAAGGCCGAGTTTGGGAAATCTCCTGGCTCTGTCCACCTGACCAGGGGATGAAAATCTGGGCCTCGGGTGTGAGTGATTTAGAAATTGAGAAGCTCAGAAAGAGCTTTTGAGGTCAGAAAGCCAGTGGGAAAGCTTTACAGAGTAGTGTAGGAAGCAATAGAAGGGCTGGGCGCTTGAAGAGATGGAGTAAAGCTTACAATATGGCAGTCCCAGCGCAGAGTTTGGTAGGAAGGAGTACGCAGCTTGAAACTTTCAGCATTTTTGTGTCCACATTCAACTGAGTGTAAATTAAACATGTGGCCTAAACAACCCTGGATCTTTGTGCATAAGTAAGATAAGCCAAAATTGCCTCAATCTTTTACACTTATTTATCGATCCCTCCACAAGAATGCATCTCTGCCCATAGTTTTTTTTTATTATTCATTCGTGGGATGTGAGTGTCGCTGGCTAGGCCAGCATTTATTGCCCATCCCTAATTGCCCTTGTTCAGAGGGCATTTTTTAAGAGCCAACCACATTGTTTGGGCCTGAACCCCAAGAAACAGAACTTTAAATGCGATTTTCCTGCATTTACACTTTCTCAGAGGCTCTCTTCAGATTACAACCAGATTTGAGCACAGCAAGTCATTTTTCTGCTGTTATAGTTACATTTTTTGAGTGGATTTGAAAGATTTATTCTCATGCAGTCCTGCTATGTTTCCTGTTTCCTTGAATGAATTTTGATGGGATTAGTACGAGTCACATTAAAAATTGAAACGCTTCCCCCAATAGAAGGCTTTGAAACATCCTGTGCCTGAGGTGAAAGAATGATGGCTGAACGAGTTGAAACTCTAACATTCATATTTAAAGATTAAACACATGTGTGAGTTCTGCACTTTCGGTGCACTCCAATTATGTTGCTTTACGGCCATTCTATATTCGGACATATTTCTGTCATATTTACGGGGAAGTCAAGCATTACTTGATGTCTGCAAAAATGACAGAGGAATGGGTGCAGAAATGAGGCATTTTTGAGTCTAACTTCTTGAGTGGGCACACATAAGAAACTCCAGGCTCATATTTTAGGTCCAGAACAGTTACTGCTAGAGGATAGAACTGAAAAGTAGGGAAGTTGTGTTAAACCTGTACTGAACCTTGGTTAGAACGCACTTAAGGTACTGTATGCAGTTCTGGCTGCCTTATTATAAAACCAACAACGAGGCATTGGAGAGGGTGCAAATAAGATTTACAGATGATACCAGAAACGTGCGGGTATACATATCAGAAAAGGATTCATAGGCTGGGTCTCCTCTCCCCTGAAAAAAGAAGGCTAAGGAGTGACCTAATGGAGGTCTTCAAAATGATGAAAGGTTTTGATCGAGTGGATACAGAGAGAATGCTTCCTCTTGTGGGGAAGAGCATAATGAGAGGCCATCAATGTAAGATAGTGACCAAGAAATCCAATAGGGATTATTCAAAGGTTGGCAAGAATGTTAAACTCACTACCATAGGAAGTGGTTGAAGTGAATAGTATAGATGTGAAGCCGACAGATGGTTATAATGATAGATTTAGATGCGAATAGAGGCTCGACTGGAGAACACCACCACATGGAATGGTTGGGCTGAATCACCCATTTCAGTGCCGTGCCTCCAACGTATTCTTACATGAAATTAAAATGATCCCTCCCTATCTCTAACCTTCTCCAGCCGCACAATCCTGAGATACCTGCGGCTCCACTAATTCGGGCCTCTTGAGAATCCCTGACTTTAATCCTTCCGACATCGGTGACCGTGCCTTCAGATGTCTAGGCCCAAAGCCTTAAAATTTCTTCCCTAAACCTCTCTGCATCTCTTTCCTCCTCTAAGGCACTCCTTAAAACCTATCTCAAGCTTTAGGCCATCTGCCCTAACATCTCATGTGCCCCCGTGTCCAATTTTGCTACATAATGCTCCAGTGAAACACCTTGGGATGTTTTATTAGTGATACAAGTTGCTGTTGCTGTGAAAAGCACAGAACCCTTTCCATTTCTTCTCACCCAACCCAGGCCGCTTTTAGGTGGAAACTCCAATCTAGGTTATACAAAAATATTGCCCCCCCAAGAAGGACTTCAAAGAATAGTAACAGCTTTACCCTAATACTGCTGGACGCTCCCTTTTGCATGATTCAAAAATATAGCTTTCAATGTTAATTCAACTTTTTTTTCTGCAGATGGCCAATTAATGAATAACTCCAGGCTTACAGAAATGTAGTCCTGAGTGCAGAATCACATAGGACACCATTTTTCACATCAACTTGAAGTCTTTCTGCCTCTAATTAGTTTTCCTATGCATCTTTCTAAACTTAA
The DNA here is from genome assembly GCF_964194155.1 of Cetorhinus maximus. NCBI lineage: Eukaryota > Metazoa > Chordata > Chondrichthyes > Lamniformes > Cetorhinidae > Cetorhinus > Cetorhinus maximus. The sequence continues at coordinate 28,619,032 of NC_135904.1, forward strand.
GAGACTTCATAGTTGAAAATTGAAATGTAGAGATTTCTGATTGATGCCAATTAACCCTAAGCACATAAGCAGCCCAGTACAAGGCTATTGTGAAAATATTATGCTTTTTTACTGAATCCATAGATATCATCACAACTGAGAAAGTTACTAAGCTCCAGGGAGATTGTGTTTCATTAGTAGATTGACATCGTGCAGCAGCCCAGCAGCTGGTCATCATGAGGCTATGTGGGCTAAATAAGCAAGAAATGCTAAGTCTTTGTGATGAGTTTAAGCAGGGGAGGGGGATTTAGAATCTGGCATTGTACAACATGACTTGTGACAATGCTGGATTCTAAACCCTCCTTCCTCCCCAAACTCATGACAGAGAATTAGTGCTTCTCGCTGTATATTTGTGCGTGTATGTATGCGTGTGTGTGGCCGAGCGTTTCCAGCCCTGTGGTGGGTGGACCCGCTGTGGGAGATTCGGTGGCCCAGCCCAAAATTCCCTTGGTTTGTTTTGCTCCTCTAAAGCGCTCCTTAAACCTAACTCTTTAGCCAAACTTTTCGCTTCGTTATTAATATCTCCCTACGTGGCTGGTCAAATTGTGATTGATAACACTCCGATGAAGTGCTTTAGGACATTTTACTGCGTTAAAGGCGCTTTGTAAACCTAAGCTCTTGTTGCTTCAGATTCCAGCAAGATTTTGGTCATCTGTGCTAATACCTCTTAATGGCTCAGTGTCAAATTTTGTTCGATAACTCTCCTGTGAAACTCCTTAGGCCGGTTTACTATATTGCTTGTGCAACATCCACTATTTGACCAGAACTTCCTCCACTTAAGTATTCAAAAGGCTAAGCCCACAAAGCCACCAAAACTGCATTCCCTGGCTACCGCTCCATCACTCTCTCTGGTTACTATCTGGGACTGAAGCACATGGCACACCACCTCAACATCCTATTTGACCCAGAACTGAGCTTCCGACCCCATATCCTCTCCACTAATACATCCGCCTTCATAATATTGCTTCACTCCTCCCCTGTCTCAGTCCACCCGCTGCTGAAACCCTCATTCGTGCTTTTGTTACCCCCAGACTTGATCATTCCTGCACTCTCAAGGTCAGTCTCCCATCTTCCAACATTCATAAAGTCCAGCTCATTCGAAACTCTGCTGCCTGTATCCTAACTCGCAGTAGATCCTGTTAACCCATCGCCACTGTGCTTGCCAATCTACATTGGATTCCAAATCACCAATTCCTTAAAATTAAACTCCTCATTCCAATGTTCAAATGCTTCCATGGCTTCATCCCTCCCTATCTCTGTAACCTTCTCGAGCCCTACAGCCCTCCGAGAGCTCAGAGTCCCTCCATTTCTGGCCTCTTGTGCATCCCAAATTTTCTTAGCGCCTCAATTGACGGTCTTGCCTTCGGCTGTCTAGGCCCTAAACTCATTTTTGTATTTCCTCATTTTTGCATTCGGGCCTCCCTCGATGTGAGGGTATAATTGAGAGCGCTTTCTTGGTGCAAACTCAAACTAAAAAATGTTAGAAATTCTGAGCAGGTCAGGCAGCATCTGTGGAGAGAGAAACTGAGTTAATGTTTCGGGTCGTTGACCTTTTGCTGGATGTTCCAATGAAAGCTCAATATTCTGAAATGGCCCAGCTTGTCACCAATTTAGGCCAACTTGGCAGGCAGGACCTGATTCCAGGATTCCCCCCTGAGCATTCCCATTTCCAGAATTTTTTCCAATGCAAAATAAGGGTTACAGGTAGCCAGTCTGCATGCAGCACACTCACCCTTGCCAGCTCCATTGCAGGGGTTGGGCAGTTCAAACCCTTATTTACACCCCCTCCTTCTCATTTTGATGGAGTCGGGTCCATTCCATAAGTAGACTGGTTCGTGAAATCCCAGAGAAGTAGTGAGCCACAGGGCATCCTTAGTCCCAAGTGCGAAACCAAAAAAAAAAATACCAGCTGCCTGCTCCAGGGATTCTTTGATTTACAGGCTATTTGAGCGGAAATAAAAAGAAAACTATTCTTTCAGTTTCAATGGAGCCCATTGTCTGGAGCTGTAATGGTTTGTTTTGCCAGCTGAGCCTATTATAAACACTTGGCTGAGTTTCAAAAGCTGTGGTCCACTTATCTCAACAGGAGGTTGTGTACACAGTTTGATTCTCAGTTCTACCAGGTTTTTAAAGGATTATCCGTGTTTTGTGGTTTGTGAATAGATGTTTGTTTGTTTTTACAACTGAATGACCACTGAAGGGGATTTACATTTTTTCATTGGGTCTGGACAGCTCTATTAGATTGTTAGAAGTTATTGTAATGTACATTTCAAAGCCTTCCCATTGCTATTAAATGGCTCCTGAGCTCTGTCCATTGTGAATACCGGGGGAGTGGCTATGGAGGGTATAATGGAACATCATGGAGGGGGCATGGGAGTTATGAAAGAGCAGGTAGGGGGTTATGGGGAGACACAGTGCATGGCGGTATGAGGGGGCATGGTGATCTGAGGGGGCATAGTGGTCATGCAGAGAGGGTGTGGGGGTGAGGAGGTGAGAGTTTGAAGGTCTGGCCTTCATCATTACAATTGGGCCAATGTCCCAGTAAACAGGTGGGCATTCTATCTTGCCAGCCTCATCATCCACTGGCTTCTCTTGCCACCTTGGGCCTGCCTCGGGAGGCAGAGGGTGGGGTCCCCTTAATGGAGGTGGGATTGTGGGTCTGGAATTTTCCCAGCCTATGCTTCCCATCTCCTTGGCGAAAATGCAGCTCATTAACTCCGATTCTCTTTCCATGGATGATGACTGAGCTGCTGAGTATTTTCAGCATTTTCTATTTTCATTTCAGATTTACACCATCCACAGTTGATATCCTATGGTTGGAAGAAGTTTCATAGCATTCACAGGTTTTAAAAGAATATCAATTCTAAAAGAATACTTCAGTTTCTCTAAATATTTCTAAATATATTATTGATGCTATTAAAGTGTCAGCTGTGGTTCAGTTGGTAGTATGCTTGCCCCCAGTCATAGGACTCAGGATTCAAGTCCCACTCAAGGCTAATGCTCAGTGCAGTACTGATGGAGTGCTGCACTGTTGATGGGTGCCACCTTTTGAAGGAGAAGCTAAACAAGGCCCCATCTGCTTGCTTTGGTGGATGTAAAAGATCCAATGACACTGTTTCAAAGAGCAAGAGGGTAATGCCTGGTGTCCTGCCCAGTATGTATCTCACAATCAAGCTCAAAGCAGATCATCTCATCATTATCACACTGCCATTTGTGGGAGCTTGCTGTGCACATATTGGCTGCCACGTTTCCTGCATGACAACAGTGACTCTCTTGACAAAGTACTTCATTGGCTGTAAAGCAATTTAAGATGTCCAGTGGTTATGATAAGCACTATATAAATGCAAGTCTTTTTTTCTTAATTTTAAAAAAAAGAGGAAAATTAAGCTTATTCCTTAAAACTGATCATGTGCAATCCATATTATCATCAGGTGAGATGACAATCCATTCAGTATCAATGGATAATAACCTACACAATCTCCTAGTAAATAAGTGCAGAGAATACTTCAATGATAATGCTGGATAATATCTTCCCATAATCTCCAAAGACAATCAAGCAAAATTTCAAATATGAAACCACACCATGCTTCATGTCATTCAAACTTGAATGGTTCCACATGTAATACTCCCATGCTGTAAGAAATATTAGTTATGCTATCATTTTCCTAAACCCAACAGACCTATTCATCAAGAACAATGGTGTGGGTTGCACTTCCTATGAAATCTGGACAAACTTGACCTTTCAAAGAAAAAACAAGCAAGTGTTTATCTAGCATAATTTCAATGAATTCTATATTCAGGCTTCTTATCCCATATCAGTTCTGGAATAAGCTGAACAATGATTATGCATGTAAAGTCTTACCACTTGAACACACTGCCTGAAGTGGATTCAATGGTGACATTCTAAAGGGATTAGACATATACTTGAAAAGGAAAAATTTGGAGAGCTACAGGGTAGAAAAACAGGAATGGGACTAATCAGATAGAGCGAGTGACAGGGGGAGTGCAGGGGTTTGGGGGGGTGTGGTGGTGGGTGCAGGGAATCAGCCAAGGATTATACTAAGGTCTGCTGCCCAATTGGTTAAACTTTTCAATCAACATTCAAGTGTGAAACCAGTGTTGTGGATCAACCACCCAATGAAGGTTGGCCAAAGTTACTTTTTTCACTTTACTTGTTTGGGGTCAGGGGCTGATCCTGGGCTGACAAAAAGATTCCAGAACAGTCAACCTATGTGAGCAACACCCAAGGTTGTGTTCCCCTCCTCTCTGCGCTCCCCACCCCCCACCGCTGTCTGACTTATGTCTGGTTCTATTTGGAAGATGGGACAGTGTTCTACGCACCCCTAACCTGTGGGCTGCCTCAGGCCAATCCAGTCTAGCACCAGGCTGTAGGTAGATGAGACACAAGCCTCAAAATGTCTTGGGCCTTGCAGTGGTTGTCCACCTCAAGTTAACAATGACCCCCTCTTTACACATTAGTTGGAACAGTTCAGACTTGCAACCTCAAGGAACAAGGCAGCAGCAACTGACTGATATTACTGGAAATTATCCTGTAGGTTAATGATTATAGACACAAGGAAATGAAGATCATTGGTGACGTTTTTCTGAAGCTCAATGATTAACATGTACCAATGGTATGATGGAATCTTTGGTGCAAAAGCCCATGCCAAGGGAGCCACAGAAGATTGAGCCCATGATTTCACATCAACACCATGAAGCACACAGGATTGTCAAAACTATACCAATGATCTCAAAACTGTCACACAACTTATAATGAACGATAAACAATGCCCCATAATGCACCAAGGAGACACAAACAGCCAGAAAATGGAATCAACCTAAATATTTATGTTGCCAACCAAGGAGACAGACCACTGCAAATTGAATACAATCAGACAAAATTTTAATATGTTCTTCTACACAATAGAAGTCACCTGAAAGCAGTGTTTGTAAGTTAATATCTTGCTTACTCCACTCCTTGATGTCATTTTGTGAATTCAAACAAAGGAAATGCTTTGTCCATATTTTTCCACTGAGGGTAGCGCATGGATCAGATGAACAACAGCAGCACAGGGTTCAATTCCCGTTCCGACTCGGGGCCTTTGCCCGTGCCTTAGTCGTAGTAAAAAATCATGGTAATTTGCTTTAGTTGAGCAATTGCCAAGGCCCTGCAGAGAACGCAAGATGAAGTTTGGTTGCTCTGCAGTTGTTCTGGGTACATGTGCCAGAGCAGGTTGGCAACCTGGTCAACCAGATCACACTGCGGTATAAATAACCTTCCTCCTCACACTTCCAACATGTTGCTATTGAGTCCTCTGAAGGCTGTTTGGAGGAGGTTGTTAGCTCAGTAATAAATTCTGTGACTGAGGTATAATATCTCTCCAGGGAAACCTTAATTATATAGAATCTAAAGCACAGAAACAGGTCATTTTGGCCAACTGGACAATGCCAGTGTTCATACTCCACACAAGCCTCTTCCACCTTGTATTTATATCTCTCCATCCCATTCCCATTCCCTCTCATGTACACATCAAGCCTTAAACGTGCCATTTTTATCTGTTTCAGTTATATTCTGCAGCTCATATACAAATATCATTTGTTCCATTCATAGACTTTGGTCAGAATCTTCTGCCGTTGCAGGAGTTGAGGAAGGAGGCAGGCAGGCCTGAAAATTGGAGGGGTTGGCATTGGGACTGATACCTGACACTTTCCCACCTCCACTGGGAGTAAGTTCTGGGCAGGAGGGCCCATAGTCAACTTTCCTGCCCTGCCTCTACTTGAGTCCCAAGTAATGACCATTTAAAGGCCTCTTCCTGTTTCTGCTGCTGTCTTCCAAGCTCCAGGTGGGCCACTGACAGCCACCCCCCACCCTTGCTGCTGACTCCCACCTCCTCAGGAGCCCCCACCCCCCTAGACATTCCCCGGGACACGGACACACACACATGCCCACAGACACAGACACAGACACACATGGACACTGCCCCCTCCCCCTCACCAAGTCACACCGACACGCGCACACACACACACATCACCCCCCCTCGAGACGCGCACACACACACACCACCCCTCCCGAGACACAAACACACACCACAACCCCTCCCGAGACAGACACACACACACACCGCCCCCCCCCCTCAGTCAGTCAGTCAGTCACACACACACACACACATGTTGTTCCCATTTATAACTCCTTTGATTAACCAATTAAACTAAATTAACAAAACGAGGGCAAATTAAAAGGCAGCTTCTTAATACAAATGTCCGCATTTATCTGCTCTATTAATAATGAAACCAAATAAACTAAATTAAGAAAACAAGGGACAAATTAAGAAACAGCCCCTTAAAGGGATACTGCAAAAGGAAAGACTAAATCTTAAAGAAGACTTACAAAACTCAAATTAAACCACACTGAAGGGGGCCAACAAAGTAACCCAGTCCTCGTGGTGCCCACCAGGCACAGAAGGCCTCGTTCGAGTCAGCGGATACCACGTGCTCCTTCTCCAGGGTCACCCGGCCATGAATGTAGCCGCAGAAGAGGGGCAGACAGTTGGGACAGACCTTGGCCAGGCCCAGGAGCAGGTTTACGAGGAGGTCCATCCTCCATCCCCGCAGGGTTGTCCCCGTTTATAACTCTTTTGATTAACCAATTAAACTAAATCAACAAAGCTTGGGACAGATTAAAAGGCAGCCTTTAATGGGATACTGAAAATGTCTCCAATTATAACTCTTTTGAGCCAACCAAATAAACTAAATTAAAAAAATCAGGGGCCAAAGTAAAAGGTAGCCCCTTAAAGGGAAACTACAAAAGCAAAAGACAAAATGCAAAGGAAACTTGCCAACTTTAAATCAAAATGTGATTAAAGGGGCCAATAAAACACCCCAGTCCCTGCAGTGCCCACCGAGCATGGGGTACACCCAGCCAGGAACATAGCCATGGAAAAGAGGCAACCAGTCAGGCCAGATGACCACCCCCCTCGATCACCCGCTGGCTGGGCCTCGGCCAGGATCAAGATTATGAGGAGGTCCATCTTCCATCCCCACCCCTCTCGCCACCGGGCTGTCCCCATTTATAATTCTTTTGATTAACCAATTAAACTAGATTAACGAAATGAGGGACAAATTAAAAGGCAGCCTCTTAATAGGATACTGCAAATGTCCCCACTTATAGCTCTTTTGAAGCCAACCTAGTAAACTAAATCAACAAAATGAGGGATAAAGTAAACACAGCCCCTAAGTTAGGTTAGCTGTAAAACCAAAGACAAAGTTTAAAGAAAACTTACAAACGTCAAATCAAAATGTGATTAAAGGGGTTGATAAAGCACCCCAACCCCCCCACTGGTGTCCACCAGGCACGGAAGGCCTTAACGGTGCCGGGAGACACCGCGTGCTCCCTTTCCAGGGACAGCCAGCCGCGAACGTAGCCGCAGAAAAGGGCCAAACAGTCGGGTGGGACAACCCCCTTGATCGCCTGCTTCTCCCCATTTATAGGTGTACCAATACCCATCACCAGTTAAATATTACAATTGCCTTACCAATGTAATAGCCATCAAACCTTTACAATTTAGTTGCCATTTCAAGGCTATGGGCCAAGTGCTGGTAAATGGGGTTAGGTAGATAGGTCAAGTGTTTCTCACGTGTCGGTGCAGACTCGATGGGCCTCTTCTGCACTGTGTGATTCTGCGATTCTGTGATTCATTTAACAACGTGATTGCCATTGGACCTTAATAATGTGATCAATAAGACATTGACAAACGGGACACCTGCCGAAAATGGAAAATTCTGCTCTTAGTTTTGGAACACAAGTCTTCGTGACGTATACGTTGGCGAAACAATGGCTGGAAATTTCCTCAGAGATGGGACGTAGTTATCCCAGTCCTCCAACTCATGCTTTCTTTGAGCGCCAACAGTGTTAAATTTACCCTTCCGCTTGCTGCCTCCACATTTAGTTTGTCAGACATTCTATCTGCCACATGCAGACCCTGGAAAGGCTGGTGCACGTTTTAAAATTATGTGCTGCCCTATAAATTATTAAAGGCTGCAAGAATTTTTTTTATCCCTTTATCCCCCTCCCCCCAACACGGTTTGCCCCGCTGTGAATAATTAATTAGGCCAAACTTAGGAAGGGCCTGGAAGTTGGGCCCAGCAGGCAATTGGCAGTCATTGTGATAGTTGCTGCTCTCAGGAGCTGCTGCTTTAGCACTGGGCTCAGAAAAAAGAACCCAGCCCTTTGATATAGAAAGAAAACACATAATTACTCAGCTGGAATTTTATTCGCTGCCTTTTTAATCAACCAAAGCAATTCACTATCATTAAAACGGTGCGGACAAAAAGGTTGGAGAGCATGTAGAAGCCCTTGTTTTTTTCTTCAAGTGACCCAGTTAGCTGTCAGACGGTATGAAGGGACGGCACAGGCATATAATCATTAGTGGAGCGCAATAAATATTCCCGCGAGGTCAATTATTATTTTTCGTTCATTGGACTTCAGCGTTGGGGGGAGATATTATTACAAAACTTTTGTGTTTCATGTAAAGTGAAGTGATTTTGCCAGGTGCCGGACTAGCCGGCAGTGAGCACAGTCGCAGAGATGAAGCTATGACACTGCAGGCCTGATGTCTTGGGAGTGGAGCCTTGTAAACTGATCTCCACCTGTAAAATAATACTTTAGGTCCTGTTTGTTCCAACTGCAGGTCACGTGGGATCCAACCCTTTGTGTAGTGGGACTCATTCCAAGGCATCACCGTGATAATAGAAAAACAACCAGAGGTTGGGGGGGTGTTGGGGAGGGTGTTGGGGAGCAGAGTTGGGCAGATGCTATTTTTATTTCTCCATTTGGAGCAGAATGTGGAAAAATGGATTGAACAGGTAGTGGCCAGGAGCTCAACTGCCAGAAACAAAATGGCAGCCTAATGTGTTCACCGAAAATGCTGCCAACCTCTTTTCAACACCGTTTGTCATCATCGGTGCTCACCATCGAGAGGCATGAGAAGCCAAGCAGTGCTTGAGTCTGTATTAGGCACAGGTTGGACCATTAATGCCATCCTATTGTCACTACAGTGCTGCCGCAGAAGGAGAGATTTTGCAGGTGCAAGAAGATGAAGTAAATTTAACATCTATCTGTTTGCATGAGTGTCTTTGAGGATGTGTCTATCTGTCTATATAAAGTTGATTGCCTGAAAGAATAACTTCTTAACTGAAGGAAAGAAATTGCCTTTCATATCCTCAGGACATCCCAAAGTGCTTCCCAACCAATGGATCCCCGTTGTCATGTAGGCCAACATGGCAGCCATGTTTGTGCTGAGGAAGATCCCACAGATGGCAGATGAGATAATTGACCAGTTAATCTGCTTTTGGTGGTGTTGTTTGAGGGAAGAATGTTTATCAAAACACATTGAAGATCTAGCCCTGGCCATCTTTGCATAGCCCCAAGTGATCTTCACCATCAGCCTGAGTAGGCCTCGTCCAATAATCAAAGTAAAAATATAATACAAAAAAGGGAGCTGAGAAGGACTGGCAATGTTAAAAAGATGGTTGCAACAGGAAAGCTGAGTCTTTAATAAGATCGACCTTAATCCGGTGTGCTGCAGCTGAAAGGTTTATGTAATCTTTGAAGTTGTGAGGCCTGCTTGTAGGGGCTTTGACCGACGGCCAGAATATTGTAATTTGATCATTTTTATGCCTCCCAATACAATTACTCTGGTTTGAATTTTCATCTCAGAGCATAAAACAGTACAATCAGCATTTAAATTACATATTATTGGTAGCAACGTGTCCTTTACAACATGAAAAATGAAAACTGCCCTGTGGCAAAATCCAACTGCAGCAAGTGAAGTCTAACAATTATCTGTTTCAACCTGTTGAAAACAGTATATGAACGGAAAAATAACACTCAGCTACCAAATTGAAAAGACATTTACATTTTGAAGGAGCATCATTTTAAAATGTTTGAATGATATTGTCATGGTAGGTGGATGATTTTAAGGTTTATGGACCTCTTTGAAAAGGAAGAGGTAAATCATCCAAAACTCTGTTGCCTGTATCCCGAAGCACACTAAGTCTCATTCAGCTAACATCCCTGTACTCATTGACCTACATCGGTGCCCAGTCCAGCCAAGGCTTCAAATTCAAAGTTATCATCAAATCTCTGTGCTCACCTCTCCCCATATCAGTAACCTCCTCCAATCCTACAACCCTCTGAGATTGCAGAATTTCTCCACATCGGGCTGCTTGTGCATCCCTGATTTCTCTCACCCCTTTCTGGCCATGCCTTCAGATGTCTAGACCCTAAAAATCTCAGAAAATTTATAATGCAGAAGGAGGCCATTCGGCCCATCGAGTCTGCATTGGCTCTCTGAAAGAGCATTCCACCTAGCCCCACTCCCCTGCCTTATTCCCGCAATCTTACACATTCTTTCTTTTCAGGTAGCAAATCCAATTCCTTTTTGAATATCTCAAACGAACCTGCCTCCACCACTCTCTCAGGAAGTTCGTTCCTGACTCCAACCACTCACTGGGTGAAAAATATTTTCCTCACATCACTTTTATTTCTTTTGGCCAAATATTTTGAATCTGTGCCTTTTAGTTCTTGATGCTCCCTTGAGTGGGAATTGTTTCATGCTATTTTCCCTATTCATACCCCTCAGGATCTTGAATACCTCTATCAAGTCTCCTCTCAGCCTTCTTTTCTCCAAGGAAAACTATCCCAACCTCTCCAATCTATCCCCATAGCTACAGTTCTTCATCCCTGGAGTCATTATTGTGAATCTCCTCTGTACGCTCTCCAATTCCTTCACATTCTTCCTCAAGTATGGCAACCAGAACCAGATGCTGTACTCCAGATGAGGCCTAACTAGTGTCTTATATAAGTTCAACATGGCCTCCTTACTCTTGTACTCAATGCCTCTGTTAATAAAGCCTAAGATACTATTTACTTTATTAACTGTTCTCTCAACATGCCCTGCCTGCTTCACTGACACCATCAATGTACACCTACACCAAGGTCCCTCTGTTCATGAACCTCCTTTAGATTTTCTCCCTTTATTTTATACTGTCTCTCCATATTCTTCCTGTCAAAATGAATCACTTCATACTTCTCTGCATTGAACTTCATCTGCCACTTGTCTGCCCAATCCACCAACATGTCTGTGTCCTTTCGAATTCAAGACTATCCTCATCATAGTTTCCAATCTTCGTATCATCTGAAAATTTTGAAATCATGCCCTGAACACCACAGTCTAGGCTATTAATATATATCAGGAAGAGCAAGAGTCCCAACACTGACCCTTGGGGAACTATAGTACAAACCTTCCTCCAATCTGAAAAACATCCATTAACCACTACTCTTTGTTTCCTGTCACTCAGTCAATTTCTCATCTAAGTGCCTATTCTCCCTTTTATTCCATGAGATAGAATTTTGCTCACAAGTCTGTTGTGTGGCACTGTATCAGATGCCTGGAATTCTCTCTTTATAACTGTCTCTGGTTTCCCATCTGTCACTCTCTCTCTCTATCTCTCTCTCTCTATCTCTCTCTCCTTGCTTTCTTCATGTTCAGCCTTTGAGTCAAAGATGGCCATGTTCATCATCTGGGGTGTTTGGTAGGGTTCCAGCTGATACATAGGTGACTGCTGAGGCCGATCTATGCCTGGAAGGTTCTGCTGAAATTTTTTATATTTGTTCATGGGATGTGGGCATTTCTGGCTGGGCCAGCATTTATTGCCCATCCCTAGTTGCCATTGAGAAGGGGGTTGTGTGCTGCCTTCTTGAACTGTTGCAGTCCATATTGTGTAGCATCACCCACAGTGCTGTTAGGAAAGGAGTTCCAGGATTTTGACCCAGCGACTGTGAAGGAACAGCGATAAAGTTCCAAGTCAGGATGGTGTATATCTTTGGGGGGGAACTTGCAGATTGTTGTGTTCCCATGCATCTGCTGTCCTTGTCCTTCTAGGAGGTAGAGGTTGTGGATTTAGAGGGTGCTGTTAAAGGAGCCTTGGTGAGTTGCTGCAATGCATCTTGAAGATGGTAAACACTGCTGTTACTGTGTCAGTGGTGGAGGAAGTGAATGTTGAAGGTGGTGGATGGGGTGCCAATCAAGCAGTTGATTTGTCCTGGATGGTGTCCATCTTTTTGAGTGTTGTTGGAGCTGCACTCATCCAGGCAAATGGAGAGTATTCCATCACACTCCTGGCCTGTGCCTTGTTGATGGTGGACAGGATTTGGGGAGTCAGGAGGTGAGCAGCAGGATTCCTAGCCCCTGACCTGCTCTTGTAGCCACAGTATTTATATGACTGGACCAGTTCAGTTTCTGGTCAATAGTAACCCCCAGGATGTTGTCAGTGGGGGATTAAGCAATGGTAATGCCATTGAATGTCATGGGCAGATGGTTGGATTCTATCTTGTTGGAGATGGTCATTACCTGGCACTTCTGTGGCACGAATGTTACTTGCCACTTATCAGCCCAAGCCTGAATATTGTCAATGTCTTATGGCATATGGACATGGACTGCTTTTGTACCTGAGGAGTCATGAATGGTGCTGAACATTGTGTAATCACCCATAAACATCTGACCTTATGATGGAAGAAAGGTCGTTGATGAAGCAGATGAAGATGGTTTGGCCTAGGACACGACTCTGAGGAACTCGTGCAGTGATGTCCTGGGACTGGGATGATTGACCTCCAACAACCACAACCATCTTCCTTTGAACTAAGTATGACGCCAACCAGTGGAGAGTTTTCCCCGATTCCCAATGACTTCAGTTTTGCTAGTGCTCCTTGGTGCAACACTCGGTCAAATGCTGCCTTGATGTCAAGGGCAGTCACTCTCACCTCACCTCTGGGGTTCAGCTCTTTTGTCCATGATTGAATCAAGTCTGTATCTAGGTCAGGAGCTGAGTGGCCATGGCGAAACCCAAACTGAGCATCAGTGAGCAGCTTATTGCTGAGTAGGTGTTGCTTGATAGCACTGTTGACCGCACCTTCCACACTTTACTGATGGTCGAGTGTAGACTGAGGGTTGGATTTGTCCTGTTTTTTGTGTACAGGACATGCCTGGGCAATTTTCCATATTGCCAGGAAGCTGCCAATGGTGTAGCTGCACTGGAACAGCCTGGCTAGGAGCGTGGCAAGTTCTGGAGCATAAGTCTTCAGTACAATTGCTGGAATATTGTCAGGGCCCATAGCCTTTGCAGTATCCAGTGCCTTCAGCCATTTCTTGATATCATGTGGAGTGAATCAAATTGGCTGAAGACTGTCATCTGTGATGTTGAGGACCTCAGGAGGAGGCTGAGATAGATCATCCACTTGGAACTTCTGGCTGCAAATACTTCAGCCTTGTATTTTACCTTAATGTGCTGGGCTACCCCACCATTGAGGATAGGGATATTTGTGGAGCCTCCTCCCCCAGTGAAGTGTTTAATAGAGTCATAGAGTCATTGAGGTCTACAGCACAGAAAAGGGCCCTTTGGCCCATCGAGTCTGCACCGGTTAAACAAGTACCTAACTATTCTAATCCCATTTTCCAGCACTAGGCCCATAGACTTGTGTGCCATGGCATCACAAGTGCACATCCAAATACTTCTTAAATGTTATGAGGGTTTCTGCCTCTACCACCCTTTCAGACAGTGAGTTCCAGATTCCCACCACCCTCTGGATGAAAAGTTTCTTCCTCACATCCCCTCTAAACCTCCTGCCGCTTACCTTAAATCTATGCCCCCTGGTTATTGATCCCTCCACCAAGGGGAAAAGTTCCTTCCTGTCTACCCTATCTATGCCCCTCAGAATTTTATGCACCTCAATCATGTCCCCCCTCAATCTCCTCTGCTCCAGGGAAAATAGCCCTAGTCTATCCAATCTCTCTTCATAACTAAAACTCTCCAGCCCAGGCAACATCCTGGTAAATCTCTGCACTCTGTCCAGTGCAATGACATCCTTCCTATAATGCGGATTCCAGAACTGCACGCAATACTCTAGCTGTGGTCTAACCAGCGTTTTATACAGTTCCAGCATAACCTCCCTGCTCTTATATTCTATGCCTCGGCCAATAAAGGCAAGCATCCCATATGCCTTCTCCACCTGTCCTGCTACCTTAAGGGACCAGTGAACATGCACACCAAGGTCCCTCTGATTCTTGGTACTTCCCAGGGTCCTACCATTCATCGTGTATTCCTATGCCTTGTTTGTCCTGCCCAAGTGCATCACCTCACATTTATCCAGATTAAATTTCATTTGCCACAGATCAGCCCATCTGACCAGCCCATCTATATCCTCCTGTAATCTAAGACTATCCTCCTCATTATTTACCACCCCACCAATTTTTGTGTCAACCATGAACTTACTGATCCACCCTCCAAATTCAAGTCTAAATTGTTTATATATACCACAAACAGCAAGGGACCCAGCACCAATCCCTGTGGAACCCCACTGGACACAGGCATCCAGTCACAAAAACATCCCTCGACCATCACCCTCCGCTTCCTGCCGCTCAGCCAATTCTGGATCCAATTTGCCAAATTGCCTTGGATCCCATGGGCTCTTACCTTTGTTATCAGTCTCCCATGCAGGACCTTATCAAAAGCCTTGCTGAACCATAGAACACTACAGCACAGAAAACAGGCCATTCGGCCCTTCTAGTCTGTGCCGAAATATTATTATGCTAGTCCCATTGATCTGCACCTAGTCCATAACCCTCCAGACCTCTCCCATCCATGTATCTATCTAATTTATTCTTAAAACTTACCACATTTATCACGTCAGATGGCAGCTCGTTCCACACTCTCACCACTCTCTGAGTGAAGAAGTTCCCCCTAATGTTCCCCCTAAACCTTTCCCCTTTCACCCTAAAGCCATGTCCTCTCGTGTTTATTTCTCCTAATCTAAGTGGAAAGAGCCTTTACTCTATCTATACCCCTCACAATTTTGTAAACTTCTATCAAATCTCCCCTCATTCTTCTACGCTCTAAGGAATAAAGTCCTAACCTGTTTAATCTTTCCCTGTAACTCAACTCCTTAAGACCCGGCAACATCCTAGTAAAAAAGTCCAAGTAGACTACGTCAAATGCATTGCCCTCATCTACACACCTGGTTGCCTCTTCAAAAAATTCAAATGGTCCACCACAACTCATGACTGGATGTGGTAGGACTGCAAAGCTTAGATCTGATCCGTTGGCTGTGGTATTGCTTAGTTCTGTCTATTGCATGCTGCTTCTGCTGTTTGCCATGTAAGTAGTCCTGCGTTATAGCTTCACCAGGCTGACATCTCATTTTTAGGTATGCCTGGTGCTGCTCTTGGCATGTCCTCCTGCACTCTTCATTGAAACTAGGGTTAATCCCCAGGCTTGATGGTAATGATAGAGTGGGGGATATGCAGGGGCATGAGGTTACAGATTGTGGGTGTATACAACTCTGCTCTATGATGGCCCACAGCACCTTCATGGTTACCCAGTCTTGAGTTTCTAGGTCTGTTCAAAACCTATCACATCTAGCACAATGCCACACAACACAATGGAGGGTATCCTCAATGCGAAGATGGGATTTGGTCTCCACAAGGACAATGTGGTGGTCACTCCTACCAATGCTGTCGTAGACATATACATCTGCGACACATTGAGTGAAGATGAGGTCACCACCTGCTGCAGACCCAGTCTAGCAGTTATGTCCTTTAGGGCTCAGCCAGCTCAGTCAATAGTGGTGCTACAGAGCCACTCTAGGTGAGGGACATTAAAGTCCCCCACCCAGAGTTTATTCTGTGACCTTGCCATCCCCAGTGCTTCCTCCAGGTAGTGTTCAACATTGAGGAGTACTGATTCATCAGCTGAGGGGGCAGTAGGTGATAGTCAGCAGGAGGTTTCCTTGCCCGTGTTTGACCTCATGCCATGAGACTTCATGGGGTCCAGAGTCAATGCTGAGGACTCCCAGGGCAACTCCCTCCTGATTGTACACCACTGTGCTGCCATCTCTGTTAGGTATGTTCTGTTGGTGGGATAGGTCATACCCAGGGATGGGGATGGTGATGTAAGAACATAAAAGCATAGAACATAAGAAGTAGGAGCAGGAGTAGACCATTTGGCCCTTTGAATCCGCTCCACCATTCAATGAGATCATGGCTAATCTTCTACTTCAACACCATTTTCCTGCACTATCCCTGTATCCCTTGATGTTTTTAATATGTAGAAATCTATCAACCTTAGTCTTGAACATACTCAATGACTAAGCCTCCACAGCCCTCTGGGGCAGTGAATTCCAGATTCACCAAACTCTGAGTGAAGAAATTCCTCCTCATCCCAGTCCTAAATGGCCTGCCCCTTATTCTGAGACTGTGTCCCCTGGTTCTTGGCACCCCTATCCAGGGGAAACATCCTTCCTGCCTCTACCCTGTCAAGCCCTATAAGAATTTTGTATATTTGAATGAGATCACCTCCCATTCTTCTAAACTCCAGAGAACAAAGGCCCAGTCTATTTAATCTTTCCTCCCAGGACAATCCCTCCATCCTAGGAATTAGTTTTATGAACTTTAGTTGCACTCTCTCCAAGGCAAGTATATCTTTCCTTAGGTAAGGGGACCAAAACTGCACACACCACCCCAGGTGTGGTCTCACCGAAGCTCTATATAATTACAGTAAGACATCTTTACTCCTATGCTCAAATCCTCTTGTAATAAAGGCCAACATATCATTTGCCTGGTTTGCTGTACCTGCATGTTAGCTTTCACTGACTCATGATCAAGTCCCTTTGAAGTTCAACACTTCCCAACCTCTCACAATTTAAGAAATACTCTGCATTTCTGTTTTTCCTATCAAAGTGGATAACCTCACATTTTTCCAAATTGTATTCCATCGGCCAAATTTTTGACCACTCGCTTAGCCTCTCCAAATCCCCTTGAAGGGCCTTTGCAGACGGATGAGTTTTGGACGAGATGCTGGCTCGGGATTTCTCTCAGCCTATGTTTACTCTCTGCTTCTGACAGGCACTTGCTTTGGAAGGAGGCTGCACCATTTTTTATTTGGTTGAGTTGGGTGCAGTTTCTCCCAGGACTCGAAGTCAACATCAAAACTCCTAAGTAAAACATTCAGAGTGTCCTTGTAGCGCTTCCTTTGACCCCCATGAGAGTGCAGCCCAGACTCGAGCTCTCCATAGAAGATTCACTTTGCTAAGTGAGTGACAGGCATTCTGGCTACATGACCAGCCCGGCTCAGTTGTGACTGTCTCAATACGATGTGGATGTTTGGCATGCCAGCTCGGGTGAGCACTTCAGCACCTGGCATCCTGCCCTGCATCTGATCTTCTGAAGCTTCTAAGTGCAGCTCAAGTGAAAGTAGTTGAGCTTCTTGGCATGATGCTGGTACACAGTCCAAGTGTTGCATCTATAGAGCAGAGTGGGCAGGACTATTGCTCTGTAGACTTTCAGTTTGGTGGGCAGACTTACTCCGCTTCATCCCCTGACCGATGTTTGAAGCCTGCCGAAGACTGCACTTGCTTTGGCAATTCTTGCATTACCTTGTCGTCAATATAGACAGCTCGAGAGGGAGAGCGTGTAGCTGAGATAAGTGAACTTATCCACTGCTGACAGGTTCTGGCCAAGGACTGTAATCTTAGGCTTGAGATAGGGCTTTTGTGGAACAGGCTGGTCCATTACTTCAGTTTTCTTCATGCTGCTCATAGGGCAGAAGTTGTCGCATGCGTTGGGGAACAAGTCCATTGCTTGTCCAGCTGAACCGGTAGCTGGTTCACAGTCGCTGACAAACAGGAAATCACAAACCACGTCCTCGGAGGCCTTGGCCTTTTCCTGGAGTCATCTGAGGTTGAGCAGCTTCTCATCCATGCACTATCTGATTTCAATGCCAGGATCACCACCATGAAAGGCAACAAAGAGCACGGCAGAGAAAAGCATGTTGAAGAAGGTTGGCGCTTGCATGCAGCCCCATTTAACTCCATTAGTGACTGGGAATGAGTCAGGAGACTCACCACCATCTAGGACACGCGAGCATGATATCATGGAACTGTTGAACCATTGTGATGAATTTCTCGGGGCAGCTGAATTTCTCCATTACCTTCCAAAGGCCTTAAGGCTGACTGTGTCAAGGGCTTAGGTCAGGTCAATGAATGTGGTGTTGGCATCCATGCTCTGTTCTTGGCATTTCTTCTGGAGCTCCAAACTCCAAACACCAAACACCATACCAGTGGTTCCTTTTCTGAAGCCACACTGACTCTCTGGTAAAAGATCCTGCTCAAAATGTTGCATTAAGCGGTTCAGAAGGATTCTGGTGGAGATTTTGCCGGCAATAGTGAGGGGTGAGATTTTTCCATGATTGTGTAAGGTGATCCATTTGTACAGGTGGGCGATGGAGGCATCTTTGTATTCTTGCAGAACAGTCCCTTGGTCTCACAGACACTGAGAGAGTTCAGTGAGCTTCTAGACCAGGCACTGAACTCCAGGCTTGTAGGCATCAGCTGGGATAGCGTCAGCTCCTGGAGCTTTGCTGCTGGCAAGGAGTTTTGCATTCATCGTTTCTAATAGCGTGGGAGGGTCATCGAGAGAGCAGTTGATGGCAACCTGTGGCATCCTATTGATTGCTTCTTCATTGATGGTTGAAGGCCGATTGAGAATGTGGTTAAAGTGCTGTGCCAACCTTTCCAGAATTTGAGCTTTTTTCTGTCAGCAGTGTTGACCCATTGGTCCTTAAACCTACCTCTTTGACCAAGCTTTTGGCCACCTGCCCTAACATCTTTTTATGTGGGGTGATAACTTCCAGCGAAGCGCTCTGGGACATTTTACTACTTTAAAGGGGCTGTATATATGCAAGTTGTTGTTGTAGTAATACCTTTACATTGCAGTATAGAACCATAGAACCATAGAACACTACAGCACAGAAAACAGGCCGTTCGGCCCTTCTAGTCTGTGCCGAAATATTATTCCACTAATCCCATTGACCTGCACCCAGTCCATAACCCTCCAGACCTCTCCCATCCATGTATCTATCCAATTTATTCTTAAAACTTACCACATTTACCACGTCAGATGGCAGCTCGTTCCACACTCTCACCACTCTCTGAGTGAAGAAGTTCCCCCTAATGTTCCCCCTAAACCTTTCCCCTTTCACCCTAAAGCCATGTCCTCTCGTGTTTATCTCTCCTAATCTAACTGGAAAGAGCCTACTCGCATTTACTCTGTCTATAACCCTCATAATTTTGTAAACTTCTATCAAATCTCCCCTCATCCTTCTCCGCTCCAAGGAATAAAGTCCTAGCCTGTTTAATCGTTCCCTGTAACTCAACTCCTTAAGACCCGGCAACATCCTAGTAAATCTTCTCTGCACTCTCTCAATCTTACTGATATCCTTCCTGTAGTTAGGCAACCAGAGCTGCACACAAGACTCCAAAGTTGGCCTCACCAATGTTTTATATAACCTCACCATAACACCACAACTCCTATACTCAGTACTTTGATTTATGAAGGCCAGTATGCCAAAAGCTTTCTTTACAACCCTGTCTACCTGTGACGCCACTTTCAGGGAATTATGTATCTGAATTCCCAGATCCCTTTGTTCCTCCGCACTCCTCAGTGCCCTATCATTTACTGTGTATGTCCTACCTTGGTTTGTCCTTCCAAAATGCAACACCTCACACTTTTCTGCATTAAATTCCATCTGCCATTTTCTGGCCCATTTTTCCAGTTGGTCCAGATCCCTCTGCAAGCTTTGAAAGCCTTCCTTGCTGTCCACAATGCCTCCAATCTTAGTGTCATCAGCAAACTTGCTGATCCAATTTACCACATTATCATCCAAATCATTGATATAGACAACAAACAACAATGGTCCCAGCACAGATCCCTGAGGCACACCACTAGTCACAGACCTCCAGTTTGAGAAGCAATCATCCGCTACCACTCTCTGTCTTCAAATGTTCAAATAAATTTAACTAATTACTGAATGAAGGTTTTTAGTTTCTCTTCTTTGCTTTGAGTGAGTTCACATAGTCTGGACATCACACTGTAAAGGTCTACACACGCCTCTGATTTGTTATCTTTGATAGTAATATGCCTACATTAATAACATAAACATAAACAGGACAAGAAAGACCTTTTTTCCCCTCCCCCAAAATCACTTTGCCAGGATGATTGCCTCAATATGTAGACTTACAGAATTTCTTGTTTCAGGCAACGAGTGCCTGTATTTCAAATGTCTAACAATACCAATAGTTCGCGATACCTTTTGACCTGATTTGTTGGAGATTAGGAGTATTAATTCATGTTTGTCTTTAGCGAACAGGCATCATGCTGTCAGCCTTTATTTTGACTTGCAGCAAAGTTTTGGGCATTACTTGTCTTATTCCATAAAAGAAAGGCATCCATTATAATCAAAACACTTGGAAAATAATACTAGTCATGACCAATTTTAATATATGTATTAATAAACCATAACATAACGAATAACTGGATAGAAGTAGAATAGGATGTGGGTGTTCAAGACTAATTTACAACCGTTGATGACAATGATTTTAACAGCGTCGACCTGACAGGAACAATATGGTTTCTGGTTTGGCACCCAATTGTACATCCTGCCTGGCATTATGCTCGAAGTCAATGGAGATTCCTGTTAAACACGGTGTAAAATAGGCAACAAAAGGAACCCAGCCCTTCCCGTCCGATGGTTTAGATTAAAATGACTGCTAGCGGATTACTTCACAGGTCAGTACGAAAGGAAAATAAATGAGTAAAGAATTTGGTATCACAAAAGGCAAAATAATGCAGGTGCTGAGAAGCTGAGATATGAACAGAAAGAGCAAGAAACAATCAGAGGGTCAGACAGCAACTGTGAAGAGTAAAACAGAGCTAACGTTTCGGGTCTGTGACCTTTCACCAGAACAATATGGTATCAAACAGTCTGGCACTTTTCCAGTGAAATGTGTGGGAAGCAACCAGGGAACTCCAGAGGGCAATAGGACATAGAACCTATCAATTTTAATCTTCATAAATATTTTTCATTTTGCTAGACTTTTGAATATTTGATTTCTAAGGCAACATACAGGCACCCATCGCAACCCCGCACCCCCCAACCCCCCACAGCCCCCGCCCCATTCTGAGTTGACTGGAAAAATGTTTGGTGGAATTTATTGAAATGATTGTTTGTTTCCAAATCGAGAGTACCTACGACTAAAAGCTAGAAACATCGAGATCCAAAGTGATTTAGAAGTCCATATATGCAGACTGCACCATTCCTAGGGCTTTTATAGGGAGGTGGTGGCGTAGAGGTAATGTCACTGGGCTAGTAATCCAGAGGCCCAGGCTAATGTGCTGGGAACATGGGTTCAAATCTTATCACGGCTGCTGGTGAAATTTAAATTCAATTAATAAATCTGGAATATAAAAGCTAGTCTCATTAATGATTATCATGTGGCCATGAAACCCATCTAATTCGCTGCTGTCCTTCAGGGAAGGAAATCTGCCATCCTTACCCGGTCTGGCCTACATGAGGCCCTGCTAAGCCACGCAGTTGTGGAAGGAACAAATTTGTGCCTTTAGGTCACCGAAGTAGTACTTCAGCACATGCCACACCGCTGCCTGCAGATGACTGAAACTTTTTACAAGTATGGAAAAGCCCACAAAACCTATAGAATGGCAGCAACAGCCAGTAGAAATAAACCAGAAACGGACCTGTACGTAATTGATGGTCACTTTAAATAACGCTACAAGTGGGGTGGGGGGGGTCCTTCATGCTGCGTAACATTTTTTCCAAAAATATACTTTCTTCATAAAATTTGTAAATGTACATTACAAAACAGTTTAAATTTGGCAGTACATAAATTGCAATGCTGACCAGTTTTCTTCAATACAGTACAAGAGGTGTCTCACTACACTTCCCCTTACAGGTTATACTTACAGTATACATTTACATTTCATGTTAAATATTCTCTGGTGCGTACAGCCCAAGGGGTTTTATGCAGTTTCCAGCCATGCTATAATGGGAGGGCCTTACACAGTTGCCTTTCTCCATTGACAGCTGGTTTAAGCTTTACTGGATCCTTCTGCATGTAGTCCTGGACCTTGCAACATGCCAGTCTGCAACACTGAAAGACCAGCAAGTTTCAGGCAGACAAAAGAGTGTCTGTCACTGAGCTGCTGGTCCTCCAGCAGCAGTTGGTGTTTATCTTGGTGTGCGTCCCTTGGGAACAGCACGGAGAGCACAGAGTCCTCCGTTACCGAGCTGCTCAGGATGAACCTCGACCGAAACCACTGCATCTCTCTCCAGACCTTCTTAGCAAAGGCACATTTCAGAAGGAGGTGGACGATCGTCTCTTCCTCACCGCTTGAAGGGAAGCGTGCGCAGGGAGTGAAGCTCCGATTGGGCAGGGAGGATCTGTTGTGGAGCACCCTTCTCACCATCAGCCAAGCTATGGCGTTGGTGTTTGATTTAAAGTTCTGGTGATGAGGCATTCTGCCAAATGACTTTGAATTTCTGCTCAGGGAACCATCCAACAGGCTCCACCATCTCCTTTACACACAGGGCTTCAATGCATGCAGCCCACTGCCTCGTCAATTTGTGGACAAAGGTGTTTTTTTGCATGGTGTTGGTATGGCACGATCCAACTGAATGGAGCGTTCCGGGGGAATATGGTCAGAACCATCCTTTGCAACACACCAGAAACAGCTAGAATCTCAGCACACAGTGACACTTGGGGGTTACGTGCCGAGGGTCTATGCACAGTTTTGATGCAGTCACACACAAAGGTGTCCATCAGGTTGGTAGGGACGTTGGATACGTTTTTCAACCTTCATCTAGAGGTCTGTACGTTGTGTCCCTGAAGACATGGTCCATTTTCGATCTCCAGGTAAAGTTGAATATGGCTCAGGTGATCGCCACAGAGAAGGAGTGGGGTATGGGCCAGATGTGTATCACATAGAGCAACACTGAGAGTGTCTTGCATCTGATTATCAGGTTCCTACCCGCAATGAACAGGGAGTGTCACTTCCACATGCCGAGCTACTGGCTATACGCTTCTCAACTGTATAAGGTTAAGAGAGGGTGTAGGCTGGAGCATGCAGCCAGTGGACATTAGATGTGCATGTAATTCTTGATATATACAGCATCCAGCACCCTTCCTATCGTAAGTGTGATTGCATCCGCAGGAATCATTTTGGAAGCTTAACAGGGCTTATACGGCCCATAAAACAGGTGTTACTTAGCCTAATTTCACCCCCCTGATGCTTGACATAGTGATTCTTATCTTAGGATTCAAATTGGCCTTGTCCCTCTCTATCTCTGTAATATCTCCCAGCCCTAATACCCTCCAAGATTGCTACACCCCTCCAATTGTGGCCTTTTACACACCCCTGGTTTTCATCATTCCACTGTTGATGGCCGTGCTTTCATCTGCCAATGGCATTAAGCCCTGAAATTCACTCCGTAATTCACTCTGCCTATCCTCCTTCTTTTAAGAAGCTCTGTAAAACCCACCACTTTGACCAAGCCTCTGGCCCTCCGACTAACTCCTCAATGGCTCAACATCAACTTTTGACACTCCTGTGAAGCGTCTTGGGACGTTTTATGACGTTAAAGGTGCTAAATAAATGTTATTGTGTTGCAGTGCGCTGGGAAGCAAAACCAAAGGGGTGGTATTGGCAGCCAGAGGCGTGTGTAATCAGAGTGAAAAGAAAACATCCATCTTAAAAAACTGAGGAAACTCAGGTGTAAGTGTGTTATACATATAACTTCCTCATCCTTTAACACCGTGATTCCTGCGCCCAAACACATTCCAACTTTTTATAAGGTTCTGCCTCCAGGTTCAGGGGACGTACAATCCAATTTTCTGCAATTCAACGAGTTCAAGTCTGGTGTAAAATTAAGGCTGGAATTTTATATACAGGAGGAAAGAAAGTTATTTCTCTGGGGTCTAACTGTGGTCCTTTGAGCGATCTTTAAATTTATCCTCACTGAGACCTGCTCTGTATTTTCTATTTCACTGAATGCATTTTTATGGCACCAGAGCAAACCACATTAAAAATAGAAAAGCTTCTATAATTGCATTTTCTTAAACACGCTGTGCCTAATGCGTATAAATGATAGATGGCTCGAAATTTTAATTTGCATTCTTTACAGGGAATATATGGTGTACATTTGACACTCTCCCTGGGGCTCTAATTGCTAACACTGTTTTTTACTTTCATGCAAACATGCCCCATCACTCAGCTGAACATGGGCACAGGAAGCAATACAGGTTGCCCCTGCTGCACATCTACATGACAGTGAGGTCCGAGGCCCAAAACCCTGTGCTCCTCAGACCTCCCGATTTGAGCGTGGGCGATGTGTCCAAAAATGGACGCTGCTGAATTCCTAAGCCGAGGTCCATGCAATGTAAGGAGCGGTATCTCAAAATGCATTGACACGTTGATCGGAAATGTTAGAGGGGCTTCAGGTGATTGTGCTGGAATAATGCTGACCATTTTCCCAATAATATGGACTGAACAGCCTTTATCAGAATGTGTACAGTCAACAGCCAGTCTGAAAGCTGACAGCATTGATAGTTGTCCCCAGTAGCAATTATGTTGGTTCTCCTGTGTTTGCTGGCAGCCAAAATGAACAGTCACCAAACAGAGGCAGGAGCAGGCAGCAAGACATCATGCTTTAGTTTCCCAGTAAGCTTGCAGCTGTTATGGGCAATTCTGACCTTTTACTTAAAAAAATGGGTTTGGATATTTTTGAATATTGCTGAACGAAAGAAGGAACTTGCGTTTACATAGGGCTGCTCACGACCTCAGGAAAACCCAAAGAAATTTTAATGTGGTTCGTTCCTGTGCCATAAAATTGCATTCAGCAAAACGGAAAATACAGAGCAGGTCTCAGTGAGGATAAATTTAAAAGATCATTCGAAGGATCACAGTTAGACCCCAGAGAACTTTCTTTCTTTCCTCCTGTAGATAAAATTCCGGCCTTAATTTTACACCAGGTGTGAGTTCGCTGCATTGCAAAAAATTTGATGGTACATCCCCTGAACCTGGAGGCAGAACCATTGTAATGAGCTGGAATGTCTTTGAGCGCAGGAATTAATAGATGGTGAAAAGAATGGCCTCAGGACAGCCAATGAAATACACTTGAAGCATAGTTACCATTGTAATTTAGGACAATGCAGCAACCAATTTGCACGCAGCAAACTCCCATGATGCAAAGAACAGATTATCTGTTATAATGATGTTGGTTGAGTGATCAATATTTTCCAGGACCATGGAGGGTTCCACTGCTCTTCTTCAAATAGTTCCATGAGTTCACCTGACAGGACAGACGGAGCCTCGGTTTAATGTCTCATTTGAAAGGCAAAAGTTCCGACAATGCAGCACTCCTTCAGTTCTGCACAGGAGTGTCAGCCTGGCTTTTTTGCACTCCAGTCACACCAGTGGCCTGGGTTTTACCTTGGGTGGTGAAGCTCATTTTAGATTTATTAAAGTTGCAGTACAGTCTGCTCCCGATTAGCACAAAATAAACCTATTCTGCAATGAGGTAAATTAAGAGAAGTTAAGTGACACAGCAAAGAGGGAACTTAGCAGCTAAAATATGGAATGACAAAGTAAGTTGAATTAAGTGACTGGGATTGTAACGTGTGCAGCAGATAAAACATCATTTAAAGGGGGAGACAGTTGCATAGTCACTCGGCTAGTAATCTAGAGGCCCAGGCAATGCTCTTGGGACATGGGGAAGAATTTTTCCCATGCAGGAGTGAGCAGGGGCAGGCACGGAGCTGATCGCCGCCCGCGATCGGCTGCGCGCCGCCATTTTACACAGGCGGGCCAATTAAAGCCCGCCCAGTGTAACGCGCAGCCAGTAGCGCTCAGTGCTACCTGTGAGGGCAGGGGGGGAGGAGGGAGCGTTGGGGCCTGCGTGTGAAAAAGCGCAGCAATCTCCCCGAGGCACGGAACTTTTTAATAAATGAAGTAAAATTGTATTTAAACATGTCCCCTCATGTCACATGATCTGGAACACGTTTGTGAAGTTTGGAAAATTTATTTTTTTATTTTATAAAAGCCTCCGGCATGTGCCCGCCGAACAAAATATCGAGGTTACGCGCAATGACGTCTGGACGAACACCCGACGTCACCCCGTGCGCCATTTTATGCGTCGGTGTGTCAGGCCCACCCCCGCACGCCAACCGGAAGATTCAGCCCATGGGTTCAAATTCCACCATGGCAGCTGTTAATTAATAAATCTGGAATATAAAGCTATCATTGATTGTCATAAAAAACCAATCTGGTTCATTAATGTCCTTTAGGGAAGAAAATCTGCCATCCTTACCTGGCCAGGAGACTCCAGATCCACAGCAATGTGGTTGACTCTAACTGCCCTCTGAATTGGCCCAATAAGCCATTTTCAGTTCAAGGGCAATTTGGGTTAAGTAACAAACACAGGATTTTCCAGTGATGACATATCCTGTAAAGAATTTTAAAAAAAACTTGGAGCCGTATTCCCAGATGGGAGAACAATGCCATTAAGCTTGAATCAAAGGAATCATCAACTGACTCCCAACTTTACATGATGATGCTTCTTTAACCCTATACACAAAGACTGGACCCTGTATTAATACCGCTGCGGGCTAAATTGGATAATCAGGGCTGAAGCCATCAAAGATGATGGTATTGCCAAACCCAATCCTCCTTCTCACATCACACTTCTCCTCATCCCTCACTCTCTTTTGATTTGTAAGCTGCAACTTGTAAGCATGTACCTCTTATTTCCCCCGATCCCCTCACCACAACCTTACCCTTGTGCTTTTTCCCTTTTAGAGGCCCAAGGGGTGCAACCTGACCAGGCAGTGGAGAACTAGTAAGAAGAGAGTGATGGTGAAGACACAACACCGTCACTCGATTTCACACCCACAGCCAGCAGCTCAGATACTGACTCTGCACATACCTCAATGGATAGATTAGAGGCAGGATCTGCACGTGGTGAGACACATGGCATGAGTGGACATGGCAGCTAGGGCAGGGGACAAGGAGTGCACAGGTGCCAGCTTGCCGGCAAATGAGGTTGCACATGGGGTCCGCTGCAGAGAACTCAGATGAGGACATCGATGGACAGCCTAGAGTAGAACATTTATGGGTATGCATGATAAAAGCTTGTGACAGCTCCTGTGGCTAATGTGAAGGAGCATGGAGGAGTCCAGCAACAGCGTTTCACAGGTCTTTGGGAGAGTTGGAGCCAATCCTCTCCAAAGTGGAAGTGGTGGCCAACTCATTCGCAAATACCCTTTGTCGCCCAGTTTAATCACTCTCCGAAACAGAAACAAAAATTAATGGAAAAACTCAGCAGGTCTGACAGCTTCTGTGGAGAGAAAGACAGAGTTAACGTTTCGAGTCCATATGACTCTTCATCAGAACTGGAATTGAGTTCTGATGAAGAGTCATACAGACTCGAAATGTTAACTCTGCCTTTCTCTCCACAGATGCTGTCAGACCTGCTGAGTTTTTCCAGCAATTTTTGTTTTTGTTTCAGATTTCCAGCATCCGCAGTATTTTGCTTTTATAATCACTCTCTAGTTTGCTGTAGTGGTTCAAGTGCAGCAGGCACAGTGGCTTGCCACAGGATGATGGCATCATGACTGCTGCCAGGATAATGGGCATTGACCTGCTTATGGTCACACACCAGCTAGAAATTGAGGGAGCGGAACACATTTTTATTCCAGGTACAGGAGAAAGTTAACAGCGGCGATTTGTATGCAGTCATTGGCACCCTGTACTATGGGAAGCCTACAATCCTAGATAAGCCAACTGCTTGCTCCACCTGCTTCTCTCTGGCTAGAGAGAATGAAACAAGGTTAGCTCTCAATGAATAGAGAGCCTCAGCGACAGCCCTTATGCAATGGTTGGGCAGCAAACTGTGAGATGTTGTAAATATTTCCAGCTGCAGTTTGGAAAGAGCCAGATGCATGAAAGTTCACCACCACAGTCACCTTCACAGCCACAGGCAATGCCGTCCTTGCCCTGCTTTGAGGTTGCATTGTGGAGGTAGCAGGTGGTAGATAGGACATCCTTACAGAAGCGCAGACATCTCACACATTAGTCCTCACTGAGATTCAGGTTGACGACTTGTTCTCTGAACATTCTGGCTGATATATGACCTCCTGTTGAGAGCCCTCCTCCCCATCCTCCCCCACTCTCTTCTAGCGACTTGACCTGCTGTGTGTGGCCTCCGTTCATTCTGTTAGACATGCTCAATGCCAAGAGGAAGCTCTATAGGCAACAAGTGCCTGGAACGAATTGGTTAGTGCCTTTGAGTCAGCAAAAAAGTACTTCAGCACCTGCTCATTCTCCTAGTCACGAGGAGAATTGTTAATAATTCATAGTTCCATGTCTGGGGGCAACTGATTTGTGCAGAAGCCTTGAAGTCAGAAGAAATCTTTTCAGCACCTTCTACACCACTCCCTGTGGACATTTGCAACTTGAAACATCAATGGAAAGCACCAAACACTTGTATAATCATAGCAACAACCAGAAAAATCAATCAGCAACTAACCTGCGAGTAATTAATGATCCCTGTAGATAGGCACTGATGGGGGTTTTGTTCCTGCTGTTGAACGCACATTGAGCTGTGTGAACTTTGAGCTCCTAAATAGCACTGCTGGTGTCAAATCAGTGATGAACGTTGATTGTTATCTTGATATGTTTGTTCTGCATATTCCCAGCAGACTAGCAGTCACTGGGTACACACTAATCCCTGCATCAATATGGCATCTGCCATGATTCGCCCTACAGCAGGCACGATTTGGAGCCCTTGGGGGCACTCATAGCACCCAAAAATGAGCCCAATTTCTTGTCTTTGACTTAAACTGGTTTGAAGTTGGTATATCAAAATCCATCAGGGCAATTGGCTGGTGCTGCTGTCCAGACGCCAACAAAGTCTCAGTAAAGAAGCAAATTCAAGTTGTCGCCTTCTTTCATGGGACGCGGGCATTGCTGGCAAGGCCAGCATTTGCTGCCCATTCTTAATTACCTTGAACTGAGTGGCTTGCTAGGCCATTTCAGAGGGCAGTTAAGAGTCAACCACATAGCTGTGGGTCTGGAGTCACATGGAGGCCAGACCAGGTTAAGGATGGCAGATTTCCTTCTCTAAAGGGCATTAGTGAACCAGGTGGGTTGTTACAACAATCAACAATAGTTACCATTAGCTTTCAATTCCAGATATTTTTAAATTAATTAATTGAGTTTAAATTCTACCAGCTGCCATGGTGGGATTTGAACCTGTGGCCAGGATTTTCCAGCTCCACTGCCGTCGGGCATCATGGCGGGCAGGCGGTGGGGGTTACTGCATGGCGAGAAGGCCAAAAATCAATTTTACGCCATCATGAAACCCCAGTTTGTGACTGTCCGCTCCACCCGTCAATGGCGGTCCGTATTTCCCACCACCGGGAGTCAGGAACATCATTTTAATACATTTGCATCTTAATTATAAGCTCTGCTCACCAGAATTATCGCACTACATTAAACATACCACCCATGTCAGTGTGACTTCGGAACAACGTGCTTCACGACCGACGTTATAAGGGCGTTCACCTGGCGACCTGAACTTTGAGGGGAACTCAGGGGTGAGCGCACACAATCTCGCACAGCGCTCATGAACATCACCCGTAGGACATCAAGGAAGAGGCTCTGCACATTCGTGGCAGGCACAGGCAAGTTGCTTATTTCCCGGCTGCTTTCAATGCAGTGCTGTAGCAAGGGCTCCAGTGCGGGTCAGACCAGGGTTGGGGGGGTGGGGGGGACGGTGTTGGGGGTGTGTGTTGGGGGGTAGGGGGTTGGCAGGATGGAGGCAAGACTCAAGTACATACCAGGGTGGGGTGGTGAGGGAAGCAGCCACGCACTTGGAAAATCTTGTCAAAAGTGAGCATTCTTCCTCAGCTGAGACCGTTCTGCTGCAGATCCATTGACATTCTTGGAGTTGGGCCTCTGAAGCTTTTCTGCCCACTCAAGCAACGCAAAAGCATGAAAGTGCCACCAAATCCTTCAGAACTTTTCACCCCTCGGGCGCAGGCTGCAAATTAATGTGTGTTTTAGCACAGCAGAGCAATTGGCCGACTGGGCAAGTTGTACAAACCTCTTGTGAAAGGTGACCATGGCTCAGTCACTGGTGGAGGCGCTCACAGCCCCTTGCAACGTCATTTTATGGTTCGGACTAGTATCTATTATGGCTCAAGCTAACAGCACAGCCTTGCAGTGTGGGTTAGGAGAATGCCTGTGCCTGAGCTGAGAGCACAGTATGCAGTCCAGTGGCTGAAGCTGTCACCGGTTGGTAAAGTGGAGTGGGGCAGAGGTGGGTCAGACAGCCAATGAGTACACTACACGTTGGCCATCCAAGTGGTGGTCAGCACTCTCCGGCATACATGAAGGGGCCTTCAAAATTAAGCAAGAAAGGACGAGAACATCAGGATCATGGAACCTGATGATTTAGCGGTATGTCTCATTGTTTACAGGGAGAAGAGAAGAAGAAGAAGAGAGCGGCAAAAGCGCCTGGCTCAGCAAAGGGAGGAGCACCTCCCTCAGGATGAAGGGTTGGCAGGGCCTGCTGCACATGCAACTGAAGATCCACATTGAGCTGTCGCTCATAGGCGCCTCACTAGACCCAGGGTCTATAGACAGCGCCTGTCATTCTTGCAGGTGACTGAGAAGCAGTGTCACCGAAGACTGTGCATGTCTAGAGAACTGGTCGATCACATATGCCACTTGCTGCAGGCACCACGGGGACATGGGGGGCATTCACTGCCAATGGCCATGAAAGCGACCTCGGCGATCAAATTTTACGCCAATGGCTCCTTCCAGGGCTCCACAAGTGACCTGTACAGGATCTCACAAGCCCCCAAGCACAGGTGTATACAGCAGGTCACGGACGCCATCTTCCATTGACAGAAATTTGTACATTTCACTCAAATCAGGAAAGCCAGGAAACAAGAGCATTGGGATTTGTGCAGATCTCTGGTTTCCTGCAGGTGCAGGGTGCCATCGACTGCTCATGTGATGCTTAGATCTCCATCAAGCATCAACTACGTCAGCCGCAAGGACTCACTGAATGCTCAGCTGGTGTGCAACCACCACAAACACATCTTACAGATCTGCATACGGTTCCCAGGGAGTGTCCGCGACTCCAACATCCTTAGCAAGTCTTATAACCCTGACATCTTCCAAGGCCCAGAGAGGCCTCAGGGTTGGCTCCTTGGGGAAAAAGGCTACCTTGCAAAGTACGTGGCTGATGATACCCGTGCGGCGGCCTCAGACTGCAACAGAGCGACGGTGTAACGAGGCTCATGCCACAACCCGGTCTTTGGTGGAGCAAACGATAGACATTTTGAAAATGAGCTTCCCCTGCCTCGACAGGTCTGGTGGAGCACTGTAATACAGCCCACCGAGGGTGTCGCGCATCATCGTCGCTTGCTGTGCGCTCCACAACCTGGCAATGCAATGGGGGGAGGATCTGACTGAGGAGCAGTGGAGGAGCTACACGTATCTTCTGATGGGGAGGACGTTGAAGGGGATTAAGATGGTGAGGTCCTTGAAGGTGAGGATGCCAGCGATGAGGCCATCGCACTGGCCAGACGAGGCAGGCATGCTCGGGAGGCCCTCACAGCCACAAGATTTGTGGAGGATGATGACGAGATACAGTGACGACAATCCTGACATCCTCACCTTGCATCTGTGAACATTTGACTCCTGTGTGGCTGATGGCAGTGCACATACCCTCAGTGCTCAGGCTCCTGTCATAGGGATGCAGCGGAGGCCCTAATAGTTGCTAGATTCCAGGAGGATGATTATGCAATGAGGACACTCCATAAAGCCTCACATAGCCTCTGTGAGTATCTGACTCCTGTCTAGCTGAGGGCAGCTCGCTTGTGCTCTGTGATCAGGATCTTATCACGGAGACGCAGCCGAGAAACTTTAAATGCACCTGATCCTTCGTCAGCCACCAGCACCCAACCCCTTCAGGAGCAGAGCGCCACTGGTCACAGATGCTGATGAGATGGGGACCAGCCCCATCTTAAAGGTGCTGAGAGCACACAGAGAGAATGATGGAACTCTGTGACACCTCCCCACAACATTCTGGCAGCAATGACAAGCACCATTGAAGTGCAGGAGTCATTAATGTGTCCAGTGAGTGTGAAGTTGGACCATCACTTTGGTCTGAAGATTACACACTGCACAGGGAAGAGGCCCTGGACTGAGACACCTGCCTTTATCTTGCACAGGGACCAAGGTTTCACATCTGAGTGATACATCAGCATAACAAGGAGCCATAGGCAAGGAGATATTCTTGGGAGTTAATTGACAATAGTGAACATTAAGTACAAGTGATTAACATCCGTGCCCAGGCTACATCTTCATAATCTTCCTAACCCTGCCGCTACGTCTAAGTGCTACCCGGCATCCACAGTGGAGGTGGAGGCAGCCTGCTGACCTGGATGGGCGTCCTCTGGAGGGCTGAGACCTGGAGGGGGCCCTGCCTGCTTTTGGGGTCCTGCTGTGTGGCAGTGGCACTCTCCCCGGCCTGTGGAGCTGGAGCTGCTGGGGTCACAGGAAGAGGGAATTCAGATGGGCCGGACACTCCCGGAGTCACCTGGGTGGATGGCCCCATGCACCTGCTGATCTTCCTCCCTATGGGTGCCCGAGGCTGACTCCTTGAGGAGAAAGGGAAGCTGGAGTGAGATCGAGCTACCCCACACCCCTCTTGTATTTTCACTGTTGGAGACCAGCTATGGTGTCAGCGAAGGAGTTCAGCCCACACAGCAGTGCAGGACCAATGTCCTGGACCAAGGTCTCCATAGCAGCTGCTATCCTACCAGTGCTGACCTCGGTTATTTGGCATGCCAGCGCTATCACCTCAGAATGAGGGCAGACGGATTCCTCCAGCATGCCTTGCAATCTAAGGAGTGTAGCGGACATCCCTTCCTGATGTTCTCGAGTTTGCCTTTGCAGCTCCAGCAACTGAGGTATGACCGAGTCCAGAGGCTCCTCATCAGGTTTCTGGCACCCAACAGTCCTCCGAGTGCCGGAAACCTGGGAAGCCCCTGCTGTGGATCAGACAGTGCGATATGCTCACCAGATTGTGACCCCAAGGTTACTCTAGAACTAGGTTCCGCCAAGATGTGCGTCTCTGCGCTGGTGGAGGGGGTGGGTGAGGGCTGCGACAGGACTCCAATTAGGGTGTCATTAGGTTTTTCTTCCGAGGTGTCTTTGGGGCTTGAGTCGAGCACCTGGCTCATGGACCCCCTCGGCTGCTTCCCAGATGTGCCTGTGAAAGCCAGGGGAGATAATTAGTGCAGGGCAGTGACCTGTGAAAGAGGACACATCATTCACAGTATGTATGTCTGATGGATGTTGCACTGCTGGACCCTCACATGGTTGATCACCGCCAACCTCACCAGCAGCACAGGAACGGTCCAGATCCTCACCGGCCAGCTGGATGACTCCATTTTCAATTTGAGGACCTTGATTTCAGGCATTCCTCCACCAATCTGTGACTTCTCCCTGTTGTTGTGTGTCAGCTTGTCTTGCATGAGCACAGATGGAGAAAGTGTAAGCAGGACACCTGCTAGGCCAGATGATAAGGATACCTGGCCTGTGCGGGTGGTGAGTGGTGCCATGGACAGGATGAGTACATGACCCGCAGGGCAGATGAAGGTGTGTGTGAGAGAATGAACAGTGATGTCCCTTGAACTGTCAGTGAGTCAGATCCCTGTGATGTGTGATGGGCTTGTAAGTGTGTGAGTTGAGAGTGTGAGAAGAGTGACTTACACTGGCGAACGGAGGAGATCATTCATCCTCCTTCGGCACTGGGCAGCTGTCTTCTTTTGCAGAGCTTTGGCATCTGACAACTGCTGCCACCATGCTGGATTGGTGACCTTGCTTGTTGGTCTTCTCCCAGAGCTGGGGTAGAGGACTTCATGTCAGGTGCATGTCATACAGCATGCAGTATGCGCCGAGGGAGGCGTTGCTAAATTTGGGGGCAGCATGTTTCCTCCCTTTGGCAGCCATGACTTTGTAGCAGCTTCTGATCCCTTAGAGAGCGCTGGCTCTGTGCAGGAGCCTTTAAATATGGCACCTGGATTACTGAAGGCCTGAGGTGACGGCGGAGCAGGTGAATCAGAGGCCTCCCTGCTAGCGATCCAGCGTGTTTCCCAGGAATGCATTATTAATAAGGCAGGGCACACCGGGAATGGGATGGTGCGAAAAGCCGCCATTGCGACCGGCAAGTAAAACGTCCATTTTCCCACCCGCTAACGCACTTTGTGCAAGTCTGGGATGATTCCGCCCTGTGTCTCCAGGACATTAGCCTGGGCCTCTGGATTATTGGTCCAGTGATATTACCACTATGCCACCACCTCCCCAGTGGTACTGCCTACTGTGGTATTGATAATGAAGGCCCCTGGTTTAATCTATGCTCTGTACTGAGTTAACTCCGCTGAGGTTCCCAGTGTCCCTAAGATTAGGGAAGAGAGCAAGTGACTCTTGCTCTATTCACTGGTCACTGTTCAGTGACCACCGCCCTTCTTTACAAAAGTCTGCCTCTGTGATCAGCAGTTCAGCTTGTAGAAAGGTGAGGTGCTGCAGGTGCCGGGAATCGGAAATAAAAACAGAAAATGCTGGAAATACTCAGCGGGTCTGACAGCATCAGTAGAGAGAAAAACAACTACGTTTCAGGTCAGCAACTTTTCTTCAGAACTGGGAAAAGTTAGAGAGGTTTTGAGCAAGTGAAAAGAAGGGACGGTGGGAAAAAGAACAAAAGGGAAGTTCTATGATAGGGTGGAGGACAAGAGAGATTAAATGCCAAAGGGTTCATGGTGCTAGGTTAATTGGAGTGGTAAGTGGACAAGTAAAGAAACAAATGATGTGAAAACACATATATGTGTCGTTGCTGTCCAAAGGCTAAGTAAAGAAAATAAGAGAGAAATGAGAGAGACAAAAACCCAGCAAAGAAACATGAAACAAAATGGAGTCAGAGGTTATGATCTAAAATTGTGGAACTCAACGTTGAGACCTGACGGCTATAATGTGTTGAGTCGAAAGATGAGGTGCTGTTCCTTGAGATGAGGTTGTACTTGGCTATGATGCCCCAATGCCTTGTCCA
The DNA here is from genome assembly GCF_964194155.1 of Cetorhinus maximus. Lineage (NCBI taxonomy): Eukaryota > Metazoa > Chordata > Chondrichthyes > Lamniformes > Cetorhinidae > Cetorhinus > Cetorhinus maximus. The sequence continues at coordinate 28,654,153 of NC_135904.1, forward strand.
ACATGGGCAAATGGAAATGGTTGCTTTTGGCAAAGTAGCAGAGGTCTGCTGATTTCCTGGAAGCAAAGCCAGTGTATATCATGTCATCATGGAGTGGAATATTATTCGAACCCAGTGAATAGAGCAACAATACTTTAGGCATTTCTCCAGCTTTTCTGGCAGCCTTCCCGAATTGGATTATGTTACACACTCTCACAGAGCCTTGCAAAAGATAATAAAACATAAACAACAAATACCTGATGCAAATACCCTCAACCCAGTCTTAGGCAAGGAATGCAGCATAAGTTCTTTACAAAGTAGTTTATGAAGAAGTTAAGTAAGTGAACAGGACACAGACTATTAACTTACAATGAACTTTTTACGACCTGTGCCATTGTTATAAGTGCACACACACACACACATATACATATATACCTCCCCATCCATTGCTGAATTAGTTCATTGTTGATACAAACTCTTTGAAATTGGCGTAATTTTGCATTTGAATCACAGATGACCAGACTAATGTTACCATTGCAACATTAGGAATCTTTGGAAGAAGGAGAGGCAGCCAATCCATTTGATTGAAAATGTGTGATTTGGGGCAAGGTTTCTTGGTAGCTATAAATCAATGGTTTTTGGAAATCCAATCTGAATGTTGATCTTTCACTTGAATCTTACAGTTACTGCACTCTGTTGTGTCAGGCCCAGGGCATTGCAGTGAGGCTAAGTACATGACTTGTATCAGAACTAGGTGATTTGTAGTTCAATTGTCCCTTTATCATTGCTGTGTCAAAATCTTGGAGCTCCCAGCAATACTGCTGACTCTTAACTGCCCTGAAGGGCTATGAGGGATGGGCAACAAATACTGGCCTTGCCAGCGACGTCCATCCTATGAAGGAATAAAAGAAACGCACTGTGGGAACACCTTCACCACAAGTACTGCACAGGTTCAAGAGGAAGGCCCAATACCACCAAGTGCAACCAGGGATGGGCAATAAATGCCAGCTTTGTCAGCCATGGCCTCATGAAAAGAGCATTTTTTTTTTAAAAAAGGTTAATGTTGGGTTGTCAATAGGGGAAAGAGAATGAGAAAGATAAAACACACATTGGGTTGTGTTGTAGAGTGGCCGAGTTGTACTATTAGTGATAGAGTTGATCTGCAGACGCTTCTTTGATGGAAACATTAAGTTTATTTACAATATACTCAGCACGTGTGCTTTCAATTCTAACTCTACACTGACTGCTGAGGTAGCCTGTGCTGCTCTCCTATTGGTTACTACAGATCATGTGATCTTCCTTAACAAATATTATTCTTAAAGGTACATTACACACTGAATCAAACCATAATTACTACAGGTTGATGACTAAAAATGGATACAATTCAGTCGAAAGATAGCAACAGGTTCCAGGAAAGCAGATAAGATTCAGAAACACAAACACAGTAGTAACTAAAGTGAAACTGTTCCATGTAAGAGAGTGAAGGGAATATTAGAGAAACTGGGAGACTTCAGAGTAAAGTTCCCTCACGTCCATATTTTGGGCACTGAATATGATGACAGACAAGGAAGTACAAGACATTAGGGGCAAATTTAATTCATGACTCTTCACTCAAAGGGTTGTGAATCTTTGGAATTTTCTACCCCAAAGGGTTGTGGATGTTCCATTGTTGAATAGATTTAAAACTGAAATAGACAGATTTTTGATCTCTCCGAGAATTAAGTGATATGGGGAGCAGGTGGGAGAGTGGAGTTGAGGCCAAAGATCAGCCATGATCGTATTGAATGGCAGAGCAGACCCGAGGGGCTGCATGGTCCACTCCTGCTTCTGTTTCTAATGTTCTAATGTTTAAAACTGCCTTTATAAAGGCCTCTGATTTTAATTTCCATTGTTGAAAATCTACTGTGTACAAAGGGGCTCGAGGCTATCTCCACACCTGCCATAAGCATTATTTGCATACTACTCCGGTATTTATTGATAGAGGACGATTACAAAAAAAAACACATTACTAGCATAAAGCTGATTTGTTATTCCTTACCTATCAAATGTTTCTCAGAATAGATATAAAGTATTTAACATCTGACACACTACACATAAATGATAGAACCCTTTTGCTGTTATCATACTCTGGGTCTAATTATCAGTAGACTTTAAAGGATTTAGATGTTGTTCCTATCCCTTTTTGTGTGCCAGAGATGATAATTATTATCACAAAAACAGAATTACCTGGAAAAACTCAGTAGGTCTGGCAGCATCGGTGGAGAAGAAAACAGTTAACGTTTCGAGTCCTCATGACCCTTCGGCAGAACTGAAGTATAGTTAGGAGAGGGGTGAAATATAAGCTGGTCTAAGGTGGGGGGCGGGGGGAGAGAGAAGTTGAGGGTGGGGTGGTTGTGGGGATAAGCAAGCAGTGATAGGAGCAGATAATCAAAAGATGTCATAGACAAAAGGATCAAAGAGGTGTTGAAGGTGGTGATATTATCTAAGAAAAGTGTTAATTAAGAATGGATGGCAGGATACTCAAGGTGCAGCTCTAGTGGGGGTGGGGTGGAAAGACTAACAAAGTATTAGTTGTAGATTTAAAAATAATGGAAATAGGTGGGAAAAGAAGAATCTATATAAATTATTGAAAAAAAAAGGGAGGGGGAAGAAACGGGGTGGGGATGGGGGGAGGGGGAGTTTAAGATCTAAAGTTGTTGAATTCAATATTCAGCCCGGAAGGCTGTAAAGTGCCTAGTCGGAAGATGAGGTGCTGTTCCTCCAGTTTGCGTTGGGCTTCACTGGAACAGTGCAGCAAGCCAAGGACAGACATGTGGGCAAGAGAACAGGGTGGAGTGTTAAAATGGCAAGTGACAGGGAGGTTTGGGTCTTTTTTGCGGACAGACCGCAGGTGTTCTGCAAAGCGGTCGCCCAGTTTGCGTTTGGTCTCTCCAATGTAGAGGAGACCGCATTGGGAGCAACGAATGCAGTAGACTAAGTTAGGGGAAATGCAAGTGAAATGCTGCTTCACTTGAAAGGAGTGTTTGGGCCCTTGGACGGTGAGGAGAGAGGAAGTGAAGGGGCAGGTGTTGCATCTTCTGCGTGGGCATGGGGAGGTGCCATAGGTGGGGGTTGAGGAGTAGGGGGTGATGGAGGAGTGGACCAGGGTGTCCCGGAGGGAACGATCCCTACGGAATGCCACCATGGGGGGGTGAAGGGAAGATGTGTTTGGTGGTGACATCATGCTGGAGTTGGCGGAAATGGCGGAGGATGATCCTTTGAATGCGGAGGCTGGTGGGGTGATAAGTGAGGACAAGGGGGACCCTATCATGTTTCTGGGAGGGAGGAGAAGGCGTGAGGGCGGATGCGCGGGATATGGGCCGTACACGATTGAGGGCCCTGTCAAGTACCGTGGGTGGAAAACCTCGGTTAAGGAAGAAGGAGGACATGTCAGAGGAGCTGTTTTTTAAGGTAGCGTCATCAGAACAGATGCGACGGAGGCGAAGGAACTGAGAGAATGGAATGGAGTCCTTACAGGAAGCGGGGTGTGAGGAGCTGTAGTCGAGGTAGCTGTGGGAGTCGGTAGGCTTGTAATGGATATTGGTGGACAGTCTATCATCAGAAATTGAGACAGAGAGGTCAAGGAAGGGAAGAGAAGTGTCAGAGATGGACCATGTGAAAATGATGGAGGGGTGGAGATTAGAAGCAAAATTAATAAATTTTTCCAGGTGCCGACGAAAGCATGAAGCAGCACCGAAGTAATCATCGATGTACCGGAGAAAGAGTTGTGGGAGGGGGCCGGAGTAGGACTGGAACAAGGAATGTTCCACATACCTCATAAAGAGACAGGCATAGCTGGGGCCCATGCGGGTACCCATAGCCACACCTTTTATTTGGAGGAAGTGAGAGGAGTTAAAGGAGAAATTGTCCAGTGTGAGAACAAGTTCAGCCAGACGGAGGAGAGTAGTGGTGGATGGGGATTGTTCGGGCCTCTGTTCAAGGAAGAAGCTAAGGGCCCTCAGACCATCCTGGTGGGGGATGGAGGTGTAGAGGGATTGGACATCCATGGTGAAGAGGAAGCGGTTGGGGCCAGGGAACTGGAAATTGTTGATGTGACGTAAGGTGTCAGAGGAATCACGGATGTAGGTGGGAAGGGACTGGACAAGGGGAGAGAGAAGGGAGTCAAGATAACGAGAAATGAGTTCCGTGGGGCAGGAACAGGCTGACATGATCAGTCTGCCAGGACAGTTCTGTTTGTGGATTTTGGGTAGGAGGTAGAAGCGGGCCGTCCGAGGTTGGGTGACTATCAGGTTGGAAGCTGTGGGAGGAAGATCTCCAGAGGAGATGAGGTCAGTGACAGTCCTGGAAACAATGGCTTGATGTTCTGTGGTGGGGTCATGGTCCAGGGAGAGGTAGGAGGAAGTGTCTGCGAGTTGACGCTCAGCCTCCGCGAGGTAGAGGTCAGTGCGCCAGACAACAACAGCACCACCCTTGTCAGCGGGTTTGATGACAATGTTGGGGTTGGACCTGAGAGAACGGAGCGCAGTAAGTTCAGAGAGAGACAGATTAGAATGGGTGAGAGGAGCAGAGAAATTGAGATGGCTAATGTCACGCCGACAGTTCTCAATGAAAAGATCAAGAGAAGGTAAGAATCCAGAGGGAGGGGTCCAGGTGGAGGGAGAATATTGGAGGTGGGTAAAAGGATCCGTTGAACGGGGAGAGGACTCCTGCCCAAAGAAGTGAGCACGGAGACGAAGGCGGCGGAAGAAGAGTTCAGCATCGTGCCGAGCCTGAAATTCATTGAGATGAGGGCGTAAGGATATGAAACTAAGTCTTTGCTGAGCACTGAACGTTCAGCATTGGAGAGGGGAAGGTCAGGGGGTATAGTGAATACGCGGCTGGGGCTGGGATTGGAAGCTGGGGTGGGGACGGAGGGACAAGCAGGGTGGAGGGTCCCAGATGGGTGTTGGTGTCGATGTTGGTGTCGATCCAATCCCAGCCCAACTGGGAGGCCTGAGGCTGGTTGGAAATCAGGCCTCAGCCCTTGTTAATGTGAATTGGTTGAACACCCAGCACCTGCCGGGCCTCCGCTGGCAGCTCGCCCATTTTAAGAACTGAATATCAGGCCGCTTGTTTTACCAGCAGTGGCCTAAGGTGCAACCTGGGTGCAGCAATGGGGGAAGGGCGGCAGAACCCGATTGCTTTGGAGTCTAGGGGCCATTTTTGCTTCACCTGACATCACAATACTAAATAAAACTTACCCACAACTGAAGAATCCTGAGCAAGGGTAGTCAAATACCTTCTTCATATATCCAGTTTCAACAAGGGGTTAAGCAGGCGCAAGGTCACTCATTTACATATGTGAGGGGCCTAAAGCCTCTGTTAGGCAGACATAAGGTCACCATTAAAATTGCCCGCATTGGATTGCCATCTTGTAGGTGTACTTTGGGAGTGAGACATTGGTACCCAAAATTGTCCCTCACTGCACTTGTTTTACATCTGTAGAGTGGGCACAGCAAAGCCCAATTTCGACCCTGATATTTGTAAATGTAAAGGTCAGGATGTGCATAATGCTCAATGTCCATGCTAAGTTTCAAGTGGCCCAAATGCTTTCCACTCCCAGATAAGATCTCACGGGCTATTAGGGTTCTGAGATTCATCGATATTTCTGTCTTTTCTAACCTATGGTTCATAATATAATTTCATTGGCCTGTGGCCCTTACCTACTGCTCACACCTGACTATCCAGCTGTTATTCTGGTTCACACCCCCTTTCATTCATGGCTCCAATCCTGGCCCAATATTAAACTCTTATTTCTGTTGTACAAAACTAAGAACGTTGGCAAAACAGCTGTTATGAAAAACCCCCTTTACCGCCCGGTACAGTACTGATGAATGAAGGTTGATTTTTATCTTTTCTATTCCATTTCAGAGTGCCGGATGTCCCCCCAGATGCGACGCTGATATACGAAGTCCAGCTTCTCCGTGTGAGAAACGCTCCTGACCCAAAAAGGATGTCGGTTTCAGACTGTATTCGGATCTGTAAACAGAAACGGGAGCGTGGAAATTACCACTTCCAGAGAGAAGACTATCACAGCGCTGTAAAATCATACAACCTGGCACTGGACATCCTGAATATTTCCTCAGAACGTAAGACACAAGCCAGTAATGAAAGCGCCCCATTCACCAGACCTCTGGCTGTTATTGCTGCAGGGATATCTGGTTATTGTATATGAATTGTGCTGTTTTATTATCTTTTTCTTTGGAAGAAGAGCAGAAGAGTTATCCCCGGTGTCTTGGCCAATGTTTATCCCTCAATCAACATCACAAAAACAGATTTTCTGGTCATCATCACATTGTTGTTTATAGGAGCTTGCTATGTGCAAATTGGTTGCCGCGTTAACCAACATTACAATGGTGCACTACACTTCCAAAGTGCTTCATTGGTTGTAAAGTGCTTTGGGATGTACTGAGGTTTCAGAATACCCTACAGAAGTGCAAACTCTTTCTTTTAATTCAACAAGCTAAGTTGATGGCATGGGGTACACTGCTGATAATAGTCTGAGTTTTATCCATTCCAGGCACCATGCCTCAGGAAGGATATGGAGATGATACAGCTCAGATTCACCAGAATCATATCGGGGCTAATAGGCTTAAATTATGAGGACAGGTTGAATATAGAAGGTTAAGGGGTGATCTAATTCAGGTGTCTAAGGTTATTAAAGTATTGATAGGGTAGATAGAGAAAAATTATCACCTCTGGGAGGAAGGTATTTTTTGTTCACACGATGTAAGCCTCGCTGGCTAGGTCAGCATTTATGGCCCATTCCCTAATTGCCCCTGAGAAGGTGGAGGTGAGCTGCCTTCTTGAACTGCTGCAGTCCATGTGATAATAGATACACTCACAGTGCTGTTAGGGACCAAGATTTTGACCCAGCGACAGTGAAGGAATGGAAATGTAGTTCCAAATTAGGATGGTGAGTGTCTTGGAGGGGAACTTGCTGATGGTGGTGTTCCCATGCATCTTGTCCTTCTTGGTGGTAGAGGTTGCGTTTTTGGAAGGTGCTGTCAAAGGGGCTTTGGTAACTTGCTGCAGTGCATCTTGTAGATGGTACACACTGCTGTCACTGTGTTGGTGGTGGAGGGAGTGAATGTTTAAGGTGATGGATGGGGTGCCAATCAAGTGTGCTGCTTAGTTGTCCTGGATGGTGTCAAGTTTCTTGAGTGCTTTTTGGAGTTGCACTTATCCAGACAACACTCCTGACGTGTGTTTTGTGGATGGTGGCCAGGCTTTGGGGAGTCAGGTCAGCTACTCTCCACAGAGTTCCCAGCCTCTGACCTGCTCTTATAGCCACAGTATTTATATGGCTGGTCCATTTCAGTTTCTGGTCAATGGTACCCCAGGATGTTGATAGTGGGGGATTCAGTGATGGTAATGCCATTGAATGTCAAGAGGAGATTCTCTCTTGTGAGAGATGGTGACTGCCTGGCACTTGTGTGGCACGAATGTTACTTGTGACTTATCAGCCCAAGCTGCATATTGTCCAGGTCTTGCTGAATATGGACACGGACTGCTTCAGCACCTAAAGAGTTGAGAACAGTGCTGAACATCATGTAGTCATCAGCAAACATCCTTATTTCTGACTTTATGCCGGAGTGAAGGTCATTGATGGTTGAAGATGGTTGGGTCTAGGACACAACCCTGAGAAACTTTTGCAGTGATGACCTGGGACTGAGATGACTGACCTCCAACAACCACAACCATCGTTCTGTATGACTCCAACTCTGGAGAGTCCAGGACAGGGGATACAACCTTAAAATTGGAGTTAGGCCACTCAGGGGTGATGTCAGGAAGCATTTCTTCAAAACTGGAACTTTCTCCCTCAAAAAGATGTTGAGGTTAGGTTAATTGAAAATTTCAAAACTGAAGTTGATAGATTTTTGTTAAGCAAGGGAATTAAGGATATGGAGCCAAGGAAGGCAGATGAGATTAAGATACAGATCAGCCATGCTCTCATTGAATGGCAGAACAGGTTCAAGTGGCTAAATTGCCTCCTCTTGTTCCTGTGTTCCAATCTCGCTTCATATTGACCAATAGGTGTCAATAGTTAGTGGTATGCAGTAGATATCCTGGCTGTTTTTGCTTCATTCTTACAAACAATCAAATTCTCCTTTTCATAGTACTACCAGGGCAACATTCATATCAATTATAGATGAGTTTGCATATGGGCTGAGGGCTTGGGCTGAGGCCGTGGGCCTGATTTTCCATTCCCCCTGCGTACAGAACAAGGTGTGGTGTGCCCTAAATGCGTTGCAGCTGTCTGAGTGGTGATATGACCAGATTTGGTGGAGTTGCAGTTGTGGAGAGGTCTGCAAGGCCTTTCAGGCAAAATGGCTGCTTTTAGGGGGACGTCAAGCAGGAGGTCTCCAGACCCAATAATCAATAGAATGCCAGCCAAATAAAAAAAGTAGGCCACTAAACTCCTGGCCTCGTTGCCTGCATGGTCCCTTAGGTTCACTAACCTGAGGGGTGCCCAGGTGCTTAAGATGCGCTGCCAGCTTCTTGGGGCTCAATGAGGAACGGCTACTCTAACTCACAAGCACAGCTCCTTTCTGCCTCGTTACCATGACAATCACAAGCTTACACCTACCAGAGACACAGGCCCAGCTGCGCTCCTCAGGGGAAGTCCCAGAAATCCCAGAGCAACATGAAGGAGGCCGAAATAGAAACAGAAAATGCTGGAAATGCTCAGTTCTGGCAGCATGTGGAAACAGGTTTAATGTTTCATACCTGAACTCACTTCAAATGAACAGAAAGGTTCTGAAGAAATGTTCTTGACTTGAAACATTGGGGGTGAATTTTTCCTATGGCGGGCGCTCCTGTTCAGGAGCGTGCGCGGGCAGGCGCAGAGCCAATCACCACCTGCGCTACCACGTTCAGCGCTACCTGTGCAGCCCGGGGGAGGACGGAGAGTTGGGGCCTGCCCTCTTTCACGGCTTTCACAGAGCTACCTCAGGGAGATTAGGTTGATAATAAAACTTTTTTTATAAGTAAAGTAAAAAATTATTTAAACATGTCCCCTCATGTGACAGTGTCATGTTTGTGAATTTAGCAACATTTATTTAATTACTTTATAAAACCTTCAGGAAACCTCATCCCGCCCGTGGATGAGGTTTCCTGAAAAACACGAAGGCCACTCGGGCTCTTCACCTGCCCGCCCACCTTAAGGTTGGACGGGCAGCATTGTTAATAAGGTAAATTAGTTTTTTAATGGCCTTAATAGGCCGTTGACAGTTCAGCGGGTGCGCAGCCACATCTGGCGCGCACCCGCCGAACAAAATATTGAAATGGCGTCGGGACGCATGCCCGACGTCATCTCGCGTCATTTTACACATCGACGTGTCGGGCCCACCCCCCAATTCTGACAGCAATGTGCTGTCATTAGCTCTGTTTCTCTCTCCTCGGATGCTGCCAGACCTGCCTGAGCATTTCCAGCATCTTCTGTTTTTATTTCGGATTTTCAGCTTTTGTTTTGATGAAGGAGTCATGAAACCTGATGGTCTCAGGTCTGTTTTTCCCTGGAATAAATGATCACATTGCTTTTAGCAAGAACCAGGTGACCCGAATGCACCCCCACACAATGCTTTGTTTATAAATCACTGCATGATGACAGGTAACATATCTCACACAGTTCATCCAAACGTGACTTATTGACACTGTCAGTTTGAAGTTTCACAAAATCCAACCCAGAGAGCAAAAAATGTAGCTCAGTTGCAGGTCATATAAACCAATAAATGTGAGCAGTGAGAAATATAATTTGAATAAGTATTAAAGTATGCCTGGAACTGTTGGATCTTTGATAAGAATGGCTTGTTTCACTTTATGTGACAGCTTCAGAACAAAGAGTACCTGATTTGCATTTTCACAAATGAAATTTACATGTCGTAGGTATATATATTCAAATCATGCTGACCAATGATATAAAATCAAAACACGGCATTAGTTCAGAATTGCATGCACCCAGTTTATTTCATCCAGGCTGAAACTTGGCCAGATGGTTTTTACATTGAATGCACTTCCCTGTTAAAAAGTCGGAGTTTTACAGACCTTGAGGTAAAAATTTCCAAGGGATTGCTCTTGGTATTTGACAAAAATGCCACAGAAGCATTGTAAATAGCGACATGGGAACATTAGGAACAGGAGAAGGCCATTCAGCCCCTCAAACTTGCTCCACCATTCAATTAGCTCATGCTGTTGCACGTACCACGACCCCATTTAGCCACCTTTGTTTCCTTGGTATCTTTATCCACCCAAAATCTGTTGACCTCAGACTTCACAGCTCCAATTCTTCCAGAAGACTCAGGGTTTGTGGAAGAGAGTTCCAGATTTGTGTTGGTGTGAATAAAATCCTGTTTTTGCTCCAGAATGGCCTAGCTCTCATTCGTAACCTGGCCAACACTTACCCTTGAATCAACATCGCAAAAAACAGATTATTTGGTCATTATCATATTGCTGTTTGTGGGAGTTTGCTGAGTGCAAATTGCTGCCCTGCTTCCTACAACAGTGACTTCAAAAGTGCTTCATTGACTGAAGTGTTTTAAGACGTCCAATGTTTGTAATAAGCTCTACATAAATGCAAGTCTTTTTACCTTTATAAGATTATGTCTCCTCGTTCTTAGTTGCCAACAAAAGGGAATAGTTTCTCTACCTCTACTTTAATAAATGCCTGGGTCAGATCACCACTCAATCTCCTAAACTCAAGGGAATACACATCAAGCTAATTGACCCGTTTACTCAGAGTTTATGCCAAAGTAAGAGCAGGAGATCAGGAGAACTCCCATGGAAAATTGATCTCTTTCAGGCATACCATACCCATGCCACATGTTACTAACCATCTCTGGGAGGACAGAAAACCCGCCAGGTTTTCAAGGGCATCTGGGGCACATCAGCACAGCAGAAGTTGGGACAGGAGCTGCTTGTTCCAGTTCTTAACCCTGTTAGTCCTACATTGGGCGTTTCCTTGGGGCATGCGAGTGACACGTGCTGTCTCGTCTTCCAGCTGTCCTCTCTGCCTCCTTTCCAGACGGCCCCAAAATATAGGGACAAAACGGGATGATGTAACACGCTGTAATTCCCACCATTAGGTGCTCCCCATCGTATTGTAAATCATGTCTGAAGCTGGCTGTACTCTAGGTGTGAAAGTGTGACCTTATGGTCGTTAGTCACAAAGCTTTCCATGCCAGTTATAAGAGCCAACACAGAGGCTTTTGGAGAGAGCTGGTTTTGCAGCTCAGCCATGCAGCAAAAGCAAGCAACAGCCTAACTGGAACATAATTTAACAGCAGAGTGTCAATGAATCTCATCATTGGATTTGTGGTGACACAAGACATCTCACTGTAAGTGCATACTAGCACGAGGAGGTCTTCTCTACTGTTGATTAATCATTAGCACATAGAATCTAAACACGCTGCTCCATTGAACAGAGAAGTCCACTCGATCTGCATCAGTTAAATGGGAAGTGTACTGTTCCTTCATAAAGGGGCCAAGTACCTGTTCTGATGAAAGGTCAACAACCTGAAACATTAACTAAGCCTTACTCTCCACAGATGCTGCCTGACTGGCTGTTTTGATATCTGTTAAGAGGGTTCTACTGGTTAGACTTCATGGGGTGAAACTTCACCACCCCCATGTGCCCCCGCCCCCCCAACCACAAGGTCAAGAACAGAGGCAGACAGGGCCCGAAAATACTGAAGCCAGCCATTTTGGCGAAGATGTGTTCAGGTTCGGCAGGGCTTACCCGTCCTTGTGAGATGGGCTGCCAATTAAGTTCATAAGGAGCCTTGTTAAGCACACTGATTTACCAGTTGGCCTCCTGTTTCCTGAGACTGAAGGGGCAGTTTCACTGTCTGAAGGCAGGTGCCCAGCCACAGGCCAGGGGGCCTGAGCTCTTGGCAGGCCTACAGGCCCTCCCTACCTGCCTGCATCCAGATGCAGCCAAATGTGGCCCTGTAAATTATAAGGGGCTCCACCCCTTCTCTCAACCACCCTCCCCCCCACCCCCCAACTACACACAATGGTGACCTGGTTGCTTTCCTGTTTTTTTTAAATTCAAACGTTTAAAAGAATTGGTGAGAGGCCGCCTCTGTGTTGAAGCAGGCTGCTCATCCCCTCAAGCCGAAAGGCCTCTGATTGGCTCTCCAGCTTGAAAAACCCGCTCAACACCCTTAATTGGACAGAGAAAATGTCTCTATGCTAATTAATGGGGTGCCTCTGTGAAAATCCCAAAAGACTGCGTGACACCACACCACTGCCACACTACCGACCCCCCTACCCCACCCCCCACCTCCGGGAACAGCTTCTGGATCAGGAAATAGTCTCAACTCTTGTTTCCTGCCCCCAGTGCAGAAATTCAGCCCAGGGTGTGAGAGAGTAACTAGTACTCAATGGGTGTGAATTATTACCAGGAAATGATGGGACCTTTGTTTGGTTTGTCAAGATCTTGCCACATGCAATTAGTGTAAATGATGGAACTTCTGCAGCGTACAAGAAGACATGTGAACCTAGAAATTTTTCTGGAGGGCTTTTAGGGGTAACTATGAGGTGAGGTGGGGATGCCACCTGTCCCATCAGAGAACCTCTGATCCTGACCTAATCCTGAGGTCAGAGGTGCTTGAATATTGTGGGACAGTGCCCACACCAGGACAGCCACAATGACAACAACACCATTCCTTATATAGCGCCTTCAACATCCACAGGATGTTTTTCTATTTTAAAGCACTGTATAAATACACACTGTTTCTCTGACTCCACATCTCTTTAACATTCCCCTGCCCTTTTGCTCCACCATTGATAGCTGTGCTTTCATCGCCCCATATGTCTTATGGATCCATGACTTGGGAAATTCCCCCCTCCTCCCTCTCTATCCTTAAACCCCTCCTGAAAGCCCACTTTTTTGATGAGCCTTTTTGGTCACCTCGACTAATACCTCCTTTAGTTTGGCCATCAATTTTTATTATCTCTCTGAGAACTGTATTAGGACATTTTCCACAAGTGCTGTATTTATACTCTCCTTCATTTCTTTTCATCTTCTTTCTTCTCTCAAGTTGCATCGGACTTGCTTCCTTTAAAACAATGGGTAGTGTCACTCCATGATGCGGTTGGCTTATCCCCAACAGTAACATCAATGGTGGAAAGAAAATCACAAAATGGTGGGTCACCACAAAGTCGTTGACTCCCAAAAAGTGAGGACATTTTACTCATGGTAAAAGCTGTTGAGTTGATTCTCCGGTCAGATGCTGTAGAGGGCAAGCAGAGCACACACGAAACACTGGCCAGGAAATCGTGGGCTAGAAATTTCATTTTCCAGGTTTTTTGAGTTTGGAGTTCATGATTCGTGATGTACCATTGCCTGTTCCGATCTAAGTGTGTTACACACAAAATTCATGTACCCACCTCACCTGGGTGATTATGGCGCTGGTAAGTGGGTCACCAAGGCTGGTCTCTGCCTCTGAATGCTGCCAGAGAGCCCTGCACACAGCAGGAGGTCTTGGCAGTGTTATTTGCAGATTACATGGTACAGTCAGCTTACTTTTTCTTAAAGGCAGGCTGTCTCTTATAGGCAAGCTGGCCAAAAAGATTGCAGCAATGGAAATTGTTGGAAACTGAACACCAGGGTAGACAGAGGGGTCCACAGCAATGGATGTGGCACTGGAGGCATTGATGGTGCAGGTGACCATGAGGAGATGCCATGGTCTCGCAGTGGGGGCCAGGAGACCCTCAAAGACCACCCTGAGATGGCTAGAAACGTCAGTTCCTGGATTCTGGATCCAATGGCCTGGCAGCAGTGCCATGAGAGGTCTAATGACCTTACGCAACATCAGTGAATACTTCACACAACACCTGCTACCCAGCACAACATCAAGGCTGCTCAATGCACCAGACCTCCATTACTCCCCCAGCAGCACACTCTGGCACTCAGGACTCACACCAAATCCCCAGGTACTCCACCTCAACCAGTCACACTTACCAATGCTGCCAGCCTCACACTCATCTCTCACTGCGTTCCCAAACCTCCAACTATTCAGTTATGGCAGGCACATCAGCTAAATGCAGTGCTCATTCTGGCCTCTCTCTTGCAGGACAAGTTGGCTGACAAAGGAAGGGAACAGAGCAGAGCAGGCGGGAGACAAGGACTCCTGCATTTCCTGAGTCCGACAGAGGAGGTGGTTCACTGTGTCATGGAGCTGGCGGCAATGTGACGCACAGCTATCTGTCACAATGAGCATGGGCTTCGTGCTTCCCACTCCTAACCTCTCCCCTCACACCAACAATCCCCCTGTGAGTTCCTGCTTTCAAAACCCAAGAACTGCTGTCTGCCCAGTCCCAGAAGGTGGGGAGAGAGAGCAACAGCACAGCACTGATGAAGGGGCCCCGTCACTTGATCTGGCACTTGCAGCCAACAGATACGGACACTGCACTTATCCTGGAAGCTGGTATAGGGTTGGGATCACCGTCTGGTGAGTCGCTAGGCACGAGTGGCATGTAACCAGGCCAGATTGAAAGGACCGGTCGTTTACCAGCTCAGCGGAGGGCAAGGTTACAGACAAGTACGACTCATATGAGGACTTTGATGGGATGGCATACAGGAGACAGCTGAAGGGGCATGAACATCGAATGCTTGGCTGGTCTGCCAGACAGTCTCCTGATACTGTTAAGAAACACAGAGGAGCCTGGCTCTAACTTGGCAGAGGGCATTTTGTGAAGCTTGCCCCCTGATCCATCTCCTTGTCATCCTGCAGACTTAGAGACACTGACACTGCTGACTCCATCCTGTGGCAGCCTTTGTGTGTGCTGGTCACCTATCACTCAGCCATCCCTGTGAGGTTGAGATAAATGCAGGAACTCACCCAAGACACCTCCAAGGACACTCCACAGTATGTTCAGACAGCTTACAATAGAAAATGTTCCAAATGCTAACATATGCATTCAGGGTGCATAGCCCTTTAAATAACATTACCGCAGGACCCACCTTACTACTTTACACTTCTTTTGTCAAGTGTAAATAATGCAGGCATCGCCTGGACCTGCTTTGTCCATATTTGAGAACAGCCAGTAGGGCTGTGTAGTGTTCAGATTGTGCCAATTCAACATGTGCGGGTGCCCACAGGGCACACCCTTCCCCCCATCCCCACCAATGGCTGCAGTCCCTGATTTTAAATTAATGGAAGCTAAATCCTGGGGTTGTGGACACGAGATTTTCCAACCCTCAGTATCTATGAATGTCAACAACACCTGACCTGGCTGTCAGCATCTCTATGTTTTACCTGACAGATACTTTGAACAAAAACTTGCCCCCTTTAGCTATTCATCCCCTTTAATAATGTATTTAGCTACCAAATATCAGCATGTAGGAAGCAGCTACATGACATGAGTAGCTGTTGTTGAAAGAGTTCTGCCTCGACCTTTGCAACTATATTGAACCCCATTAACTAGCCTGACAATTTAGAGGGGATGTGAGGAAGAACTTTTTCACCCAGAGGGTGGTGGGAATCTGGAACTCACTGCCTGAAAGGGTGGTAGGGGCAGAAACCCTCAAAACATTTAAGAAGTATTTGGATGTGCACTTGCGATGCCGTGGCATACAAGGCTATGGGCCTAGTGCTGGAGAATGGGATTAGAATAGTTAGGTAGTTGTTTGACCAGCGCAGACTCGACGGGCCGAAGGGCCTTTTTCTGTGCTGTAGACCTCTATGACTCTATAACCTCAGAGGCATTTATATTTTCAATGGCCTGTTGCCCAGTATATGCTACTGAAGTATTTAACCAGTTGCTGCTGCTGAGACTGACTCAGAGATTGTTTAGAATCTTAATTGTGAATACAAAAGAACAATGAGACCGAATGAAACTCTAGCATGTATGGTGGGCTTGTCTTCAATGCTGGCTTTTATTCTGTGCCAAAGCCCATGCTAATGATGCGTGGGCCTTGCACAACTGGCTACAACAATCCTGGTAGTGTTATTGCCGGGGTTCACTATTGGCTTTCCCAGCTGTTGGCCTTGGCTGATTCTGGCTACACAAGACTGTTGTAATATTATAATGATATAAGCCCTTGAACTTAATTGCTGTATAAGGCACAAGGTACCAATTGCTCATAAGGGATTGGCTAAACATGTTGTGGGGTCATTTATTAGGACTAGACACATGAAAACAGTTATAAAAAGGCAAAATACTGCAGATGCTGGAAATCTGAAACAAAAACAGAAAATGCTGGAAAAACTCAGCATGTCTGACAGCTTCTATGGAGAGAAAGACAGAGTTAACGTTTCAAGTTCGTATGACTCTTTTTCAGAGCTTTGAACAGTTATGAACTGTTGAGAGCAGTAAACATAGGTATAAAGCTTGAGGACATCAGAACTGTGTGTGTGTGCTCTTCTTAAAGCAAAAGTGAAACTAAGACTGGATCACAGGACACACTTCCCTTCTAGTGATGTCATGCTGCTATCCCTTAAAGGCATATTACAACAAAGATTTGTGGATCATTAGCTGTCAGCCCTAGCTCCGATCTTAGCGCAATACTGAAAGCTGTTAATGGTCCTGAGGGCAGCAAATCACTCAGATCCTCCAGAATTTACAATGCGACTGCTAGTTTCACTTTATTTAATTGCAATCTACACATTGGAGGGAAAGCAAAGAACCTGCTAAAGGAATGGGGTTGAACTAGATAGTGAAGAAGTTGAATGTGTTCTGGGAGTGAAAAGTAAGCTTAACATTCACCAGCTTTGCCATTGCCGAACAGGAATTGTCAAAAATTGTGATGAGAAAATTAAAACCGAAAATGGCAATGTAGCACTCGCTCTGTACTGCGTACTCTGTATTGTGGCAAAGTCTTGGCTTGAGTACATGTTTAAGGCCTGCAATGGTGCTTGAACCTGAAACCATCTAACCGAGTGGCAAGGATACTATCACTGTACCAGGGAGATGCTTGGTGTTGAATTATCCCAGTCCTGTGGGGATGGGGTGAAGGTAGGGGCAGGTGCCAAGGAAATAGGGAGTAGCCATGTTGGGTCAGCTACCCAACACATTCCCGCCCCTGGGGTACTTTCCTAGGGCGAGCTACGAACCGGGTCAGCTGCCTGCTCCACAGAGGTGGGCAGCCAATTAAGACCCTATTTAGAGGCCATTTTGCACCAGCATTGGTATTCACTCAAATTCAGCAGTCCCCCAGCTCCACCAGAGGCCACCAGCTCTATGGAGGGGTCCTCCCAGTGGTAAGCCAGGGCCACTGGGGCCATTGGGGCCAAAGCTCCACGCCCCAATGAAAGAGCCATGGGGATGAAACATTGAGACTTCTTCTGTCAATGCTCCTGCAGAGGACTCTCCTCCTCCACCCTAATGGCCCCACTGACTTCGGGCCTCTTCATTTGATTACTTCACTGCAGACCACTGAGGGAACCTTCATGTTGAGATGCTTTTGTGCTTACCTGCCTGCCCCAGCAGTGTCCACCTGTCCTAGTGGGGCCTGACATTGCTCTGATTGGACCCTCAGCCCCGGGAGCCAATTAGGAGGCTGATTGCACTGAAGACATGGATGGGCTCGGGAAATATATATGGAACCAATGTCAGGTCCTGGTTCTCACTGAAAAATTCAGCCCTTCAGATAGAGTGATCAATATCTGGAATGGTCCCTAGGTAAAAACACGCTCAAAGATCAGTGAAGAGACAGCCAGACACTGTGTTTGGGACGTAGATTGCTGCAGAAGTGTGAGCTAGATGGGCTGAATGTCTTCTCTGATCTGTTTATACCCCTTCATAGCCTGCCCTGCCCACATCATTGTAACCTCCTCCAGGCCTAACACATTCCACCCCCGCCAAACACTCTGACTCTGACCTCGCCCCACCATTGGCAACTTGCCTTCCAGCCCCATGCTCTGGAATTCCCACCGTAAACCTGCCCACCTCATCCTTCTCATTTAAAACCATCTTGAAAACTCACCTGTTTGACTCCCCGCATCCCTGCCCTCCTAACCCCATATCTCCTTCTCTGTCTCAGCAACCATTTTTTAAACACCTCTGTGAAATGGTTTAGTAGGTTTTTCTATGCTTAAAGGTGCTATGCAAATGTCAGCTGTTGCTGTTATCTTTGCAATGAAAAGATTTGGCAGAAATATTTTAATATTTATTAGGATACTTTAACTATGATGAATACTTTCTGTTTCAATCCTTTTACAGGATGTTCAGTGCCAGTCAAAGTTGAGTGAATTATTCAGGGCATGCAAATGTAATTCAGGCTTAATTTTAAAGCTGTACATTCTGTCCTTATTTTTAATGCAATTCATTGATTTTATTTAGATTTAAGTAGCATAACTTACAGCAATTTGCTAGACTTGGTCTCACTGCGATACAGGCTGAGGCGCTGAGAGATGCCAAACAAAGACACCCAGCAGCTCTGACAAAATGTGGTAATTACAGTACGACATGTTTACATAGGCAGTTTCCATTATAAATGTGACCATTGAAATTTATAATAGGAAAAGCTGACACAAAAGTGCAACAGAAAGAATGGAAAGTACAGTTTGATAGATACCAAAGGTGCATAGATTGGAATACCGGTAAGTTTCACTACTGCACTATTTCTAATTTTAAAGTGTGCTGCCGTCATTCTAATGCCTTTGCTGGTTTCAAATTGCAGTTAATCCCAGTGCTCAGGAAGCAGAAGAACTGCAGGAAGATGGGCTGAAATGTCTCAACAATTTGGCAGCTGCCCAACTGAAGTTGGACCTCCGTGAAGAGGTGATTGCTTCCAGTAATGCTGTCCTGCAATTGGACCCCAATAATGTGAAAGCTTTATTCAGGAAAGGAAAAGTTGAGTATTCCATAACCCCAACCAATAGCTTGAATTTGCACTGTGCGAGTTTCACCATTTGTACAAAGGTCTTTTGTCCCCTCATCTAACGGAAATGTTAGCCAATTTATTTTAAATCAACTTCCTTCCACTGGACATAGAATGGTTACAGCAGAGAAGGAGGCTATTCAGCCCATTGCGTCCATCACAGTTATCTGTAAGTTCGGCTCAGCTAGTCCCACTACCCCACCTTTTCTCCATAGCCCTGACAATAAAAGGAAAAGAGGAACCTCTTACCAACACATTAACCGTTCGTACACTAATATTCACCCAGTCTTACTTCAAGGCCTTAGCAAGAGTTAAAAATGAAATCAATGTTTGAGAAAATAAAAAGAATTGAGAATCACTTCAGGTTTAGAGGCACCTACAAAACCCCATCTGAACTAATGGGGAGTCATCCTGTGGAGATATCATGCCACACAAGTTTAATTGATTCCCTTTACCCTGTAAAGTCATTTCAAACACTACCCCCAGGAAGGACAACTAAATGGGAAGTTTCTTTTGACCACTTAAATGTTTCACGCCCGGGAATCAATCGGGTCAGCCATTGACCCTGTTTAATGATCTGTTGCCAAACTGAAAGATGGTGAAGTAGAAATCAGATTTTGCTGCTGCCGTTTCACTGGTGTAAAATGGGCATAACAAAGTCCTGTTTCAACCATTAGCATCCTGCATCCCAAGGACGCCTGAAAAATGTTTGGCCCGAAATTGGTTGAGCCATTTTTCAGCAGTCCTTAGCAGTGACCATGAGTAGGTGTTAAGTTCGATAAAAATGTAAATAAGGGGTTTAATACCTGTTTTAGGCCCCATTCACAAAAGCTGGCATTGGGCCTACCCTGCTCAGGCAACTTCAATGGCCTCTATGGCTTAAGTACCATCCGCCAACTGAAGATACATTTCAAAGTAAAAAAATTTGTCCCATTGTTTCTGTCATGTCCCCTGACACCAACCCGCGCTCCCCCCCTCCCCCCGCCAACCCCACCCCCCACCCAACCGCTCCAGCCCCACCCAACCACTCCAGCCCCAGCCACCCCTGACCTTCCGGAAGGCAGGTGGCCTTGGAATTTGTGCTTCAATAGAGAGTGAGCTGCCTCTGGAAGCTCCACAGATTATTTAGATGAGGCCTGAGGCCCAATATCAGGCCAGCCTCAAGATTCCTGGTTTGCACACTTGATTGTGTGCATTACATGGTTATCAAATTATTGATATGATGATGAAAAGGTTGCTGCATGAAACTTTATGCTTGAGTTTTAAAAACCTTTTCAATTCTCTCTCAAAGATCTGGCCACTTTTACAAATGTCGGGGCCGCAAATTTTTAGGGTTGAGATTGACAACTTTGCAAGATGTTAAGAGCAACAGTGTTAAATGGGAAGGATGTCTGCTAGGCTTTTTAATGGGGGTGCCATCATGAAAAACAAATGAATGAATCTTCTTTTTTTATTTTGCTTTGTTTCCCAAACACACAATGTGCTTGAATGATCTGATTACACTGTCCCTGATCAGCATTGTAACAAAGTGATCCATGTCACCTCTCCCCATCTCAAAATAGTCATGAAGGGAAAGGAGTGGGCCAGATGCTAAATTTCCTTGCTTCTAATAGAAAACTAATCCCAATTTAAAAGCCTTCCACATATGCATGCTGTACTCATCGTTTTGTCTGCATATGAGAAAGCGAGTATATTTATATTTTTATATGTTTACCTCAATTTCCTTCCAGCCCCAGTTAGCCTGTTCTACCTAAAATTTGCACTCCAAAGGTGTAAAATCCTCTTGGCTTTAAGCGCAGAATGCTTAAAAACTGAATGTTAATAATCAACTCGCCTTGGGTTAATGATATTATTGAGCACAGTGTTTTCCAGGATCAATAGCCGAGAATCTTGCTGCACCCTAAATACAGTTGCACACTTGCCCCAAATACAAGGAGCTCTCTGACCCTCCCAGAGAACACATTGAAGGATGTTGGATTCTGACAGGTACCTCCAACACGTTTCTCTGAAATCCTTGCACAACACAACTGGGTCAATGCAATGTGCCTTGTCTTCAAACTTAAATTGGAAAGGACAGATGCTCCTGCCCTATAAAGTGCACATTAGCCTACATATTAACCATTCATAATTCTCTGTTGCCTGGAGCCCAGTTGCCATGTGGATTTGCTGCCAGAGTACATCAGTTTAGAATGACATATGGTTGGGAGGCAGATTGCAGCTTATTGAGCTGTTTATCCCTCGATCTCGGTTTCTTATCTTTCACTTATACGAGAGCTAGGACAAATTGATTTGATTTTGATGAGTTACTTTTCTTCTGTGTTAATCAGAAACAGATGCTGTCTTGGATGCCAGCTAACTGGATTGACAGTTCTTTAATAATTTACAGATTTGCATCCATAACCATCCGATATTAAAAGGGCACCATCGACCCTGTAAAGTTGTCTGAAGGAACGTTGGAATCCCAATAAGCACAACACACAATGACATTCATCTATGACTTGACATCATTTATTTTGGGGAAAGGCCATAACTTCAAATGCATGTGATGGCAAATCATGATCCACAACAACAGACTTATTCCCAGGAGTGAATGATTATATTTCATTCCCCAAAATGGCACAAGGCTCCCATCCACATTTTCTGATCTGCCGCATTAACTGTGAACATGAATTGATAAGATTAGACAATAATTGTGGACAAGGAAAGCTATTCAGCCCATTGTTTCTTTAATGATTCCAGAGATTTCTCCCCCACCACAGTAACTGGACATTCATTCCCAGTGTTGATCACACCTTGTCTAAAGACTTTCTGATATCAGTCCTAAATTTGCATTTTATTAGTTTACACTTATATTGCCATATCTGATACTTGCAATTCAATATTAAGTTTCTGCACTTGCCTTTTTTGATGTTGTTTACTCTATAGATCATTAGGAACAGTAGTAGCCCATTTAGCTTCTTGGGTCTTTTCCGCAATGCTTATAGATCACGGCTGATCTATATTTCGACCCCATTTACCTGCCTTTGCAACTTGTCACTTATTACCCTTGCTCAACAAAAATCTCTTGCACTCAGGTCTGGATTATCATTCTTGAGGCGGGTAGCGGGATTTGGGAAAATTCCCGGCTCTGCTCGCCAGCCTCAGGAGAAAGCGCCTGCAAAGGCGGGGTCTTCATTGCCAGGCGGCGGGCGCAAGCTGGAGTTGGGCCAGTCAACCGGGGAAATGGTTTGGAGGCAGCAACAGGGGCTGCTGGGTACGGAGGCGGGCTGTTTAAAAGGCCTGCCTGTCCCAGTTAAAAATAAAAATAAAAGGCCCTCACCCCTCGCACCCCCAAACACTTCCCATGCCCCATCCATGCTCCTCATGCACCCACCCAGCCCCTACTGTCACTCATGCCCCCAATGCCAAGCTTTGCCCTTCCACCCCCCATGGACCCTCATGCCTCCTAGGTTGAGCTATGGCACTTATATGCCCATTGACCCTTTATACACTGTCTAGGACCAGTGAACCCTGTAGTGGCAGTAGGGTGTGTTAAAAAAAAGCTTTAAATAAAGTCATTCATTCATAACTTTCTCCTATTTTGAAAAAATAGTCATTTCACAACAGGCTAATACAAGTGTCAATTAGAGTATTAATAATAAAAACCACAGACTGTTGAAATATTGTGGAATTGACAGCAGAGATCAGAGGGCCTGAGTTGTCAATAAAACAATGCTTTTTCTGGGGCTTAGCTGTTTCAACATGCATAATGGTTGCCTGTGCTCCCAGCCAAGCGTACATAATGAAGGAGCCCAGACAATGATTACTCTTGTTGAAACGACTGCACCCCAGAGGAAACATTGCTTGATTGACAGCTCGGGCACTCTGATCTGAGCTATCAATTTCACAATGTTTGTTTACACAATGTTAAGTGGTTTCAAGGGTTTGTGGATTTTGTTATTGATATTTTAAAGGCTCTGGATGATTGACACTTTTATTGATTTGTAGTGAAATGACTTATTTTCAACATGGAAAAAGCTATGAATAAATTACTTTTTTTAAAGCTTTTTTTTACACATCTTAGTGTCACTACAGGGTTCATTGGTTCTGGACAGTGTATAGTGGGTCAATGGGCATGGAAGTGCCATAGCTTGGCATAGGGGCATGAGGGGCCATGTGGGGTGGGTGGAAGAACAGAGCTTGGCATAGGGGATTTGAGGAGGACCTTTTGAATTTATCTTTTAAAAAGCTCGGTCATGCAGACTAGGGCCCAGGGCACCCCTGAGGGGCCGTGAACCACAACTCTTTAAAAACCTGGCCTGACTCCGTGAAAACTGCGGAGGAGTAGGAGATACCTATCTCCACAATGGGGCCAGCCAGGTTGGGTTTTGGAGAGGTACCAGCCCACACCCTTTAAAGGCACTCCCGAAAATCAGGCAGCCCAGGAACGGGGTAAGGAATCCCGGAATCAGGACTCGCTCGCCATTTTTAAAGGGCTCCTGAGTCACCCCCCAACTCAGTGAAAACTCAGGCCTCAGTCTCAGTCCATCTCCAGCATCCACAGAATTTTTTGGGGGAGAGACTTCCAATGCTCTTTGTGCGAAGAAGTGCTCTCTCATTTCATTCAGGAATAGTTTTACCCTAACTTTGAGATTGAAATGGATTCCTCAATCAGAGGAACATTCCATAACCACACAACCCACTGGTGGAAAAATACTTCCCTTGTTTCCTATCCTAAATTTTTTATGTTTCATCTTCCATCTATTCCTTAGTCACTAGAAGCAGAGTCAATCCATGCTGTCCCATCACTCTGTAATCTTAAACACCTCTCTGTCAGATCACTCCATAACCTGCCCCCTCCCCGTTCAAACAAAAACAGCCCAAATTTGTCATGTCTTTCTTCATATCTGTATTTCCTCATACCAGGAAGCATCTTAGTGAATTTGTGTTTAGATTATCTAAAGCCACAACATCCTTCCTATTGCGTGGATTCCAATACCACAATACTCCAACTGTCATCTTATCGAGGATTTACATAGATTCACCACACAGCTCAAATTTTATATTCTGTACTGCCAAAAGTCCCATTAGCTGTTTTATAGCCTCAACCTTTTGAGGTGCTTTTTTTAATATTTTGCAAAGCTGACCGTCAAATCCCTCTGCTCCTCCACATCAAACAACCTGACACACTCAATGTATAATAACTTCTCCTTTTATGTTTTTAGTCAAAATGTAGCACCTCACACTTAGTGACATTGAAGTCCTTCCTGTCTCATTTTGCCAATTCCATTATCTTATTAGTGATTAGCGGTCACTTTCGTTCTCAGCATTTTTTACTAGGTCTCCTTATCTTGGTATCAGCTATGAACATGGAGATGTCTCCCCCCTAACACTCCATTGATGTGTTCAGTGAGCAGCAATAGTGCTGATGTGGAACCCTGTAAGTCGTCACTCCCAATGTGCAGCCACTCCAAGAGCTGCCCTTCAACTCTTACTCTCTGCTGCCGCTCTCCTGACAGTGTTAAAGCAATTTACCAGCCTTGCCTAATTTCAAACCCCTTAATTTTCTCAAGTTGTCTCCTGTGGGGTATTTTATCATCCAAAGCATTCCCCACATCCACCTGAACTGTTAATTCTTCACAAAGAACTCCATTAACTCAGTCAAACGTAGTCTTCCTTTCTGTAATCCGCGTTGGCTGCTTTTTCTGTAATGATTTTCTCTTTCTCTAGATATTCAGTAAATGTATCTTTAATGGAGATTTCAATTCTTCTCCCAGCACTTTTAGCCCCAGGTTCGTAACTCCCTCGGTTAGCTCTGCCTTTCTTTTTGAACACAGGTGTTGTATTGTCCGAAGCAGCTAACGAGAGAGAGAGAGTGGACGCGGCTCTGCACAAACCTCACCCACTTAAATACACTCAATGTACAGTCTGTGCAGCAAATCCAATCAGCCAGCATATCAAATGCACCAAGCCCTGTGGTGATGGGGAAGTGGTGATGGGGACAGGTAGAGGATGCTCCAGGCAGTCTTCACTCGTACCCCTGCATGCAGGTAGCCTCAGGGTGATGGTTGCTCTCCACAGATCGGGGCAGATGTGACAGGTGACAGAACAGACTTTTGTAGGCACAGCACAGCATAGCTTTCCCCAATCCGGGAAAGTTGAGGGGGGTGGGGTGACAAAGGAATCCTAAACACAGTTTGCCCTCCCTGCACCAGCTCACCACTCCTAGCTGGTCACCATTCACTCTGGTCAGAATATAAAGGAAACTCAAACTCAAAGGCTACCTAACTAAGCTAACCATTGGATGACACTCGACTATTTGAATATCAGAACACTTCTAGACAATAATACAAGACCCAGAGCATAGAACAGCCCTCATAACCATTCATTACATTCTCCACTCCCCAGTCTTCCAGTACACATCTACACTCAGTAATAAGGAACGCGGTTAGGGTCTCAGCTATTGCTTTGCCATTTCCCTCAGAATGCTTGAATATATCCCATCAGGTCCTGCCATTGTTTCCTCTTTAGTTTAAACACTTCCTGTATTAAGCATAACTAATCTTAACAATCTGGGATGGGGGTGAGGAGAAAAGAGGATTGTGATGATTTGCTTCACAGTTTGAACTGGTTCCCCTCGATACACAGGCAGTGAACCAAAGAGAAACACAAACTGACTGGAACAGTCAATGACCTTTAGCTCACCCAGGATTATAATCAATGTTGAGTTGTACATCATTGTGGCTCTAAAAGTCCCCTGAAGCCATTGTAAATGACTTTTTAAATTAAATTTCCACACACACTTAACCAGGCAAACTACAATGCAGTCTACCTATCAAAAAAAAAAGTCGCAGAAACAGTCCTATTTACTTCTGGTTTGTCAAGATGATTCATTCTGTTTTTCCAATTCGGCTGCAGTTGTTATCTGAACAGGGTGACTATGAGGAAGCTATGGAGACACTCAAGAGAGCGTTGAAACTTGAACCCAGCACTAAGGTAAATAAATGCATTAAACCTCAGTTTAACCTTTTACGCACATACAGAAGGAAATGAGTATGTGCCTTCAAAGAGGATTACAGATGGCATATTTCAGGGTACAGCTCTAATGCAAACAGAGGATGCAGAACAGGGATTGTGAATGTGTATTTGCACAATCATATTTAATTACGTCAAGGCTGCCTTTTACTCTGGGTAATGATGCGTCTTTGCTATTCATTGGACCAAATCCTCTTGTGTCTGAAGTAACTCATAAAAATCATTTGACTATCTTGGCTTGAATATTTAATCTGTACCACAACATTGCTGAAAGAAATCTGCACTGCGCTGTGAACTTTGAGTAGTGCACACCCTTTTCACTTTGCAAAAACGCATCTTCACCTCTCATTCAGAATCGGCAACTACATCTCAATTAATGCAGAATGGTACAGACGCAAAGCAGTCTATAAAGGAACTAAAGTGTTCTATTGTTTCTGTTTTGGTGCACCCCAGGGTTCTTAAACCAAGAGAATTACTTGGACTGCCTGCACTTAAATATAAACAGTCATCCACAGACTTCAAGATTATCCACAGGTCAAATTACTGAGCACTTTAATATACTCAGAGACTTGTTGCTAAAATACACATTGGAACAAGTAGAGCTTTAAAAAAAAAACAGACATGAAACATTAATCTATTATTCTACATTCATTTTGGATCATTGTTGAAAATATTGTGATAGAAGGGGATTATTATCAGACAGGCATTTACCAGACATCTCCAATATTGTGCAAGTCTCTTTAGAACAGTTGACTTCTTTATTCATTCTCTGGCAATTACACGTTAGGCTTATTGTGTTGCTTCTGCAGACTGTCTGGTATCAGTCCTGCTGTGCACTCCAGTCTGGTTCAGGTACTGAGCTCAGACAAAACTCAACGGATCCCCTATTTTAACGTGACCCATCGGGCGGGAATTGGGTGGGTTAAAGTCAGACACCCATTTTACAGCTCAGCCAATTTTTGTCACCACTATACATTACCTCTCATTTGTAAGATCACCATCAGTTATACAATTCCCACCAGTTATTCCACCCATGCAGCACCCTCAGCCCAACTATCTTCAGCTGCTTCATTAATGGCTTCCCCTGCAGCTGCTCTCTGATTATGCACAGCTTTCAGTTCCATTCACAATTCCTTGGCTAATGAAACAGCCTATGCCCACATGCAAGAGGACCTGGATAATATCCAGTCTTGGACTGATGAGTGTCAAGCATCATTCACTCCACACAAGTAAAGTACCAGGCAATGGCCATCTCCAACAAGAGAGTACCTAACTACCTCCCTTGACATTCAACAACATTACCATCAATGAGTTATCCGCCATCAACATCCAGGGGGGGGCGTCTTTGACCCCACTTAATTGGACCAACCACAAAGGCCATGGCGATGAGAGCAGGTCAAAGGCTAGGTATTCTGTGACTGATGGCTCACCTCCTGACTCCCTAAATCCTGCCCACCATCGACAAGGCACAAGTCAGGCGTGTGATAGAATGTACTTTTTTAAAATTCTTTCATGGGATCTGAGTATTGCTGCTAAGGCCAGCATTTGTTGCTCATCCTTACTTGCCATTTAGGAGGTGGTGGGTGAGTTACCTTCTCGAACTGCTGTAGTCCATGTGGTACAGGTACACCCACAGTGCTGTTATGAAGGGAGTTCCAGGATTTTAACCCAGCAACAGTGAGGGAATGGTGATATAGTTCCAAGTCAGGATGGTGTGTGGCTTTATGAGGAGCTTAGTGTTAGAGGGGTGGTGGCATAATGGTAATGTTACTGGACCAGAGGACCAGCCTAATGCACTGGGGACATGGGTTCAAACCCCACCATGGCAGCTGAAGGCATTTAAATTCAATTGTTTAATTAAATCTGGAATCAAAATTTAGTCTGAGCAACGGTGAACCATAAACGATCAGATTGTCGTAAAGACCCATCTGAAATCTGCCATTCTTACCCTGGCCTACATGTGACTCCTAACTGCCCTCTGAAATGGCTGAGCAAGCTATTCAATTGTACCCATACTACTCTCCACTTGCCTGTATGGGTGCAGCTCCAACAACACTCAAGAAGCTCAACAGCATCCGGGACTAAGCAGCCCGCTTAGTCAGTACTTCACCCACAAGCCTAAAAATCCACCCCTTACGCCACTGGTTATCATGTCTGCAGTGTGTACCACCTAAAGTCTGTGTTGTAGCAACTTGCCAAGGCTTCTCCGGCAGCAGCTCCCAAACCCGCAACCTTTACTGCCTAGATGGCCAAAGGAAGCAAATGCATAGCAACGTAATCACCTCCAAGTGATTGCCTTTCGTATCATGCCACCTTCTCACAAGTGAATAGGGACGGGCAATGAATGTGAGTTTGCCAACAACCCACATATACCAAGGATCGAATAGAGAAAATACTGGCCCTTGCTTTCGGAAGAGCCTATGAGGATTCTCTTACTATACACAGGTCCTTGGGCTCATGCCTGTTGAATTTGCTCTGTGCCCCTCTCTCTATCACTGTCACCTTAAAAATAGCAGATGGGATGTTTTTCCCTGTGGCTAATATCCCCAATCTGCAACGAAGCATCACCAGCGTCTACAATCCTGCATTATGCAGTGTTGTCACCATGTCTTTACACTGGGCTTCAGGCACCGCAGAACCCTGAAGGCTTGGCTCCGTAACAAATAATTGCACAATGCCCCTTGCAGATAGTGTGCAGTTTATGCCAAAGATGACAACTTATTATCTGCACGAGATGAATGCTTGAAACGTGGTGATGAAAGTTCATAGCAAAGAGGGACCAGAAATAGAGCCAAAAACCCAGGTGAATTATTTAAAGGAAAAGTAAATTCTGTAAACAGCACTGTGGAATTTCAAACATCAGGCTGCATGTCTCTTAAAGTTACATAATATCCAGAGGATAACAGATAGCACATAACACTCTGAATTATAAAGGCAGCAATGTGCTCTTAGCTTAAATGGCTTCCATTAACCACAGACCTCACATTCAAATGGATGTCAACAACGAGGATCCTAAGACCGAATCTTTACCCAAAGCTCACTATATCCTTTGTTATGAATGTGTTTAGAAATTTTTTCTTCTAATATACATTTTGACCTTTGCAGTCTGTGTTTCTGCAGCTATGGCAACAGAAGATGGGTAAACTTTTAATAGTCCAAGCACGAATTGGTTGTAAAAATCAGTGTCTCTCTCAGTAAAAATCACAGCGTCTCTCGCTGTAAAAATCACAAATCTCGGATTAGATTTCAAGCACGGCTTGTCCTGTGACACTGGACTTGCATTATTACCAAGTTATTTTTGGTGGTGAATCATGCATGTATCAGGGTAATAAAACATGAGATAGTCACATCTTTACCATATCTTTCTCAAAGGTGAAGATAGCAGTTTTTCATACCCACATTTTGTACCATGTTTAATTGCATTTAGACATCCAAAGCATGAGCTACAGCCCTGAAATGGATTGCTAGAAACATTTGTGCTATGAAAGTTTCAGTAAATTGCCATGGCATGTTGCTGAGTAGGTTAAACTGGGGATTAAGAAAGAACTTGCATAGTCATAGCACCTTTCACATCCTCAGGAGATTCCAAAGTTTTTTTTACAGCCAATGAAGTACTTTTGAAGTGCAGTTACTGTTGTGAAGTAGGAAACACAGCAGGCAAGTTGTGCATAGCAAGATCCCACAAACAGCAGTGTTACAATGACCAGACCATTTGTTTTTTGCTACATTAGTTGAGGGATAAATTTTGGCCAGCACACCAGACAAACCTCTCCTACCCTTCTTTGAAAAAGTGCCGTGGGATTTTTTTACATTCCCCTGAGACGGAAAATAGGGCCTCGGTTTAATGTCTCATCAGATGTTACCCTGGACACACTCTAGTTCCTATAGAGTGCGACTTGAACCCACAACTGTCCAAAGCAGAGAACAAGCACGCTACCCACTCAGCAAGAACTGACAGCCAATAGGGGGACGGTGATCAAGTTCTTAAAAGAGAGGAAAATTGATTTGAGGCAGGGAGATGGAAATTGAAACAGCCAAACTTAACTTCACAGATGCTAACTAGAGCAGCTGAAGAGTGAAACACTCTTTTTACCAATCTACTGTAAGTACTTAGTGTCAGCGATTGGGCTGCCTCTGACAACCAGAGCACCAACCTAGAAATATTAGCAAAGGCTGCCCTCTGCTGCAGATTTTAGAAACTGCATTTCTGCAAGTCACCGTCTGAACCACAGAGTTTGTATTTAGACCTTGCATTGTCGGAAGTTAGTTTGAAGCAAGAAATTTGTATTGCCAAATATTACCAGCTACTACCCAATCAACATGTTCGCAATAATAAACGTTGCTCCTAATCTCTTTTATTTTACCAAAGATATTTATTCCAGGCATTTTCCATTAAACGTAATATTGAATAATCATAGGAACATTAAGAAATAAAATCTTGCATTCATATAGCGCTTTTCATGACCACAAGACGTCTCAGAGCACTTTTGAATTAGAGTCACTGTTGTATTGGAGTAGACCATTCAGCCCTTCAGTCTTGCTCCATTATTCAATTGTTCATGGTTGATTTGTGCCCCATTTTCCTATTTTAACTCCAAATGCCTTGATAGCATTGATGGTAGAATCTGCATAGTGAAACGTTTAGATGACAAGTATGTGCATGTATCTGTTCCAAACTGTTAGCATGAACATTAAATGTTTGAAAAGATAATTTAACAAAGTTCCCATGAGCATTAAGAAAGTGCTGGTAAATGTGGTAATATCACTTCGTGACACCAGGATAAAGTGCAGAGTTAAGAACATAAATTATCACCACATTCCAGGTAATGAAATAAGTGAACAATGTGTATTTTTATTTTCTCATCCTCGTCCTTTATTCTTTCATGGGATGTGGGCGTCATTGACAAGTCCAGCATTTGTTGCCCGTCCCTAATTGCCCTTGAACCGAGTGCATGGCTTGGAAGGGGGAGATGCAAATGGTGCCAAACACTGGGGCCCAGGATCTTGGCGGGATGGGGGGGGGGTCTGGGAGCTGGAGGGGCCCGGGGCCAGGCTTGGCATTTCAAACAGTTTCTCGTTGTCCA
Organism: Cetorhinus maximus; assembly: GCF_964194155.1. NCBI lineage: Eukaryota > Metazoa > Chordata > Chondrichthyes > Lamniformes > Cetorhinidae > Cetorhinus > Cetorhinus maximus. Next base: position 28,685,098 of record NC_135904.1, read on the forward strand.
CACTGAGCAGCCAGAGCTGCAGATCTGAAAGACCTGAATTTTAAAAAAGGATCTGTCAGGCTCAGAGTTCTGATATTTTTTTAGCCGGTCTGTCAGCGTCACGTCAATTTCACTAGTTTTGCTGCTGCTGCTTCCGACCTTTGGGGCAACTTCGTGGTTCCGATTTTTTTTTTGTTGGAAAAGCCCACCAGGAAACCACGAACCTGCCCGAGGGTGAGAAGCAGCAGCAGCAACTGAGAGTGTTCCTGCTTGAAAAAGGGGAAGTCAAATCCCTGTAATTTTACAACCACTTGGATGCTGTATGGGGTTGGGGGGGGTGCTAATGTTGGGGAGGTTGGGGGGAAGGTTGGAGAGGGGCTTGGGGGAAGGTTGGGGGGAAATTGGGGATGGTTTGGAGAGAGGTTGGAAGGGAGTTAGGGGAGGTAAGAGGGGGGTTGGAGGGGGGGTTTGGGGGAGGATAGAGGGGGATGTTGGGGGCAGATTAGTTGCAGAGTTGAATTGTTTTTGCAAATGTTGTGATTTCTTTGTAGCCACATCAGTTGATTGCTCTGCGATTAATTATCCTGAGAGAATCAGCATTGGGTCTTGAATTTCACCATTGTTACAGTCACTCTGCCTACAGCAAGTTGGTGTAATGAAGAAAGACAAAACCTGCAATTATACAGAGATAAAAACAAAAAAACTGCGGATGCTGGAAATCCAAAACAAAAACAGAAACAGAAATACCTGGAAAAACTCAGCAGGTCTGGCAGCATCGGCGGAGAAGAGCACAGTTGACGTTTCGAGTCCTCATGACCCTTAGTTCTGTTGAAGGGTCATGAGGGCTCGAAACGTCAACTGTGCTCTTCTCCGCCGATGCTGCCAGACCTGCTGAATTTTTCCAGGTATTTCTGTTTCTGTTTTTGTTCTGCAATTATACAGCACCTTTCTCAATGTCCAAAATCACGTTACAACCAAATAAGTCCTCCTGAGCTGTAGGCAATGTTATCAAATGGCAGAGCAGGTTCGAGGATCCGAATGGCCTACTCCTATTCATATTGTATGTTTGTGTGTCATTCTGGGATGGATGAGATGAGCTGGGCTGGATGGCCTTTGTCATCCACAATTACCTTGTGAACAGAGGGTGGAATCATGGCTGGAGTTCTGTTTATTTTGTTGCTCGTGTAAGTTTACTGTGAGCGGGTTTTGTGGGGTGATATTGCCAGGAACAGGAGTGCGCAATGGACTCATAGTGAATCAGTAACCTGTTTTACATTGCACATGATTCTTAAGAGACTTTTCCATTCAATTCAATCGTGTTCTTTTGTCTACTTACCTATTATCCCACTCTATCTTGGTGCTTTTTATGGAGAGAATAACCCTCCCATCGGGGGGGGAGGGGTTGTGAGGGGCGGGCACAGACCCAATCGGTGGCCCCAATCAGGTCCGCGTCACCATTTTATGTGCGCGGGCCAATTAAGGCCCGCCCAGTGTGACGCATGCCCGGAATTGCTGTGCGCTCCCTGTGCGGGCGGGGGATGGATCCTCTGAGTCGGGAGTGCGGTCTTTCACGCATGCGCACAAAGAGTGCAGAAACCTCCCTGAGGCACAGAGGCCTCAGGGAGATAAGTTTTATGTTTTAAAAATTTTTAATAAAGAGAAAAAAAAGTTTAAGACATGTCCCTTCATGCGACAGTGTCACACGTGCTGGGACATGTCAATGAACTTTAACGAAAACATTTATTTAATTTATAAACCCTTCATCCCGTCCGTGGATGAGGTTCCATGAAAAATGGGTTCCTCGCCTGCCCCCCGCCAACCTTAAGGTTGGACGGGCAGCTTTCTCAATAGGGTTAATTAGTTAATTAATGGCCTTAACAGGCCTTTGACAGTTCGGCTGCGCGCCCGCCGAACTGAAAATCTAAATGACGCGCGGTGACGTTGGGACGAATGCCCGATGTCACCGCGTGTTATTTTACGCCTAGACGAGTATCCTCCCACCCCGCCTCTTACCCAGCTGAAAATTCAGCCCTATGAGTTTTTGAGGTACTGAAATATCCCAATAAAGTTGTGTTGCTCAGTAGATATTGAAAATATATCGTAGCGAGAAGCAGCAATTAGCAGGATCTTCAGACTTGCTGATCACAAAACAGAAACAAATTGTGCACCATTCAACCTTTGCTCTCTGGCCTATTCAAAGTTCAGTTTTACAGAGACACCTGAGGGTTCAGAAACAAAAGAAGCAGTGGGGCCCTCGATTTCTCTCCCTGGCCCTGACCGAGTGGCTTGCTAGGCCATTTCAGAGGGCAGTTAAGAGTCAACCGCATTGCTGTGGGTCTGGAGTCACATGTAGGTCAGGCGGGGTAAGGATGGTAGATTTCCCTCCCTAAAGGAAACTAGGTGGGTTTTTACAACAATCAGTGATAGTTATGGTCACTGAGACTAGCATTATACTTCAGATTTTATTAATTGAATTTAAATTCCACCAGCTGGGCATTAGCCTGGGCCTCTGGATTACTGATAAAAACAAAAAACTGCGGATGCTGGAAATCCAAACCAAAAACAGAAATAGCTGGAGAAACTCAGCAGGTCTGGCAGCATCGGCGGAGAAGAGCAAAGTTGACGTTTCGAGTCCTCATGACCCTTCAACAGAACTAAGTAGAAATAGGAAAGGTAGCAAACGTTCTTCAACCCCACCCCCCAACCCCAACCAGCTTATATTTCACCCCTTTCCTATTTCTACTTAGTTCTGTTGAAGGGTCATGAGGACTCGAAACGTCAACTTTGCTCATCTCCGCCGACGCTGCCAGACCTGCTGAGTTTTTCCAGGTATTTCTGTTTTTGTTTCCTCTGGATTACTGGTTCAGCGACATTACCACTATGCCACCATCTCCTTGGTTCACCCCGTTCTAGCTCCAAAACCTCCCCAAGTCCTACAATCTTCCGAAAACTCTGCTTCCCTCCAATTCTGGCCATTTTCACATACCTGATTTCTGTCACCCACCATTGGTGCAGTGTCTTCAGCTACCTAGACCCTTAGCTATGGAATTCCAACCTTAAATTTCATAGTTATACTAACTCTCCCTCCTCCTTTAAGACACGTCCTCTTTGATCAAGATTTTGGTCGCCTGTCTTAATATGGCTCAATGTCACACTTTGTCTGGTTAGGTTCCTGTGAAATGTTTTGGGACATACAATTATATTAAAGATGCGGCATAAATACAAGTTGTTTCTGTGATCTTACAGTTAGTTTCCTTCTCTTTTTCTCTCTAATTTTATCTATTCTCACAGACTGGCTCCCCCAAGCCTTCATTAACAGCCCCTGAACCAATCCCTCAAAGGGTCAGGGAAGAGTGAATTTGGGATGGCTCTCCTCCCTGTGAGGATGTGTTCGAACTTCACTTAACATGGCTGATCATAAACTGGAACTACTGTTCACCCAATGCTGCAGTGTCACAGGTGGTTGATCCAACACTGACCATAGCTGTCTTTCTTAATGAGCCCAGGAAACAACAACAATATGCATGCATTTATATAGTGCCTTTAATGTAGAAAAACGTCCCAAGGAACTTCACAGGGAGCATTATCAAACAAAATAATTGACACCAAGGCTGAAGGAGGAGAAATTAGGACAGGTGAATAAAGGCTTTGTCTAAGAGGAAGGTTATAAGGAGCAACTTAAAAGAGGAGAGAGGGGTGGAAATGCAGAGTGAATTGCAGAGCACAGGGTCTAGGCAGATGGATGCACAGACAAAAGTGGGGAATGCTAGAGGTCTTGGCGGGGGAGGAGGTGTATGACTTGAGAAGGTTACAGAAATGTGGAAGGAGCGAAGCCATGGAAGGATTTGAATACAAGGACAAGAAATTAAAAACACACGACGTTCACTTATCCTTATTACGTGGGATGGGCTTTCCAGACCAAGGGACAATGTAGGTGAGCAGGCACAATCAGGGATACACACAAGAGCAGAATTGGAGCGTTCTAAAACCAGTTCTGCTGAAGAACCTGCAGAGAATCTAGTTGGTTGTTCCAAGCATCTCACAGGTACAGGTGTGGTGCCTCACCTACCCGAAAACTAGCAATGTCTGAAAAATGCACATTTTTTTGAAGGGCTATGCATGAATTTTAATTATTATTAGATGAGTAACAGCACTGTGGGTGTACCTACGCCACAGGGACTTCAGCAGTTCAAGGAGGTAGCTCACCACCAGCTTCTCAAGGACATTTGGGGATGAACAATAAATGCTGGGCGAGCCAGCGATGCCCACATCCCATAAATGAATAGAAAAAGGTCAAATAACTTACCAGCTTGTTTGGCTACATGCTGCATTGGCAATGGAGTGTGCCGGCTAGTTATCACCTTCCCGCGCCTGTCTTTTCCCGTGGTCTGAATGACCAGTGACCCGACCTGGTCTGAACAGCCTGGTCCGAAAACTGGCAAGGTGGGAAATCTGGGATGGACATGGTCCCGAGGTTGGTGGTTTTGAGACACTGTATCTGTAATAATCTTCATGGAAAGATCCAATGGTTTCTGTCTGTTTCTCTGGTCTCCTTAAAAAAACTGGTGATTTCATTTGTACTTATAATTGAGTAAAATGCACCCAGAGGTACAGCCAATCAATGTTAATAGATTTTTATTCATTCCCAGGCCATTCATGCAGAACTCTCCAAACTAGTTAAGAAAAAGATTGGCCAGACAGGACCCCTGAAGAAAAAAAACATGTGTCAGAAACTTGGGGAGAAGCCAGTAACATTTCTTCCAGCTCCACACAAGTCAGGCCTGGTATGGTTTCTGTCCTCCTGTATGTAACCTAAACAATAATTAGAAGGACAATTTGAAAGATCACTGCAACTCTGCCACTAAACTCCACGTTGTGTTGCAGGCTGTCCCATGGAAGTGGCTTTTTGGAGCTGCGGTGGTGGCCATTGGAAGTGTGGTGACCTCGGTTGTTTTGGCAGCAAGAGGCTAATAAGTACCAGCAAACAGACAAGACCACGCAGAGGCCTCCGCACGAGGTGTATCCAACTCAGATGAGTTTGTCCTGGACACTCCAACGTGTCGATATTTTCTGATGTTGACGCTTTACCCGGGAAGAGGAAAAAGATGGAAAATCTACATTTTAAAATAGCCTCAATGCAGCATTTGCCCAATTAGAGAGTAGGAGGTTTTAAGCAGTTCTGAGCTCAATGCAGAAGCCAATTCAGGAGTTTTGTTTAACAAACTACACTGAAATGTTGTGTTTTATGCAGTGATAATGCAACTAGATAATTCACTGTAAATTCCTATACTGTACTAAACAGAGCCTAATTATTGTAATCATGAATAACACATAGTACAATTCAGATAGGACGCACAATTTAAAAAATACTAAGGCTCAGAATTATCAATGACATCCACTGCACACCTGGCCATTAAATTAAACATTGGAAATAGTTCTGCAAACATATATGACTACTTTGGGAACAAGGACTCTAAATGTATAAATTTGTCACGCACAGGCACAATGGGCTGAATGGCCTCCTCCAAGCGGTAAGATTCCACGATCACGTTCGACTAGAGCAGTTGTTTAAAGCGGTTTGCAAATCTTCTCCTTGACTCAACAAAGAAATTCTAATGCCAGTAATCCTGGGCAATTGTAGTATCTTTTTTTCAGAGTAGGATGGAAGGTTTTGTTGGGGTGTTTCAAGCAGATATTCTACAGCCCTTTTACATCCTTTCATTGTACAAGTAACAGCAAGGTCAAACACTGATACAGTAATTGGCACTCTGCAATTGAAAATTTTGAGTAGATAATTTAATAGTCATTTACCCTGTGACTTTCATCTCATTGCACACTTTAACACATAATGAATGCAAGAAACATTGGAAAATAAATTTCATTTTATCTCATTTATGGCATTGCCATTTTTATCAGGGTATTGAAGATCCGATTTCCATTCATCCAACTGTGCATTTTCTTTTCATTAAATTCGTGAATAGATTTGATTAAAAACTTGATTAACAATAATATACAGTCTTAACACCAGCAGGTTTATTTTGTACAGGATACAGGAACCATTTAGTGGAAAGCCACCACAGTTATTTCAGGAAATACTGGCTTTAGGCACTAAACAGACTATTCCTGCTTCTATCTTTCCTAAGACAGCACCTCTGACAGTGCTGCACTCCCTCAGTACTGCAGATGATGTGCTTAAGTCTCTGGAGGGGATTTGCACTCATGACCTTTTTGACTCCGATGTGAGACTGCTATCACTGAGACAACCTTCTTAGCCCTAAATTCCTGTATCTAGTGTAATTTCTTTAAGTCAAATATCTCACTTAGCTGCGTGCATAGCCGCACAACAACCTGGAAGGTACCACCCAGGATTTGTTCCAAGTTAAATACCGGGAATTGAAATAATTGCACACAAAACTAAACTTTACAAGAAACATTGTTCAAAGTCCTTTGCACTTTGAGGCTCTTTCAGCTTGTCCACATACCTGTCCTCCCCAATCACCATTCTGAGTAACATTTTCATGCCAATAATTATAATGGAAGCTACCTTTGTAAACATTTATAAAGGCAATTCTATAAATGAATGATAATGAAAACAGAAATATTCAGCAAGTCAGGCAGCATCTGTAGAGAGAGAAAGAAACAGAGTTAAGGTCAGTGACCTTTCATCAGAATGGTGCTTCTTTCTCCGTAGACACTGCCTGACCTGCTGAGTATTTCCATCATTTTCTATTTTTATTTTGGATTTCAAACATCTGCAGTCTTTTCCAAATATAAATAGTGCAGCTACAGGCCTTTCACCACTGGTGACACTGTCGTGCCAGTTATCAAGTGAGTTGGCCTGCTATTTTGTTTCCCTTCCTTTCTTAAATTTAAACAATGGTCAGGAGGGTTTCTGTTTTGCTGTACCTGCACATTAACTTACTTTGCTCCTTGTATGAATAGATCATGTCTCTCTGCCCATCAACATTTACGTGTTGTATGCGTTTTAAAAATAATCTGCTTTTCTATTCTTACTACCACACTTTCCCATGTTATACTCCACCTGTCACTTGTTGCTCACTCAACTAACCCGTCTATGTCACTTTGCAGCCTCTGCAGCACACATTCCCACCTAGTTTTGTATCATCAGCGAATTTAGACATGTTACTCTCCATCTCTTTGACACACTCATTAATATCGATTGTAAATAGCTGAGGTCCCAGCAGTGATCCTTGCAGCACCCCACACCAATTACAGCCTGCCAAGTTGAAAATGCACCATTTATTCCTACTCTCTGCTTCCTGACCATTAATCCATGTTTATATGTTACCTCCAACTCTACGAGCCCTCACCTTTGCGTATTAAACTTTTGTTTGGTACATTACTGAATGCCTTTTGGAAATCCAAATGTGCTATATCTGCTGACTCCCCTTTATCTACCCTTTGCATCCCTAAAAGAACTCAATTTTGTCAAACACGATTTCCCTTTCATAAAACCTTGCTCATTTTCTCTGGTGGTACTATTATTTTCTAAGTGCATTGTTAAGATTTTATTAATAATAGATTCCAACATTTTTCCAATGACTGACATCAGGCTAACTGGCCTGTAGTTCCCTGTTTTATCTTTCTCTTCTTTTTTGAATAACAGTGTTACATTTGCTAACTTCCAATCCACTGGGACCAACCTAAAACCCAGGAACTTTTGGAAAATTATAACCAGTGTATACAACAATTGCTGCAACAATCTCCTTTAACACCCTAGCATGAAAGCTTTTAGGTCTTGGGATTTGTCAGCTTTTAGTACCTTAAGTTTTTTTCCATTGCTATTTCTCCACTGATATTAATTATTCTTATTATCCGCTTGTTCACTCTTTATTTCTGATATGTAATTTGTGTCTTTACTGCTATGACAGGCACAAAGTTCTGTTCAATGTTTCTACCGTTTCTTCATTCCCTGCAATAATTTATCCCGTCTCCGAGGGAGCAATGCTTACTTTCCCTACTCTCCTTTTTATATATTTTAAGAACTTTCACAATCTGTTTTAATATTTCTGGCTAGTTTAATCTCATTCTATTTCAACTCTTGGGTCACCCTTTGCTGGTTTCCAAAACACTACAAATCTTCAGGCTCACTATTGCTCTTTGCAGAATTATAAGCCTCGTCCATTAATCTAATACTATCCTTAAGTTCATTAGTAAGCAACAGATGGATCTTTCTTCCTATGTTTTTTAACAAAATTATTTTTGTTGAACATTTTGAATTGTTTATTTAAATGTTTCCCATTGTTGATTTATTGCCATGCCATTTAGTCTATTTACCCAATCAATCTTAGCCAGCTCTCCCCTCTTTACCTATGTAATTTGCTTTATTTAAGTTTAAGAATCTTGTCAAAGCTGTAGTATGTCGCTTTCAAAATTAATATGGAATTCAATTGTATTATGATCATGCTTTTCCCAAAGGCTCTTGTAATATGAGATTACTAATTAAATCTGCCTCATTACACAATATTAGATCTAAAATAGCTTTATATCTTGTTGGTTCCACAACATATTGTTGCAGGTAACTGTCACCAAATCATTCTGCAAACTCATCTCCCAGTTTATCTTTGCCAATTTGATTGGTTCAGTCTATGTGAAGATTAAAGTCCCCCATGATTATTACATTGCTTTTGTTACAAGCTCCAATTATGTCTTGCTTAATGCTCTGTCCAATGGTATAACTACCAATAGTCATTTGGTAGTACAGAACTTGAATATTGCTGAAAAGAGAGACATATCTACGAAGTTTTTCATCTTGCACCCATCAGGACAAACACAAGAATGTCAAATTTCAATGGAACACAACAATTTATACAACAGGAAAAAGAGCGTTGCTTGGTTAGAAAGTTGCTTGAAGTTGATCTGACCCTTGCTATCCCGAATCACCCCTTACTACTTCCTGACCTTCTGAGCCAAGATCCTATCTCATTACTGTCCTTCTGTCATCCTTTACTTTCAGGGATGTACCTCCTCCTCCTGTATGTCTATCTTTTAGAAATGTTGTAAAACCTGTAATATTTCTTTCCCACCCTTGGCCACCTTGTAACCTTGGGCAGGATTTTCCCTGCAGGCTTCACAACCCTACCATCCTGGTCAAATGGGGGTCAGAATCACACAATGTGGGACGACAATCAACAGACGGTAATTTTCCCCAAATTGGTCAATTAATGACTAGAGGCCGCAATTGCTGTCCAACTTAGGTTGGCGAGTGGGCTTTCAAAGCTGGAGGGCTAATAGGTATTAAGCCATCAAGGGACAGTAGCAGCACGGTTCGAAAATTGGCTGAATGACAGGAAAATGAGGGTACTGGTGAATGACTATTATTCGGACTGGAGGAAGGAATTGGTTTCCCCGGGGTCAATGTTTGGACCCTCACTTTTCGCGATATATATTAATAACCTAGACTTGGATGTCCAGGGTACAATTTCAAAATTGGAAGCATTGCGAACTGTGAGAACATAGGAACAGGAATAATTTATTCAGCCCCTCCACCATTCAACTAGATCATGGCCGATCTTCTACCTCAATGCCATTTTTCCACATTATCCCTCGATATCATTAGTATCTAGAAATCTACCAACCTCTATTTTAAACATACTCAATGATTGAGCTTCCACAGCCCTCTGGGGTAGGGAATTCACTACCCCCTCTGGCCGGGATTTTCTGATCCCTGCCGTGGTGGACGTCGTGGCAAGCGGGAGTGAAATTACCGAGAGAAGCCACAAAGCGGTTTTGCTTCATCATGAAACCAGTTTACGACTATGCGCTGCAGCCGCCAATGGTGGGCTGTTGGGAACATCATTTCAATACATTTGCATCTCATTATAAGAACTGCTCACCGGAATCATTCCCCCCACGCTGGATCATCAGGGCAGCACCATATCGCGCTCAGGGGGGTGCCACAGGCAAGTCCCTACCTATCAGACCAGTGGTAAGGCGGGGGTGGCTTTTAATGCGCTGCAGGGCAAGGGCTCCACAGGGGGATGGGGGAAACTGGCCTGAGGCATGGGGAGGGGCTGCAGGGTAAGGTCTCCAGTGGTGAGGGGGTAAGAATATGGAAGGTTGCACTCACACACATTAACTGGGTTGGGTGTGTTGGGGGTTAGCCTCCTCAGCCCCAGGATGGGGAGAGAGTATGTTACAGAATGACGTTAGCCACCTGGGGCCAGAATAGGAGGATCGCTGAGTAAAGAAATGCCTCAAGGTTAAGCTTGCAAAGACTGTCCCAGCCCAGACAGGGGGAGGGCATGTCAGTCCAGTCTCAGTCGTGCCCAGCATATTGTGCGCAGGGCATTGTCGTAACATCATGCGCCTCGGTCTGTGGGGTTTCTGGCATCATACTGGGCCACAGATGGCACACTCAGTCAGGGGAGGCATCTGCAGCCTACAGATGGGCAGAGGGTATTGTGGGGTTATCTGAAGGTGTTGGGGGGATATATGTTTAACTGTGCAAGCGGCCTCAAGATGGGAGGTGTGAGATCCACACGGGGCAAAGGCATATCCACCTCAAAATGTTCAGGGTGAACAAAGGGATATCCACCATAATCACAATGAGATCAAGGAATACAGGGGGAGGGTTGAGAGGGTCTTGGAGGGAGGGAAACCTGAACATTAAGTTCCTCCGGGATGATGGGAGGGGTTTCCATACTCACATAGGGAGGGTCCAAGTTGCTCTGGAAGTAAGAGCTGAACACCACCATCTTCCAACCTGCAGCGATGGTGCAGTGCTGCTGGTGAGGGCGGATTGGATGATAGGTGCATGCACTGGGGCCGGTGGTTAGAGGGGCACACAACTGAACTGTGTATTCCCAAATGAGGAGAGAGGCACAACTGAGGCAGGTTAGGAACCTTTCAATGATAATCCACCAAATCAGCAAAGTGAAGCAATGATGCTCATTCATGCGAAACTAATCCCACAAAGTTCCTCTAATTGATCTCCTTGCATTAACCCCTTGTTTGCAGTGTCGAAATTCCCCAGAACCATAACGAACTCCAGAGCAATTGGGCAACTGGACAAGCTTCAGATGCGTGTTACAATCGTGGCGCTGGCAGGTTCACAGAAGAGAAGCCTTAGGCTCCCTTCAAATAATCTCAATTCCTGACTAAGCATCTTCCATCATGTTTATTCCAAAGAGTGTGGTATTAGAGAGCAGTGAATGAGGGTTCAGTGCCTGGGAGTGTGGTATTAGAGAGCAGTGAATGAGGGTTCAGTGCCTGGGAGTGTGGTATTAGAGAGCAGTGAATGAAGGTTCAGTGTCTGGGAGTGTGGTATTAGAGAGCAGTGAATGAGGGTTCAGTGCCTGGGAGTGTGGTATTAGAGAGCAGTGAATGAAGGTTCAGTGTCTGGGAGTGTGGTATTAGAGTGCAGTGAATGAGGGTTCAGTGTCTGGGAGTGTGGTATTAGAGTGCAGTGAATGAGGGTTCAGTGTCTGGGAGTGTGGTATTAGAGAGCAGTGAATGAAGGTTCAGTGCCTGGGAGTGTGGTATTAGAGAGCAGTGAATGAGGGTTCAGTGCCTGGGAGTGTGGTATTAGAGAGCAGTGAATGAGGATTCAGTGCCTGGGAGTGTGGTATTAGAGTGCAGTGAATGAGGATTCAGTGTCTGGGAGTGTGGTATTAGAGAGCAGTGAATGAGGGTTCAGTGCCTGGGAGTGTGGTATTAGAGTGCAGTGAATGAGGGTTCAGTGCCTGGGAGTGTGGTATTAGAGTGCAGTGAATGAGGATTCAGTGTCTGGGAGTGTGGTATTAGAGAGCAGTGAATGAGGATTCAGTGTCTGGGAGTGTGGTATTAGAGAGCAGTGAATGAGGATTCAGTGTCTGGGAGTGTGGTATTAGAGTGCAGTGAATGAGGGTTCAGTGCCTGGGAGTGTGGTATTAGAGTGCAGTGAATGAGGATTCAGTGTCTGGGAGTGTGGTATTAGAGAGCAGTGAATGAGGATTCAGTGTCTGGGAGTGTGGCATTAGAGTGCAGTGAATGAGGATTCAGTGTCTGGGAGTGTGGTATTAGAGTGCAGTGAATGAGGATTCAGTGTCTGGGAGTGTGGTATTAGAGTGCAGTGAATGAGGATTCAGTGTCTGGGAGTGTGGTATTAGAGTGCAGTGAATGAGGGTTCAGTGCCTGGGAGTGTGGTATTAGAGTGCAGTGAATGAGGATTCAGTGCCTGGGAGTGTGGTATTAGAGTGCAGTGAATGAGGATTCAGTGTCTGGGAGTGTGGTATTAGAGTGCAGTGAATGGGGATTCAGTGTCTGGGAGTGTGGTATTAGAGTGCAGTGAATGAGGATTCAGTGCCTGGGAGTGTGGTATTAGAGTGCAGTGAATGAGGATTCAGTGCCTGGGAGTGTGGTATTAGAGTGCAGTGAATGAGGAATCAGTGCCTGGGAGTGTGGTATTAGAGAGCAGTGAATGAAGGTTCAGTGCCTGGGAGTGTGGTATTAGAGAGCAGTGAATGAGGGTTCAGTGTCTGGGAGTGTGGTATTAGAGTGCAGTGAATGGGGATTCAGTGCCTGGGAGTGTGGTATTAGAGTGCAGTGAATGAGGGTTCAGTGTCTGGGAGTGTGGTATTAGAGTGCAGTGAATGAGAGTTCAGTGTCTGGGAGTGTGGTATTAGAGTGCAGTGAATGAGGGTTCAGTGTCTGGGAGTGTGGTATTAGAGTGCAGTGAATGAGGGTTTAGTGTCTGGGAGTGTGGTATTAGAGTGCAGTGAATGAGGGTTCAGTGTCTGGGAGTGTGGTATTAGAGTGCAGTGAATGAGGGTTCAGTGCCTGGGAGTGTGGTATTAGAGTGCAGTGAATGAGGGTTCAGTGTCTGGGAGTGTGGTATTAGTGCGCAGTGAATGGGGATTCAGTGCCTGGGCTGAAAGTAGCACATCCAAGCGCCTGGCCAAAGCAATGTCATAGCAGTCGGTCATGTGAAGGGAGTGCAGTGGGGAGAGGGGAAGGGGTGAGGGGGGTGGTCAGAAGGAGCATTTAGAAATGAACCCTGCGCTGGCCAGGGTATCAGGGTGAATAGTTGCCAACACTGGGACAAAGCCCTTGAACCCACATCCACTGACAAGTCATTGACAGAAATTGGATCCTTGGAGGCTGATGTCTGTTACTCATTGATGCTGCAGAGAGGAGACCATCAGGAAGATGGAGCCTGGGTTTATTGCTGCTCCATAATCACATACAGACAGGAGAGAAGAAGGAGAAGATTGTGTCGGAGGCACCCGACTCACCAAAGGGAGAAGCAAAACCCTGAAGGCCAAGGGGCAGCAGGGCCTCCTCCGGACACAGAGGATGAGGCTCATAGAAACAGTGTGCGTAGGTGGCTTGCAAGCCAAGGGTGTACAGAACTCACATGTCTTATCTGCAGATGCGTGAGAGACAGTGTCATCGACATCGCCACATGCCCAGGGATCTGGTGACACACACTTGCCACATTCTCCAGGAATTTGCATCACGGGCACTGAGAGGGGCACTGGGAGGACATCCATTTCCAGTAGCTCAAAGTAATGGCTGCACTCAATTTCTATGCCAATGGTTCCTTCCAGGGCTCCACAGGGTCGTCTGTGGGGTTTCTCAAGCATCCACTCACAAATGCATTCATGAGGTCACAGATGCCTTTTTTGCCAAGAACCACAATTACGGCAACTTCGACAGAGACCAAGCAAGCCAGGACGGCAAAGCATTGGGTTTTGCTGAGATTTCAGTGTTCCCACAGATGCAGGGTGCCATCGACTGCACTCATGTGGCTATAAAAACTCCCTGGCAGCAGGCACTTCAATACATAAATAGGAAAGGCTACCACTTACTCAGTGTACATCTGCTCTACAACTATAAAAAATTGATCCTGTAGGTTTGCGCCAGATACCCAAGAAGCATCCATGACTCATACATCTTGAGTAAATCACAGACCCTGGACATCTTTGAGGGACCACACAGGATCCAGGCTGGCTCACTGGTGACAAAGGGTACCCACAAAGGACTATGCTGATGACACCCATGCGGCAGCCTCAGACTCCTGCAGAGAGAAGGTGCAACGAGGTTCATGCCACGACCCAAATATTAGTGGAGCACACCACAGGGATCCTAAAGATGCAATTCCGATGCCTAGACAGATCTAGCAGAGCAGTCCAGTTCACTCCCCAGAGGGTCTCACAGATCATCGTGACTGGCTGCATGCTGCATAACCTGGCACTGCAAAGGGGGAAGGACTTGGCAGATGCCAACATGGAGGAGCTGCATGTCTCCTCCAATGAGGAGGACATCGAAGGGGATGAGGACATTGAGTTCGAGGAAGCTGAGGCTTCAGGGGAAGAGATGATAGCACAAGCCAGATGAGGCAGATGTGCACGAGGCCCTCATTGCCACAGATTCAATGAGGAGGATGGCAAGTTGCAGTGAGCACCCTCTTGGACAACTGCCTTCCATCATAGACCAACATTAACACCAGCTTTGCTATTCCTCTCATTTCAACCAAGCACTTCAATATTCACATTGTCCTGATCCTTTAAAGGGTGATGAAGCCTAAGGAGCATGTGTCCTTGCTGAGATGAGGTGCTAACTGGAGGAGGGAGTTCCGGCATCAGACGTCCGAAGGTGCTGCTTCTTCAAGTGTCTCTCTAGTATCCCAGTCACAAAGGCAGCCAACAAGAGTCAGAAGTTGTTCCACTATCCTCAGTGGGCTCGAGGCTGTACGCATTCAATCTGACAAAGCTCCTCAAGGAGATCCATCTCCAGCAATGGAACAACACATTCGTTGTAACCTCAATGATGAAGCTGATAGGTGACACTTGGGCCAAGGCAGCGAGGACGTTCCACAGGTGTGCATCTAATCAGAGACGATTCAATCTTCTGTGTAACCTTCTTCTCTATCACATTAACATCTGGCACTCTCGGTTAGGAATGCTGGCCTGCTTTTATCCTCACCTTACTGTGCATGTGGACCACCTGAAGATGGCGACGTTCAACCGCTTGTGTGCCAGATATTAAAATCCCTCCTCTTTAAGACACACATTGTGTCCTCATGGCCAGGCCTGGCCCTTGCAAACTCCAAAATGCTCAGACACCACGAGGCCCTTAAGGTCACACAACGTTGCTAATAAAGAGCAGACTTCCATTGAAGTCTTCGATGATGCTGTCCTCAGGTTCCGCATCCGAGGTGTCGTTGGGGCTGGAGCTGAGGTCTTGGCTTGTGGATGACCTTGGGTGCTTTCCAGAGGTGCCTATGAAAGAAAGAAGAGATAATTAGTGTATAGCAGGGCCACTCTAAAACAGGACAATGCGCTCACAGTATGGTTATCTGAGGGATGAGCTGGTGCAGGATCCTCACTTGGGTGTGCGCTGCTCACTTCACCGTTGCTGCTGGCATGGTCCACATCCCCTCCAGCCAGCTCAATAGCTCGATTCTCGTAGGGAGTGAGGACCTTGATTTCGGCCACTCCAGCCCTGGTCTGAGACCTCTCCCTTTGGTTGTGTGTGAGCTTGTCCTACATAAAGATAGATGGAGAGTGTGAGCAGGACGCATGCCAGGGCAGATGGTGAGGATGTGTGGGTGGCGAGTGCAGCCATGGATGGGGTAAGGCCATGAACTGCAGAGGAAATGAGCCCAGATGGAGATGTGAAGGTGTGTGTGAGAGAGTGAGCAGTGACAAAATGATTGTCTTACCCTGGCGGCACAGATGAGATCACTCATTCTCCCTCTGCACTGGGTGGCTGACCTCTTCTGTGCTGCATTGGCACTGACCACCACTGCCAGAGTGGTGAGGTTGGTGGACCTCCTCCAGCCATCACGGGATGGAGCGCTGAGGACATTGTGCGGACCTTGATTACATCCAGCAGGTGTTCCGGGGAGGTGTCACTGAATTTGGGTGCGGCTCACTTCTTCCCTTTTGAGGCCACCTCTCTCATCTGTGGCAGTCCTGGGCTGCAACCAATGAAAAAGCTCTGCACGGGTTTTATATCAACATGGTGCCCGGAGTGAGGAAGTGATGAGCTCACGGCGAGGCTGGCGAATCAGAGGCCGCTTGCCAACGATCTGGCATGTTTCCCGTGCATGCATAATTAATGAGGCAGGAAGTGGATGATACGGCTCAAAAAATCAGCCATTGCAGCCGGCAGGTAAAGCCCCGTTTCTCACGCCCGCCGCACAGTGCACGGAGGGGAAAATCCCGCCCACTGAGTGAAGAAATTCCTCCTCATCTCAGGCCTAGATGGCCTACCCCTTATTCTGAGACAGTCCCCTGGTTCTAGACTCCCCAAACAGGGGAAGCATCCTTTCTGCATCTACCCTGTCCAGCCCTGTAAGAATTTTGTAAGTTTCACTGCAATCACCTCTCATTCTTCTAAACTCTACCGAATACAGCTCCAGTCTCCTCAGTCTTTCCTCATAGGACAGTCCTGCCAATCCTGGGATTAGTCTGGTGAACCTCCGCTGCACTCCCTCTATGGCAAGTATATCCTTTCTGAGGTAAGGGGACCAAAACTATACACAATACTTCAGGTGCAGTCTAACCAAGGCTTTACACAATTGAACCAAGGCATCATTATTCCTGTACTTAAATCCTCTTGCAATAAAGGCCAACGTACCATTTGCCTTCCTAATTGCTTGCTGCACCTGGATGTTAGTTTTCAGTGACTCATGAACAAGGATACCCAGGTCCCGTTGGACATTAACATTTCCCAATTTCTCACCATTTAAGAAATACTCTGCAACTTTGTTCCTCCTACTAAAGTGGATAACCTCACCCTTACCTACATTATATTCCATCTGCCATGCTCTTGCCCACTCACTAAGCCTGTCCAAATCCCCTTGAAGCCTCTTTGCATCCTCCTCACAACTCACGTTCTCACCTAGTTTTGTGTCATCCACAAACTTGGAAATATTATATTAAGTCCTCATATCTAAATAATTGATAAAGATTGTGAACAGCTGGGGTCCAAGCACTGACCCTTGTGGTACCCCACTAGTCACAGCCTGCCATTCTGACAATGAACCGTTTATCCCTACTCTCTGTTTTCTGTCTCTTAACCAATTCTCAATCCATAGCAGTATAAAATCCCCTATCCCGTGTGTTCTAATATTGTTTGCTAATCTCCTATATAGGCCTTTATTGCAAGCCTTTGGATAAACCAAATACACCACATCCACTGGTTCGCCCTGATCTATTATGCTCATAACATCCTCAGAAAACTGCAACAGGTTTGTCAAACATGATTTCCCTTTCATAAATCCATGTTGACTCTGCCCAATCAGATCATTATTTTCTAAGTATCCAGTTATCACATCCTTTATAATAGATTCTAGTATTTTCCCTACTACTGGCATCAAACTAACAGGTCTGTAGTTGCCAATTTTCTCCCTTCCTCCTTTCATAAACAGTGGGGTTACATTTGCAACCTTCCAATCTGCAGGCACTGTTCCAGAGTGTATAGAATTTTTAAAGATGACCATCAATGCATTCACTATCTCTATAGACACCTCTTACAACAGTCTGGGTGTAGAGCAATGGGTCCTGGGGATTTATCAACTTCAGTCCCATTAGTTTCTCCAATATTACTTTTTTAGTGTTAAACTTCAAAAGGGAGGTTGGTGGAATGGGCAATCTAGTGGCAGATGAAATTTAATGTAGAGAAGTGGGAGGGGGATGGGGTTTAGGAAGAACGAGGATAAGCAATATCAAATAAAAGGTAGAATTCTAAAGGGGGTGCAGGAGGAGAGGGACCTGGGTGCATCTGTGCATAAATCATTGAAGGTGGAAGGGCAGGTTGAGAGAGTGCTTAATAAAGTACACAGGATCCCGGGCTTTATAAATACAGTGCAAAGGCAAGGAAGTTAAGATAAGCCTTTATGAAAACAATAGTATTGCTTCCAGTTCTCGGCAACACACTTTCGGAAGGATGTGAAGGCATTAGGGAGCATTGAAAAGATTGACGAGAATGGTCCCAGGGATGAGGAACTTCAGTTATGAGGATAGATTGGAGAAGTTGGGACTGTTTTCCTTAGAGAAGGAAGGTTGAAAGGAGATTTGATAGAGGTATTCCAAATCATGAGGGGTCTGGACAGAATAGATAGGAAGAAACTATTCCCATTAGTGGAAGGATCAAGAAGAAACAGAGGATGCTGATTTAAGGCGATTGGCAAAAAAAGCAACAGCAACATGAGGGAAAACTTTTTTACGCAGCGAGTGGTTAGGATCTGAATGCACTGCCTGAGACTGTGGTGGAGGTGGATTCATTCATGGCTTTCAAAAGAAGATTGGATCATTATCCTAAGAGTAAAATAATTGCAGGGCTACGGAGAAAAGGCGGTAGAGTGAGATCACGTGAGTTCCTCTTGCAGAGAGCTGGCACTGAATGGCCTCTTTCTGTGCTATAACTATTCTATGATACTATGATTTTTGTTATTCTTTCACGGGGTGTGGGCATCACTATCTAGGCCAGCATTTATCACCCATCCCTAATTTCCCTTGAGAAGGTGGTGGTGAGCCGCCTTCTTGAACCACTGAACTCCATGTGGCCTAGGTACACTCACAGTACAAGTTCCAGGATTTTAACCCATCGACGGTGAAGGAATGATGATATAGTTCCAAGTCAGAGTGGCATGTGGCTTGGAGGGGAACTTGCAGGTATGGTGGTGTTCCCATGCATCTGTTGCCCTTGCCTGTCTAGGTAGTAGAGGTCACAGGTTCGGAAGGCGCTGTTGAAGGAGCCTTTACAAGTTGCTGCAGTGCATCTTGTACAGTCAAACTCGGGTGACCTTAAATTCCGCTTGCATCTAAGTTATCAAACATTCCCTCTGGTAGAATAGCAAAAGCTATAGAACAATGCCAGTGATTAACTGAAATCCCACAGTGATCGATCTGGATTAGCCAAATGTTTGATCGGTGCAGGCAAGAGAAATAATATCAAAGTCAGGGTTTATGTGCCTGCATCAACCAATCAGAGCAGAGTGCTGGACCTAAGCACGCTCAACTTTCTCTGTGAAGCAACATGCAAAGCGTGCGGCTATGACAAAACCTGTGAGAAAGTTAAAAGTGTTGTCAATTGGAGAGAAGTTGAAGTCGGTGGAGCAAATGGAAAACCATGAAACAGAAAGTGGACATCAGGAAAGAGAGGGAGATTCTGCAATCAAATTTGTCCACCATTCTGAAAGCCAAGGAGAACATTTTGGAACAGTTGAACAAACAGGTATTCTCTCCAGCAAGCAAGAGGATGAGAACAGCTGCCTGTATGAACGTCAAAGAAGACAACATGTTTCAAGTCAGGCCAAGCAGGGAACGTGCCCAACTCCAGCCCAATCCTGCAGGAAAGGGGAGTTGCCATGACAGAGAAGCTAGGACACATGGAGTTCACCTGCAGCGGTGGATGGCTGGACTGATTCATGACAAAACATTGTCTTCGGCTCAGAGTAAGTGGCGAGGGTGCCGCTGCTATGACAACAATGACAGATGATAGGCTCCAAAATGGTCTCGTCCATGCCTTGAATGAGTATACACAAAGAGACGTTTTTAACATGAATGAAACTGAACTGTTTAACTGTCTTTTGTCAGGCTGGTCTTTGATGTTTCAGGGGGACGCTTGTGATGGCAGAAAGCAGAGAGAGAATGTATCACTGCTTTGGTCTGCGCCAACATGGATGGTACCAAAAAGCTGCTGCTTCTCGTGGTAGGGAAGTCCAAGAGTGATGGTTCTCTGCGGAAGTCAAGACACTACCCACACAGTAGAAGGTCAAATAAAACCACCTGGATGACCTCCAGCATTTGTGGGGCATGGGTCAGGAAAGGAGACAAAACATATCGCCCTCTGACCACCTCCCCACATCGCCTGCATTTTGGGGCCCCCCGTCGTTTGGGGGTCCCGTTCCACAGCACGGTGTGTTTCACAGTAAATCCACCGCTGCTCCCAATACCACAGCCAATGGATCAGTTGGTGATTCAGAACTTGAAAACCCATTACCAATGGCAGCTAATCTCTCAGCTTATTGAGTGCATCAATAAGAAGCAGGGCTACAATCCCACTGTACTAAAGGCCCTGTTGATGCTGAAAAAGGTGTGGAAGATGGTGAGGAAGCCACAATTGCAAATTGCTTCAACCACACTGGGTTCAAACAGGCACATGACATCAAGAATGAGGAAGAACAAGGTGATGCCAACCAACACAATGACTGTTGTAAGTTGTTAGGCATAGTTTAGTAGGTCTTAAGGCATTCATAGTTTTAGATCAACGGTAAGTATTTATTAACTACTAGAGATTATATGCATAGGTACAGTAAAGGTCCAGGCTTGGAGCTGTCTCCATGCTTGCTTCTACACACAGCTCTGTCCAACACTACACTGACCCATAGGTGCAGGTCATGTGTTCCCTTACATCACTGTGTGGGCGGTACTGTACTCAGTCCCACGTTGACCCCTTGTGTGCCAGACCCTTATAATACAATGATAAGGCACTTTTTGCTTGTTTGCGGGAGGTCGGTATGGAGATTCTGGAAGAGACATCAATGAAAACCTACATGGAGGTGGGCAGCGCCATACAATGCACACGTAACTGACTGTTGATACCATCGTAGATGCAGTACATTCTTCAGCTGAGGAATCTAATGACCCTGAAGATTCCAATGAATGCCCACGAGCTCGCCCGCCTATTTCCCTGGCCGATGCTGATGAAGGTTGTAGAGGTGTTCCGGCGTTTCGCACTGCAGCACAAAAACATGTTTGACTGCACTGACAACATGGCAGACTTTTCATGCATGTCCAAAAACAGCACACTAAGCAGATAAAGATTACGGAGTTTTTCCAGTGCTAAATCCTGGCCTTTCCCAAGGTCAACCCCAGGCTGTTTTCAAGGCCAACATGATGTGAACAAATGGAATAAAGATTTTTTTTTCATTCTTTTACTGCGTTTTGCTATATGTTCATTATTGGCCATTTGAATCTGCAAAACAGAAAGTAATACAAAAAGCTTTAGAAGCATCTGTAGGCATATTGGGTTACATAGAGATGCATTCATGCCACAAATTGGGCCTCCTCAGCTATCATGAGGCTCTGCTTAACCCAAATTTGCAGGTGGCTCCCCTGGGATTTGACATATCGAGAGTTTACTCTATATGGTACACACTGCGGCCACTGTGCATTGGTGGTGGAGGGAATGAATGTTGATGGCAGTGGATGGGGTGCCAGTCAAGTGGGCTACTTTGTCCCAGATGGTGTTGAGCTTCTTGAGTGTTGTTGGAGTCACACTCATCCATGCATGTGGTGAGTATCCCATCACTGTCCTCACTTGTGCCTTGTAGATGATGGACAGGGTGTGGGGAGTCAGGAGGTGAGTTACTTGCCACAGAATTCCCAGCCTCTGACTTGTTCTTTTGACAACAGTATTTATATGGTTGGTTCACTTAGGTTTCTGGTAATTGTAACACCCAGAATGTTGATTGTGGAGGATTCAGTGGTGGTAATGCCATATACATTCTATGATTCTACCAGATCCTGGCAGTAAAACAAAAAGAATAAGGTAACTACCGTAGTCCATGAAGGACCATAGACATCTCTGTCCATCAGCAAGAGACCATTGGTTATGTGCAGCCTGAGAGGCAACACTTCGCAAGTGTGGTGCAAGGCAAGGAGGCAGACCTCCCTGAACTACCACAACCAGTAAGGGGATTGATCTCATGCTATTGCAGCACAACAACAACAACATGTATTTATATAGCACTTTTAATGTAATAAAACATCCCAGTCCCTTCATAGGAGGATTATAAAATTAATATGACACCAAGCCACATAAGGATACTAGGTCAGATGGCCAAAAGCTTGGTCAAAGAGGTAGGCTTGAAGGACATAAAGCGGGAGAGAAGAGGCAGAGAGGTGTAGTGGGGCTTAGGGTCTAGGCAACTGAAGGCGTGGAACAATTAAAACCGGAGGGATGCTCGGAGTGTGGATATCTGGGAGGGCTGTGGAGCTGGAGGAGATTATAGAGAAAGGGAATGGCGATGGTCATGGAGGGATTTGAAAGCAAGGATGAGAATTTTAAATTCTTGGTAACCTCCTCCCTCCTCTGCACCACATTCCCTCTTGCACCGAATTCTCAACTTTAGTACTTAATTTATAAAGTACTCTGTCCCCAGGTGACTCTGTGCAATAACCAACACTGTCTACTTATATAGTGAGCTTATGATTCACACCCAAGTTACAACTGCTAAGTCAGCTTCCTGTTACAATAATTCACATTTAGTCAGGCAACAGCTGATTGACTATTAACTACCACTGACAGGTAGATATCTCAGGTTGCAGTTTCTTTTACAGTTTTAAAGCTCTAAGTCAAACTTTAAATGTTAATCTGAGTGACAGCTTGGTATTAAGTTTTGTTTCGTTAGGTTTGGTTGGATTTCACTGCAATGAGGCACCTTGGGATGTTAAACATTTTTTAACATTAAAAGTGCTATATAAATGCAAGTTGTTGTTGTAGCTGCTGCTGGTGATATATCAGCTAGTGACAGTCATGATTCGGTATTTTCAGTCACTTGGCTTCTTCTCCTGGATTTGACTGCTGTTTTCTGGGATGTTCAGGTCTGTTTTTCTACAGGACTTTCGAGTTTTTTGCTCGAGGAAGTTACACGGGGTCTGACATGCATTCACATCAAGGTGGTAACTTTCTATTCTCAGACCCTCCTCTATTTTGAGAATCCCCCAAAAGGCTGAAAGCTGGTGGCATTTTTCTTCCTCAGGTGTAAGGCATAAGTTATGCAAGAAACTCTTCTCCATCAAGTATTCCGTGGGGAATACTTGCAATACTATTAGCGTTACCCTTCCTTTGCTGTGATATGTTGAACATCAGGAGCTTAACTGCTTCCAAAAGGGGTTCTCTCTTAAATGAGGTAGCAGGGTTTCTATTTGAGCTACACCTCAGACTCCCAACTGGGCTCAAGGGCAGCACATGCCTAATAAAGAGAAGAG
Organism: Cetorhinus maximus; assembly: GCF_964194155.1. Classification (NCBI taxonomy): domain Eukaryota; kingdom Metazoa; phylum Chordata; class Chondrichthyes; order Lamniformes; family Cetorhinidae; genus Cetorhinus; species Cetorhinus maximus. Next base: position 28,708,026 of record NC_135904.1, read on the forward strand.
CCCTTGCTGCGAGGGTCAGGGACTTAATGAATGGTGGTGCACCAGGGTGCGTATCTCCCGGGGCATTAACAGAGGTGTCAGCTGTGGCTCTGTGTGTAGCACTTTGCTTCTGAGTCAGAAGGTCCTGGGTTTAAGTCCCGCTTCAGAAACTCAAACACAAAATTTGGGCTGACACTCCAGAGCAGTACTGTGGGAGGGTTGCACTGTCAGAGTTACTGTTTCTTTTTGGGCTAACCCGAGGCCCTAACTGCCCTCTCAGGTGGCCGCAAAATATCTCAGGGCACTAGTCAGGCTACTATTTATCCTGCAACATCACTAAAATCAGTGATTGGCTCATTATCACATTGTTGTTTGTGGGAGCTTGATGTGCGCAAATTGGCTGCATTTCATATGAACATACGAATTAGAGCATGAGTGGGCCATTCGGCCCCTCGAGCCTGCTCTGCCATTTGATAAGATCATGGTTGATCTGGTTGTGGCCTCAACTCTACTTTCCTGTCTACCCCGTGCACCCTTTGAATCCCTCGTCAATCAAGAGTCTATCTAACACAGCCTTAAAAATATTCAATGACCCTGCCTCCACTGCTCTGTGGAGAAGAGAATTCCACAAACAAACATTTCTCCTCATCCCCGGTACCATTCAGGTAAATCTCCTCTGCATGCTCTCCAAGGCCTTGACATGTGCACAATCTGGAATTTACTGCCCGACATAGTCCCAATACTTCCACATGCAATTGAGGCTCTGTAAGCATTCTTCATTTGAAAACAGGATCAGTGGGTCAAGCGACGATGGGTCCAGACTTGCTCGTTGGCAAAGCAATGTTCCTTTTATTCCCCCATCAGTTACTCCTGCTCATTCCTGCATGGTCCATTTCCAAACAGATGGGCCTCTTCCCTCACTTGCTCAGCCCCTGGGATGGATGTTAGCAAGGCAGAGAGTGAGTCTAGCCATGTGCTCTAAACTGCTATACGTGTGGATTCCCCTGCTGTCTGTATCCAATTCATCCAGATTAGGAAAAGGAGAGAGGTTAGAGTGGATCACTCTGGAGGAAAGGAGAGGTGGAGGGCGAATGATAGGACAAAAGGGAAGGGAAGGCAAGCAAAGGTATTGACGCAGAGCTCCAACAAGAGGTGGAAGGGCCAATTGGAGGAAGGAAAGAGGATGGGGAAATTAGGGGAGATGGGGACAGGTGAGAAAGAGAGGGAAGAGAAAGGGGAGAGATAAAGATGAGCGAAAGCTGAAGTGACAAATGGATTGAGAGAGACAGAGAATATTAAAAAAATGTCATCTTCCACTTCTCCTTTAAACTATCTACCCAACCTCCCTTACATCCTCCCTTTCCCTTCTCTCCTCTTCTCGCATTCCCTCCCTTGTCTCCTCCTACCCTGCTTGACCTTCTCCTCCAACTCATTTCCCCTCTGTCTAACATCTTTTCCTCTTCCTTTTCCCTGCCTTTCCTCTCCCTCTGTGCCCCCCACCCTTCCCTCCTCTGCCTTCTTTCAATGGATTTCCTCTAAACCCACTTCATGGGAAAATCTGCTCTCGGTATCAACTCCGCATGCGCAGCACCACAAGAAACTGATGAGTGACATGCTAGAAATCCAATGACCTGGGTTTTGCGGTGGGTGATGTTGATGAAACTGTCAACGTTAACCCCCTGAAACAAATAACAACTTCTGGGGCAGGATTTTCGGGTCATCGGGCGGGCCCGGGAGGGGCTGGGAAATGGTCCCGCTGCCCACGATTGGCCCCCGACCACGGTTTCACGCTAGTTGGCCAATTAATGGCCAACACGCTGAGAACCTCAGCGCTGCCGGTATGGGGTTGGGGGTAGTGCGAGCACAGAAGTCTGTGCATGCCGGGGTGGTGGGGGGGGGGGGGGGGGGGGGGGGGGGGAGTGCGCACTGAAAGCTCACTGAAGGCAGGGAGCTGAAAAATTATGAAATCAAGAATAAAGAGTTTTAAGATCTGAAAAAAATGTCCTGACATAGGACTCCCTCACCATAACATTAACAGAATAAAAATTCTACCCAAAAGTTTATATTTATTTTTTATTTAATTGTAGAAACCTCGTCCCGCCCATGGATGAGGTTCGCTAAAAAAAAAACAAAAGGCCGCCTGGCCGACTCGCCCGCCCGCCAACTGCAAGGCTGGACGGGCAGCGAAAAAGAGGTTTCAATTAATTGATTAAGGGCCTTACTAGACCTCTTAATTGTTGGCTGGTGCGCTGCCGACTCTTGGGTTTGCCGCCAACCGAAATACCGCACGAGTGCGTGGATGACGTTGGGACTCTAGCCCGACGTCATCGTGCACTATTTTACGCCTGATCGGGTCGGGCGCGCGCCTGCCCCGGGATGTAAAATCCTGCCCCCGGAGTCCTCAATGCACAGGATAATCCAGGAATCAGTGATTCTACATTTCTCCAGAGGGTGCGCTGTTGAGGCACTCCCCACGACAATCAATGGGTAATCGGTTGAATTGACGAGAATTCTTAGGCTGTTAGTCTCACTGTAAAAAAAACCCTTCAAAAAGTTACTCCTTATTGAAATGAGGTGTAACTGGATTTTTAATGGCATATTAACTTCATAATTACTGCTTAAAAGCTGAGAAGCTAGTTTTATACTTCTGGTACATCAATTTTTGCATAATGTTAAAATTACACATTTTTAAAAAATATATCTTTTTTTCAATAGTTGGTTTACTTTTTATTTTAGCTTCTATCTTAATCCAATCATAAAATTTGAAGTAGAAATGAATGATATTAAATGCTTTGAACTTCCTGGTTCGCTTTGTACAAATACCTCAATATGATTGGCTGCTTACCTGCTCTCTGACATCACTGCTGTATGCCAAGAGGCCCCCTAGACTTGGCACCAGGTTTAAACTTCTGTTGGGATATGGGAAATCCACACAACAGGGCTCATGAGATTTTAGTGGGCAGTTTTCTTTGAGTGGCGCTGATTCCTAGCCGCTGAATGCAAAAATCTTGCCCAGTATACGCAGCATTTCTTATTTGTATTATTTGACTTCCTGTGTGTAATACATAGCCAGTACTCAGGTTCGAACTCAAATAGAATAAATGACGACCTTATCAGATGGTATAGTATTACAAAATTCCTGAACTAACTTCATTGAATTACTCTTCAAAATCACAAGGATAAGAATAGCACGCTGATAGCCCATGAGCAGGTGAACATCACTGCACAGGACTTACCAAAGGTACAGACTGATCTGTCTCACCCAGTCCATGTCTTTACTTTATCACCACCCGACAAAACTGACCACTTTGTCCGGCCCACGTCCTTACTATAACTCAACCCAGAAAACTGGTCTCACTCTCTCACCCAACTCTGTGTTGATTAAACCACAGAGACTAAAAGGTTTTCTTCTTCCGCCGTCTTCGTCTCCGTGCTCACTTCTTTGGGCAGGAGTCCTCTCCCCGTTCAACAGATCCTTTTACCCACCTCCAATATTCTCCCTCCACCTGGACCCCTCCCTCTGGATTCTTACCTTCTCTTGATCTTTTCATTGAGAACTGTCGGCGTGACATTAGCCGTCTCAATTTCTCTGCTCCTCTCACCCATTCTAATCTGTCTCTCTCTGAACTCACTGCACTCCGTTCTCTCAGGTCCAACCCCAACATTGTCATCAAACCCGCTGACAAGGGTGGTGCTGTTGTTGTCTGGCGCACTGACCTCTACCTCGCGGAGGCTGAGCATCAACTCGCAGACACTTCCTCCTATCTCTCCCTGGACCATGACCCCACCACTGAACATCAAGCCATTGTTTCCAGGACTGTCACTGACCTCATCTCCTCTGGAGATCTTCCTCCCACAGCTTCCAACCTGACAGTCACCCAACCTCGGATGGCCCGCTTCTACCTCCTACCCAAAATCCACAAACAGAACTGTCCCGGCAGACCGATCATGTCAACCTGTTCCTGCCCATGGAACTCATTTCTCGTTATTTTGACTCCCTTCTCTCTCCCCTTGTCCAGTCCCTTCCCACCTACATCCGTGATTCCTCTGACACCTTACGTCACATCAACAATTTCCAGTTCCCTGGCCCCAACCGCTTCCTCTTCACCATGGACGTCCAATCCCTCTACACCTCCATCCCCCACCAGGATGGTCTGAGGGCCCTTAGCTTCTTTCTTGAACAGAAGCCCGAACAATCCCCATCCACCACTACTCTCCTCCGTCTGGCTGAACTTGTTCTCACACTGAACAATTTCTCCTTTAACTCCTCCCACTTCCTCCAAATAAAAGGTGTGGCTATGGGTACCCGCATGGGCCCCAGCTATGCCTGTCTCTTTATGGGGTATGTGGAACATTCCTTGTTCCAGTCCTACTCCGGCCCCCTCCCACAACATTTTTTCCGGTACATCGATGATTACTTCGGTGCGGCTTCATGCTCTCGTCGGGACCTGGAAAAATTTATTAATTTTGCTTCCAATCTCCACCCCTCCATCATTTTCACATGGTCCATCTCTGACACTTCCCTTCCCTTCCTTGACCTCTCTGTCTCAATTTCTGATGATAGACTGTCCACAAATATCCATTACAAGCCTACCGACTCCCACAGCTACCTCGACTACAGCTCCTCAAACCCTGCTTCCTGTAAGGACTCCATCCCATTCTCTCAGTTCCTTCGCCTCCGTCACATCTGTTCTGATGATATTACCTTCAAAAACAGTTCCTCTGACATGTCCTCCTTCTTCCTTAATCGAGGTTTTTCACCCACGGTCGTTGACAGGGCCCTCAACCGTGTCCGGCCCATCTCCCGCGCATCCATCCTCACGCCTTCTCCTCCCTCCCAGAAACATGATAGGGTCCCCCTTGTCCTCACTTATCACCCCACCAGCCTCCACATTCAAAGGATCATCCTCCGCCATTTCCGCCAACTCCAGCATGATGCCACCACTAAACACATCTTCCCTTCACCCCGCCCTGGTGGCATTCCGTAGGGATCGTTCCCTCCGGGACACCCTGGTCCACTCCTCCATCACCCCCTACTCCTCAACCCCCACCTATGGCACTTCCCCATGCCCACGCAGAAGATGCAACACCTGCCCCTTCACTTCCTCTCTCCTCACCGTCCAAGGGCCCAAACACTCCTTTCAAGTGAAGCAGCATTTCACTTGCATTTCCCCTAACTTAGTCTACTGCATTCGTTGCTCCCAATGCGGTCTCCTCTACATTGGAGAGACCAAACGCAAACTGGGCGACCGCTTTGTAGAACACCTGCGGTCTGTCCGCAAGAAAGACCCAAACCTCCCTGTCGCTTGCCATTTTAACACTCCACCCTGCTCTCTTGCCCACATGTCTGTCCTTGGCTTGCTGCATTGTTCCAGTGAAGCCCAACGCAAACTGGAGGAACAGCACCTCATCTTCCAACTAGGCACTTTACAGCCTTCCGGGCTGAATATTGAATTCAACAACTTTAGATCTTAAACTCCCTCCCCCATCCCCACCCCCATTTCCGTTTCTTCCCCCTCCCTTCTGTTTTTTCCAATAATTTATATAGATTTTTTCTTTTCCCACATATTTCCATTATTTTTAAATCTATAACTATAATACCCTGTCAGTCTTTCCACCCCCACCCCCATAGAGCTGTACTTTGAGTGTCCTGCCATCCATTCTTAATTAGCATATTCTCTTAGATAATATCACCACCTTTAACACCTCCCTGTTCCTTTGTCTGTAACATCTTTTGATTATCTGTATCACTGCTTGCTTGTCCCTACAACCACCACCCCCCCCCACCCCCACCAACTTCTCTCTCCCCCCCCACACCCCCCCCCCGACCACCTCCGACCTTAAACCAGCTTACATTTCACCCCTCTCCTAACTTCACTCAGTTCTGCTGAAGGGTCATGAGGACTCGAAACGTCGACTCTTTTCTTCTCCGCCGATGCTGCCAGACCTGCTGAGTTTTTCCAGGTAATTTTGTTTTTGTTTTGGATTTCCAGCATCTGCAGTAGTTTTTTGTTTTTAAAAGGTTTTCTCACCCAGTCGCCTAGCATGACTCCACAAGCTTTCCTCTCATCAGCTCTTTTGTCCATGTTTGCATCAAGGCTGTAATGAGGTCAGGAGCTGAGTGGCCCTGGTGGAACCCAAACTGGACATCAGTGAGCAGGTTATTGATGAACAAGTGCAGCTTGATAGCACTGCTGATGACACCTCCCATTACTTTACTGATGATCGAGAATAGGCTGATGAGGCGGTAATTGGCCGGGTTGGATTTGTCCTGCTTTCTGTGCACAGGACATACCTGGGCAAATTTCGACATAGCCTGGTAGATGCCTATTGTCGTAGCTGTACTGGAACAGCTTGGCTAGGGGTGCGGTAAGTTCTGGAGCACAAGTCTTCAGTACTATTGCCGGAATATTGTCAGGGCCCATAGCCTTTGCAGTATCCAGTGCCTTTAGCCGTTTCCTGATATCACGTGGAGTGAATCGAATTGGTTGAAGACTGGCATCTGTGATGCTGGGGACCTCCAGAGGAGTTCGAGATGGATCATCCACTCGGCACTTCTGCCCGAAGATTGTTGCGAATGCTTCAGCCTTATATTTGCACTGCTGTGCTGGGCTCCTCCATCACTGGGGATGGTTGTTTAATTGTCCACCACCATTCACGACTGGATGTGACAGGACTGCAGAGTTTAGGTCTGATCCGTTGGTTGTGGAATCACTTAGCTCTGTCTATCACTTGCTGCTGATGCTGTTTGGCACACAAGTAGTCCTGTTTTATAGCTTCACCAGGTCGACACCTCATTTTTAGGTATGCCTGGTGCTGCTCCTGGCATGCCCTCCTGCACTCTTCATTGAACTCAGGTTGATCCCTTGGCTTGATGGTACTGGTAGAGTGGGGGATGTGCTGGACCATGAGGTTACAGGTTGTGTTCGAATACAATTCTGCTGCTGCTGATGGCCCACAGCGCCTCAAGGATGCCCAGTCTTGAGTTGCTAGATCTGTTCGGAATCTATCCCATTTCACACAGCGGTAGTGCCACTCAACACAATGGAGGGCATCCTCAACGTGAAGGTGGGACTTTGTCCCCACAATGACTGTGCGGTGGTCACTCCTGCCAATACTGGACAGGTGCATCTGCAGCAGGCAGGTTAGTGAGGATGAGGCCAAGTATGTTTTTCTCTCTTGTTGGATTTCCTCACCACCTGCCACAGACCCAGTTTAGCAGCTATGTCCTTTAGGACTCAGCCAGCTCGGTCTGTAGTGGTGCTACTGAGCCACTCTTGGTGATGGACATTGAAGTCCCCACCCAGAGTACATTCTGCACCCTTGCCACCCTCAGTGCTTCCTCCAAGTGATGTTCAACATTGAGGAACACTGATTCATCAGCTGAAGGAGGGTGGTAGGTGGTAATTAGCAGGATATTTCCTTGCCCATGTTTGGCCTGAAGCCATGAGACTTCATGGGGTCTGGAGTCGATGTTGAGGACTCCCAGGGCAACTCCCTCCTGACTGTATACCACTGTGCCGCCACCTCTGCTGGATGTGTCCTGCCGGTGGGACAGGAAATATCCAAGGATGGTGATGGTGGAGTCTGGGACATTATATGTCAGGTATGATTCCGTGAGGATGACTATGTCAGGCTGTTGCTTGACTAGTCTGTGAGACGTCTCTCCCAATTTTGGCACTAGCCCCCAGGTGTTAGTAAGGAGGACTTTACAGGGTCGACAGGTCTGCGATTGCTGTTGTCAGTGCCTAGGTTGATGTCGGGTGGTGCGTTCAGTTTCATTCCTTTTTTATGCCTTTGTAGCAGTTTGTTACAACTGAGTGGCTTGCTAGGCCATTTCAGAGGGCATTTAAGAGTCAACCACATTGCTGTGGGTCTGGAGTCACATGTAGGCCAGACCAAGTCAGGACATCAGACAGATTTCCTTCCCTAAAGGGCATTAGTGAACAAGATGGGTTTTTACAACAATAGACAATGGTTTCATGGTCATCAGTGGACGTTTAATTCCAGATTTCTGCCATGGTGGGATTCGAACCCGGGTCCCCAGAGCATTACCCTGGGTCTCAGGATTACTAGTCCATCGACAATACCACTACGCCATCGCCTCCGCCCCCCCAAACCTCCATGCACAGCTTTCCTCATGCTCAGACCTTGTAGCGATTAATGTTAAGGTATCACCCCTCATGCTAAATGCCTCTTTCCCAGACAATAGGACTAGACCAACCCCCTCCACACACCAACCCCCCCACCCCCCCACCTCCACCCCCCACCTCACAACTACCACCCCCACTCTGGCTGTTACAAGAACTCATAATGGGGCCCATCCTGCATGTGTCCAGGATGTCAGATCAGGACAAATGCTTCAACAATTTCTGATGATCATTTTAACCATTACCCGAAATCATAAGCGCCTGGCATGCTGGTGGGAAGCTAGGGGGTAAAACACACCTCCAGACTCTAGATTCTGAGCACAAATGTCCAAACAAAATATTTCCTGTGACTGAGAGGGTTTGGCCAGACACGGTGTCTCACCACCTTTTGAATCCAGTGACTCAGCTAATCGATTCTCCATGTTCAAATCAGTTCATATTTGTAAGAGTCCACTACGCGTGATTACAGTTTTGTTGCACTTAATGTGTCCATTTTTCCATTATAAGTTACTATGTTCACATGTTGAAGAGGAAATAGCTACATACACGCTGTGTAACCTGGTGACAATCTGACTGCTAGCTGCCTACAATTCTCTCAAAATGCTTTCTGAAAACTTCATGCTAACTGCATATTTTTTCCTCAGTAACTTAAATGTCTAGTGGATAATAAAGGTTTAACCAACATTTTAAAATTCTAAAAGTTACATCTTTCATGATTAATCAAAGCTTTTCTAGTTAGTCTTTGTTATAAAGTTAATTTTCCGGGCAACGTTTCTTGGCGGAAACATTGAATTTTATTTACAAGGCAGCAGCAGCAATTGTGTGCATCTAACTCTATAACTGAAGAACTCTTTCCCAGAGGTCCCCCATGCTGCCAACTCATTGGTTTACACAGATCATGTGATCTTACAATACAGGATTATTCTTAAAGCTACAGTTCTATGTTTATCAAAACTATGATTACTACATTCCTCCCACTTTAACTTTTCTGCACATTTTATATTTACAAGGGTGTTTATCTCATGACATTACAATATTTACACGGGTCCTGAAATTACAAGTTCAGTCTTTCAGGTGGTTTCCTGATCCATGTGGAACGTTGTAGCTCCACAACTACTTCTGCAGGAATCACATTCTCTGGAACCACGTTAACATTAGTTGGCACCTCATTAGACACAGGCAATTCAGTGTCGTCCACTCCGACAGAGACATCGGGCATGTCTATCTATGGTTGATAACTTCAACAGGAACCACAGGTTCAGCAATGGTTACAGGTGGAACATCACTCTTTTGGGATATCTCCCCTCTTCTTAAATGATCCACATGCTTAAGGGTGATCCGGCCCTCCACTTCCACATGGTACAACAATGGTCCAGTTACAGAGCTTACTTTATCACTTAGGTCCACCACCGAAATTCTTGACATATACTGCTTCTCCAAAGGTAAATTGTCGCTCACGATTATGCAAATCATGTGTTGCTTTTTGGTCCCCTTGCCTTCTCTCCACCTTCCCCTCCAAATTGGGAAGTATCAGGCTTAGTCTTGCTCGAAGATAGCGCCTGTCGTAGTGTGGGGGGTTGTTCTGGAACGAAATAGAAAAGGAGCAAGTTTAGTTTCCAACGATTCACCTGTTAACTTTTTCATTCCTGCCTTAAAAGTTTGTACTGCTCTTTCCTCCAGTCCATTAGGTGACAGATGGTATTGTGCAGTCTTCACATGGTTGATACCATTTAGGCTGACAAATCTTTTAAATTCAGCACTGGTAAATGCAGTGCCATTATTTGAGGCGATTATTTCTGGCAATCTACGGATGGAGAAGCTTTGGTGTCGTTTTTCTATAGTAGCACCTGACGTTGATGACTTAACCTCATAAACGTCTAACCACTTGGAACGAGCATCTATATTCAGTAGAAACAAGGTTCCAAGAAAAGGACCCACGTAATCTATGTGCAACCTCACCTAGGGTCTCCCAAGCCACTCCCATGGGTGTAATGAGGCTGTCACCGGCAACTTTTGTAGCTGTTGGCATTGCACACAGTGTTTTACCACCTTCTCAATATCACCATCCATTCCCGGCCACCACAAATAACTTCGTACTATCGTATTCATTCGTGAGATTCCCAGATGGGCATTGTGTAGCTCTGCTAAGAGTGGTTCCCTTCCTTGTGAAGGAACCGCTACTTGTACATCCCATAATAGAATACCACCTTAACTGCTCATTTCATGTCTTCAGTTGAAAAATGGCTTCAATTCATCAGAGACTGGTTCTTGGCACCACCCATGTAACACTTGGTCTCTCACTCGAGACGGACTGGATCACGATTCATCCAGTTTCTTACACAGACTGGTGAGGAATCCGGGAAATTCATCACTAATACAAGCTCTTGGGGAATTGGGGCATGGTCATTGTTCTCTTGCAAATGAAGGCGACTTAGGGCATTGGCTATATGAATCATAGTCTATGCACAAAGGTGCATTCATATGCTGCCAAAATTAGGGCCCATCTTTGAATTTGTGCAGAAGCTATGGGAGGGATAGCCTTTTCCTCGCTAAATAGACCGAAAAGCGGTTTGTGGCCTGATACTATCGTAAAGTCTTGCCCATGCACATATTGGTGGAATTATTTTACACCAAAAATAATCGACAGACCTTCCTTTTGATCTGAGAATTTCCTTTTTCAAATGTGGTAAGTGTCCTGGATATGTAGCCTATCGTCCTCTCTGTACCATCGTCCATCCTGTGAGATAGTAGCTCTCCCACTCCATAGGGGGATGTGTTGCAGGTTAGCACCAATTCCTTTGTCAGGTCGCAGTGCACAAATTTGAAGAGTGCAAATGCTGTTTTATTCTCATGAAGGCTTCTTCTTGGGGTGATTTCCAAACCCAATGCTGGTTTTTCTTCAGCAGTGAATGTACAGGGGCTAGTACCGTTGATAAATTTAGTAGAAATCGGCCATAATAATTTACCATCCCTAAAAATGGTTTAAGTTCAGAGACGTTCTTAGGTACAGATGCCTCTCTGATTGCTTTAACCTTCTCTTCAACAGGGTGTAACCCTTGGGCATCTACCCGGTGGCCCAAATAAATGACTTCTTTTGCCTGAAAAGTACATTTTTCTTTCCTTAGGTGCACTCCTACTTCTAAAAATCATCTCAGGATTTCCTCTAGATTAGCCAAATGTTCCTTTTCTGTGAATCCAGTTATTAGTACATCGTCCAGGTAGACCACAACCTGAGGTAGACCTTGCAGTAAGCTCTCCATTGTCCTCTGAAAAATGGCACAGGCTGAGGAAGCACCAAAGGGCAGGAGTGTATATTGATATAACTCTTTGTGGGTGCTTATGGTCACAATTCTCAGAAGGTATCATCCAGTTCCAGTTGCTGGTATGCGTGATTCATATCAAGCTTTGTATACATTATCCCTCCTGCTAGTTTGGTAAAGAGGCCTTCAATCTTGGGAACAAGGTACCTGTCCAGTTTGGCTGCTTTGTTGACCGTTAGTTTATAGCCCCCACAGATCCATATGGTCTGATGTGGTTTTAGGACAGGGACTATAGGTGCTGCCCACTCTGATAACTCAACCACTTTTATGACACCTGGTCTCTCTAGCCGGTTCAACTCAGTGTCAACCTTCTCTCTCAGGGTGTCTGGCACCAGTCTTGCTTTCAAGAAATGAGGAGTTGCTTCTGGGTCCACGTAAATCTTGGCCTTTAGGCCTTTGATTTCTCCTCGTTCATCCTTGAAGACAGTGTCATTTTTTTTAGCAGCTCTGGCAGTCCTCCTGCTCGCAACTGGAAAATTTTGCACCAGTTTAATTTAATCTCTTTCAACCAATCATGACCTAAAAGGCTTGGTCCTTCAGCTTCTACCACTATCACTGGTAGTTGTGTTGTTTGGTGTCTATAATAAACGAGTACTCTGATGATACCTTTTATCTGGATTTCTTCACCTGTGTACATTTTCAACTTGGCAGAGGTTTGTTCTAAATTTAATTGTTGAGCACCTTTATTTAAATATCTGAAAGTGTGTTCTACTACAGTGTTAGAAGCACCCGTGTCAACTTCCACTTTTAAGGGTTTACCATTCACTTGCAATGTGACAGCAATTGGCTCTGTCTTCCCAACTTTCATGTTGAATAAGGAATAAATGTCAGAATTGGTTGTTTCTGGCTCTTCCACACTATATATTTCACTGGACGGAAGCCTGTTTTAATCTTGCTTTTCAATGTTTCCATATGTGCCCACTTTTGTGACAAAAATAACACTCCATCTTTTTAAATTGTCAATCTTTAGGTGTATGATTGTTTCCATGTTGATAAAAATTAGTCTTCGAATTTGCTGTTAAACGGTTTCCTCTAAATTTTCGGTTAGCAGGGGCTGTTTCCCACTTCACAGTGGAATCCCGGCTTTTCGCACCACTTTCGGCTGACCGTTCACGCCCAACGAGGAAAACTGCGCCATTTTGTGCACCTTGAATTGCTTGTGAATCCCTTACAGTGCTTTCCATCACAAGTGCTATTTCTAACGCTTTCTTAAAATCAAGACGCACTTCAACCAGCTATCTTCGCTGAATAGCATCCTCTTGCAAGCCATAGACCAAACAATCGCTGAGCATATCATTGAGGGTTTCACTGAAATAACAATATTCCATTAGTTGTTTTAATTTCATCACTTAGGCAGCAATGGTCTCCCCCGGGGCTCTATTCCGTGAATTGAACCTGAACATCTGCATTGTGACTGATGGCTTGGGTTGAAAATGTCGCTTAATGGGGTCTACTAATTCGCTGGTCTTTGAATCAGGGGCACTGGGGGTCATCAAGCTTTGAATTAAACTGTAGGTCTTGCTCCCACAAATACTCAGGAGAATCGCTGTCCACTTTTCCTCCCCCATGATTTCGTTAGCTTGAAAGTAGAACGCAAGATGTTCTATATATTGAGACCAGTCATCTGTGGCTGGTTCAAATGGATCGATTCTACCAAACTATGGCATCTTGGATGAGAATATCTTCCTTTCTATTTCATTATCTTAGGTACTCACAATCTCTGGGTGAGGGACAGTACCGGATCTGATTTATCCTCATCGCCTGCTTGTTATAGAGTCGATTTTCCGGGCAACTTTTCTTGGTGGAAACGTTGAACTTTATTTACAAGACAGCTGCAGCACCTACATGTGTGCATCTAACTCTATAACTAAAGAAGAACTCTCTCTTAGAGGTTTCCCGTGCTGCTAACTCATTGGTTTACACAGATCATGTGATCTTACAACATGGGATTATTCTTAAAGCTACAGTCCTACATTTATCAAAACTATAATTACTACAGTCTCATTTTCTTGAACTTTCCCCAAGTCCTTACAATTTTATTATCCTTCAAGTACTTATCCAATTCCTATTTGAAAGCTACCATTCAATCTGCTACCACCCTATCAGACAGTGCATTCCAAATCCTAACCATTCATTGCGTAAAAGGGTTTTCCTCATGTTGCCTCTAGTTTTTTGCTAATTACCTTAATTTGATTCCCTCTGGTTATTGACCTATCAGCCATTAGAAATAACTTTTCTTTATTTATTCAGTCCAAATTGTTCATGGTCTTCAACACATCTGTCAAATCTCTCCTTAGCCTTCTCTACTCCAAGGAGAAAAACCTCAGCTTCCAGTCCTATCCACGTAACTGTAATCCCTCTTCCCTCATGCCATTCCAGTAAATTTATTCTGTACCCCGTTCTGTCCTTCCTAAAATGTGGTGTCCACAATTGGACATAATACACCAGCTAGGACCGAACGATATAAGTTTGGCATAACTTCCTTGCATTTGTTCTCTATGCCACTATTTACAAAGCCCAGGATCCCATATGCTTTATTAACTTCTTTGTTAACCTGTTCTGACAAGCATTAGAGTTTGTAAGGGTTAATGTGTGGGACTGTGTAAATAGCACCTCCCATAATGATGATGTAAGAGAGCACATGATGAGGAGTCAAGTGGGAGGACATAGGACTTAGGAGCAGGAGTAGGCCATTTGGCCCTTTGAGCCTGCTCCATCATTTGATAAGATCATGGCTGATCTATTTGTGGTCTCAGCTCCACTTTGCTGTCTGCATCCCCATAACCCTTGGCTCCTTTGTCTATCAAAAATCTATCTAATTCAGCCTTGAATATATTTAAAGACCCAACCTCCACTACTTTCTGGGAAAGAAAACTCCACAGACCAACGATCCCCTGAGAGAAAAAAAATTCTCTTCATCCCTGTCTTAAAAGATAGACCTCTGATTCTTAAACTATGCCCCCTAGTTTTATTTCCCCAGAAGAGGAAACATTTTCCAGGTATCCACTCTATCAAGTGCCCTTAGGAACTTATATGTTTCCATAAGATCACCTCTCATTCTTCTAAATTCCAATGGGTATACGGCCAATCTGTTCAACACTTCTTCATATGATAAGCCCTTCATCTCAGGAGTGAGTCAATTAAACTTTCTCTGAACTACTTCCAAAGCAGTTACGTCCTTTTTCAAATAAGGAGATCAAATTGTACACATTATTCCTGATGTGGTTTCACCAAGGCCCTGTACAGCTGCAGCAAAATATTCCTACTTTAACATTCCATTCCTCTTGAAATAAATGCCAACATTCCATTTGCCTTCCTAATCATTTGCTGTACCTGCAAACTAACTTTATGTGATTCATGTACCAGGACACCCAGATCCCTCTGTACCACCGAGTTCTGCAATCTTTCTCCATTTAAATATTATACTGCTTTTCTATTCTTACGGCCAAAGTGAAGAAGTTCACATTTACTCATGTTATACTTCATCTGCCACATTTTTGCCTACTCACTTATCCGATCTATATCCCTTTACAGACCCTCTACCTCTTCTTGACAACTTATTTTCCTACCTATCTTGGTGTCATCATTAAATTTAGCTACCATACATTTGGTCCCTTCATCCAAGTCATTGATATAGCCGGTAAAAAGCTGAGAGCCCAGCACTGATCCCTACAGCACTCCACTAGTTACAGCCTGCCAATCCTAAAAAGACCTATTTGTCCCTACTCTCTGCTTCCTGTTAGCTAACCAATCCATTATCCATGCTAATATGTTACCCCCTATACCACATGTTCTTATCTTATGTAGTAACCTTTGACGTGGTACCTTATCAAAGGTCTTTTGGAAATCTTAGCACACCACATCAACTGGTTCCCTTTTATCCACCTTGAATTTTACTTCTTCAATAAAACTCTAATAGATTAAACATGATTTTCCTTTCATGAAGCCATGTTGGCTCTGCCTGATCACATTGTGATTTTCTAAAGTATCCTGTTATAATCTCCAGAATAATGGATTCCAGCACTTTCCCTGTGACAGATGTTAAGCTAACTGGCCTATAGTTTCCTGCTTTGTGCCTCCCTCCTTTCTTGAATAAAGGTGTTACATTAGATATTTTCCAATCCGCTGGGACAGTTCCAGTATCGAAGGAATTTTGGAAGATTAGCCAATACATCTACTATCTGTGCCACCACTTCTTTTAAGATCCTAGGATGCTGGCCATCCAGTCCTGGTGACTTGTCAGCCTTTAGGTCTAATAATTTTCCTAAAAAAAAATTATTTTTTCCCTGGCGATCATGATTGCTTTAAGTTCATCCCTCCCCATCGCCTTTTGATTATCAAGTATCTTTGGGAATTCTTTTAAGTCTTCTACTGTGAAGACAGACACAACGCCTCCACCATTTCTTTGTTTTCCACTATCAATTCCCCAGACTCACTCTCTCGAGGACCAACAATAGCTTTAGTTACTTTTTTCCTATTTAAATATTTGTAGGAACTCTTATTGTCGGTTTTTGTATTTCTAGCTATCTCTCTCTCACACTCTTCTTTCTGCCACTTTATTATCTTTTTAGTCATTCTTCGCTGGTTCTTAAAATCTGTCCAATCCTCTGACCTACCACTAATCTTTGCTGATTTGTACAGTATTTCTTTCAATTTAATGCGATCTTAACCTTCATATTTAGCCACGGGTGATGCACCTTTCTCAAGAGTCTATTTTTCTTACTGGGATAAATCTTTGCTGAGAATTATTAAATGTCT
Organism: Cetorhinus maximus; assembly: GCF_964194155.1. Classification (NCBI taxonomy): domain Eukaryota; kingdom Metazoa; phylum Chordata; class Chondrichthyes; order Lamniformes; family Cetorhinidae; genus Cetorhinus; species Cetorhinus maximus. The sequence goes on from NC_135904.1 coordinate 28,724,233, forward strand.
CCTTAAAAGTCTGTCACTGCACCTCTCCTGTTCTACCTTTTAACCTAGTTTCTCAGTTCACCTCAGCCAGCTCTGCCTTCATACCCTCATAGTTACCTTTATTTAGGTTTAAAACATTAGTCATGGATCCACACTTCTCCCTTTCAGTCTGAACAGGAAATTCTGTCATGTTACGATCACTATCTCCTTGAGGCTTGTTTACCATGAGGTTATTGATGAATCCTGACTCATTGCGCATTACCAGGTCTAGAATAGCCTGTTCCATGGTTGGCTCTAGAATGTACTGCTCTAAGAAATTGTCTCGAAAACACTCTATGAATCCATTTTCGAGGCTACCTTTGCCAATTTGATTTACCCAATCTATATGTAGATTAAAGTCAACCATGACTATTGCTGTACCTTTCTTACACACCCCATCTATTTCTTCCTGTATGCTCTGTCCTACAGTGTGGGTACTGTTAGGGGGCCTATAAACTGCTCTCAGAAGTGACCTTTACTATTCCTTATCGCTACCCAAGCAGATTCTACATCCCGATCTTTCGACCTAAGGTCATCTCTCAGTACTGAACTAATGCCATCCTTAATTAACAGAGCTACTCCATCACCTTTTTCTAGCTTCCTGTCAATCTGACATGTCAAATACCCTTCAATATTCAGGTCCCAGCCTTGGTCACCTTTCAACCACGTCTCTATAATGCCTATTGGGTCATACATATTTATCTCTATCTGTGCTAACAACTCACCTTTTTTGTCACAAATGCTGCATGCATTCAGATATGGGGCCTTAAACTCTGTTTTTCTTTTACCATTTTTGCAATCTTTGGTCTTATCTGCTGGTGTACTCCTATGGTTATATATTCTGTCCTTTCCTGTCACACTTTGGTACTCATTACCCAAATTGCTACCGTGCTCTATTATTCTGTTGTTTCCCTTTACTTTACTATATCTCCTCTCACATGATCCCTTCCCCCCACTATTTAGTTTAAAGCTCTCTCTATTGCCCTAGATTAACGATTTGCCAGGCCATTGGTCCCAGCATGGTTCAGGTGTAGACTGTCCCAACAGTACAGCTCCTGCTTTCCCTAGTGTCCCATTAATCAAAATCCATTTCTCTCACACCAATCTTTGAGTCTCATATGCATCTTCCTAATCTTAATACCTACACCAATTTGCTTGTGAGTCAGGTAGTAATCCAGAGATTATTGCCCTTGAGGTTCTGCTTTTTAATTTAGCCCCTAGCTGCTCATAATCCCTCAGCAGAACCTCTTTCCTATTGGTACCTATGTGAACCATAACAACTGGATCTTCCATTTCAAGTTCCTCTCCAGCCCTGAGCAGACATCCTGAACCCTGGCACCAGGCAGGCATCACAGCCTTCTGGGCTCACACTATTGACTGCAAAGATCTGTGTCTATCCCCCTGACTATACTATCCCCTACTACCACTACACTTCTTTTTACTCCCCTGCTTGAATGGCTTCCTGTACCACAGTGCCTTGGGCATGTTGCTCATCCGCCCTGCAGTCCCTGTTCTCATCCAAAAAAGTTGAAGAAACCTCAAACCTGTTGGACAATTGCAAGGGCTGAGGCTCCTGCAGCCCTGCCTTCTGGGTCCCCATACCTGCTTCACTCACAGTCACACCCTCTTGTCTCTGACCACTAACCAAATCAGAAGACCATATTCTAAAGGGTGTGATTGCCTCCTGGAATATAGTATCCAGGTAACTTTCTCCCTCCCTGATATGTTGCAGTGTCTGCAGCTCAGCCTCCAGCTCAATGACTCTGAGCTAAAGCTCCTCAAGCCCGCAGACACTTACTCCAGACGTGTTTGCCGTGGATCACACTGGCATCCAGATGCTCTCACATTCTGCAATTGCAACACATCACCTGCCCTGCCATCCTTAATGTGTTTTAATTAAGTAATTAAAGTAGGAAATTAACCAATTAATTATTTATTTTCTTTTTTATGTATTTTATTTAGTGCCTCTCCTTACCAACAATGACTGTACTAATCTAAACTTTAGCAATAAAATAGAACTTTACCACTTAACAAAAAATATCTAAAAATGTATGTTTTTTTCTAATTTCCAGCTAGTTATACACTCTCCCTTACAGCCAATCCGCTTATGACTTTCCAGTGATGTCACAATTTGATTTTGTTTTGTTTCAAAGCCGATGTTCTCCAGCAGCTGTTACAGCCCTGATCCTCGCCTTGTATTTATCACTCTCTCTCTCTCTCTCTCTCTGTCTGGTGTTTTCCTTCCAGGTCTGCCCTTTCCTCCCTCTCCCAGGGTTCAGAGTGTTCATCGCTCCAGCAGTAAAACACAGTCACGAGTAGCTGTACATGGTTCAGTTGTATATTATAAACCAGCTATTGTTTGGGCGTACCAACACCTCAGTAATCATTCTGAAGCTAGGCTAACCGACACACAACACCGTCAAAGATTTGTGCACAATAGCCCCTATGTCTCTCTCTTCTTGCACTCCCTTTAAAGTGGTATCATCCATGCACTGCATCATTTTCCCTCATTCTTCCTACAAAGTGTTGATAGTTTTGCCCAGAGCTGTGACACTGTGAGTTGACTTTGAGTCATACAATCTGAGCATACGCAGTGTATCTGATTCCCAGGATACATCAGTACTATTCGTTGTTTCTCTTTAACCTTGCAGTAGATTCTGTTCAGAAGCTTTCCTGAATGATCTGAAGAAAAGTGAGTTGCCAGATTTCAAAAATTTTTACAGCGGGATAATCGTATTGCACGTCAAATTAGAATAGGAAAGAGACTGTTTGGTAGACAAAGTTGCCAGCTACAACGGTGGGATGCTTACGGAATCAGATACATAGAGATGAATTAAAGAGATAGGGAACAAAGAGCCGAAGAAGAATCATACTGACTTGAAACATGAACTCTGTTTCTCTCACCATAGATGCCAGACCTGAGTTTTTGCAGCATTTTCTGTTTTTATTCCAGATTTCCAGCATCTGCAGTATTTTGTTTTTATCTATGGTGTGTTGGCTCCCTGGTGCCAAGGTCATTGAGCAACTACATAGCACTGTGAGGGGGGAGGGTGAACAGCTAGCAGGAATAGTCCACATTGGTACCAACAATATAGGTAGAAAGAGGGGTGTGGTCCTGCATCAGAGCTTAGAGAGCTAGGAAGGAAACCAATAAGCAGGACCTCAAAAGTAGCATTCTCTGAAATACTCCTAACATCAACTGCAAGTAAGTAAAGAAATAGGAGGATAGAGCAAATGAATGAGTAGCTGAAGAGATGAGGCAGGAGGGGGAGCTTAGATTCCTAGAACCTTGTGGCCAGCACTGGAGCACTGTGTAGGGGAATTGACGGTTAATGATTAGTTTTAGTTTAGTTTACACACAAAGTATATTAATTGATTAACCTAATAGTATATTATCCTTTTTAAACTGTAACCAAATGCATTAAATATCATGTAACTCTGCTTAGCTTTACTTGACAGAGAAAGGCACCACAGGATTTTAGACAGCATAGAGGTAACATACAATAAGAGTTAATTACAGAACAACTGCTGGAGAGGCCCCTGCTGTACTTATTTCCATTTCACAGAGCCACATTGCGAGAACTTGCCATCTTCAAGGTTGATCAGGTGAGCTTACATCATTTCACATCGTTAAGTCCTTATCGAAACCTGGTGTTATCAGCAGAGGAAAGTTAGGGGAATTTATTGTATGAAAAGGGGTAAAGAAGAACAACAGCTGTGTTCTACATTAAGTTAGTTTTTATTCGTAGTGTTTGGGAAAAAGCAATTACATTTGGCTCAGCATCTTTGTATTAGAGTTAACTTTTGCAACAAGTGTGTGACTAGTTTTGTAACTGTATACTCCTTTTAGACTTTTATCACTGAAGACTATGTATTAACTGAATGTATAAGGAAATTTTACTACCTTACATTTTAAACACTGATGACTGCTATGAACTTATATTTTATGCACACTCTGTATAACTTTTAAGTACTACTTATTTTGTAACCTGTTGTATTAGTTCTTTGCAATCTTTTGTATCAGGCCTACATAGTTTTAAGGTTATAAGCAAGTTTTCCATTCTATCCTTTGTTTTAAATTAAAGTAATTAATTCCAATCACCAACAACTGCAGAGAGAAAAACATTGCCTAGCAAATGGCCTCTAACGTAAACAGTCACTTATAAAGGTTTTGATTTAATGAAGAACCTGCAACAATGAAGCAATGTCTGAAACAATGAGCTCAAGGTATCATTCATGAGGACATGACGGCATACTTCCCCTATCCTGAACAAATGGGCAAGGAAGATATCATAAAACATCCTTTTATCTTAGCAAGAAGTCTTTAAAATAACAGAAACAAACAGAGAGAGAGACATCATTAAATTAAATTAACCTGAATGGTTAATGTCTCAAAAATATCGAGACAACACCTAGAGTACTCACCAGGTATGCCACATTTTGGCAGGATCGACCCCTTCAACTCATGCACAGAGGATTGGTGTCAACATTAAGAATGCCTCGGTTTCTTCTTCCAAGCAAACAAAATAATGGTGGAGGAAAAAAGGAAAGCAATTCTCCTAAGCACCTGTGGGAGTAAAACATAATTTGATGGCCCCGAATGCTCCCGATTTGAAAACCTTCAGCAAATTGGTAGAATTCAAAAAGGGTCATTTTCAACCCAAACCCTCTATAAACATGCAGAGGTTCAAATGTAATTCAAGAGCAAGAGCCCCAGGGGGAGGTCATAGCAACTACATGGTGAAGTTGAATCAGCTAACTGAACATTGTGACTTCGGGGAGACCCTAAGTGATATGTTAAGGGATCGTTTGGTCTGCAGTGTGCACGATGATGCCATTCAACAAAGGTTATTGGCGGAAGTAGATACCGATTTTAAAAAAGCACTTGAAATAGCACTTGCGATGGAAAGCACCAAGCGGGATTTGCAGGCCTTACAGGGTGTACAAAATGGGGCCGTTTTCCAGTTGGGGTGGGAACAGATCCCCAGGCATGGCACAAAAACCAGGGAGTCAGCCACGAAGTGGGAGACAGTCCCTGCTACCCAATAATTAAAAAAATATATACAGGAGACAGCTCAGCAGCAATTCTGAAAATGAATTGTTACCGACGTGGAAGCAACCACATCCCTGAAACTTGCTGTTTTAAAGAGGTGAATGCCATTATTGTCATAAAAGAGGGCACATGCTGAAGCAATGTAAAGCAGGATTGAGGCAGACTCCCAGGCGTCAAACTAAACTGATCAAAGTTCATAATGTGGAAGAAACAGAAACCACTAATTCCGATGTTTATTCTCTATTTACGTGAAATTAGGGAAAACAGAGCCAATCACTGCTACTCTGCAGGTCAATGGAAAACCTTTAATTATGGAAGTGGATACTGGTGCATCAACCACTGTAGTGGGGGAGCACAAAATCAAATATTTAAACAAGGGTGCTCAACAATTGAATATGGAGCAGACTTCAGCCAAATTAAAAATGTATGCTGGTGGAACCATATAAGTGAAAGGTATTACCACTGTACCTGTCTATTACAAGCACCAGACAACACAGCTCCACGTGATTGTAGTGGAAGGTAAAGAACCAAGCCTTCTAGGTTGTGATTGGTTAAAAGAAATTAAATTAAATTGGTCTAAAATTTTCCAACTGGAGGACTGCCAGAGCTGCTAAAGAAATATGGCAAAGTCTTTCAAGAGGAATTGTGGAAAATTAAGGGCCTGCAGGCTAAGATCTATGTTGACTCTGAAGCAGCTCCTCATTTTTTTAAAGCCAGGCCGGTGCCTTATGCCCTGAGAGAGATGGTTGACACTGAATTAAACAATTTAGAGAAGCTGGGTATTATTCAGCTTGTTCAATTTTCAGAATGGGCAGCACCCATAGTCCCTGTCTTGAAACCAGACCAGACCATCCGTGTCTGAGGTGATTATAAATTGACAGTAAACAAGGCTGCCAAGTTGGACAAAAACCCTATCCTCAGGATCGAGGATCTTTTTGCCAAATTAGCAGGAGGGAGAACGTACTAGATTAGATACGAGTCACACATATCAGCAGCTGGACCTGGATGATACATCCAGAACATTTGTAACCATAAACACACACAAAGGGTTGCATCAATACACACACTGGACTTTCGATGTTTCCTCGGCCTGCACGTTTTTCCAGAGGATGATGGAGAGCTTGCTATAAGGACTACCTCAAGTTGTGGTCTACCTGGACAACATTCTAATAGCTGGGTTAACAGAAGCAGAACACTTGACTAACTTGGAAGAAGTCTTAAAACGATTCTTGGAAGCAGGGGTGCGCTTGAAAAAGGAAAAGTATACCTTTCAGGTAGTGAAGTCATTTACTTGGGCCATTGGGTGGATGCCTAAGGGCTACACCCGGTAGAAGAAAAAGTCAAAGCTATTAAGGAGGGATCCTCGCCTACAAATGTCTGAGAGCTCAAGTCATTCTTGGGTATGGTAAATTAATATGGTTGATTCCTACCCAACTTATCGACAGTCCTAGCTCCTCTACAATCATTATTAAAGAAAAACCAATGTTGGTCTTGGAAGTCACCTCCAGAAGAAGCCTTCACGAAAGTTAAACAGCTCTTGCACTCTTTGAACTTGTTAGTACACTATGGCCTGACAAAAGAATTGGTGCTAACTTGTGACGCATCCCCCTATGGCATGGGAGTGGTACTACCTCACAAGAGGGATGATGGTTCAGAAAAGCCAATAGGCTGTATATCCAGACCCCTCTCTATGGCCGAGAAGGGTTATTCACAAATTGAGAAAGGAGGATTATTGATTATTTTTGGAGTTAAAAAATTCCATCTGTCTGTACGTGACCGACACTTTACTATAGTATCTGATCACAAACCGCTCTTGGGTCTGTTTATTGAAGAAAAAACTATCTTTCCCATAGCTTCCACAAGAATTTAAAGATGGGCTTTAATTCTATCAGCATATGAATATACTTTTATGCACAGACCAGGGATATGTATAGCCAATGTAAATGCCCTCAGTTGCCTTCCTTTGCAGGAGAGCATTGAACATGCTCGAAGAGATCGTATTAGTGATGAATTTCCTGGATCCTTCATCGGACTGCGCAAGACTGTGAACCAGTCTTGTCTGGAGTCCAAGATCAAGTATTGAAAGGATGGTCCCAGGAACCAGTGCTGAAGAATTGAAACCATTTTTTACCCAAAGGAATAAATTGAGTATTATGAGTATATTGAGTATCCTATTATGGGGTGTATGAATCGTCATTCCTTCACAAGGAAGAGAACCGCTCTTAATTGAGTTGTATAGCGTGCATCCTGGAATCTCCAAAATGAAAATTTTTGCAAGGAGCTGTATTTAGTGGCCAGATATAGACAGTGATATGGAAAAAATGGTTAAACACTGTCTCCAGTGCCAGCAACTACAGAACTTGCCTGCTGTAGCCCCAATGTATCCGCGAGAATGGCCTGGTCGACCCTGGGTGAGATCGCATGTAGATTATGTAGGTCTATTTCTAGGCACCATGTTTCTACTAATAATTGACGCACATTCCAAATGGTTAGACGCGTACAAAGTTATATCGCCAATGTCAGGTGCGACTATAGAAAGGTTACCCCAATGTTTTTCTATACATGGATTACTAGAAGTCACTGTCTCAGTCAATGTTACTGCATTTACTGGTGCTGAACTTCAAAGATTTGTGAGCCTAAATGGTATCAAACACGAAAAGACAGCACTGTATCATCTATTATCTAATGGAGTAATGGAGAGCAGTACAAACTTTTAAAGATGGGATAAAAAAATTATCCAGAGGATCATTGGAGATTAAACTTTCACGTTTCCTGTTTCACTAGAGAACAGCGCCACCCCCCTCCCCCACTACTACAGGTTCAACACCTTCAGAGTTACTTATGCAGCACTGCCTTCATGCGAGATTAAGCCTGGTAATTCCCAATTTGGAGGGGAAGGTAAGAACAGTCAAGGAGATCAAAAAGTGACTCATGATTTGCATAGCCGAGAGCGAGAATTTGCTGTTGGTGAAATAATATTTGTACAAAACTTCGGCGGTGGATCGAGTTGGTTACCTGGTGTAATAGTTTCTGTGACAGGACCATTGTCATACCACATAGAAGTGGAGGGCCGGATCAGCCGAAAACACATGGATCATGTGAGAAGAAGAGAGATACCCCAACAAAATGGTGTTCCACCTGTAACCATTGTGGAACCTGTGGTCCCCGTTGTGATTGATCAACCAAGGATAGACATATCAGATGTCCCTGTCAGAGGGGATAACACTGAACTGCCTGTGACTAAAGAGGTACCTGGTGTTGCTACGGTTCCAGAAAATGGAAATTCAGTAAAAGATTCGAAAGTTGTGGAGCTACAATGTTCCACCCGAATCAGGAAACCACCTGAGAGACTGAACTTATAATTTCATAACCCGTGTAAATATTTGTAATGTCATGAATGAGGTTGTTCATGTAAATACAAATTGTCAAAAAAAAAATTTTAAAGGGGAGGAATGTAGTAACTGTAGCTTTAAGGAATGTAGTGACCGTAGCATGTACTGTGTAGCATCACGTGACAGTGTGAACGAATCGGCCCGAAGTGAGGGGCACCTTAGGAGTGGAGTTTGTGTCTAGTTGTGGATCTTGATAGAAGCATGTAACTGCTGCTGAAGCCATGTAAATAAAGTTCACTGTTTCTTATGAGAAACCTGTCTGCAAAATCAAGTCTATAAAGCAAGAACTGTGTACAATTTTTGGTTACCTCACTTATAGAGGGATATACTTCATTGGAAGCAACTCAGAGAAGGTTCAGTAGGCTGATTCCAGGATTGAAGGGATTATTTTATGAGGAAAGGTTGAGTGTGTTGGGCCTGTACTCATTGGTGTTTAGCAGAATGAGAGGTAATCATGTTGAAACTTAAAATTCTGAGGGAGACTTAACAGGATCAATGTTGAAAGGATGTTTCCTCTCATGGGGAATCTAGAACTAGGAGGCACTGATTAAAAATAAGCAGTCTCCAGTTTAAGACAGAGATGAGGAGGAATTTCTTCTCTCGAAGGGTCAAGTCTTTGAGATTTTCTCCCACCGAGAGCAGTGGAAGTTGGGTCATTGAATATATTCAAGGCTGACTTAGACTTTTGATCGACAAGGGAGTCGGGGGTTATGAGAGGCTGGCAGGAAAGTGGAGTTAAGACCGCAACCAGCTCAGCCATGATCTTATTGAATGGCAGAGCAGGCTTGAGGGGCTGAATGACTTTCTCCTGCTCCTATTTCTAATGATCTTATGATAGTCTAAATTAGGGTTACTGTGCATGTAAATTAATGTGCAGAGTGTGGTAAATAAGGTTGGTGAGCTGCAGGTGCAGATAGCCACGTGGAAATTTGACGTTGTGGTGATAATGGAGTCTTGGCTCAAAGATTAGGATTGAGTATTAAATATTCCTGAATACAAGGTGTTCAGGAAAGATAGGAAAGGAAGGAGGAGGGGCGGCAATATTGATTAAGGCAAACATTGCAGTGTTGAAGAGAAAGGATGTTCCAGAGGGGTCAAGGACAGAATCTATTTGGCTAGAGCTAAACACTGAAGCGACCATTGCATTTCACAGTGTAGTCTATAGGCCACCAACTGATAGGAAAGATGTCGAGGAACAAATTTGCAAGGAAGTGAGAGAATTATAGAGTAATTATAATTTTCCTAATTTTTCTATTTTCCTAATATAAACCGGGATAGTAATAACGTAAAGGGCAGAGAGGGGCAAGGGTTTCTGGCAATCCGGAAAAGGTTCACTAAATTGATCTCGGGTATGGTGTAATTTTCCTATGAGGAGAGGTTGAGTAGGTTGGGCCTGTACTTATTGGAGTATGAAAGAATGAGAGGTGACCTTTTTGAAACATATATGATTCTTAGAGGGTTTGACAGGGTAGATGCTGAGATGTTGTGAGAGAGTCCAGGACCAGCGGGCATGATCTCAGAGTAAGGGGTTGCCGATTTAAGATGGAGATGAGGAGGAATTTCTTTTCTCAGAGGGTAGTTAATCTGTGGAATTCTTTACCCCAGAGGGGCTGTAGAGGCTGGGTCGTGAAGTATATTCCAGGCTGAGATAAGCAGATTTTCAATCGGTAAGGGAATCAAAGGTTATGGGGAAAAGGCAGGAGAGTGGAGTTGAGGATTATCGGATCAGCCATAATCTCATTGAATGGTGAAGCAGACTAGACGGGCCGAATAGCCTACTGCTGCTCCTACATCTTATGGTCTTATGATGAGTTCAGGAGAATTTTCCACATCAATATGTTGCCAGAGGCAGTTCCAGATGTTTATAAAAATTTAACAACCTTTACCACCCCGTCATAAATCAGCCCTAAAACCTCACCAGGAGTAGCCCAGACAGGGATCCACTGAGCTCAGGACCACCTCCCTCTCTCCCTGCTCCCCCACTCACCCCCACCCCAGAGCAACCCGTTACCATGTGACCGCCGCTCAACCGAACATGATGAATGGTGACGACATTCGATTGACACCGGCTCCAGCCATACAGAAGGCAGCAGGTGGCGGCCGCAACCAACGGGAAGGCGGTGGGCGGGGACAGTGGCGGGTGCTCAGGTTAGGTTGCGGCGGCGGCGGCGGCCGGGGCGGTTTGCAGGAGTGCATTCGGCTGTCGCGGAGACAGGATGACCCGTGAGTAGCGGCAACGGCGGGGGGTGGTGGGAAAGAGAGAGCGCGTCCCTCCGCCCGGGGATGGATTAAGCCCGCGGCCTCGGAGCCGCTTCATCCGCCGGGGCTGAGGGGCGGGCCCCGCTGTGGCCGTCACTCCCGAGGACCAGCGCTCGGCCCAGGCTCCGATTAAGCGCCGGGAGGGGGGCGGGGGAGAGAGGCCTCCCCGCTTCGATCGGATGAGGAGGGGGCGGTTCGTTGGGCCGAGGATGAGGGCAGGACTCGATGTCCCCTTCCCGGGGCTGCGGCCGGGCCTTTTGCCCCTGCAGCCCGGGCCCTGCGTCTGTGACAGGCCCTGGGCGCCTCCCTCTGCCACGTCCGCACACGGGCAAAAAAAAAATCGGCTCAAAATAAATCATCCAGCAGCCCTTAAAGGGGCGGTGCGGGGTCCGGCTGGGGGAGATGGAGCCTCTGCTGCCCACAGCAACTGCGGGTTTGACCTCCGCCCTGACTGGAAACTGCGCCAACACTTTACATCCAGCAGTTGAGCTGCGAGCAGGAAAAGGCTGTTCTGCCCCTCCAGCCTGTTCCACCAACTTCCTTGCAAATTTATTCCTGGACATCTTTCTGACTAATTGGAAACAGCAGGAGTAGGTCACTTGCCCCCCCCCCCCCCCCCCCCAGCCTGCTCAGCTGTTCAGTTAGATGGGCGACTGATCTTTGAGCTCGTCTGCATCTCCCTGCACATTGCATAATTGCCACCTTATCCAATAATCTGTTGCTCGGTCCTTGAATATGCTCAATGATTGAGCATCCACGTCCTCTGGGGTGGAGATTCCCAAAGCTCCACAACCCTTTCAGTGAGTAGCTAATCTTATACTTCAGCTCCATATTCATTGTTGACAACTTTACCACATGTGAAGTCCATTGATCTCTGTTTTGAAAGCCCCCACCACCCCTGCAGCTTCTTTGAAGGGAAAGAAAGCTCCAGATTTTCTCTACCCTTGGGTGGGTGGGGGGTGCAGTGGGTGTGAGTGCTTCCTGATTTCCTTCTGCAATGGCCTAACTCTAATTTGATTGTTCCCCCATTAGAAGGACCAGGTTATCTATTCCCACCCTCTTGAATCCCTTTAATTTAAGCACCTTGATTAGACCAACCTTTCAATTTTGAGGATACTTGTCAAATTTATGCAATCATTTTTCATCATTTAATCCCTGACATTCTTGTGAATCTGCATTGAACAGCTAAATCCAATGCAATCAGTCTTGACTTGTAAGTCTGGGTTAGGGCAAGCATCATCTAAAGTTCAAAATAAATGACTTTCAAGTGCAGATCTATGCAGGACAAGTTCCACCCCCGTTCGAAAACTTGTAATTCTTGTTGGTCTCTCTAGTGATGGCTTTTTTGCTACAAAAGAATCATGATAGCGCAGAAGGAGGCCATTTGACCTGTCATGTCTGCATTGGCTCTGAGCAATTCCCTTAATGCCATTCTCCTGCCTTCTCACCACAACCCTGCACATTCTTCCTGTTCAGATAACAGTCTAATTCTCTTTTTTGACTGCTTCAGTTGAACTTGCACACTTGGTGAGTGTTTGTACTTTTTTGTTGTTAGATAACTTGCAGTCTTGCTTGGAGACTGGAGTATGTTTATGGTGCTAAATCTATCGCTTTTGAAAGACCTCGGGTATGCCTTTATAGGGACAATAGTTTGAAATAGTGATAAATGTGTTATTGTAACTGGCTGTAAATTGATGCAGTCAACAACTGCAAGAATCCTCAAGTGTCAGGCCAGTCCTGTGCTGCAAAGAATAGACAAGTCTAGTTCTGGGAGACCCAGTTAAGGAATCCTGAACCTGGGCCTGTCAATAGACATGTACTTGATTAATCAGAATTCTTTAAACTGTAAACACTGCTTGCCCTAACCCACACCTGTGGGTTAGATTGTTGGTGCTCGATTTAATTGCGCAATAGAAAGCTATAAATTCCGATCGCATGCCAAAAAAGTATCTCATTTAATGAAAAATTGTGATTTGCATTGCTGGGCACGAGGCATCCAATACCCACATGTAACAGTATTTATATACAACTTTAGATTTAAACACAGTGTATTCCAAGTTGTAAAAGACAGTGAAAATTTGAAGAGCAAAGTGGGATTATCTTTATATGTAAAACAACATTTTTGCTATGTTCTAACTGATTAGTTTCAAACTTGAATCCAGCCATTCCCATTCATATTTCTGTCAATTGCTGCTGGTAGCTTCAACTATTTGAGCAGGTGGGGAGCATTTTTATACAGCTGCAACCTCTGGGTAGCTGTAATGCCACCAAATCAGACAACGTTATCCATGGTAGCCGGCTGCATGAGCTATACTTGAAGCTATGTTGCTTTCTGAAGGTGTGCTTTGTTCCTTTATGGTTTTCATGATTGGTTTTGCTTCATTGAATTGGGTGCATTATCCAAATACTCACTTCTCCTAATCTGCATTTGTGCCACTGGATTATGTGCTGAGTTAGCAGAGCGTGGGAAGCAGAGCCAGATTTTGAGAACGGGTGTTCTCTGAATCCATTTGAATTTCCCGGTTTCAGAAAAGCATCCAATCCAACTGAGTATGGGGAAAGAACACTTCGTAATATGATTCTTAAAGCTCCTTTTGAGAAGACTCATTGAGCTTTTTTTTTTAGAATGAATGCCAGTCTAGTTTGGAATAGGCTTGTTTGTTTATATTCACAATCAAAAAAAAATGTAATAGAAATTTGATTGTAAAAATGCCTAAAAACTAAAAGTTTGTTGAACACTGAACCATCATTTGGAAATTTTCCAACTTGCCATCTAGTTTTGACCCATCCAAGGTATTTGAAATAAAGATATTAATGCTTCAATATAAGCATCATTAAAATGAAAGCCACCTTTTGCCATGAAGACATTTCCATAGCTACTCATCTGTAGATCATTTAAGTTTAGCTCCTGGCCCCACTTCAGTTTCTGGAATTGTCATTATGGCTCTGCAATAGTAATTAATAATTCTTCCATCTACAAATACCACATTAGGAAGTCTATGTAAGATTGTTTCCTCAAAGCCTTCCAGACTATTAGGCTGTGTTTTTCTGATGGGGCAGGTACTTCAATGTCTTTTGTACTTGGCCAATCTTTCTAAAAATGTATCATTGATAACTTGATGCGTGCTTCCACTTTATTTATCTTTCTTGTAATTTTCAGTTTCAGCATGAACAGAACTATACAGCAGTTAGTGTTATCCTTTTGGAGGTAGATGAATGATAGTGATGGACAAGCCCACATGACACTTAGTGCATTATACCAAAATAAAAAGGCAGTATAATCCTGTGGGTTGTCACCCTATTTGCAGCACATGGAAAGCTGTAGGTTGTGTTAGGAAACTTGTTATCTTTGTACTACCTAACCTAGCAATCTTTTAAAAAGAACACTTATGGCCAAATGTTACCTTTTGAAATTTGTTTTGAAGTTGAATCTCTGGACTTCGTGTTTTATAAAATCCAATTGTATAGAAATTAATGGGGCTGCTTAAGCTTTTTCTGCGACTGACTACAAATCATCAGCATATTTTTCAATTGCTTTTTATCTTGTTTTTCTCTAAATCCTTTCTTCCCTGGTTTAATGTATGTCATATAGGTTTGTTTTGTTTATCTTGCTCACAAAACAAAATAATATTCCTGTGAGGTCTCGATCCTTGTGAATTTATAAGTGGTCTTAGACCCCAGTTTCTGATCTGAGCCCAGTGATGATAGGAACTTTTGGTGTATTTCATAAGCCCCATTTTAGTTTATTAAAGTATAGAATCAGATTTGGATGATAAACTAATGAAGTTTATTAAATTGTCTTTGCTTTTTAAATGAAGAATTGCAGTAGTTTGAATCTCTTGTGCTCAAAATAACTGACTCTTTGATAATTAGTAAAACAGGACCTGGAATAGCCGCAGGAGATTCCTTGATTTTGTCACATGGATTACAACTGATTTTCTCTTGATAGCCTTGAGCGTGGGAGCATGTTTCCTGACGGCGATGCCTGATGCTCCTTTGCTTTAGTTTCAACTGCACTTCAATCATAAAATGTCAGAAGGCAGCTTAACTGCTTTTAATACGTATGCTTAGATACAAGGGCCTGGAGATTCCTCCTTCCACCCAGCCCAAAAGCTGCAACTTGTTTTGTGGATGCCGCTATCCACTCAATCTTGTTAGAATACATCCAAACTCAAAATGGGTATAAATTGGCATAAATCTTTAGAAACAGTTAAGACCCTGTCTATTTCTTGAGAACAAAATTTAAAGTTTTATCCTTAACTATTAGGTAGCATTTTGAAGGACCTGCAATCAAGGCAGCTTTTCAATTCCAATTTCAATGTGACTTAACCGCTGTTAAAAATACAGAAGAGGGAATACTTTACTTAAAAGCTTAAATTAAAAGTCAGATAAATGTTTGTTTCTATGGCTGAAAATCTAGTTGAAATCACAGAATTGTTACGTTGGATGATTAATTAAATACAAACAATGCCCTTTTGAATGCCTCAATTGAACCTCCTCCACCACACTTCCAGGCAGTGCATTCCAACCCGAAATACTTGCTGTGTGAAAAAGTTCTTTTCTCACCTCGCATTTGCTTCTTTTGCAAAACACCTTAAAACTGTGCCCTCTGGTTCTCGACCCATTTACGAACAGGAACAGTTTCTCCCTATCTACTCTGTCTAGGCCCATCGTTATTTTGAAAACTTCTAACAAGTCTCCTCTTGGCCTTCTCTCCATGGAAAACAGTCTCAACTTCTCCAATCCTTCCTCATAACTGAAGTGTCTCATCCCTGGAACCATTCTCGTAAGCCTCCTGCACTTTCTCCAATGCGTTCGCATCCTTCCTATAGTGTGGTGCCCAGAACTGTACACAATACTCCAGCTGAGGTCTAACCGGTGTCTTATGTAAGTTCATCATAACCTCTCTGCTCTTGTACTTTATGCCCCTATTAATGAAGCCTAGAATACTGTATGCTTTAGAAACAGTTCTCACTACCTGTCCTGCCACCTTTAATGAATTATGTACCTATACTCCCAGGTCTCTCTGCTCCTGCATACCCTTTAGAATAGTATCTTTTATTTTATACTGTCTCTCTATGTTCTTGTACCAAAGTGTATCACCTCACACTTCTGAGCTTTGAACTTCATCTGCCACCCAACTGCTCCCTCTACCAATGTGTCAATGTCCTTTTGAAGTTCACGCTGTCCTCCTTACAATTCTCCCAAGTTTTGTGTCACCCACAAACTTTGAAATTATCCTCTGCACACCAAGATCTAGATCATTTCTGTACATCAGGAAAAGCAAGGGTCTCAATATCAACCCCTGGGGGACTCTACTACAAACTTTGTTCCAGCCCGAAAAATACCCATTAACCATTACCCTGTTTCCTATCCCTTAGCCAATTTCGTATCCACATTGCTACTGTCCCTTTTACTCTAAGACCTATAGCTTTCCTCAAGCCTGTTGTGTGGCACTATCGAACGCCTTTTGGAAGTCCATCTACACCCCATTAATGGCCTTGCCCTCATCAACCATCTCTGTTACCTCTTCAAAAAACAAGTTAGTCAGACATGATTTTCCTTTAATAAATCCATGCTGACTCTTCTGAACCCCAATCCGTATTTTTTCATGTGATGATGATTCTATCCTGAATAATTGTTTCTAGAAGTTTCCCCACCACCGAAGTTAAACTGACTGGTCTGTAATTGCAGGGCAGATCTTTACGCCCTTGTTCAAAAAAAGGTAATGTTTGCAATTCTCCAGTCCTTTGGCACCTCCCCTGAATCCAGGGAACATTGAAAGATTATTGCCAGTGCTTCTGCAATTTCAACTCTCGCTTCCTTCAATGTTCTTGGATGCATCTCATCCGGTCCCAGTGCCTGGTCAACTTTTAAATACCAACAGCTTATTCAATGTCACCACCTTTATCAATTTTAAACCGTTCTAGTGACTGAGTTTCCTCTTCTGTCACCATGGCCTGGGCAGCATCTGCCTCGTAAGTAAAGACAGATGCAAAATATTCATTTAACACCTCAGCCATGCCTCTTGCCTCTGTGTAAATCCCCTTTTTGGTCCCTAATCAGCCCCACTCCTTCTTTTACCACCCTTTTACTATTGATATGCTTGTAGAATACTTTGGGACTTCCTTTTATATTAGCTGCCACATTTTTTTTTGTCATAATCCCTCTTTGCTTCTCGTATTCGCTTTTTCACATCCCTTCTGAACCTTCTGTATTCAGCTTAGTTCTCAGTTGTATTTGCTATCTGACACCTGTCGTAAGCGCACATTTTCTTCTTTAACTTAACTTCTATCTCCTTTGTCATTCAGGGAGCTCTGGATTTGTTTGTCCTACCCTTCCCTTTTGAGGGAACATACCTTGACTCTGCCCAAACCATCTCCTGTTTGAAGGTAGCCCATTGTTCAGCTACTGTTTTTCCAGTCAAACTTTGGTTCCAGCCTAACCAACCCAGCTCCGTTCTTGCCCCATTGAAGCCCGCTCTATGCCAGTTGATTATTCTTACTCTGGATTGACCAATATCCTTTCCACTGTCATCCTAAACCTTATGATAAATTGATGATTGACTCTAAATGTTCTCCCACTGTCACTTGATCTACTTGGCCCACCTCATTCCCAAGAACCAGGTCTAGCAGTGCCTCCTTTTTTTGCTGGACTGTACACATACTACACAGAAATTCTCCTGAACACAATCTAGGAACGCTTTTCACTCTGCCCCTTACACTACCACTATCCAGTCTATATGTGGGTAATTAAAGTCCCCCATTATAACTACTCTATGATGTTTACACCTCTCTGTAATTTCTTTGCAGATTTGTTCCTCTATCTTTCCCACTGCTGGTCTATCTATTACACCGAGCAATGTAATTGCACCCTTCTTATTCCTTAGCTCTAGCCAAATCGATTCTGACCTTGAATCCTCTGAGACATCATCTTTCTCCAGTACTGCAATACTCTCCTTAACCAAAAACACCCAAAAGCCAAAAATGTTGAGACCCTCACCCCCTGACCAATTGATTTGAAAGAAGGAATGTTTTTGGACAGGGTTTGATGGATGGACATGAAAGATAGAGGAGACTTGGAGGAATTGCAGTTATCCCAAAATCTTCTTAGCCATAAAATTTATTTGCATCTAGATTGCACATCTGTGTATAAGTGCAGAGGAAACTCCAGCCAAGTTAACATATCCAAGTTTTCAAATAGGTCCTGTGGAATATTAGCTTCAACTAACCAAGTAATTTGTGATATCCATTTATCATTCAGTTGTAAGACCCCATCTGACTGCCTTGACCACTGACAGAATAAAGCTACTAACAAATCTTATCTGGTGGCAGTAACACAAACATCATTGCAGCAATCTATATATATCGGGAATGAAATTTTTAGTTCTACATTAAGAGTGAGAGTGGTAATTATTTTTCATTGCAGGATGGAAAACTGCCTTAACCAAAGCAGGTTGATTTCTTCTTTTTAAGAAGCAACACTATTAGAAAAGGGAAGATGTTACATCATTGAAGCGGAGTTCATTTTCTTCACAAGGAGGGAGCCCAATTATGTTGATGACTAAAATTTAAATGACATTAGAAAATGAAGCAAAATGGTTTTTTTTAAGTGGAGGCTAGCTTTGTGGGGATTTTTGAGCTGCTTAGTTTCTAATGAAAAGTCTGAATAAATGTACACCAAAAAAAAACCAAAACTGTCATATTCTGTATATTTGTAGTAAATTGTGCTCTGAGTATTTGACACTCTTTCCTATTAGCTTCCTAACTAACATTTCAAGCTCCAACTAACTGTGTATAAACTCATTAAATTCGAATGACAAACGTGGCCAAGGAACTTTCTGGGATGGGCATGTGATATAGTAGTGTTGTTGCAGTGATTTGAATCCTTGCTTTTAAACAATCCACAATCGCCTCACTGAGGTAACTTTTACCAGTTGGCATCATAGCAAAGTTTAATTGTGGCTTATTGGAAATGCCCTGAAGTTGAGAGAAGTAAGCAGAATCTGGACTCATTTGCATGTTTTTCCATTCAAATGAAAGCTTCATTATTAAATGTAGGTAACTCATCTAAGGAGTGTTGATGGGTGGAGGGGATGAAAATTAAAGTGGGTGAAGGGGTTTTCATCCATATACCATTAGGCTGTGTTCTGTGCACAAAATCTGGTTTTCAGTACTCTGGTGTTTATTCAGTAGCTGTGTGTGTGTATATGCGCTCATGCTCACTTCAAAGCATCACATACAAAGTGCGTCCTAACCTTTACGCCTCTTACTAGGTGACTTATATATCCATGATGGAAAGGGGGAAAAGGGCTGAAATTAGTTTTTCCTCCCCTCTTTCCTGCAGAAACTTCTGTATTCTTGACTGGATCAAAATCTTGGGCACGATTACAGTAGTTGCTTTTTAAAAAGGTCATTGCGATGCGGAAGACCTGATGAAATTGAGGGAGTCACCATTGACTTTTTTTCTTCCTAGGTGGTAATCAACGAGAACTTGCTCGTCAGAAAAATGCAAAAAAGTCAACTGAGCAAAGTAAACGGAAAAGAAAGGATGATGGTTTATCTGCTGCAGCCAGAAAGCAGAGGTAAACCAAACATAGCATCAACTGAATCCATAAACCAATACTCAAAACAGTCAAACAACTGATAATATGGAGTTAAAATCTTGCAACTCGGCAAGGAATAAAGTAGTTGTCAAGGAGAATGTTCATGAAAGCAGAACAATTAAATAATAAGCAATGCTGAAAAAGTACAGCAGATCTGTTGGCATCTGCAAGGTTAATAAAGTATGGATCCCCTGGCAAAACTAGACACAGATGGGGTTATATATAATTTTAAGGGAGAGAATAGTTTGTGTTGGACTGCTATCACAAAGAACCAGTTGATGGGTTTGATCAATTGTAAATGGTTTCTATAAAGCTACAGATTTCTGGATGATTGAATATCTGTATTGTACTAGGATTAGTTGTGGAGTAGCCTCATTCAGTTGACATGAACTGCTGGAAATACTTTTGTATCCCCAGAGCACAGTCCCAAAGAGAGCTCACTTTACTACCAGCATTAGTTTCTGTACATGTAAACTCTAAATTTATGTTACTGCCCCAGTTATAATTGCCGGTCATTCGTTCTATTGTGCATAATACAGGATGAAAGATTCTATAAAAGATTATCCAGGCATATAGTCGAGTAAAGTGTGTTGGGAAATGTGATGTGATGGTTTACAATTTGTATTCTTGCAGGGATGCTGAAATAATGCAGCAGAAACAAAACGCAAATAAAACTTCTGCAGCACCTGCGGGAGCTAATGCAGGAACTTCAGACTAAGGCCCGCACCTGTGGTACTCTGCCTAACTTTCCTGGATGGGTACATCTAACGAGCAACGCGGCTTTATCTTCAAAATATTGAACATATTTAAAACATTGGGTTCCGATACTTCAGAAAATTGCATTGTTGTATCTTTCCTATGGAATTATGCCATGTTTAATGCAAAGGAAGGTGTCTTGCTTGTAGATTTGGTACTGATGCAGTATTAGACCTTGTACTGTAAAGGTGCATTTCCTGCATGAGCATAACTCACAAGGTATTTCCAGTATAAGCAGAAAATATGCTTGCATTTGGATTTGTGACCAGCCTTGTATTTTTGTATCAACGCTAACCCTTTAAATTCTGTTTTAATAAAGACAGCATTTAAGTTGACAAAGCTGGGTTTAGCTGCTTGTCTTTAAGTTGCCACTAAAGCTTTGCCATTCTTGAAGCATCTTTATTCTGCCTCGGTGATCCAAATGTGGAAGGAAACCAGACAGTTTTTAGCATGCTTGAATCAAGTTTGATGTTTTCTGGTGCGGTAGGTATTACAAAAGGTTGAAGTGCTTTAGTATTTTGTGGGCATTTGCCACTGCCTTTCAATTAGATGGTGTGCACATTGAATAATTCTGCTTTGTGTGCCTCAATTACAAATTGAATCTTTCTGTGCTAGGGCAAAATTGGCTTTAAATGTGTAGTGAGGGCAGTTGGAGCAAAGAAAGGAAATGTGTACAGAAACCTTGTTCACAAAATGTGAGATTTGCAGACACAGTGAAACTTCCTTTGCATAAGGGTTTAAGACATTTAGTGGCAATTGCCACTTTATGGTTCACAGTTCTACCAGCAGTACTAGAAAAACCAGGGAAGATAACAACTAGGTAGTTATTTGGATTGATATAACTGACTTGTTGCCTGAGGTGAGATGTGGGTTTGGCACATTATGCCGGCTTGATGTAACAATACTTTTAAAGACTGGGGAAATGTTGGTTGTTTAGACTGGAAAAGAGACAACAGAGAATGTTAAATTAAGTGAGACAAAGGCGGGGTCACAGGTCCAAACTAACAGGACAGCTATTGGGGAAGTGTTCACAAATGATTGACCTATGGATAAAACTAATAATTCTAGACCATAATGGAGGGAAAAATGGTGAAAGAATTTAAAAATAATCGGATAATACAAGGTTGGAGAAGCTATAGAATTTTGCTGGTTGGATGAACTTAAATGGGCTGAATGGGCACCTTTTTTATATGTAACTGGTTATTCACCTCCAATTTATCTATGTTGCATCAATTGTGATTTTCTCTGCTTTAACAGGTGCAAGGATTAAAATTTACATGCACATAGTTAAATGAATCTTATGTGGACTGGTTTTAGTTTTTAAGTGGCCATGTGTAGAATTAGAACCTGAAGAACCAGTTCAAATTTCAATTTGACTTATTCCTCTCAAACATACCTGATTCTCATGTTATGCCCTACATGGTATAAGCATCACTATTATAAAAGTGAATTTGATGCAGTATCATGAATGACCTAGTTCTGTTTCGTATTTCTCCTGTACAATCCTTTTGCTGAATTTAGGCCTGTGTTAATAGGGCAGGAAGTTGATGTAGGGTGGTATTTTCTTCAATCTAGGCTAATTATTACCTGTTATCCCTGAAAATGTTTTTGAGGCCCTGCATGGTTAATGACCCAAAATTGCTGAGATGCTGATGCTTTGCTTGCTTAAGTGCAAAATGAATACTGTAAATGGAATTGGGTGAATTCCTGAAGCATGTCACAAGCCAAAACCAAAAAATACACATTGTAGTTTAGATCAGCCTTTTGCTAAGCTGGCTGAAGATACTGAAGAATGCATGTGGTCAATGGTGACAGAACCCTTGGATTTTGAAGGGTGGTCGGGTGTTGGTGATGGAGATCCATCTGCTTTAACAATTGCTTTGGCCCAAGAATTTCAATTAGTATTCTCCTCTTCCTTGCTGTTCTGGCAGTGACTTGACAAAAACCTTGCTCATTTCCAAGGCTCTTTTTAAAAACTTATCTGTTTTTATTTTAAAACTTTTTAATTAAATTCCCTTTGCCTGCTGCTATTTTGCCTGTGGCCTTTACAAGGGTTTACAATGCCCATCCGGGTGAGATCCTTATTAAATATGCAAATCAGGGACCTACAATCATAAATAGGACCCAATTAATTTTGAAGCACAAATTGTCCTAAGCATTGATCCTCAAAGGGAGTGCTAGATGTTACTCAAAACAATCCAGAAAAGACTTTTGTGCCAGGAGAAGCAGAATTGGCAAGCTGCAGCCTGTAACTTGCTCGTGAACAGGAATTGTGGCCCAGGCACCTCTGCAAAACCAAGCAACCACACTCAACCCATCTGTTCTGGTTAAATGGATCATAGTTTGTAAAATCCTTAAGTCACACTGTTTCCGGAACACGTTAAGATTAATTTTGACTGCAGTTGTTGCACATTTTAGGTGGGTGTTCGCTCAGCAATTTGTTTTAATGTAATTGGCCATTGTTTTAAATGGACAGAATACAGTGTTCAAGGATGTTGCTTCAAAAGAATGCAAAAATGATACTGCATCTTAGTTTGTCAGAATTGAGTCACTGCTCCTCCTGTTGAAAGCTATTGATTCAGCTACAGGTTTAATAGGAGGGGGGAGTTAGTTACAGGAAAATAACCTGTTATGTGAGGAGCAGGTTGAAATTTGAGCCAAAAGAAGCTATTGGGCTATAAACAGCCCAGCAGATTAGTGTATTCCTCACCTTTTGTGACCACTTTCATCTAGACCCTGGAATCTGACATTTCCTCCCTAACCTCCTTTGTCTCACCATCTCTCTTCCAAGATTTTACTTACTCATTTGCTCAAGCTGGATGTAATTGTTTTTAAACTTCTGAAGCACCTTGGGCTGTTTCACTACTTTTAAAATATGGTAAATAAATGCAGGTTGTTTCTTGTAAGCCTCACTTTTTTGTTCATCCAAATTTCATCCTCTGCATTGCTGCAAATCCACCCACTCTTAACATAATGCTATAATTGGCTTAATTAGTCTTTTAAATTCCAAAATTTGCTTGGTCACATCAAAATGGAATTCTAACACTTGTATTTTCCAAACAACTTTTAAAGTGGCCTGTTGTATATGGAACAGAACTTCAGTGTACACTGGGTGATTTCAATTTAACTCAATTTTTTTGCATTAAAACAAAATCCAAACTCGTACCTTTTAACGTGAGTGTTAAATACTCGTCTGAAAAGTTCTGATTGAAAATGACCACAAACTGTTAATGAAACATGTCATTTTATCATTATGAAACATAGCTTTCAATCCTGTGAATAAATTGAAGAGTATGATCGACTAGACATTTATCACTAGTTATGTAGATGAGAAATCCCTATGAGTTTTTTAATTCATTCACAGGATGTGCGCATTACTGGCAAGGCCAGCTTTAATTACCTATTCCTAATTGCCCCTGAAGATGGTGGTGAGTTGTGTAGGAACACCCACAGTGCTGTTAAGGAGTGTTCCAGGATTTTGACCAAGTGACATTGAAGAAACACTCATATATTTCCAAGTCAGGATAACTGGTGACTTGGAGGGGAACTTGTAGGTGGTGGCATTCCCATGTGTCTGCTGCCCTGTTCTTCATGGCAGAAGTGGGTTTCGAAGGTACTGTTGAATGATCCTTGATGAGCTGCTGTACTGCATCTTGTAGATGGTACACTTTACTGCCTGTGGTGGATGATGTGCCAATCAAGTAAGTCGCTTTGTCATGGATGGTGCTCAGCTTCTTGATTGTTGTTAGAGCTGCACTCATCCATGCAAGTGCAAAGTATTCTATCACACTTTGGACTTGTCCCTTGTAGATAGTGGAGAGAATTTGGGGAGTCAGGAGGTGAGTCACTCACTGCAGAGTTCCCAGTCTTGCTGACCACCTCTTGTAGCCACAGTATATGGCTGGTCCAGTTAAGTTCTCTTGATAGTAACCCCCACTGTGTTGATGGTGGGGGATTCTTTTATGATAATGTCATTGAACGTCAAGTGGAGATAACTTGTCACCCTCTGTTTAAAACTGAGGTTATAGTATTTTTGATGTTACCCCAAGTCAAGACCGCAATCGTATCTATGCGCACTTTAATGTGCGAGGGTGAAAAGAGACTTGACCAGTATCTAGATTTGTGGACAAATTAAGCTTTGCTCCTCGAATCATACCTCGGCAGTAGCTTCTTGCTACAACTTACTGGTAAGTCAAAACCATGTTGAAGATATGGTCACTTAAGTGACAGAATTTTCTGAAGCACTAAAGCTTGTTGATGCTCTGTTTTGCCACCAGCCCACCTATCTTGTACTCCAATTTGGAGTAAAGTGAGCAAAAGGATTTCTGATTATACATACACTTCTCATGCAGGTGCATATCTTGTCAATACATGTATAAAGTAGCGTTCAATAATTTTGTGCTTGTACCTAATTTTGTAATATTGAATGCTTGTAGATGGAGACTTTATTGGAATTGTGACCACTGAGTGTGTCATTTCCTAGGTGATCCATTTTTTAAAAAAAATTGGTTCATTGATTCTCTCTAACTCGCACTTGCCAATGCAAGGATCTTTAACTATGTCTGGCCAAGGTGATTCAAGTTCACATTTTTACACAACCACCATCTTGTTTTCAGTAAAAATGATGGAAGTGTCATAAAATCACCAATTTGACTTTTGGTCTGTTTGATTCTTCTAAGTTGATGAATAGTGTACCAGTGACTGTTGCTAACTTTGAGTCTATAATACAAGACCATTGATACCTGTGAATTGACTTTGCTTTATTGATATAAAGCAAGAATTGAAACCATGCATTCTTTCATTTATTCTATGAACTTTTTAATGTAAGCAAATCAATTAATTATTGAAGTCAGTTTCCTGCAATCTTTTAGTGGGGAATTGAACAAGTTCCTGAGAGGGACCATCTCTAGTTACAGCAATTAGTTGTGGGGAAGCCAGGATTACTAACACATAAATTACTGTGGTCTCCTGGAACTTATGGCTCCAAAGGTCACAGAAATTTTTGAATTGGTGCCTTTTTTTCTTTGGGATTGGGAGCTGGCTAGATGATATCTTTCTCGTATATTAAAGTTTTTGATTTGTTTTCCACTAGAAGAACTGCCAGGACAACTTGTAGCAGCAAAGAGGCTGTGAGCTAATCCATTAAGTCAATGGCATGCTTCACACACATTCTCTCATATTCTCTCTCCCTCACACACATTTGCATCCTGGTGTTTCACTACTTTGTTTTTGAGGGAAGGAAACCATAAAATACAAACTTTTTAATCCATTTTAACTGAGTTGCTGTCTTGATTTGTGTGTAAGGTGTGTGTATATTGAATAATGGTGTCCATTTTGAATAAAATAACTTTAAAAAGCACTTTGGAATAGTCATTTTGTGCTAGCTTTTCTCATCTGCAGATGACCTGAAACCAAGTGGAGGTTAATCTATCTTTCAACAGGTGGGAGAAAATTAGTTTATGGCCTCAAGATGACCTATTTTCGCCACTTTACAGGGAGCAATATGGAAAACTGCCTAGGTATGTCCTGTATGCAAAAAGCAGGACAAATCCAACCTGGCCAATTACCGTCCCATCAGTCTGCTCTCCATCAGTGAAGTGATGGGGTCATCAACAGTGCTATGAAGTGGCTCTTCGCAATAACTTGCTCACTGACTCTGGGTGCAGCCAGGCCTTGATTGCAGCCTTGGTTCAAACATGGGTAAAAGAGCTGAACTCCAGAGGTGAGGTGAGAGAGACATCAAGGATGGTCAATGGGAATCAGGGGAAAACTCTCCACTGGTTTGAGTCATACCTAACACAAAGGAAGGTGGTTATTGGAGGTCAGTCATCTCAGTTCCAGGAATTCCTCAGGGCAGTGTCCTAGGCCCAACCTTCCATCATATGGTCAGAAGTGGGAATGTGCAATCATCAGCAAACCATGGTCACCATTTGTGATGACTCAGTTACTGAAGCAGTCCATGTCCAAATGCAGCAAGGCTTGGGCTAACAAGTGGTGAGTAACATTCATGCCAGACAATGACCATCTCCAACAATAGAGAATCTAACCATTGCTGCTTGACATTCAATGGCAATAGCATTACCATCACTGAAACCTGCACTATCAACATCCTGGGTGTTGCCATTGACCAGAAACTAAACTGGACTAGCCATGGCTACGAGAGCAGGTCAGAGGCTAGGAACCCTGTGGCGAGTAACTCACCCGACTCTCAAGCCTGACAACCATCTACAAGGCACAAGTCAGGACTGTGATGGAACACTCTCCACTTGCCTGGATGAGTGCAGCTCCAACAACACTCAAGCTTGACACCATCCAGCACAAAGCAGCCTGTTTGATACTTCATCTACAAACATTCACCCTCCACCACCGACACACACTGCTGCTACTGTGTATCATCTAGAAGTTGCGCTGCAGGAACTCACCAAGCCTCCTTGGATAGCACCTTCAAAACCCATGAGCACTACCAACTTGAAGGACAAAGCAGGTGCATGGGAACACCACCGCCTGGAAGTTCCCCTCCAAGCTAGCATCCGACTTGGAAATATATTGCTGTTCCTTCACTGTCGCTGGGTAAAAATCCTGGTATTCTCTCACTAACAGTGAGTGCACCTACACCATGTGACTGCGGTGGTTCAAGAAGTCAACTCTCCGTCTCAGGAGAAATTAGGGATGGGCAATAAATGCTGGCCTAGCCAGCAACACCAATGTCACATTAAATAAATGAATTTTAAAAGAAAGCTAGCAACTGAAGCATACCAGTGCTCCAAATCTCAATAGCTGGCCACACAGGTGTCAGTGTAACTTTTACATAAAGATATGAGAATCAATATTTTAAGAACTGAATTGGCTGACGTGATATATGAATTAAGCAGCTGTCTGAGTTGTGGATTAGACGATCTTTATGACATGTGATGTCAATTCAACATCGCATTTGGAATCCAGGTGGCGCATTCACCACTTTTGAATTCCACAGGAATGCTTTGTGCATTTGTCCTGTTACAAAAAGCAGCCTACTCACTTGTAATATTTAATTATCCTAATGCAATGCAGTTAAAATGTGAGACAATGAATGCAGCAAGCCTAGACCATCATCTCCTTGTTTTTTCGGAAACTTAATGTTCTGCTTTTCATTCTGTTTTCTGAGTTTGTTTCCACGAGAGGGGAATCTAGTGTATAAATGACCCCCTTGTGCCTGTTTATGGATTCTGTTCATAATGGTATAATGTGTGAAAGATTGGTAATTGAACAGTTGCTTACAGAATTCCAATGGAGATTGAGTTGTTACAGGGGCCTGCCAGGAGAGGCTGGACTAACGAACTCTGATCACCAGTGTATACGTTGTAAATTACAGATTGTGCCATTTTGTATTTGCCTATTCCTGCTGTAAATGGCTTCATAGAATCATGGATTATTATAGCACAGGAGGCTGCCTATTAGCCTCTTGATTCCATGGCAGATGCTGTCAAGAACAACCTAGCTAGGGCTGCTGGCCTGCCTTTTTCACATATTCGTGTAGTTTTTTTAACGTTCAGATGCTTATCCAATTCTCATTTTGAAAGCCACAGTTGAATCTGCCTCCACGACCCTCTCGGGCAGTCCGTTCCAGATCATAACAACATACGTTTTTTAAAAAAAAATTCTCATCACTTTGACAAAAGAACCAAATCGGTCTTCAATCTGTGTGTGTGCTCCCACTCATGTTCTCCATGGTGAACAATAGCGTTTTCACTACTTAGCAATTGATAAGGTGCAGGCCTGCCTGATTCTATGTCTCAGTTGGCTGTAGACAACACAAGACAAATGCAACCACTGTCTGACTGTGATATTCATGGATTTATAGGGAAGCCTGTACCGTGATCAGTACTGCCTCTGCTGTATCTGGACTTAATAGGAGGACCGTCAAACAAACGCTAGTGTCCTTGAAGCTAAGCTGCACAAGCATTCAGGCAAATCTCCTGCAACATCAACTTTGATGGACTGGACACTGTCACTGGCTGGCTGAAAAGCATCTTCTTCCACCAAGTCCTGTTTTCTCAACTCTCAAATGGCCAGTGTTCCAGGGGAGGACAAAGAAAATGCTTCAAAGACACAAGATTGGGAGGAGCTTGTTACCAATCCTTCAAAATGGTGACAACTTGTCCATAAAGCTGCATCATGCTTTGGGTCAGAACGTGTTAAAGATGAGGCTCAGCTGCAGCAGAGAAGGAAAGAAAAGGAAGCAAATCCTACACTCTGGATCCCACTTTCTCGTGGGACATCCTGCCCTGTGGGCTGAGAATTGGCCTAGTCAGTCACATGACAGAAACTTATGACTGGATGTCACCCTTCAATCAAGGGACAACTGATTTTGGACTTTGGAATTCCTTTTGCCAGTCTCTTCTCTTTGTCTCACTGATTTCTTCATTCATCCTTACACCATACTTCCACCCCCATCCATGGATAAATAAAATCTAGCATGCTTCAACTTGTTGAAGGAATATGACCCTAATGAAATTTGATGTGGTTTACCTAGTTTGGCAATTTACATTGCTGTGATTTGTCACCCTATTTGCCCCTTAATTACTTCAAAAACCTGCATGGAAATCACAACAATTTCACAATTTAACTGACTATGCATTCACTTTGTTGTCAACCAGTCTGACGCTTCTCAAATGGAACTTTCAAAGCAGCTTACTTTAAACAGATGATATTCCCAGTGTATTTAAGTTACTTCAATGATGTCATCATGAGTCCCATAAGGCATATGGGGGAATAGGTATGGGAGTGCTGATTAGTGAAATGCAATAGTCATTTTGTGTTGCCTGGGGATGATTAAGCAGCAGAGTGGGAAGAGCAGATATGTGAGATTCTACTGTCAAAACATGAGCTGGGATCAGCCATCAAATTGTACAGGTAACTACACTGATAAACCCTAGTTACGACTGCAGCCAATGTTATTCTCTGAGCAAGTCAAATCCCAGAGGGAAACTTGTCTTACTGATCATAGCTTTTTTTTTGTATTGGGAAAACTACTAATCCCAGTAACACTTTTAGGATTTTAAAATAAGATTTATTAACAAGAAGCAAAAATACTTAAGTACACAAGATTAAAATTATACAGTTAAACAGTCTTACAAAACATTTCTTCCCCCCCCCCCCCCCCCCTACCGGCCCCCAAAAATCCACTTGGTCAAAACACACAAGTAAACTAAGATAAAAGCAAAACACTGTGGATGCTAGAAATCTGAAACAAAAACAGAAAATGCTGGAAAAACTCAGCAGGTCTAACAGCGTCTGTGGAGAGAAAAACAGAGTTAACGTTTCGAGTCAGTATGACTCTTCTTCGGCTCTTGGTTACCAACCCTCCAGCCACTGGACAAAGTTCTCTCTGCTCGCTTTGACTTAATTTTTTGAGTCAAACTCAAATGTCACACCCTCAAACTGTAATGGGACTATGAAAGCATAAATATGTAGCAAGTTATTTAAGCTGAAATGTACTCTTATTGAAAGGATGCAGGAGATGTTCAAGGATTGTGATGCCTGTCTCAAACCAATTGGAAGTAATTTCAGTCTCTTGATTTGAGTATAACAATTAATTTACTAAGGCATAAAAATAAATAGTGGGATGGGCTTGACATCTGTTGGTGAATACTAAAATGGTGAAGAGTACAAAAGGCGTGCAGCATTGTACTCATATCTTGTACTTAAGATAGTCTTCCATTATATGTTTTGGCCCAATGTGAGCACATTATTTTAAAGTACTTTTGCCTATTCCTATGAGGTGCATCTCAATCTGATGCGAACACTCAACATTTGAAGGGCCTATTCTGTCCTCATTCTCTAATCAATTGTTTTTACCTGTAAATTTGCACAAATTTTACACTATTAGTCCAAAACCTGCCAATCCCAAGTGTTACCAATCCTGCCTGCTCAGCCTTCAGTTTTTATTCTGCAGCTGTTTTCTAAATAGTGAATAGTTAAAAAAAGAACCAAACACTCCTGCCTATATTTCATTATAAATAAAACTTGTCATGTTTAAAACAAATCTCAAGTCTCCTTTGTACTTATCCACTTCAAACAATGCCCCTCTATTGGGGACACAACCCCTACCATCTGAGCTCTTCATTGCTCACCAACTGACCCGTTTCTTCATATTTCTTCACTATGCTCAGTTATGTGCAAAGACAGTGCATGGAGCCACTCCCAAAGCACATATGGGAATTAGCACTCCTTGCTACCCAACTTTGCTCGATCCTGAACTCTGACATAAAGATGCCAAACGCTGATCCCCAATGGGAAAATATGTCTCAGCAGTCTAACCCTATACACATGCAAACAAGAATCAGTGTTCATTAAAACAGCAAAAAGCCCTGCTTTGCATAGGAACCAGATGAGCAAACTACTGCCTGTTTTAGCAGCGTTGTCTGGAGAATAGGAGGAACAGATATGCTTTTGGTGGGCAGGGGAGCTGGAAGAGAGAACCCCACCATGAGTGAAGGACGTGACAAGGTGCTTGATAAATGCCTTTCTTTATTTGTCCATACTAGCAGTGGGTGGGCTGCCTTAGAGCTTTGTCAATCAGATTACAGTTTACGATTATTGAATTTTGAATTCCACTAGTTAAGAGTTTAAAAAAAAAGAAACTGACAGTTCCCAGTGGGATATGTCAATGACAAACCTGGGAGCTGTGGCAGGAGACTTGCTCCATTTTAGTGGCTGGATCTTTTTTGTATCCCATCAGCCACCTGCCTGTCCAAAACAGGCATCTGGAGACCACTCTTCCAATTCAGGCTCTCACAAATTAGGCAGTCTGGAATCTGGCAAATCCAGATGTGGGGGCAAGATGGGTCAGGTGCTTTAAACAGGTGGAAAGATGAAAGGAAAAAAAGATGCTTTGTATTGCCTTTCGTGAGCAGAGGACATCCCAAAGCACTTTCTGACTTAGAGGCAAGAGTGCAACCAACTGGGCCTCAACTGATGGGGATAGAACCCAAGGAAGCAACAGCAGCCTAGAGTTTTTGTTGGTCTGGTGAGGCACCTTAACAGTAGCTCTACTGGGCCTCTGCCAGGTTTTTCCAAATAGGACACTGGCATTAGCAATACATTGTCTTTTAAAACATCAGATCACTGCACAAAAGGCTTATTTGTCAGCCAGTGCAGGAAAATGATTCACAACTCTTCATCTAACCCTATAAATATAGCTTTTATTACTTTCTCATGTTTATCTAGTTTCCTTTAAAGGAGCTATGCTGTTTGCCTCAACTACTCCATATGGTGGAGAGTTCCATATTCTCACCACTCAGGGTAAAGAAATTGCTCCTAAATTCCCTATTGGATTAGTTAGCAGTCTTTTGGCCAAGCAAAGCTCTCTACTGTAGTGTGGCTGTGTGTGATAGCTCATCTATTCCAGCAGATGGAACCAGTGTCAGTTTTAAAATCAGCAAGTTTCCAAATGGATGGAATCAAAACTGGAAACCTCAACAGAACTCCTGCAGAAAAAGTGATTCCATCCTGTCCACAGAAAACACTTGTTTAAAATTTGCTGATCGCAAGGAGAACGCACCCCATCCTAGGAATGAAATAGTCCTTTAGGATGCACAGGATCAAAAAAGGGGATTTTTGAGTTGCCTGAACCCGAGATCATACATAAAAGATACTGCAGCATACAAAGGCATATTTGATAAGCCTATCCCTGCCCTCACCCTTATCAATTTCATTCCTTGGAGTCTTCCCATTCTGCAGCAATGGGCAATAACTAGGTAGTTGGTGATCACAGAATGTGTGTTCCGGGTGTACCTAGAAGGGTAGCTACTTGGCATATAGTTACAGAGGACAGGTACCTGGGATGAAGCCAAGTAGTAATCTTCGTGGAGGAAAATGCAATGAAATTTTAAAATCAGCATCCATACAGAGAATGACTCAAATTTCTGAAGATTTAAAATATTTGTAGTTTTAGGTAAACTGGACCCCAACAAATGATGTGATTAGCCCATAACCAGATCATGCCCTTCAAGGGCAATTAGGGATGGGTAATAAATGCTGGTCTAGCCAGCGAAACCCACATCCCATTAACGAATAAATTTTAAAAATGCAGATTCAAATCAGAGAAGTGGGATTTAACTGCTTCATAGAGGGTGGTGGACTCCAAAACTAGCAGTCATAAATATAAAAAAAGTTCTGTTGAAGGGTCATGAGGACTCGAAACGTCAACTCTTTTCTTCTCCGCCGATGCTGCCAGACCTGCTGAGTTTTTCCAGGTAATTCTGTTTTTGTTTTAGTCATAAATATAAGATGATCACTAATAAATTTGCCCAAATTGTGACGAGGATGTGGAACTCGCTACCAGAAGGAGTAGTTGAGGAGAATAGCATAGATGCATTTAAGGGGAAGCTTTAATAATTACATTAAAAGGATAAAGGAAGAGCAGAATGTGCCAGAAGCAAAATACTGCGGATGCTGGAAATTTGAAACAAAAACAGCTGGAAAAACTCAGCAGGTCTGACAGCATCTGTGGAGAATATGCTGATTGGGTTAGATGAAGAGGGGGGCAGGGAGGCTCATGCCATCCATTTTAATAAATCCATTGTATTTAAATTTCTAACTGGATAGTTTTTAAACTGAATAGATGTCATTCGAAAAAGCAAATTCCTTTATTTTACAAAACTTAGTTCGTTTTACTTTTTACATTCCTTGCACGTCTTTTTTTAAAGTGTCGTTTTTATATTAAAGTAAAACCTATCACAAGATAGAATAGGCAACACGTGTTCCTCTGCTCGAATATGTACATTTAAACCTATATACCCTCATACAAAAATATACACAGTATCTGCCAAATCTATTGGCCATTAAATAGAGATGCTCTCAAATGAGAGTAAAGGTTTGGAAAAAAAAATCTGTGATAGCATATAGTGAGCAAACATCACAAATCCCATGAATAATCTGTGGCTTAATAGAGATCAGTGAAAAACTACAATCCATGAAGTATTAGTTCTATGCTTTGCAGCAGTTCAGTGCTTTTTTCCCATCTGCTGCTATTAGCTTCATTACTGGTTCAACACGGTCCCTGATCTTTGCATTCTTCTTGGCTTCTCTACATGAAGAAAGAAATGAACATGAATTGTGTTAATATGTACACTGTGGCAGACATATCCAGCCTGCCACATTGAGTGCATTACATTTCAATAATTGAGATGAATTGGTGCTTTAGAACTGTGCTTCAACAGGTAATACTTGTAACTTGTCTTACTGTTCTGGTGCATACAGGGGTTTACTGTAGTCTTGATTTTGTTGGCCCAAGACAGGTTTTACACATCAACT
The DNA here is from genome assembly GCF_964194155.1 of Cetorhinus maximus. Lineage (NCBI taxonomy): Eukaryota > Metazoa > Chordata > Chondrichthyes > Lamniformes > Cetorhinidae > Cetorhinus > Cetorhinus maximus. The sequence goes on from NC_135904.1 coordinate 28,757,612, forward strand.
ATTTTATTTTGGCAACAAGGTCTGGATTCAAATTTCAGATGTTACAGCTTTTGACAGCAGTTTATGCAGCTTGTCTGGCGATTGTCCTTCCCTTCCTGAGGGGCAGCACCCAACCTCGCAGTGTAACAGGAGTCATCTGCATCTCATTAAGAAGCCCCATTAAAAAAACTCAGGAAATTAACTACTGACCCCAAATATCATCCAGATTGTAGCAACTCTCTCCACGTCTCAATCCTTCTAATTAGGTGAGTGAAAAACAGTTAGGATTCTCATTCCTGATTGCTATCCAGTGAGTGCAGACATTACACAAGACAGGATGAGACTCTGCTGCAAATTCTCACTGATCATCATGGCTCACTCTTGAATAGTGGCTGCATGGGTAAGGTACCAAGAGACCAAAGATTAGTGTCAGTGGATCTGTACCAAAGAGATACCCACACAAACTTCCATTTAGTAACCATTACCAGGGTGCAATTTGACAATTCCATTATCTTCTGAACTTTCTTCCAGGAAAAAATGATTGTGGATACACATCTCAATGCAGGAACGTCATCCCAACACACAGGGAACAACATAACACCAGAGTACTATTCAAAGAGGAGCAGTGAACTCTCCCAATATCCAGACCAACATTTCTCTCTCAACCAACATCAGATTATCTGCTCATTCATCCTGTTGTGGAACTTGTATTCACTGTTAGGCATACAATCTGTGTATGACATCTCCAAAATACTGTAGATGGGTTGTAAAAGTACTTTGAGGAGTCTAGAGACAGTGATAAGGCACTAAAAATACAAGTTCTTTTTCTTTAAAGTGCATGCATTCTACTACTCACATAATTAGTAATTATAATAGGCTTATTTTTGCTTACTTTAATACCTTAGATCTGGATAGTTCGCAGTGAACTTACCTGGCCAAATGCAGGACAGCCTCCACCACATTGGTCCCATCTTTTGCACTTGTTTCACAAAATAATGCATTGTAAGTCTAGAGAAAGATGAATCATAGAACAGTCACAGCACGGGAGGAGGCCAATCAGTTCATCAAGTCCATGCTGGCTCTCTACAAAAGCAATTCAGCTAGTCCCACACATATGTCCTTTCCACATAACCCTACAAAATCTCCTCTCTTCAGGCTCTATCCAATTCTCTACTGAAAGCCACAATTGAATCTACCTCCACCACCCTCTCAGGAAGTGCATTCCATATCTTAACCACTTACTGCAAAAAAATAATGTTTTCTCATGTCACCTTTGGCAAAAGAACCAATCTCCTTCAATGGGTGTCCTCGGGTTCTCAGCCCTTTTGCCAATGGGAACATTTTCTCTCTACACTATCTAGATCCCTCATGATTTTTGAATACCTCTATCAAATTTCCAATGAACCTTCTCTAAGGAGAAGAGACCCCAGCTTTTCCAATCTATCCTTGTAACTGAAATCCCTCATCCCTGGAACCATTCTTGGAAATCTTTTCTGCACCCTCTCTTAAAGCCTTCAGAGTTTTCCTAAAGTGTGGTGCTCAGAATTGGACACAGAAGCACAGGTTTACTCTGCATTGATCTATACACAGGTTAGTCTACAACTAGCACCATGATAACCACTTGGTGGATTAACTCAAATGTTGTCCCAAACTGCTGGGCTAATATTTTACAAACCAGCCACAGGCTGATATGATGTGAACCACTTAAAAAAATGTAATTTACCTGAAAATAGTTCTATATTAATGGTATCTTCCTTATGTATAGAGGGTTTACATGAAGTTAGTTTCTAACTTGTGTTAATGACAGCATGTATAGCAAGAGAAATCTTACCATCGCTAGTTTCTCTCCATGGGCAGTCAGCACAGTGCCACGCTGTGTATAAGGCGTTTCATTTCTTAAATCTATTTTATTCCCGATTAAGATAATTGGTGTTGGGATATCAGTAGAACTCTGAAAAAGATATTATTCATTGTAACTGTTTTACTGAACAAAAAGGGGTTATCGTGTTTTTAAGAACCATTTAAAACGAAACCTGTATATTGTGGACATTTTGGGGGCTGGCATCAGCTGTTTTTTTTTGCAGCTATTAAAATGCTTCAGGACAATGGAGAGTTCTTTACCCAAAGTCCACAGCAGCGGAGAAACCACTCTATCCCTAGGATAGAGCCGTGCAAACGTTCAGTCCCATAGATAGAGCAGTTTCTCTGCTACCACGGATGCCAGGAAAGAGGTGCCCATTTCCACAAAGGAATGTCTTTCACAGAAAACCACTGCCCCCCTCACGCTGAAATACGTGGCCAGTGTCTTAAGTTGTGAAGTCAAAGTTGTACCTTAAAGGCAGTTTGTAATTTGCAGCGTCTGTGATTTCAGGGTGCCTCTTTTATCTTTTACCATACAAGTCATTTGGGTGTCTCAATGAAAAAGAGTGTGTCTAGGTTTCACTGTAGATAAGATTATTGGGGAAGATTTCCTTTGATATTGTTAAAATTCATTAACCAGTTTATAAAGAACAGATTTAGAATCATTATTTATTTATTTATTTTACATCCAGGACAGAAGATGTTGTTTTCTAGTGCTGACAATGACATTTGGGAGGGTAAACAATCCTAGCTCACCATTCTGGTTCAGGCAGAGTGCAGTGCTCCACACACAGCAACACCCAGAGTAAGAAATAGTTAGGAAATTTCACAGTATCTCTTGCTTCCTCAGGACATTCTAAAGCACTTCACATCCAATGGATTAATTTTTGCTACGTAGGCAAACTTGGCAACCATTTTGTGGAATGCAATGTGCTTTAAATAGAAAATCTGATAAATGTAGCCTTCTAGCCTTGGCTGAGCAGTAACAATTGCCTGAGTTAGAACGTTATGGGTTCAAGCCTCACTTCAGAGACTCGAGCATGCAATCTAATCAGGCACTTGAATTGAGGCCCCACCTGCCTGCTCAGGTGGACATAAAGGATCTCATAGTATGAGCAGTTATATGCCACCTCCCTGCAAGAGCAATTTAGCTCATCCCATTCCCCACAGGCCTGCAAATTTCTTTGCCTTCAGTGTTTATTCAATCCCCTTTGAAAGCCACAGTTGAATCTGTTTCCACCACTCGCTGTGTAAAAATGTTTATCCTCGTGTCTTCTTTAGTTCTTTTGCCAATCGCTTTCAATCTATGTCCTCTGGCTCTCAACCTTTCTACTAATGGGAACAGTCTCCCTATCTACTCTGGTTAAACCCCTCATGATTTTGAATACCTCTATCAAATTTCTTCTCAATTTTCTCCAAGGAGAACAACCCCGGCTTCTCCAATCTATCCAAGTCCCCATTCCTTTAAAATCTTTTCCAAACCCTTCACATCCTTCCTAAAGATTGGTGTCCAGAATTGGATACAATACTCCAGTGGTTGCCAAACCAGTGTTTAGCAAAACGGCTTTGCTTTTGTACTTTATTCCTCTATTTATAAAACCCAGGATTGCACATGCCTTTTGAAACCACTTTCTCAACTTGCCCTGTCTTCACCAACTTGTGCACATGTACCTCCAGAACTCTTTATTGTTTATTAAAGAACTGTGCTCTTTATTTTATGCTGCCTCTCTCCATTCTTCTTACCAAATTCTATTATTTTGCATTTCGCTCCATTAAATTTTATCTGCCAAATGTCCACCCATTCCACCAGCCTATGTTCCTTGAAATCTATCACTATCCTCCTCTCAGTTCACTATACTTACATATTTTGTGTCATCTGCAAATTTTAAAATTATTCCTGGTACACCCAACACTAAGTCATTATTATAATCAAGAAAAGCCGTAGTCTCAGTATCCAACCCCTGCAGAACCCCTCCAGTCCAAAAAAACAACCTTTACCATGACCCTCCTGTCCTTTAGCCATTGTCCCTTTTTGAACCCCATTGGGTTCAAGTTTGCTGCCAAACCATTAAGTGGCCTTTTATCAAATAACTTTTGGAAGTCCAGAAACACTACAGCAACTCAAGCAAGTTAGTCATACACTATTTGCCTTTCGCAAGTCCATATTGGCTTTCTTTTATTAATTCTCCCTTGTCCAGGTGACTGTTAGAAATGATAATCCAGACATAATTAAGAGCTTTCCCACCACTGAAGTTAAATTGACAGGCCTGCCGTTGCTGGGTTTATCCTTACATATTCTTTTTGAACAAGGGTGTAACATTTGCAATTCTCTAATCCTCTGACATCACCTGATATCTAGAGGCAGATTGGAAGATCATGGCCAGTGCCTCTGCAATTTCCATCCTTACTTCCCTCAGCATCCTCAATGCATCCCAGTCTTGGTGGCTTATCAACTTTAAGTACATCCAGCCTTTCAAATAACCTGCTCTTCATCAATTTTTAGCCCCTCATATCTCAACTACCTCCTCTTTCAATATGCCTTTGGCAGCATCATCTTCTTGGGAAGGGCAGATGCAAACTACTCATTTAGTATCTCAGTCATGCCCCTGTCTCCATGGAGGCTCGGTCATTGAATTTGTTCAAGGCTGAGTTAGATAGATTTTTGATAGACAAGGGAGTCGGGGTTATGGGGTCTGACAGAAAAGTGGAGTCGAGACCAGAATCGGATCAGCCATGATCTTATTGAATGGCGGAGCAGGCTCAAAGGGCCAAATGCCCTAATCCTGCTCCTACATCCTATGTGAAGGTCACCTTCCTTTTTTAGTCTCTAGGCAGATCTAGACATTCTGTTAGTGTCCTGGACAACATTTATCCCTTAAAACAGATTGTCTGGTTATTTATCTCACTGCTGTTTGTCAGACCTTGCAGCACACAAATTGTTTAAATAAGTTACAAGATGTGAAAGGCACAATACCAATGCAAGTCCTTTCCTCTCCTTATAACTGATTTTTCACAGTTTTGGATCATCAGTAAAATGGCAGCTGCTGCAAGTGAAGCTGAACACCATGGAATGAAAAATGATTTGATATCTGTCGGGATGGTTTAGGAAACCTTTGCTATTGAAACCACACACTAGAAAAGAAACAAACTAACTCCAGACAAAATCAGTTTGATTATTCTCCATTTGTAATGCATTGCTTGGACAACTTCACCCTATATCAGGCATGCTGTATAAATTCTGTGGTTTATGCCTTTATCATACATATCACCCCTACAGTGTGTAGGGTGGAGTCTAACATAAGTTGAAGAAACTTTACATTTAGCACAACATTACTGCGTGTAGTCTCCTAGTTTCCCAAACCACGAGAAAGGAAGAAATCTTAAGGTTTTTGTATGTTAGTATTGCATAAGGTAACCTCAGGAAATGCGGTTTGAACATTTTAGAAAAGATCAAGTTTTATAGTCTGGAACAGTTAAAGGAGTGGGTTTCATGTACTAGAAGGCATGTTACCTGAAGGAAATTAAGAAACAGGTAGTAGGATTAAGATCCGATAGCACTCTCTGGAAAACCCAATGGAGACAGAGTCAGAAGATGGAGCAACAACCACACACAGATAAGGTTATCCAAGAGGAAGCTAGATCCCCACCAACATGGTTAAGTGAAGGACCATATGAACTTGAAAGTACACAATGCCAGAACAACCTGAGAAACACAATAAACCATTGGCAAGGCCGAGTAATTTGGTCAAGCCAACAAGATGATCTATACCTTAATTTCGTCAATCCACTCTCGGACATTCAGAAAACTATTCTCCGAAGTCACATCATACAGTAATAACACACCATGAGCTTTTCGGAAATAGGACTTGGCAATACTACGAAACCTGTAATAAAAAAAAATGCTGTTGTCATTAATGGACTGAAAAGGTCTCAACTCCAAACTGATTAATCCATTCTATCCATATACAGCAAGAGGTATTGTTAGAAATATGAAGTTAAGATTGTTCTGTATTGGGACTCTTTAATTTAAAATAAAATGGTGGAATGAAGGGTTTCACATGACCTGCTCCAAATTCTGCCCAACAAGCTTGGGCGGAAGGTTAAAAGGGAGCCCGGGTTGATTCATTGGGAAGATGATGCACGATTTCTCTCTGAAACACAACTTTGGAACAGAAAACAAATTCCTTTACAAACGCAGATAAAAGGTAAAAGATAATGAAATATGCCGGGGGTAATTTTCACCACCACCTGGGCTCACAACCATTGTTGAACTTAACCAATTACTCATTCCATTGGAATTACTGAACCAAAGATCAGGTTCTGTATTTAAGAGAGTGATAACTTGGTGCTGTTTTAACTTGATTTATTGCCTCTTGCAGAAGATGTCACGGTTCTGGGCTGGTGGGAAGTGTCACGGTTCTGGGTCGGTGGGAAGTTGTAAGTGCTGTGAAGCTTTGTCAATCACAATTAAATGGGACAGGCTGGAACCAGTAGTATTTTCCTGTCCATCCAATAGCAAAGTATCTGTATCTCCAAGAAATTCTTTTCATTGCATTAACCCTTTGACGTGTCACACAAACACACTGCTTTCACGTAGCTAAACTGAATACTGTCAGTGTAATTAACATCTATTGTAATAAAATACTACATTAAGTAAAATAATTGGCAGGAATACATATTTTAAATTCTGATCTATTCATAGCTTTTTGAGTAGAGAAAAGCAGCAGGTTTCTCATTTTAAACAGTCACCTTTACCTCTCCTGCCCAGCGGTGTCCCAAATCTGTAACGTGGCACTTTCACCATCAACCAATAGTTTCTTCATTTGAAAATCAACTCCTAGAAACAAACAGATGATATTCAACACTCGGGTTTCACTTGGATTAGGACATTTGAAAAACACAGAAATCTAAGTTAACTACAGAAAGGAGGTGTAGTCGTTAACACTGTCCATTATAATTATAAACGTTATTTTTCTAAATGGAAAGTGAATTCATTCTCAGGAAATGGACATCACCAGCAAGGCCAGCATTTATTGTCCATCCCTAGTTACCCTGAGGTGGTGAGCCTACTTCTTGAGCCACTTTAATGGTTTTGATACAACTGAGTGAAGCGTTCAGAGTTGGTGTGGGACTGGAGTCACATATAGGCCAGTCATGGGTGAAGGTTTTCTTTCCTAAAGCAGTTGGGTTTTTAATGACAGTACTGACAGATTCATGGTGGCTTTTATTAATGGCAGTTTTACATAATAAAAAAACTAACTAGATTCTCAAAGTGCCATGATGGGATTTGGATTCATGTTCAGTTGCATTACTAGTGACGTGTTTACGGTACAAGACTACCACACCCGAGTAAAACACACGGTGGGTGATTCACTGCTGTCTGTTTTGTGCCACTCCTATGACTGAACTTCCCAACCCCCCCACCCCCCCACAATCAATATGTCCAAACCTCAATTCATCCTGAACAGTCACAGTCTGGTAAACCAGATTCGTTTGATGTAGGTGACTCTCATCCCATTATCACTCACCTCACCTTCCCCCACACCAACAGAATGATCACCAGGGCTCAGACCCTCCTGGCTATTGCTTTTGAATAAAAACCAAAAGGTCCCAAAGCTGATAGCCATTCAACTTGTTCAAAAGCAAAGTAGGAAAGTAGCATTGTAAAGGGCCTAAGGCAGGTGAAATGGCATTTCATACAAAACACTTTCTGTGGCAAAGCATTCAAAAAGTTGCAGTGTAACACACTGGCTGGAATTTTATTGCCCCATTGCGGTGGGGACAGGGCTGTAACATGCGGCCAGCCATTCTAAACTCCACTGACTTTGGCGGGAATGTAAAATCCCGGTGCCATAAAATTCCACCCATTAGATAACAGGAAGGATAAATGTCCCATTATTTCTAGCCCCAAGTTAATGATCACCAGGAAAGGAGTGTGAATCAGTAAAAGGTGGATACCATTCAGATACAGAAGAATTTGGGGTGAAATTCTCCTCTTTATGCCTGGGATATGATAATTCCCCAGTAGAGGGGAACAAGCCTTTTTTGATCATTTGCATTCCTGAGGATCTTGCCAATGGGTGGAGGTCAGGCATTTTCTTCTGGAACATCTGGAGGCACATTATTGCTATGATAATGCAGCATGATGGCATGACACCACCTGCCTCCTCTTCCCAGTCTTCACTAGGTGCAGGCCTAATCACCCAAGCAGGCCTCAGTTTTCACCTAGCTTGCCTCAAGAGCAGATGATCAGAAAAGAAGCTGACAGCAAACTTGTGGAGATACCAGAAAGATAAGTGACTGACCCTCCATCGCCACCAGGACAATCAACAGGCTCTCTTGCTTTAGATAGCAGGCAAAAGGTTCCAAAACAGGCAACAATTTGACTAGTGCAAGAAGATCTCTTGCACGTTTAGCAAAGTAGGGCTATTATAAAAGGGCCCAAACCTGCAACAATTAATTGGTTCAGAATATGCTTTGGATGTGCTCTACCAGACTCGTGGTCTGGCTGGGGTTGGGGAGAGGTTAAAGGAAAATTGACCCCAATATTGTGATCAGATCAACATGCTGAAGGCAACCCCACTTCAAAAGACACACCACCCTTTAAAGATACAGGGCAGATAGCAAGGGATAATTATCTTACCCAACGTAGTAGGAATGTGTCTTTTGAACTCATTCATACACAGACGCAGTAAAAAACTGGATTTCCCTGAACCAGCATCTCCTGCAAGGACAAGTCTATAGAGTGGTCCATCAGATTGGGTATGGTCCCCTGCAATGCTCACATTCTGAAAGTAAAAACAAAACTAAGTGATAAACGCACAAACCTATTAACATAGAATAAAGAACAACATCAGAACTCAATTTGGCTCCAATCATTGTTGAATTGCCTTTTCAAAAAAAAAAGGAAGCTAGAATTTTAAGGAGATTAGTAGGCAAAGATTAGGTTGACCTTCCAGCACAGTGACCTACTGGCTTCTTAAAGCCACTTTCTCCAATTTATCTGGCTCCCTTGAATCAAATCAGCGTGGGGTACAAAATACCGATAGGTCACAGGTTGTGTGTTGGGATACAGGTGCATAGTGGCTGATAATATGCTCAGAGCATTTTACTGCAAACCTACATGTTGTCACGTGTCATGCAAACACAACAACTGCATTTGTTTAGTGCCTTTAAGATAGTAAACATGTTCTAAGGTTTCAGACAAAATTTAACACCTAACCTAATGAAGAGATTAAGACAGGTGACCAAAAGTTTGGACAAAGAATTACGTTTTAAAGGAGCAACATTTTTTGAGTGGTGGAGAATAATGTTCCCTCTAAGCTGTGCAGCAACCCAAAAGTCATCGCACAGGCTGCGCACAAACCATTCATTTTAAAATACTTTTGAAGGCTAGGCGGGGAGGCACAAATGGGAGGGGTATGACCTTCGGGGAGTGCCCTGAGGCACACAGGGCACCCCCTGAAGGAGGTACTCGCCCCCCCCCCATTCACCAGCTTTGTTTGAAAAAAAGTGTTTCCACTCTTGCCTGCCTTCCACTGCCCAGCATATTATGGCAGTGGAGGTGAATTCAGGCCCTTAATTGCCACTCAGTTAGGTAGTTAAGGGTCTCAATAGGCTTAAGGGTGGGCAGTTTAGTGGGCCCTCACCAAACCCCTGTATTATGGGGACCGGGTCAGGGGTGGGCTACCCACCCGATCTATTTTACCATATCTGTGCTACCTGCATGGAATCCATGTCCACTAAATGAGAATAATGTTGCAATGTAGTTGCAGGATAGATGTGACCAGCAGATGGTTTTAATCTAATCATTACTTAAGGTCATAAAAAACTGGGGGAATAACTTCAGTGTCAACTGTTTACAGGAACTACAGCATTTTAAAAAAGATTCGGCAGAAGCCATTCAAACCCTTGAGCCTCTACTACCATTGTCAGGTTGTAGCAGATCTACACTTCAACTCCATTTACCCACCTTTGCTGTACAACCCTTGATACCCTTATCCATCAAAAACTGTAGATCACAGTATCAAATGTCAATTGTCCCAGCATCCACAAGCTTTAGGGTAGTCTGTAGTATAGCACAGTAAGAGGCTATTCTACCCATCCTCCTGATGCTGACCTATTTGAAAGAGCTATCCAATTAGTCCCATGCTTTGAAAATGTTTTTTTTTTAAGCCTATATCTAATTCTCTTTTCTGAACGGTTTCCATTGCCCTCTCCGGCAGCACGTAACTTGTCTGAGAATATATTTTTCCTCATCTCCACTCTGGTCCTTTCGCCAATTATCAGTTAGGCATCACAGACTTAAATCATACTTTTCTCTGTACTTCTCCAGATGATGGGTCACATTCACATCATCAAGAGATACACACAGCATTAAGTGAACTGAAAACAGTCACAGATTCACGGGTGCAATGCAGTGAAAAGTTTAAAAGAGCCTTCTAAATCTAGCAGAACAAAAACATTACGCCTAAATGTGTCCATGTGTGTTATGAGTTTGGACAGCTGACTGGGACGGAGATAAATAGTTTGCACGCTTAATGTTGCAGATGGGATACTGATAGCCTAAAATTCAAACTCTGGATACCTAATTTCAATTCAAAACACTACAGGGTAGGTTTTACAAATGTAGCGTTCTCTGTGTAAAGCTTCATACGAAGAATATATTATCTTGAAAAACTCGGTCAGAGGTTTGCGCATCAGGTCAATTTTCTGTCCACTGAAATCAGCGTTGACAAAATAATTAATCTTAAAAGCACAGTTCTCTGAAAGTTTATTTTGTACCAGAAACTCTTTAAATGCTGTGTCATATAATCAATATGTTTATTCTGTTTAACTATAGTCAATTTAGAGCTATGCAGGACGACAAAGTAGCTTAAAATTGACTTTGAGGCCCTTTTCGTACCCGTACTTTAAGCTAACTCCTGAATCAAGGTGAATTTGAAAAGTAACAAGCAATGAAAAGTCTCACTGCTCAGGATAGGGCCAAATATAAATAACATTCCTGAAAATTAAAAAAAATGTAGGTCTTAGACCATATGCAGGGAGGTCTTGTGATGCAGCGGTAGCGTCCCTACCTCTGGGCCAGAAACTCCCACTTCAAGATTAGATGGCCACAGAAGGAGAGTTCATAACGTGGCCAAAGAGGCTGATTATCAGCTTGAAAATCCTTCCAATACACCTGGTGGCAGGCAGCAAGAGCAGAAGAGTTTCTTGGTCAGCCATACTGCAGAAGGCAATGGTAAACCAAGCATAATCGTGGCCCAATCCATTGGAAGTCCATGGTCGCCAACACCCGCTTAAGACATGGTACCTGAAGGAGGAGGAGGAAGACACTAGATGCATCAATTCAAATACTTGGAGCTTTCAATACTGAGATGTGAAGTGTTAGGTAAATGGAATTGAAGTGCAGATCAGCCCCAAGCAAACTGAATGATAAAGAAGGTTTGAGGGGCTGCATGGTTACCTCCTATATTTCCTCTCTCTTCATACTCTTTTCCACGCCCGCCCACCCCCCCCCCACCCCACCAAAACCCCACCCCCCCCCCCAAACCTCACCCCCCCCACCCCACCCCCCAACTCCTGCCAAGCTAGTTTATAGGCGATGACTTTCAGCACAGTCAAAACCCTGCACCTCCGGATTTGTACTGGAAGATGTCAATGACACTACAAACAGAAGAGGACAATACCACTTTGGTGCTCAATTTTCTGTTGAAATGTAGAAAATCCATTCAAACAGAGCAACAAAACGTCAATCAAAACCGGTGAAAAGATGGTATGTCCTGAAATGGATTGCTTTGGGGAGGAGAGGCACGGAATGGAAAGACCAACAGTTTAAGGTCATCCTGCCACTTTGTCATCTTTCTACAAAAAGACAGTAAAACCCCAAATTGTTTTCATGCAAAAGGTTGAGGTAAGGGGAGGTTAATCGCAGGTAAACTGGCACAAGGGAGCCCCCAAAAATGTAAATGTATAGCTTTCTTTGGCAATTTTCTTCCCCGCCCAAAGCTGTGGTTCCACATGCACCATTCATCCTCTTGTACCTTATCCAAGTGATGTTATTCATGTGTGAGCCTCAACAGTAAAATGTCAGATTATTCAATCAAAGCAGGAATAAGAGCCAAAATTGATTCTGATCTCACCCAACATCTACACAGGTGAATGGTGGGATCATTGAGCGCTCTCAGGAGTGGCAAGAGATGTGACGACCAAGTGGAGCAGAGGTGGGGTGGTGGTGTGGTGACCACCTGCAGTGTCCTACCACAGCATCAGCTAGAGATCAATTAACTCAACACTGACAAGGGATTTACCCTGGCCCTTTCCTATGTAGTTCCCTGCTGTCTGGATCAACTCCAGGTTCTGCTCTGTGGTGTTCCGAAGGAAGAGGAAAAGGAATGGGGAGCGTATGCAACCTTGCCATACTCTTGCAATGGTGATGTTGAAGGAGTCCATGATGCCCGTGCTGGCCTTGACACAGCAGCTGGAGTCACAGTTTAAGCCTTTGAAGATGTTAATATGCTGCTCTGGGATGCTGTGCTGTCTCACGATGTACCAGAATGACTGCTGATGGATACTATCAAAAGCCTTCCTGAAAATCAATGAATTGATAACAAGTGGCTTCTGGTACTCTAGGCTCTGCTGTTTGATGTTCCTGAGCATAAAGGTCTGCTCATTGCATGATCAGCCACCCCGGAAACCTGCCTGTTCTTCGAGAAGAGTATTGTCTACTTCTGCTTTCAATCTGTTCAGGAGCACCATGTTGAAGACCTTGCCAGGTATCAACAGCAGCATTACACGCCTGCAGCTGTTGCAGCCGCTGAGGATCCCATTCTTTGGCAGCTTAATGATTACTCCTCACCTCCAGTCATCCAGGACATCCTCCACAGTCCAGATCTTATTGAACAGGTCAATGAGCTCTGTTGCGACGGTGTTCTGGCCGTGTTTCAATAACCCTGCTGGTATCTTATCAATTCTCAGGTATCCTATTGTTCTTCAGAGATCCAAAGAGCCATCAAGAGCCTAATCTGGCAACTCCCCCCAGGCTGATGTTCAGCTGTTGACAGTGGGTGCAGACTTTGGCATCCCATAGCAGCACCACCAGTTGATGGACCTGGATCTCGCAGACGACATCACCTTGCTCCAATCACACGTGCTCCAAGACATGACCACCAATCTCGAGAGTAATGGTGCCAAGGTTGGTCCAGGCATTAGCTGTGAGAAGACCACAGTGATGTCAGGTCAGCAACAAGGTCCTCCCTCATCAAGGACATTGGCCACTTCCCCTACCTAGGGAGCAATATCTCCAGGGAGGGTGATGTGGGGATCAATGCCCGCACAAGAGTCAGCAAAGCAGCATCAGTCTACCAGCAGATCCACACAGTCTGGGCATTCAACCCCATCAACACGACCATGCAGCTGCGACTTTACACATCCAACCACAATCTGTGCCAGTGAGAGGTGGAAGAGAACATCAAAGTTGGGTATATTTCACCAGTTTTGCCCACGCAAGATCCTGGGCATCACATGGAGAGACAACATCACCAACGAAGAAGTGCTACAGAGGGCTGGTCAGAATTGCCTGTGGGACATCGTGACAGAGAAACGACAGAGACTGGCAGGACACACATTTCACCTCCCAGACATACGCCCTCCACAGTGGCAGTAGAATGGACACTACCAAATGGAAAAGGGTAGCAGGGCCAGCCAAAGACAACCCGGTGAGGTACATTTAAGGAAGGCCTTCAAAAGCGTGACACCTGGGCTGCAGCGAAAGAAACTGCGATGGATCATGGCTGGTGGCGGAGTCTTGCTGTCCATTGTTCCTCCAGTCCGTGTTGGACAAAGTCTAAGTCTGAATCAACTCAATGAGCCATGGGGGAGGGCAGAGGAGGCACTTACCATACACTGTTGTTGACATTTAAAGGCCAACCAGTTTTGCTTGCTGATTTACCACAGTCAGCATTCCATTCTGGAGATGAATTTAGCATGTTTGATTAATTTGAACACCTTTGACTGTTAACCTGGTGTAGATACTGCTCGCTAACATAAAAGCATATGATTATTGTAATCCCGGCAACATTTGAGACCATCGACGGGATTTTCTGCACCCGCCCGCCGATCTTCCGGTCCTGCCGCAAGTCAATAGACTTCTGGCTGGGGTGCCACCTTGCCCGCTGTGGGTGCCGCCTGCGATGGGGCCGGAAAATCCCGGCCCTAGACTTGGAAGGCCCCACAAGATGCCATCCGATTCCAGGCTTTCATACATGCATAGATATCTATCTCACACAATCAGGGGCAGCCTTGGGAATCAGTTACACTTCACAATGAATGTATACCGATACATCAAACTAGCACCGAATCCAAAGTCTCAGGCCCTCCTGAACCGTCCCCCCCCCCCACTTTGGTTGATACTGTAGGAAGCCGTGACTTGTAGAAACTCCCCAGGATGATAAGTAAGGACACAACAGCAATCTTCAGCAACCGACACAGTCATGCCACTCCTTGGTTTGCAGTCACATATCTGGAATGCATGGGTCTCCAGTTAGAAACCAGATTCTAAAAGATCCATTAGAAAACTGTAAGCTATGACGAGTGTTGCAAACAATCTTATGGTCTCCATTTGAACCCTGCTGTTCCAGGACCCAAGCAGGAACGAGAAGGTAACATTTGTTAAATTGCCAAATACTGTCAGCATGGAGTTTGAGAGAAATATTTTCACTTTAAATAGCATTAACCAGCTCTCCACTTTGTTTTGTGAATTGTCAACCAGAGTGCCTGTACAAGAAGCAAACTTAACACAAATCTGCAATTCATGCAGAATGGGCTAGGTTAACAACTGCTTTTGAGTGTACAATGAACAGTGTCCTCTCCATCTGCTCCTATTACGGTGGGGTGGCAGAGGAACACAGCGATCGTTTTTGCTACAGTCTTACACATTTTAAATGCAAATCAAACGTCTCAACAAAGAATCAATCATTTATAAAAGCACTTATTACCATAATCGCTGTATTTCAGTTTGAAGTACTGATGGATAATTTGTTATGTTCCTGAAGATGCTCGTGAGGACAGGGAATAGAGGTTTTCAAAGAAAGAACCATTTTGCTCTCAGGGAATAGATAGCCAATAGCTGGCACAATAGGTGAAATGAGCTGAATTTTCTTACCATTCTATTGGTAAGCTAATTACAAGCTGCACGCCAATGAGCACAAAATGCACCTCCCCATTCACTGGGAGTAAAACTTGTAGTTTTCATTTTGAAGTTTTCTTCCTGCCTTGAGAATTTGCAGTTTGCCCAATTCAAAACACTAATCACAGCCATTTCTTGTGTTCTATTCAGAAAGTCTCCCAGGAAAGATTCTTGGACAAAATAAGAAACAGTCCTCTCATTTGTTTTGATCACCTAAGAGGGTCAGAGTGAAATTTCCCAGATTACGCCCCCAACCCCCACCCAACCATCCTAGGTTTTTAAACCTGGTTTTACACCTCTCCCAGAAAATTACATGGTTTTATCTGAGTTGGGGAAGGTGTACACAAGGTATCGGCATTATGTGGGATAGGCTGGATAGTCCTGTTGGTCATTGTTTGGATGTTACCTTTGACGAGAATGCTGGCAGACGTCTCCTGGAGGATGCTGTGGAGCTGCAGCGGCTGACAGGCCGTGATGGTTTCCTGCTCCCAGGCACTCCGTCCACCTCTAACCTCAACTCCGGCATCTAATGGAAACACAGCCATATAAATTCCCTGCTGTTCTCCAATCCAAGCCCACACCAAGTGGGCAGTTATTATTACACATCAGGAGCACAACCGAGATACAATCATTTCTGACAGGTACAACATTAATCCCACTGTTTTCCCTGACAGTTCTTTGTCCCCCTCCAACAAAACACTCCTTGTTAGATCAATTTGAATTACATGCTCAGCAACTACCTACATTTGCGATACCATCTTTAGGGTAGTAAAAAATCACAAGCTGCTCAACAGGATTGATATCAAACAAACTTTGACACCAATCTACATAAAAAGATTATAAACCTGGTGACCAAATGCTTTGTCAAAGAGATAGGTTTGAAGGAGCATCTTAAAAGGAAGGGGGGGGTGGGGAGAGAGAAAGAGAAAGAGAATTCTAGAACTTGTAACTTGGTCAGCTGAATGTGCGGTTGCCAATGGTGAAGTGATGAAAATTGGATTTATACAGGATTAGATCAGAATTAGAACAAGACAGATCTCAGGGTTGTGGGTCTGGAGGAGGTTAGAAAGGGAGGGCCATGGTGTTAATCTGCTGAGCAGGGCGCCTGGTAAAGGAAGAAGCTGGAGCCAGTCAGCTTTCAACATAGGTTCACAAACCCAGACTTACTTTTCCCTTCTCCCCCACACAGGTGGAAACTGATTCTTTAAAAAAAAATATTACTGGTATGGTCATACTATCCAATTGCAAATAAAGCATTATAAGCTTTTAATTTAACAGTAAGTAAAGCACTGAAAATGGTGTTTATCTTAAGAACAAGCCAGATCACTGATTGTTAAATTGGATGGCAATGGAAGTGCTAGGAGGACTTGAAATGTCCCAGAGACCAAACTTGACCTTTGGTCAACAAATTCAACTCATTATCTCTGGTGGGTGATTAACAGGTGGCAGGATCACACAGAACACACGACAGTGGGCTCCAACCGACCAATCAAAACCAGCATTCACCTTGTGGGCGGGATGATGGCCGTTGGGCATAGTTTAGGTCTTCTAATCTTTCCCCAATTAGTATCAACTGCTCTTAAATTACAACTGGAGCAAACACTCAATTGTTAATGTTGCAAATATTGTGACAATGGGGGATACGATCTCAAGAATTAAAGTTTTAGACCTGAGGGGTCGCAGGACAAGTCAGCGATGTAGGCCAGTGAGCACAGCGGGGTGATGTATAAACAAGACTTGGTGCAAGTTAGGATTTGGGCAGCAGAGAATTGGACAAGCTGAGGTTTACACAGGGTAAAAGATGGGAAGGCCAACAAAAGAAAATTGGAATAGTCGAATCTGGAGGTAACAAAAGTATGGATAAGGGTTTCAGCAGCAGGGCTGGGAATGGGTGACATTGCAGCAATGGGTGTAGGCCATTTTGATGAGCGAGAGGACGTGATGCTCAGCTCAGGGTCAAATATAAGTCCAAGGTTGTAAACCTTCTGGTTTAGCCTAAGCCAGTGGCTAGTGGCCAGAGAGAGAGAGTGATAAAGAATAAAGTTAGTGGCAGTGATCAAAAAATTTAATGGCTTTGATCTTGCCTATATTCAATTGGGAACAAGGGCCAAACCTAGATGTATAGTTACATTCAAAATGAAATGCCAAACAATACACATTTGTTTAAAATTGAAGGTTTCTGTTACCAGTGAGTGTCCTTCACGATATGCTCAGTTTACCTGGAAACTGAACAATAAAGAGTAATTGCCCATTATACAAGGTCTCACAAAAGTAAATTGATCACAAACCTGACCTACAGCAGGGAGAACACCTTACGTTATTGGCTGCTTTGCAGAGCCAGTTTACATGGATACTATTGTACTTCTAATTTTATGGTTTGGAGTTGCTAGGTTTTGACCTCAGACGTGTGTTGCATAGGGGAATGTGGAATAGCAAGTTTATACTCTAAGGAGTTAATTAGAAAAAAAAATGTCGAAGCAGACAGCTGATGATATAATGCACAGATTAACATTTAATTCAAGTCCAGGTCACCCAGACTGGTTGGTTATGAGAGGTTTGATAACAAAATGTTAGCATTTTCTAACAGAATCAATCTACAAGAAAAAAGACCTGGATTGCAAAAACTGAGATTAACAGCAATTCTCCTCATACTTAAATGTGCCAAACTGTTGCATCTTATGACTGGGAACATCAGATCTGTGCAGCTTGTTGCTACTGTGATAGAAAAATTTGAACAGGTTTTGTATAAAGCCATTGGATGCACGTTGGGAGTGTTCATTTACTGGATTGGGGCATCTCGAAACTTGTCCAGTTTATTTTTCCTGCTCCCTTCAGCCGATTTTATTTTTGGCTCTAAAGCGAAAGCTAAAAAAGGTATCCAAGACGTGGGTGAATAATGGGACAAAGAACATTGTCCCCTTAACTAATAAGATTTACGGTTTGATAAATAAAGAGACTGAGGAGGAAGGTAAATTAAAGGGGATTAATTCAATGTCAAACCAGACGCAGAAAGAGAAATAGAGAGGGAAAAGAAGATTGGATTGAGTAATAGAAAACAAGAGACAGTAATGAAAATAAGAAAAAAATCTCCATCAACAATTCACTACATGAAGGAATGAGATGCCACACTTTCAATTGCTCACGTTGCGGGCCAGAGTCGTTGACTGGCAGTCTTTAACAATTATCACATTGTTAACAAGGTGCTTCTGCTGATCACTAACTTTCTGTGATGAGTATATTGGGCAATTAGTGTGCAAACCCAGCAACCTCATGCAACTCACAGGGAGGTTAAGGGCAAGATTACACTTCCACGAAGGTAATGACGGAACGGCAAAAAACTGTCCAGCAACTTGCGGCAATTCACAAGGCTTCGCTTTCTTACCACAAATTGCTGGCTAACTCTCATTAATAATAATGTACACTGTGCACATGCAATTATTAGTTCAGCAAATTCCAGCATGATGTCAGTGAGGATATACTGCATCGATTTGTTTCTTTGGAGATAAAGCAGAAGCCAGGCAATTTTGCCTTAATTAATGAGGCCCAGTACAGAGTTCTGCAAAACGTAGCTGGGACCAATTTGTAAACACATTATTTACAGCAATGCAATGGCTTTTTAAAATAGGTGCCTTGCAACATTTTCTGGTCTCCATAATGTTATAAAGATATAAAATTACTGAAAAAAGGTGCAAAGACCATTGACAAGGTTGATCCCAGAACTAAGAGGTTAGGCCCATCAGGAAAGAATGTTCAGGCTGGGAACCTTTACTCTAGAAAAGAGAAGGCTGAGTGATGACCTAATAGAGGCCTTTAATTGATGAAGGGGTTTTGTAAATAAATGTGGAAAAGATGTTCCCATCTGTGGGGGCGAACCAAAACTAGGGGCATAAACATAAGATAGGGAATTCAGAAGGAACTTCTTTACTCAAAGAATAGTTAGAATTTGGAACTCGCTACCACATGCAGTCGTTGCAGTGAATAGCAGAGATGCATTCAAGGGGAAGCTGCATAAACACATCTGATTGGCTGAGATGAAGTGTGGAGCATAAACAGGGACAGAGGCCAGTTGGGCCAAATGGTTCATTCCTATGCAGTACATTCCCTGTAACAAAAGGTTTACATTAAAAATACTGTATAATTTGTCATGAAGAGATATTAATGTTTATAATGTTATTGGAAATTTTTTAAAATAGAGTTCTAGTGGGGTCTGTGTCTATGTGTGTCTTAATTGGATTAAAGCCAGCTGGTCTGGGTGCTTTGATGTATAGTAGTTTTGAGATGTTAATTAGGTAAAAGTAAGGAGGGTAGAAGGTAAAGCGTAAATTTGCATTTGTTACAACTATTCAAAACTGCACGTGAAACCTTACACCTCACTAGAAGATGCCAAGCATTGCATTTATTTTTTTTCCTCAGCTTACTAATAAAATTGGTGGGATGAAAGGATATTATTGTTAGAAGAGGTAAAGTTAAAAGCCTAGTGATACAATGGAAAATTATACATATCTTTCTCTTTGAATGTAAAAGGAGATTGTAAGGGAGAGGCATTTTAAGATCCAACCAGTGTGAGAAGCCTCCAGCCTGTAAGCCTCAAGCTGCTGTCTGCAAAGACCCAGAGCTGAAAGAAACTCATTTTGAATGTGACTGACAGGTCGTGTTTTGCCAGGTGTCTCTTTAAATCTATAGATTTACTGTTGCCTTAACAGGGGTGATTTAATTAGGGGATTTTTGTAGTTATTATAGTAGTAATTTTGTAGATGTATGTATGTGTTTACAATCTTTGTATTAATAAATGTTTAATTTAGTTTATAAAAAAACCTCTTGAGACTCTGTGGTCTTATTACTACTGAATTCAATGCCTGCATCTTGAAATATACAAATTGCAAAAAATGGGTTATGACAGTTGTTTCAAGTTCCCTCAGATTTGAACAACTCAGCCTTTACCATTGGCTGTGTCATAATAAATTACAAGTTGTTCAAACAGCTCATTTCCGAACTCATCTGAATGAAATAAAATGCCCTTTTTGCAAAGCAAGTTCTGTCCTACAGGAGTAATTGGTATCAATTATTTTGCAGTGGTCAGCTAACATTTTTTGGGCGGTATTAGCAATTAATTTAAGTGACAGACAGTGGAGCCTGTGTGGAACCTGAGAGGGTACTAGATATAACACCACGGACAGAATAAAATTGCTGCACTCAAAGCATCTCTAAAATTTGGTCACCCAAAGACAAAAGTTTAATAATCAAATAGCTTGTTTACTTTTGTGAATTTTAGCTGATCCCTGTGAGAAGGCCATTGCCACTTATACTAAATTTCCTTCATCCATTCACAATAACATACATTGTTCGAAGCTCATTATTCAATGATGAAGACCCCATTAGCTGAGTGAATTAAAATCACGCCACAAACCTCTGGACAGGACATCATGACACACCAATGAGATGGAGCATGCTTACCATGACACACAACAGTTGGGAGTGAGCAAAGGATAGAAAAACTAAAAATAAAATCCCCATCATTGTGAAAAGGAAAAGCAAAGATTAAATTGGAGAATTTCCAAAGTTCACTTGAACCCAAAAAGTGATAACTGTAAACTAAAGACTCACTCTCACAACGTGTCATCATTAGAAACCCGCCAGGTCATAAAGCCCCTCACTGCAGAGTGTCTGTTACACTCCAGAAATCATTTCTAGGTCAGCTCACCTCAGCATCTGATGCCACACATGAATAACTGTAGTGCATCGTTTCACGAGAATCATTGCTTTCTTCACTGTCGTAATCATCCGAGGAATAATCCACGTCTTGAGATGTGGACACACCGTCCAGGTATCGGTCCGCCCAGTTTTCCACTTCAGATATTCTCTGTCTGGATTTATTTAAGATTGTACACTCTTCATTACCATTTGAAATACTGTACATGGAATTACATACAATATACAACACAGAAACAGAACTTCTCACAGTTTAACTAGTCTGTCCTCGTTTTTAAATCGACCCGAGTCTCCTCCCATTTCATCTCCCTCATTCTCATCCTTTCAGCATATCTTTCTATCCCCTTTTCTCTCTCATACTCGTCTACTTTCCACTTAAAAGCATCTAAGCTATTTGTCGCAACCACTTCTTGTGGTAGTGAGTTCCACAGTCTAATCACACTGAGCAAAGAAATTTCTCTTTTCTCACGCCCTCTTGGACTTCTTCATGTCTACCCTGTCCAACCAATCCATTAATTTATAGACCTCAATCAGGTCACCTCCAGTCTTCTCTTTTCTAAAGAAAAAGCCCCTGTTGAATCTTTCCCCATAGCTGTAATTTCTCAGTTTTAGTACCATCTTTTTTTCCAGTGTTTCTACATCCTTTTCCTATAATGGTGAGCAGAACTGTGCACATTACTGTAAGAGTTTGACACAAGTTGACTGCAACTTCACCATTTTTGAATTCTACATGCCTAGAAATAAACCCAGTGCTTTGCTGGCATTTTTAAATTGTATCTGAAGAACGTTGATGCATACAGATTTGCATCGGGTTCAGCAATTTCAACATCACATGCAACAGGTTAGAAGAGTCAGTTCTCTAAGCAACCTGTGTCCATCCGAAAATGGTCCTTTCACTCTCAGGGCCAGTTCAGAGTCCAGATCAGACAGATGGGTTGAAGCCTCTCTCCAGTGGTTGGAAATAAATCACCTTGGGTGTTTTCAAACTAGTTTCAATTAGATACAAGGGTACAGGAATACAACTGTTTATAGCCCAGCCATAATGAGCAATCTCATCTCTGGTCTTCTGGTTCACAACTATCCAATTAGTCCCCACAAGCCACACCCCCTTTCTCTACCCATTAAACTCATTCATACCCTCAATCTTTTGTTTATGTCCACTCATTAGTTCCACAAATAAAATGTATGGCTTTGAAAATTTGCAGCATTCTGTTTTTAATATATGGAACTCACTGGGAGAGGAGAGCAGCAGGTTTGGCAGATGGATTTGCACCCATGGGTCTGCCCTGTTTTCAGGTCTGGCAAACCTACAGTGTGTATCCAGCATTCCTTTATTTCCATTCTAGGCTGACCTGACTTTGTGCTGCTTTTCACCATCCTTTCTATTGCAGATTTGTTGGTTTTTGTAATTTCTTTTTGTCGACTTGCTGGGGTGACATTTTACATCATTTAACAGGAATCGACATCTATATTAAAGGAGTTCACTGCTCATTCAGCCTGCCCTTCAATGACTGTAACACCTGTTATAACGATATTCTGTCTTGCACACTTCAAAGAGACTTGCTTATCATTCAGTTCTGAAGAAGGATAAACCCCAGGATCATTAATTCATCTTTTCTCTAATGAAGTTGATAGTGCTACTGTGGGTGGTTCCAACCTTTCCAATGTTCTTATTTAGATAATACTGATGTCTGTTGCCATACCTGTTGTAGCCGGGTATTCCATTTTGTACCTCCGATTTTACTCCTCTCTCTGGAACCAATCCATTTAAGGAATACTGCAATCATAAGAGAAACTTTAGAAAATATTTCTTACTGAAACGCCAATCACCCAGTAATTTCAGTTTCTAAAATCTGGACAATAATGCAGTAATTATTCTTTTCTCCCAGTCTTTAGAGATCTTGCACCAATTCCTAGTTGAGAGCGCGTGAGAGAGCATACGAGCATACGAATTAGGAAGAGTAGGCCACTCGGCCCCTCGAGCCTGCTCTGCCATTTAAGATCATGGCTGATCTGATTGTAACCTCAACTCCGCATTCCTGCCTAACCCCCAATAACCTTTCACCCCCTTGCTTATCAAGAATTTACCTACCTCTGAATATTTTAAAGGTAAAGACTCTGCTTTCACCATCTTTTGAGGAAGAGAGTTCCAAAGATTCACGGCACTCAGAGACAAAAATTTCAACTATGTCTTCAATGAGTGACCCTTATTTTTAAACAGTGACCCCTAGTTCTAGATTCTCCCACAAGAGGAAACATCCTTTCCACAACCACCCTCTCAAGACCCCTCAGGATCTTATATGTTTCAATCAAGTTTCACCCTTATTTTAGATTGTCTGTCCATGTTTGCTTCCTACCAAAATGCATCACCTCACACTTCTCCGCATTGAACTTCATCTGCCACCTATCTGCCCACTCCACCAACTTGTCTATTTCCTTTTGAAGTTGTACATTCTCCTCCTCACAGTTTACAACACTCCCGCGCTTTGTATCATCCGCAACGTTTGAAATTGTACCCTGCGCACCAAGATCTAGATCATTAATATGAGATCAGGCAAATAAGGCTCTCAATACTAACCCCTGGGGAACTCAACTACAAACCTTCCTCCAGCCTGAAAAATATCCACTGACCATTACTCTCTGCTTCCTATTTTTCAGCCAATTTTGTATCCACGTTGCTACTGTCCCTTTTATTCCATGAGCAATAACTTTTCTCAAGTCCGTTGTGTGGCACTGTATCAAATGTCTTTTGAAAAGGCATGTACACCATGTCCATGTTCATCAGGACTTGTCAGCCCGCAGTTCTAACAATTTGCTAAGTACCACTTCCTTGTAATTTTCTGGAGTTCTTCCCTCCCTTCCATTTCCTGATTTACATCTATTTCTGGGTTGTTACTTGTATTCTCTATCGTGAAGACCGATAACCTGCTAACAAAATGACTGCAGTTGCACAACACTGGTTCAAAACAAAATATCATCCAATTTTTCTCTCCCTTTAAGTGTATGTTCCGGCCAAAAATCAGCTTTTATTTTATATTTTTCCTTTGCATCTAATCACATCTTTACCATGCTACATCGCTATGTTATTAACTGTATTCCTGACTAATTATTCTAATTCAAAGAGCTTGAACAAAATTCAGATTCTTCAGTGATTTGAATCATCAGCAGTGACCATTACTACCAAGAAACAGAGCCATTTGCCAGTCACAAATGCCTTTATCAAAATTTACCTTGTTTTTATTTGAGCTGTGATTTCTTTCCAAAGCAGTACGCAATCCATTATTGCTGTCGTAAAGACCCTTGTTGGCCTCCCTAAAAATGCAAAGGTTAACAATGGGCCATTGAAAACTAGAGTGATTTGCTAATCTATTCAGAAAAATTACTTCAGAACATGGGGAACAATATGCATTTATATCAGTTCTGAATAAAGGGCATCGACCTGAAAGGTTAACTCTGTTCCTCTCTTCACAGGTGTTAGCTGACACTGCTGAGTATTTCTAGCATTTTCTATTTTTATTATGCATTTATATAGGAACAAAGGAAACAGGGGTGGAAGTGGGCCATTTTGGTCCCTCGAGCCTGCTCCACCATTCAACTAGATCGTGGCTGATCTTCGACCTCAGCAGCATTTTGCTGCACTATCCCCATGTCCCTGGATATCTTTAATATCTATAAATCTATCAATCTCAGTCTTGAACACACTCAATTACTGAGCCTCCACAAACCTCTGGGTAGAGAATTCCAAAGATTCACCACCTTCCGAGTGAAGAAATTCCTCTTCATCTCGGTCCTAAATGGCCTGCCTCTTATTGTAAGGCTGTGCGCTCCCTGGTTCTAGACCCCTCCACCCTCCGCCTCCCAGGCAGGGGAAACATCCTTCCGACATCTCCCCTATTGAGACCTGTAAGAATTTTGCATGCTTCAAGGAGCTCACCTCTCATTCTACTAAACTCTGGAAAATACAGGCCCAGTCTCTTCAATCTCTCCTCTTGGGAAAATCCCACCATCCCATAGAGCATTTTTAACACAGTAAAACGTCCTAAGGTGCTTCGTAGGAGGATTGTCAAATAAAATTTGACACGAGCCACAGAAGGAAAACATTGGGAGAGGTGACCACGAGTTCGGACAAAGAGGTCAGTTCTAAGGAGCATCTTAAAGAGGAGGAGGAGGGGTTTAGGAAAGGAATTCTGGAGCTTAGGGCCTCGACACCTGAAGGTATGGTCTCCAATGCTGGAGCAATGAAAATTGAGGATGTGTAACATTTTGCCAGGAGATTTAACTAACCCGTGATCACGTTTAACCTAATATCGGATCAGATTTTACTTTTAGTAGCAAAACAGTGGTAAATTAGAGATTTTTTTTAAAATGAAGTAAATTGTATGGCAGGATAAGGGTATTGACTTCTACACACTGTCTAGTGGCCACTTCCATGTTGGGAAACTGTTTTTGCATTAGATGCAATGTCTATTGCGCCAATGCTCTCAAGAGTGGCCCGCTGTGCTTGCCATAGATTAGCCGTGGTGCACAGTGTGATGGGGCGGGGCGGGGAAGTAATGGGCCCACTACACAATAGCACAAACAGATTACAAGAGCGGAATGACATATGAAAATGAACATCTTAGATACACCTTGTAGTCTTAGGTTGATCCCAGTGAACATTTCAAGACTGAAAATCAATTTTAAATCCTTAAACATAAATAAAGATAACCTACTGAAGCATCTGTATCTGATTCATGGAAACTTCACTCTCTTCATTTAGTTTCTTCATGATTTCCTTCGTCCTATTTGGAAGAAATGGAATTATTCAAACAAAGCTTCTTTAAGGGCTCTTTTGCCCTGAAAAATACACACACACGCACGTGTCACACAATCCAGGTGAAAATCTCAAGACACACCTAACTCCCAGGCCTTGTGATTACAGCTCTTATCTAGTCACTACAAAATAACTGGCCAAGTGTTCACACTTTTCAGGAGGCTGTTCAGCATGTTCACTGAGTGGCCAATTGTGGAGAATCAGTTTTCAATGCATCTGTTGGCATGACTTCTGCTACATAAAACACAATTGGCTATTTGTTCTGCTTCTCAAATGATACATACCAATATCCCTTTTCAAAAATCACATTTCACTCCATTTATACAAAACAAAGTTTTTCTAAGGACTTTACCAGTAGGTCACAAAAGATCTGTAGAGCCATTGTGCATTTTATAATGCTCTGATTTTGGCACCAAACAGAAGGACACTTTCTCCTTCTTATGTAGAATGGGAAGCTAAATACAAGTTAAAGCAATCTACAGCAACATGCGGTTATATAGAAAGTTTAACGTAGTAAAATTTCACGAGGTATTTTACAGCAGCATAAATCAGTCAAAAAAATTTAAATCAAAGGAGGCAGTATTAGGACAGGTAATCAATGGCTTGATCAAAGAGACAGGTTTTAAAAGAACGTCCTAAAGGAGGACAGAGGCATGGCGACGCAGAGGGGTTTTGGAAGGGAAATCCAGAGCTCATGACCTAGGCAGTGAAGGCATGCTGAATGTGTACTATTTGGTTAGGAGACTCGAAATGAGACATAAATTGGACTTAGCCAGCCAGTGGAGGAGTGAAGGAAGTCAGGAATACACGAGAGAGATCGGAATTGAAGACATGCAGGTTTTCTGAGTGGTCTGTGGAACGGAGGAGATTACAGAGAAAGGAGGCCATGAAGGCATTTGAACATCAGGTCTAGAATTTGAAATTTTTGGTATTGCTGGACCGGGGGCCAATGTAGGCCAGGCACTACAGGGCGATGAATCAACAGGGCAGCTCAAGTTAGGATACAGGCAACAGAGTTTTGGATAAGCTAGTGTTTATGTAGGATGATAAACTGCTAAAATACTACAAAGCAGATAATTCCAACTACAATGACAGCAGTTTGAGGGTCAACTCTCCAAGTCAAACACTACGATTAGACAGAAAAATATTGTAATTCAGATGTCAGTATTTGTTTGGTATAAACCCTTATTTACTTACCGTTCCTGATCAAGTTGATGATCGGTGAGCTCATTTTTGCATTTGTCTAGTCTAGCTTCCAGAATGGAAGTCGCCGTTTGGCTCTGAAGCAGGGAACTTCTCAAATGCTCATTCTCCTGCAATAAACAAGCATAGCCCAACACTGAAACTTCAAATAACAAATAACAGTTGTCCTTCAGAAGGTTACAGGTTCAAGTCTCACTCCAGCCACTTGAGCACAGAGGCTAACATTTCGGTGCAGTACGGGGAAGGAGTGCTGTATTGTCAGAGGTGCTGTCTTTCAGATGAGATTTTAAACAACGGCCCCGTCCACCCTCTTGAGGTGGACGTATAAGATTGTGATTCACTATTTGAATAAGAGAAAAGGAGTGTTCTAGACAATATTTACCCCCTTAAATCAACATAACCAAAACAGATGATCTAATCATTATCACATTGTGACATGTGCAAGCATGGCGTGTGCAAGTTTGGCTGCCGCATTCCCTACATTACAATAATGACCACACTTAAAGTACTTCATTGGCTGTAGCGCTGGTGGGAACACTGGAGGTGATGAAGGGCACTATATAAACACCAACCTTTCTTTCACTGTTTAGAAGGGTATTGTAAGAGGAAGATTTTTAAGTGGCCGATGCTTTGCAGTTACTAGAGCAGGAGCGTGCATTTGGTGTAACACAGTGATACATATAGCTGCATCACTTAATTTTAACAAATCACATTCCGATAATCCACAGGTCTTGGGTGTCGAACTTTAAAATTTATCCATCCAAGGGGTTATAGCTTTTGCTAAAACGGCAAACTTAATTTTCAAACAGGCCAATAAGAAGTAGAGGTGCACAGAAGGCCATTTGGCCCATTGTGCCTGTGCTGGTTATATAAAAAAAAATATTCAGCTTAATCCCACTTTCCAGCCCTTGGTCTGTAGCCACGTAAGTACTAACATGCATATCAAAGTGCTTTCCAAATGAGTTTAGTAGACTGTAGGTGGTAGCATTGTCTCTGTACTGGAAGGGTTAATCAAGCTCTACACATGCACTCAGTTACGAATATTTTTCAGTTACGAATATTTTTTCTCAAGTTGAAAGAACTGGAACACAGAATTCTGCAACGTAAACAATTTGAAATGAACCTTTCCTCACAGATACTAATTGAGTAATAATTACATGGCACAACTGCAGCTAAATCACAACCAGCACCCTGGGATTTATGGACAGTTTGGGGAGATTGTGGCATAGTGCTAACATCACTGGGCTAGTAATCCAGAGATGAAAGCTAATAACCTGGGAACATGGGTTCAAGTCCCACTGCGGCAGTTGGTGGAATTTAAATTCAATTAATAAATCTGGGATATAAAGCTGTTCTCAGTAATGGTAACCATGAGACTATCATTGATTGTTGTCAAAACCCATCTGGTTCACTAATGTCCCTTAGGGAAGAAAATCTACCATCCTTATTTGGTCTGGACTACATGTGACTCCAGACCCTACAGCACTGTGATCGACTCTTAAACGCCCTGAAAAATGGCCTAACAAGGGCAATTAGGGATGGGCAACAAATGCTGGCCTTACCAACGACACTCGCATCCCGTGAAAGAATAAAGAAAAAGAAAATTAAGATATTTATCTGAATAATGATAACCAACCTATGATTCAACGTGATTAGACATCATTCACAAGCATTGCATGAATTGGGTCACTTGGCTAGGGCACATTTGGCATAACAAGTATCTCCAGACTGCAATTTAGCCTACACCTCCATGTCTGTTCATCTCAGTTGGGCAGCAGAGCTCGCATACTTTCAAGATCTCAAAAGGTATTGAGTTTTTCTCAACACTATCCATTACATCTCACTCCTAAAGCAACATAAACAAAGGCCTCTTTTTAAAAAATCAACTAAGGATGCTATTTGGGCAGTTAAACCCCTGGGCTTTGATTAACCTAACTCAGGCTTTGAATCTAGTCAGCTCAGGTGTCGGTTATTTCTCTGTGTTGTGTTGAAGCCTCAAAAAGATTGCACTTGAATTATTTATTATGGGTTTTATCAGGGGGAAGAGCTGACAATTAAATCATCGAATCATACAGAACAGAAGAAGGGCATACAGCCCATCATGCTTGGGCCTGCTTTTAGGAGGAGCTGTCCAATTAGTTCCACTCTGACTCTTTCCCCACAACCCTGAAAATATTTCGAGTATAAATCCAGTTAACCTTTAGCAAATTACTCATGAATCTGCCTCCCTCAACCTTTCAGGTAGTGCATTCCAGATCATAACTCTGTAAAACCAATTCTCCCATCTCCCGCTCTGACAACATCATCCCAAAGGTAGCACAAATCTGGAATAACTCATCCAATAAGCCTTGTGGATAATGAGAAGCGGGATAAGCCAAGTTTATTTTGGTTCTCTGCCAATTATAAGCTCTGTGCATTTGTTCTACTCAAATATTGGTTTTATTTTTCAATGGTGTGAAATAGCTCCTTCAGGGACTGCAACAATAGACGCGGCTCAAAACACACTTATGCATTCTTCCGCTATTTATCACTCAAGCTCCCACAGAAGCAAGGAATTTGAGAAATCCAAAGAGGTCGCCAAGACAACAGAATATCAAAGCAAACACAGCAGGGCGTGAGGAGTCTCTAATTTCCATCTGCTCAGGAGATGAATGGGAACTCCAGAAATACAAGAGATCATTGCATTGATTTATTTTTTAAAGTTAATATAATCCAAAATGGTTGCAACACAGTCAAAAAAACCCCACACATACCTGTGTTAATTCATCCAACTGTTCCTTCAGAGCAGAGATGTCCCCTTTGGAATTTGAATTCCACAACTCTTCATTACGCTGGAGAAACACAGCAATGATAGACATGTAAACGATACAGTCAACTAGAAGATTTCACAACGTTTACACAGCTAGCAAAATATTACAGCTTAAACATTGTGTTAGGCTATTGGGCTTTTAAGAATTTCCACAATGTGTACTTTTCTTTTTGGACATCCCCAAGATCATGGAAGGTTAGAATCATTCAGCACAAGAGGCCATTCAGCACCACAGGCTCTTGGAAAAAGCAATCCAAATAGTCTCACTCTCCTGCTCTTTCCCCTTTGCCCTGCAATTTCTCCCCCTCTAAGTGTTTATCCAATTCCCTTTTGAAAATTGCTATTGAATTGGTTTCTGCCAACTTTTCAAGCGAAGATTTCCACAGCATAACAGAGTAAAAAAAAATTCTCATCTCCACTCTGGCTTTTTAGCAAATTATTTTAAATCTGCGGTCTCTCCTTCCTGACACATCAGATGAACAGGTTCTTGTCGTTTACATATCAAACACCCTCCGAATACCATTATCAAATCTCCTCTTCACTTTTGCTGCACTAAGCGAGAACAATCCCAGCTTCTCCAATCTCTTCAGATAGTTGAAGTCCACACCCTCAGTGCTATTCTAGTAAATGTTGTAAAGTGCAGTGCCCAGAATTGGACCCAATACTCCAACTCAAACCCAACTGATGGTTGATAAATGTTCTTTTCAGATAATGGAAAGAATATCTGCAGAATGTAACTGGTCAGAGTTGAGTAACAAATCGAAATGTTAGATTGTCATTGTGGGTTATAGGGAACGGGAGAGGGGCAAGCAGAAAAACTGCTGTTTGAGTCTTTCCTCCCTACTTATCCCCCCTCCTCCTCCTCCAACATTACTAAACTAACCTGCTATTAAAATACCCCCTTTATTTTGTAATTTAAAAAACACATCAGACAGTGTACTTTAGTACTATCTTTACTCTGCCAATACAGCCATGTATAACCTCCAGAAGGCACATCTATGAAGTATATTGAATCTTCACATACTTTGCTTTAATTAAAGCTTGCCTTAAAAGGGCGTTGATGACCATGAACTTCCATTGGATTGGTCCATGATTATGCTTGGCAAAGTACTGCAGTGCTTTGCCGTCGCCTTCTGCAGTCTGGCTGACCAGGAAACTCTTCCGCTCTTTACCGCCTGCCATCAGGCGTATTGGAAGGATTGACAGGCTGATAATCAACCTGTTTGACCACATTGTGAATGGCCATCAAGTTTTGAAGTGGAGCTTGAACCGGAGCTTCGGGCCCAGAGGTGGGGATGCTACCCACTGTACCTCAAGACCGCCCTGTACCAACTTGTACACATTCTGCGAGCAGTGAGTCGATAAACCAAGCAGTTTTAGCTCACTTGCAAATCAGCAGTGCATCTAACAGAATGGAAAAAAGGTCGCTGTGTAGCATTAGTGACTGATTCAAGACTTATAGCTATGAAAGACACTGTACTGATATAATTCTGAATTAATTTTAATGCGTACTTTATAAAGATAGAATATTGAGCTTTAAAGTAATATATCTACAAAAGTTGCACAAATGCAGCTGTAGGATCATGTAACAGCGCTTGTTTTAATTCGACAGAGGCTGGCTGGGGTGAGATGAATTAAAGCAGAAAGCTGCTTGGTGCAGCAGAAACACCAGTATAGACCTGTTGGGCTGTGTGGCCTGGTTCTGTGCTGCAATATTCTATGTAACCCATGTCGTTTTTGTACAACTCTTACGCTGCTCAGCTTTGGAGCTGTAAAACTTGGAAGACGAAGACATTCAGCTGGCAATTTAGAAATTCATGCAGCGTCAGCAGTAACAATCCAAAAAAAGTTCTGGACTAGATAGGAACACTCAAACAGGCTAAGCTTTAATTAGAGTGAAGTGTGTGAAGATTCGATAGTCTTCCTAGATGTGCCTTCTGGAGGTTATACATGGCTGTATTGGCAGAGTAAAGATAGTACTGAAGTACACTGACTGTCTGATGTGTTTTTTTAAAAATAAAAAATAAATGGGGTATTTTAATAGGTTAGTTTAGTACTTTTGATATGGATCAGCTCAGGCAGTGAAAGATCGTTCCCTCCCTTTTGTTTTATTGCTGCCTTCTAAAAACCTGCCCTCTATTAAGACCAAAAATATGTTGAAGAAATGAAAAAAAAGTTTTTTGTTCAAATTGTTACATTATAGTGAAAAATCCCCTTCATTAAGGGATAAACCAGACTAACTGATAATGTAACAATATTCTTTGGAGCTTGACGGGTTTAGGTACCTTTTTCATTCGGTCAATGACTGCCTGTAGATCGGTTACCTCGGTTTCATGACGCTTCTGCATTTCTGCCATTTTTGCCTCGAGTTTCGACTGCTCCTGGAATGGGTGAAACTTGAACAGTGAGCTTCTGTTCGTCAGAGTGAACAAGCAATCTTTGTTGTCAAAAAGACCTGTTTTCAGCATGCTACACCAGTCAACGACAATAAAAAGAACAGCGTATTGAGCTACTGAAGCAACGTAACACTGCCTTCAAACTGGAACAGTACAAGACTCCGTTTCTTTAAAAAGGATAATGCTCGGGATTCGTCTCTCCAGCTCCTCTTCCCATCTCCTAAAGAGCGTAACACAGAAGAAGCATTTTTGCTGAAGATTTATAATGGAATTTACTTGTTTAATTCCAACTTGGTTCAATGTGGGCTAAAAATCAACTTCACACTTCATATATTAGTTCTGAAGCAACAGAAATGGTAATTTTGTTTTAAATCAGCTTCTCTCTGCACAGGTGCTGTCTGACCTGAGTGTTTCCTGCATTTGTCGGTTGAAATTTCAGATTTCCAACATCCGCTGTATTTCGTCCACCTGCTCTTCTCTCAGACAGATTTTCCATTTGTCCTTTATTTCTCCCCTCACCCCCCTCGTTCTGCACTTGCTTAAAAGCTTTTTCTCTCTTGACGTCTTCAGCTCTAACACAAGGGGTTGGATTTTCAGTTCCCGCCAAGGCCCGGATCGGAAGCGGGCGGGAGTGAAAAATACGCCCCCGGTCATCATGCCAATTCCCCAGCTCCGTTCCGCTTCCAGGCCATTTTTGGAGGCAGGATTGGGGGCCACAGGGCAGCCAATCATATTAAAAATTACCTTCATTTCGGCTCATTAAAAAAAAACTGCAGAGATTTTCCGGTTGCTCATGGAGGTTGGTACCAGATACATGAGCAGCCATAGGCTGTCCTGTAGCGGGGACCCTACCCACCTCCCCCACTCTGCCAGGTTCATTTACAGCAAGTCCTCACTTAAAGTTGTGGTTGCATTCCTGAAAATCACAACTTAACGAAACATTGGCTTCCATAGAAACCAATGTTAAAACTGTAGTTAGGTTCTGTTGGATCTTTCTTATCTGAAAGAAAATTAAAACATTATGAACCTATAAGTTGAAATATTTTACAATTGCCAAGTTCCTACTGTTAACAGGAGCATTTAAAAGAAAAAGTATTGTAGCAGCCCCAGTTCAGCACTCCTGCACCATTGGGACCCCCGCTTCCACAACATCGGAACTCCGGATTCGAATTGGATTCGGATCTTCAACGGGAAGCGGCGAGAGAGTTGGAGGTTCAATGAGAGGGTGGGAGCATGTCACAACCTGGAGGTCGGGCAGCAGGGAGAAGCGACTCCAAGATGGCACCAGATCAGGTCACGTGGGAAACTACATTAAACTGCTCAATGAGATTACAAGCCCCATTAACTTACCGATGTTAAAGTGAAACAACGTTAAAATAGTGCAACACTGAACGAGGAATTACTGTATTAAAATCAAGCCATTAGGGCGCGTGGAAATAATGCTCAATTTTCTTCAAAAGATGTAATCAGCAATGTGAATGATGAAATTGTTCTGTAGCGTGAGATTTTGCAAAGATACTTCACTTTAGAGAGAGCACATTCAGGCCGTCAATCTGTGCTAGATACCGGTGAGAATACAACATTCCCAAACACTAAAATCTAATGCCCCAGTATAAAGTTCCTTACTGCCTTCCATCTGTAACCTACAAATGCTACAGGCCACCAGAAGATGCATTTATTTCCTGTCAACAGAACAGCAGGTATAAAGCCTTGACCATCAATTTGGAACATATTACAAAGAAGCGATGTGCGAGAACAAATGAATCTTTTTGCTGAGTGATCAAAAATGTTGTGGGGACCTCCCCCACAGCTCAGTTGACAAAGCCCAAAAAAGGTCACGTGTTCAATTCCTGGTCTGGATCTACAGCTGGAGATGAGAATCAAGCTGGTTTCCCCATTTCCAATAAACAAGCCAACAACAACAGACCACCACCTTGAAAAAATGGCAGAAAGGCACAATGGGCTGAATGGTCTCTTTCTGTGCAATAAGGTTCTACAGGGGCAGTATTAACTCCCCCACCCAAAAAAAGGGTGGACTAGGGTCAGCCAAGAAGATAAAATCTTAACATTTTTTGAGCTTTACTCTAAGCCACCTCAAAACCTCCCACCTCCTTTTAACAGAGGTGTGTGAAAGTGGTGCAGGTGCCTCTCAGGAGGCAAGTCAGTTAGTGGAGTTTAAGGAGGTTGTGTGCCTCCATTTTAACAACCTTTTAATTTTTAAACTCAGGTTGACCGTGTTTCCCAGGTTTCAGGAAATCTGGCAGGTGAACAGAGACGAGAAGGCTGGGTCCATGAGACAACTGCCTTTATAGCACTGCTTGTGGGCCAGGAGCAGCAGGATCGTTTCCTCCAGGTCCAATGTGTAAACCAGTGATCTCCTCCCCTATTCGACACCACCCCGCCCTCCTCCCGTGGGTAGGTGTCAAGATTCACTTCCAAAGGGACTCTTGAATGGGAGGCATTAAAAATGCAAAGTGCTGGACTTAAAATCAATGGTAATTCTGTCAAGACAAATGGGAGAACTGCTAACCAGCCAGATACCCAACAGACATTGAAAACCCCCTGTGGAGGATGAAATAACTCACTCCATCTCCTGTTGGTTCCACTATCTTGAAATGTGTCAAAAGTTTCTGAATTGAAAGATCAAAAATGTGATTACTTGTTCGAAAGCAATGATTGCAAGTCATGGCAATTCAAATTCCTTCTTGAAATATACAGTCAGGAGGTTTAAGAACTAAATCTGCCAAGCCAGACGCAGAAGTCATCAAAGTGATCTGAAAAAACTGAAGTGAGCTGTAAGGAATCGCTCTCTTTCTTTCTCCCTAAAGCTAAGATTGTCTCCAAAGTGTAGTTACCCGAACTTCAGTTCAACCCCAGGATGTTAAAGGAAACCAGTTAACTTCAAACATTCACCAATCTATGCCTCAAGGACAAGCAAAGAGCTTAATCGTATATTCCTTTAGCTTTTATCTGGACTCTAACTTTTCCTACTTCTGAGATGTATGAGCACACATGCTTCTTTTACTCCCCCCACCCACCCCCCTTGGGTTTAACAACCAATAAACATGTTCTTTGAGCCAAGAAAACCTGGGTTTGATTGGCTCCTTATTAAAAAGTAAATGCATTTGGATTGGAAAAGGCTTCTTTGGGGAAAAAGAAATTTTAAAAATCCCTTTGTTGCAACCAACTGAGGGGGCTGAATAATGAGGAGTCAGTTCACTCCTCCTCACCCTGTTGTAACATTGCACTGCACTATTTTCTTGGAGCAATTCTCCTATCATCCCAAGGGTTAAAAAGGGATGCTGTTTTAATTGGAGTCCGGGGAAAGTTTATGCAACAACATTCCTGCACATTCTCCAGCTGGAGAATTTGAAGAATGCAGCGCAGTAAGTAATTAATAATTTCCCAACAATTAAAGGCACAGAGTTCATATCAGCTCATACACTCGGATCTCACCTCTCCTCGGATTTTCTGCTCAAGTTTCGTTGCCTGCTGTTGCATATCTTCTTCCATTTCAGCCAGCCGCACCTCAGCCATTTCCTCTGTCCTACAACATGATAATGGAGTAGTTTGTACGGTATTTACTGTAGGTTAAGATGAATTGTTCTCTCTTAGGGAAGTAGTATTTCAAAACAGCTTTGGGAATTACATTTGGGTGAAAAAGCTGGTTAGGCCATGTGTATGAAAGGGTAACTGTTAGTCAGGGAAACTCACCAAAATATTACCCAGTGCATTCGCATAAAGAAAGCTTTTCATCACTTCATTGTGGCCTTGCAAGTTTACAAAGCACTGATGTGACTTTATGTTGATTGAACTTTTTAAGTTTCATCAACATAAAATTAATGCAAGGCTTGAAATAGGTGACAGCTATGGGGGAGATCTCCACTCACTCCCTGTGCATAATACTGATCCTACAGTCTTCCAAACTCTATAAGCTTAAGAATAAATGCATTCATGAAGTTATCAAGATGCCTACACCCACAATGAGGAATGTGATACACCACATACTGCTCTTGGAATTTCTCCTCATCATGTTGGTGACACGAATGTAGACATTAAAGTTTGATACCTCATAACGCCAATTACTACAAATCTCATCTCTACACATTCTCTTGGCTTTGGCGTCACTGAGCTCCCTTGTAAATGTATGTACGCCACAAATCAGGAGCTTACCTTTACCTTTCAATATGTAGTCATACAATAGCATGGTGTAACAGATCGCAACAATAAAGCCCCCTAATTACACAAATCTGATACCGTTAACTCACACGTGCCTCCACATGCACTTTCCCAGTCTTTCAAAAGGCCAGCAGATTAACACTGTACCGAGACAGTGCCAAATCCAAACCATCAAGTTGTTTTATTTTAGTCAATAAGTGAACACCAGTATTAGTTACAGCAGACCTCATCTTTTTTCAATTCAATTTATTACCTCCTCGTAATAATAGAAGAAAATAATAAACTATGCCATACTATCCCTCATTACCAACTAACTAAATCAGTCTAGCTCTCTCAAACGAAGCCGGGATCTGTTCCCTCACCTGTCTTCACAACTGACTCCCAGCCAACCATGGGCGGAATTTTACAGCCCCTCCCACAGGCAGGATCTTCCGGTCCCGCTGAAGTCAATGGGCTTTTGAACGGCTCGCCGCATTTTATGGTCCCACCCCCACTGCAATCGTAAAATTCTGCCCCATGTGTTTGTTGCCTCACCACTGACAAAGTCAGCAATCCAACTGTTGACCTTCTCCTCATTCACCAGTAGAGCTACCAATTATACAGGCTAGGACGGCCATGGTTGGAGAACCTAGAACCTACATCCTACTGTTTTCATTATTATTTGGTCTACCCTGGCACAATGGGATCCATTTTGATTTTAGGATGGGTGGGAAGGCTGCAGTCACCAAGTGTGGGAATCCAGTAGCAGCATCACCCAGATTACCTCTGTGGGCCCTGGAGGTGCTCACTTGCTCCTCCAAGGCTGAGAAAAATAATTCAGGACTTAACCTCTGCTGGGTCTCTTGCTGCTGATTGTCCATGGGTCTGGTTGAAGCCCACACTATTCATGCTCCCACCTAGTTCCCATTTCAAATAGAATTCAGGGTCCAATTTACATCATAGAAACTTATTTCCATATTAGAGGGGCCTATTGCCTGGAACTTTGGTCACCTGATGGTAGGCTCTTTTCAAAATTAATATTAATGGGGTGGTGAGATCATTAAAGAGCCTTACGTGTCAAGTTTAGTTTTGTAACATTCCATAACCATAAGTGGTGTCATATCTTTACAGGACTAAAATAGGTAGCCAAAGTTTGCTGACAATACAAAGGGGAAAATAAGTTGCAAAAAGATCATAAAGAGACTGCAAAGGGATATAGACAGGTTAAGTAATTGGAAAAGAAGTTGGCAAATGGAATATAATGTAGAGCAATGTGAACTATCTACGTTGGTCAGAAGAATAGGAAAGCAGAATATTTTTGAAATGGAGGGAGCCTAATAAATGTTGGTCTTCAGAGAGAGATTTGGTTGTCTTTGTACAAGAGACAAAGTCAACATGCAGATACAGCAAGCAATTAGGAAGGTAAATGGTATGTTAGCCTTTACTGCGCGAGGATTGGAGTACAAGTAACAAAATGTTCTGCAATTATATAGGGCTTTGGTGAGACCACACCAGCAGCACTGTCTATAGCTTTGGTGTCCTTACCCAAGTAAGTTATACTGGTCTCACATGAGGTGTAAAAAAGATCACTAGTTTGATTCCAAATGAAAAGATTGTCCTATGAAGAGAAATTAAGTAGAACAGACCTACATTCTCTGATGTTTAGAAGAATGAGAGATGATCTTCTTGAGTCATACAAAATTCTTAGAGGACTTGACAAGGTCAATGCTGAGGGGATGTTTTCCCTGGCTGGAAAATCCAAAACTTGGGTCACAGTCTCAAGGTAAGGGGTTGGCCATTTAGGATTGAATTGAGGAGAAATTTTTTCATGCAGAGGGTTGTGAATCATTGGAAATCTCTACCCCATGGAGCTGTGGAAGCTCATTCATCGAGCTTTTTCCCAAAACTGAAATTGATAGATTTTTGGGCACTAAGGGAGTCAAGGATGTGGGGATCTTGCAGGCAAGTGGAGTTGATGTAAAAGTTCAGGCAGTAAGCTCAAGGGACTGTATGGGCTACTCCTGCTCTTGTTTTTTTTTTAAATTCCATTGAACCCAATGTTTAATTACAGAATAGAATTGTGAAGAGGTGATTCATACATTGTCAGAAGAATAATTATCCTAAGAATTGGCTGCTGAAATGACACTCCACAAGCTTTAATTTCATATGCGTACTATTTAAACCATGTTGTTTGACAACTTTCCTTCAAATTACCATTTGTTTAATTTTGCTGTACTTTTCAATTTCAAATAAAATTGCAATTAAATATTCAAGCAGGAACTTGAAGGGAACATGATAAACAGCATGCTAAAAAATAGTACAGAAAGCTGAATCCTCTGAAGTTACATGTTTCAAAAGTTAAAACCACGAGCCACTAATCTGGAATCCTTCCTATATTGTTGTGAACAAGTCACATATTTAGGGGATAGTTTTGGTATTAAGCAGTTTGCTAATATTTTACACCACACATTTTGTATTTCAACTAATTTATATTTGGCCACTGTAGCCCAGGAGGGTGCAGTGAACATCCAGCAGTACAACTTTGGTCATTTGGGTTGGCGTTGGTTCGATTACCATTTGCATGTGCCTCACATTTGTGTATTATAAGTTATATAGTATCCAGCTGCTCTATCAGCTTCAAAGCTTTCCTTAGAAAAGATCCCTGTGGTTGACATTTAAAGGGCCATTTGTAGCATTCATAATTTTCACAAGATTTAAAGTTACTTTGCCCTGGAAAAAACAGTGAAAAGCCACACATCAGTTTCAATGAAAAATGATTTTTTTAAAAAAAATCATGTAATGGTTTAGAGTCACTCTTAAAAGGCTAACACAACAATTCTTTCGCCATTAATTTTGGAATTGAAGACTATAAGAAATTAAGGAATCATGACAAGATGTCTCAGCTCAATACAGTTCCTCCAACAAGAAATCTGTAACTTATGGTCCTGGCCTGTGTTAATGAGAAGAAACAGTTAAAAACCAAAACAAGGTAACATTTCTAAAAACACATACATGTTTCTCTTTCACTCTAATAGAAAATCTAAATCACAATCGCATTTAAAGAGAACAGCCTTGATGTCAACATAAACATTAGGGGCGTTGAAACTATGGTCTCTAGGCCAATGCAGCTTTATAAAGCCCAGCCAACTTAATCCAATATTGCTCTTTTTTTCTCTCCAATTTGTCTTAGTCAAATTTTGTAGGTCCAGAGGTTTTGAAAGAAGCATTCTTGGCTCACCACCACCTTCGAGGGCAATTTGAGGAATGGGCAAATGCTGGCTTTACCAGCGACACCCACATCTCAAACAAAATAACAAAAATTCTTGATGCTATCAGCTCTTTGGTGGATAAATCCAAAATCGCTACATTGGGATCTATTAATATCAACAACTGCCGCTGTATACTTGTTAATGGATTCATCCATTTGAATATTATGGGCCTGGGGGTTTGTAAAAAAATTGTCACGTTGAAGATTTATGCACCAGTAATGTGAAAACCAAGATTAG
The DNA here is from genome assembly GCF_964194155.1 of Cetorhinus maximus. Classification (NCBI taxonomy): domain Eukaryota; kingdom Metazoa; phylum Chordata; class Chondrichthyes; order Lamniformes; family Cetorhinidae; genus Cetorhinus; species Cetorhinus maximus. Next base: position 28,797,231 of record NC_135904.1, read on the forward strand.
TTAGCACCAATATCTGAAAGTATATGCTAATTAATGAGAGCATTGTTACATTTTGCATCTAGCCCAAAACCCCGTAATTTATGCAAGTGACCCATGAACACAACAACCTGGATGTGCCAGATCTCCACTTTGCAAAGCCAAATTCTGGAGATTATATTCCTATGGCTTTAACAGAATGGTAAACATACAATTCCATAGGAATGAGTTTCAGCATTTATATATACTCATGAAATTTAGTCCAATTCTAAACTACATTTCCATAAAGTTATTTTAAGCACTTATTGTATCAAAGAAGCATTCCCTCGAGTTAATTTACCCTCCAATAGCAACGTTAATTTGACACATAAACGAGTTATATTAAAGTTTGACTATGGTTTGACCAAAATTGAATCAAGTCCTGATGTTCATGTATTCCCTCACATCTCTTGAGATATAAAGGTACGCCCTCCTACAGAGACGGTAAGCCATATTTCAATTTTATACACACAACGTGTGAATCCATCCCCATATTTGTAAACTAAAAAGGAGATATCAAAGGGAAGTAGTTTGAAGCCTGGGATTTTGTTTTGATTATGACAGGCTGAGTGAAAATGGTGCTTCAATAATCACTCAGGTGCTGTGCAGTAAATTAATCCTTAATTAATTAATATCCTCCATGTGTGCTGGGATGAGTATAGAACCAGTTATTTCCAAACTAGAGTATATCATTGGTACAGTTGATACAGAAGATTATATTAACACAGCTGTAAAGTCTTTTACCATCAAGTTAAACTACACTGACCCCTGTGTGACAGTCTTGAGGCATTCTGTATTCCTCTGTTCATTCTGCTCTCTTTCAGGCCAACTGGAGACCAGCTCAGAAAGTGAAGACCCATCACCCACTTTCCAAATCCATCCATCACTTTCCCAATGCCTCTCCAACTTTCTCTTCAAAATCACCAAGACTGGAATAGATTTAGGCACAATTGTCTCATGATGCTCCTGTGAACCTGCCTTGCAAACAGCATGCAGTGTTTTACTGCAAAGGTGCTAGACAAAGGCAAGTTGTTGTGATTGATCAATTGGTCATCAAAATATACTTTAATGCAAGTACCCAAAATTGAACAGTGCATTGAACAGGTCAAAGTTCTGTTGAAGGGTCGAAACGTTAACTGTGCTCCTCTCCGCAGATGCTGCCAGACCTGCTGAGTTTTTCCCAGGTATTTTTGTAAAGGAGCTTTTGATTTGGACAGAGACCAGCCACACCACTATGTAGAAACTGAGAAGTCTACATCTGCCATTACTGCTGGAATAAATTGAAAACAATTGTTTTGGCAGGAGGGACAATGTTCATAAAAATATGTAAACATGTGGGAGGGTAAGATGGCTTTAGGCCAAATGGAACCCAACACTTGTTCGCATCTTTCAATATTCCAAAGCCTGACTTCGATTACACTCAATGAATGGTACAATATCGTACAAATTGGATTATTCCATGAATGTCCTTGATGGAACACCAGAGTCCCTTACCTTTTGAGTGTCTGTTCCAGTTTTCCTGTCTCCATGCCCTGAACCCTGCTGTCTTTGATCAGTTCGTGGATCAGTTTCTCAAACTGATGGTTCAAATCATGGTCCGGAACCGCACGGATGTGCAGGTAGAAGTCGAACAATTTCTCCCGGCTGTTGATGGGAAAACAATGTTAATCGCTGCTTGAATCCGACTGAAATGTCGAGTCACTTTAACTCATCTCCAGCTCCTGGTCATTCGCAGGGTTTCAGATGAGGATGAAACTCCATCACTGTTAAACAACACAGACCCCGAGCGACCATCCGATCCGGGATCGATTTCAACTGGTCGTCAAACAAAGGTCCGCATTTCCTGACTACCTAGAGCCCGTGTACACAGAGTGTAGGGAAGGCTACAGAAAGCACCGAGCCCTTCAGCACCTCACTCAGGTCTCACTATCCAGAGCCCGAGTGGATTGGCAGCGCCTCCCCTATAGACATGGTGCAATCGCCAGGGGAGAGACTCAGAGCGAAACCAACCCAGCCCCAACCTCCACTCAATCATGAGCAACCAGTGTCTGAAATAGGCACGGCTGATCCCACGCCCTGACTGAGTGGAGGTGAGATTGCATCTGCAGCCTCTGCCCAGCTTGCTCAATGTGCTGTGCAGACAGGGCGAGAGTTTAATGGGTTAAATATTTCTCATTGCAAAATGCTCCCAGTTGGTTTCTGAACAATGCTCAGTAAGAGAACAGGCGTGCCACAGCCGTTTGTTCCTCCCACAAAGGTTTCTATCTGGTTAGTATAGCATAGTCATGTTTAAAATGTTTCTTTGCCCCACACAGCAAGTTATTTTGGCCGCCAAGGTGGGACTATTGTAGTTGGGGACAATAGTGGTAGCCTCTCACTGACCCCAACCGGAATCAGTGCCATTTATAAATGTTCAATTAAGCTTAAATAAACTTAAAGTGATAGAGTCCTATCCCAAAAGAAAAAAAAACAAAGGAACTGCAATGATTAAACCATAATCTTATTCTGTGTCTTATTAAACAATCCATTGGGAACAGGAAGAGCCACCTAGCCCCTCAGATTGGTTCTGCCATTCAATGGGACCATCACTGATCTGGATCTCGACTCCATCCACTTGCCTCAACTCCAAATGCTTTTATTACCTTGACTGTCCGTCTCAGCCTTAAAATGATTAATTAAGTTAGCATCGACTGCTTTTTGCACGATAGTTCCACACTCCCGCCATCCTTTGTGCTGTTTCCTTACCTCTCTCCCGCACGGCCTGGCTCTGAGTTACATTGTCCTGGATTCCCCCCACCAGCAGAGGAAAAAGTTTCTTTTCGCATACCCCCATCAATTTTTTCAAAATCCTAAAAACGTCAGACAAATGACCCTTTAACCTTCTATATTTCAGAGGATGAAATCTCATTTGGGTAATCTCTCTTTATAATCTAACCCTTGGAGCCCAGGTAACATTTTGGTAAATTGTACTCCTAAGATCAAAATATCATTTCCAATGAGTATTGCCCAGAACTATACACAGTATTCCAGACGTGGTTTAGTACAACTGCAACAAAACTACCCTCTCCCTTCATATTCTAGCCTTCTAGTTATAAAGATTAACATTCCATTAGCTTTCTGATTATTTCCTGCAGTGTCTATCGGCTGAGGGTCTTGACTGTAGACACCACATGCTCCATCTCCAAAGTCACCAGGGCACGGACAAAAATATGCAAACGAGATAGGGAGCCAGAGCGATGTTCCAGGTGTTGTGTCCATCCTAGACCTGCCTATCGCCATTGGCTAGGTCCAGGAGCAGACCCATAAGAAAGGTCCTCTGACTTGCCCACCTCCCATCAAGTGGCAAAAGATTAGGAGCATTGGGCTAAAGTGCAACATAGCGTGAGGAGCAGATTCCGCAAATAACAAAATAGGGCCTGTAACCTACTCACTCAATTCAAATGTTTCTTCCTTTATCAACACTAGTGCGCTGCCTTCAGCTGACTGGAAACACAGAATGATACTGCCACAGATTGCAGCCATATGTCTCATTGTGTCTGTGCCGGCTCTTGGCAGACCTATCCATTTAATCCCACTTCCCTTGTTCTTTCCCCATAGCCCTGCAAATGTTTTCCCTTCAAGTATTGGCTGCCACTTGTAGCTACTCCTAACAGGAGATCTGCTGTCATAGGTCACCATCATCTGTCTTGCCCCATCCTCACACATCCACTGTAGCCTGTCTGCAACAGCTCTGTGACGTCTGTCATTCGACTGCTGCTGCCCCCCACTTTGCCCTCTAGAAGACACCTCTGTAGCTTCAAGAATGGATCCAATTCTTTTTTGACAGTTACTACTGAATCTGCTTCCGCCACTCTTTCAGCCAGTGCATTCCAGGTCACAACAATCCGCTGTGTAAAAATATGTTTGCTCAAGTCATTTCTGGTTCTTCTGCCAATCACATTAAATCTGTGCCCTATGGGTTCTACACTTCTGCCACTGAAAACAGATTGCTCCTATTTACTCTAAAATATTCATGATTTTGAACCTTTATCAAATCTCCTCTCAACCTTCTCCACTGTAAGGAAAACAATGCAGCTTCTCCATTTTCTCTACATATCTGAAGTCCCTCATCCCTGGTACCATTCTTGTTAAACTGTTTTGCCTCTTCCAAGCCTTGACATTCCTTCTAGAGTGGTTCCTCGATCACAATACTTCAGCTGAGGCCTAACCAGTGATTTATACAGGTTTATCATAACTTCCTTCCTTTTGTGTTCAGTTCAACTATTATTAAAGCCAAAGATTCTTTCTGTTTTTTTCGCAGCCTTCTCAACTTGTCCTGCCACTGATAATGATGTTTGTACATACATCCCTAGGTGTCTCTGTTCCTCTGTCCCCTTTACAATTGTACCATTTAACTTAGGTTCTCCCATCTCATTCTTCCGATCAAAGTGTATCTCTTTGCATTATTCTGCATTAAATTTCATCTGCCAAATGCCTGTCCATGTCACAAGTCTATGTCCTGAATTCTTCTTGTTAATTACTACACTTCCATGATTCATGCCATCTGAGAATTTTGAAATTATACCCTGTATATCAAATCCAGCTCATGAATACGTGTCAAAAAAAGCAGTGGTCTACATGTCAACTCCTGGGGGGGACAACTGTATACCTCCCTCCAATCTGAAATACAGACATTCACCACTTGCCCTTAACCAATCTTGTATCCACTGCCCTTTTAATCCTATTGCTTCTGCCAACTTTACCTGTGCCAGAGTTGGATTAAGGATCATTAAGAGTCCAGGCATAAGAACATTCAGCTTCCCTTCACAATGCTTTCTCAACTCACCCCCACGGCAATCCCTTAAAAACTCTGCCTAGTCTTCTCCGATGGTATTTTAAAATCCTGTGTTATAAAACCATGTTTTATATCAAAAATAACTTTATTTATTGAGTGGCTGAAACAAGATAATTTTTTTAAAAACGGAAAACAGCATTTTTAAGTAACCTAAACAGCAGCTCTCAAAATGGCTGAGAATTTACATAGCTATCAGAAAGGAGTCAGGGAAATAACCCACCAGGGCAATCAATTTAAAGAGGTGTGAATGGCCCAACCCCTGAATTTCTCAAACATTCAAATATAATCTGTTTATTCAGGTGGGTGCAGACCGAGCCATTAAATTCAATCATTTTAGACAGTGGATCCCAGCTGAGGAAGGGGTTCCATGGACCATTCAACCAAATCACTTTAAACAATGGGCCTGGATTGAGGGTTCCCCATTTTACTATGACCATATTTAGTAACTGGCTAATTTTGTGAATGGCAGTCATGTGATGGCAAGCTAACCATTTGTGTCAGACAGACCATGAGTGGGTAACAGTGAAAGGAGAACTTGTGATACCCACCACTTCCGACCCCTCCCCTCAGCCATTCTGCAGGTGTGTATCTGACCAGCCAAACACATCTGTTCAATGTAAACTAAACAGCTGCTTGCTTCAGAGAAAACAGGGCTCATTTGTCAAGACTTTAAACCGTACCTGCACAGAATCCAGAAAAATCCGTGCACACAGTCCGAAAACATCCAACACATCAGCTGACAGGATGCGTTTAAAATTTGACTTTCTTTTAGACACTCCAACAATTAACCTACTCTGCCTCCTTGTAACCTACTTGTGTGTGTTTATGTGTGTGTGTGTTTGTGAATTTCTTGAGTGCAAGTTGGAGCTTTTTTTCTTATCTAGCGGGTGTTAAGGGCAATAAACATCATTTCCTTATCTTTTAAAAATTGCAAAAAAACCTGTCCGTGTGCATCCTTTACAGTCACGGCACATAAACAGCAAATTATTTAAAACATTTTAAAACACCTGTTGCAGTCAAACAAGTGAAGGAAGGAAACAGGAGCCATTCTGCCACTTTTCAACTGCCCCTAACAGCTGTAATGTTTCAATGCAGCGGTTCAATGCAGTTTTTGCACATTGAGAGAGTTTTACAGGACGGGGGGGTGGGCAGTAGTGGGGCAGGGGGAAGGTGCATATTTGCTTGGGACACCTATGTCAAAGGCTGCATTTTTGTCTGGAGCTCCTTAACATGGGCCCTGCAGCAAATTCATTTATCCACCCCAGTATATATTGTTGTTTGATGTCCTATCTTGTCCTTTGTGAAGCTTTGATAGGCTAAACATAACACAAGTGTTAACACTTCAATTGTATTCTTGCTAATATGTCCAGAACTGTTTTTACATCATATTTAATGTCACTTTTAATGCCTGATTTAGCAGGTTACCTTGCATTCACACTCTGTTCCATTCTAAGCTAGACTTGCCCTGTTGCTCTATATCATTGTTTTTCTCCTCCTCAATCTGTTCGAACAAGTGCAGACAAGAATTTATCTTTGTCATTATTTCTCATGTTAGGTGGGGCACACAAACTCCTCATCACAAAACATTGTGTTAATTGCAAACACTCTCAGGTTATTTTACTTGGCCAATAAAGGAAATAGACAAGTGAGAGAGCTATTGAGAATACACCCAAGCTGTGCGATTTTAGATTGGCAGGTGCTAAGAAAGAGAAACATCTGTAATGATAGGGTTGTTAAAATTAAAAGTTGCAGCGAGTGTTACACAAGCCATCTTCCATAATAGTTGTGATCAGCGACAGGTTGTAACATTTGGTTGCTTTTTTTTCTAGCCAGTTAAAAGATAGATATAGCTGTTAGCAGTCTCTTTCTAAAGACTTGAAAAATAAAACTGCTGGACCACTCAGTCTTTTTAAGAGTGGAGTGTGCACTACATGGGCTTTGGTTGGATTCCAGTGAGATTTTTCAACAATTGACCAGACATATCATGGCATATAAAACTGTTCCATTCCTTTTGCTTTTTGTCCTTTTAAAAAAAACCAGTGTATCTCACTCTTACTTCCTGAACAATGCAAGTTTGTTGCATGTGAATTCCTGGTGCCATATCTTACATCCAGATAAACCCCAGCAATTTCTTTGAAACTAAAAGGCTGGCAGCCTCCAGATTTTGATTCCTGCCATGAAGTTGACATGGTAACTGACTTAAATTAGATACAAGATTAGCACTTAAACAATTTACAACAAAGGTGAACAAATGAAACAAAGCACTGCTATTAAGGTTTTTAAAAGCAAAATGTGATGGGAAGAGAGAATACTTCATCATAAGTGGAACAAACATTAACTCTGTGTTTACAAGGTTGACACAAGATGGAGCCCACTCCACTCATCTCGGCTAATTTATCCTGAACTGAAAAAAATCTCTCACGAATGCATGATCTGCTCCCAACAGATTCTAATACTTCTGCCTCCATTATCCTACTGAGAAGATCGTACCAAGTATTAATTACTGTTTGCAATGAAACTTGCAACATCTGCCCTAAATCGTTCTTATCACTAGTTTTAACCTCTTGCTCCATGTTGCAGTATCTTGGGTAACTTGGCAGTTGTGCTCCAAATCAACCTTGTGTATCGTTTTAAATGCCTTCCACAAGGTCTCTTCTCAGTCACCTATTTCTCCAACCTTTCCTCATCACTTTATCTTTTAATGCCAGCACAGGCATTTTCTGCTTTAACACTCGCCAACGTGCATTGTTTGGCCCGTTCATTTAATAGAAAATGTTGGCGTAAGGATTGGCCTCCTGGCTTTCGGCATCGTTTCCATGGCATGAATGGTTTCCCGATGGCGTAATGACCAAAGCTGAAGGTGTAACCGGATCAGAGGGCTATACGCTTTTAGCATGACATCTTCCGGGATATTCTAAGCTGACCCAGCAGTGTAATTTAACATTATCTCCAGTGCATTGATTTGACAAGTTAATCGTTGAAAAGAGTTTCTAGATTTTATAACCATGGCTACAAATTATCGCATCATTTTTGTGCCACATGAAAATGACAGGAGAGATGGTGCTCTGCTTGATACCAAAGCATTGCACTTCGGGTATACTTACACCTCAGAATCAACTTTGACCTCTCCCCGAGTCTTAAGTTGCAACAAGACAAAGGTCATTTAGCCCAGTAAGTTTGCTCCAGTGTTACAATAAATTGCACCACAGTCCAATCTCACTTGGCTGCTTGCTCCTCATTCCCTCCCATTGCTTATCTGGCTTCAGAAAGAAGGTAGACCCAGGAGATCATTGCCATGATGAGTGCCTGCACTTTCAAGCAGTTTTGCAAGGATCTGCTTTAACTTTTATAATATAGTCACTCAGAAAGTCAATTGCTTGTTCCAATGCAGGCATTCATCCCTTGTCTTCACTTGCCCAAAATCTACAAACGATTCCTTAGGTATTACGATACTACATCTTTTATTGGTTTGTTGTTAGGATGTGTGTGATACTGATAAAGATGTATTTATCGCCCTTCCCTATTTGCCCTGAGAAGGTAGGCTCTGCTTGAACTGCTGCAGTCTTTGTACTGTTGTTGTTCACAGGATGGTCTTAGATAAGAAGTCACAGGATTTTGACTCAATGTCCATGAAGGACCACTAGTGTGAAGTCCAAGTCAGAATGATGTGTGACTTTGAGAAGATCTTAGAGACAATGGTGCTACCATCACTTTGCTGCTCTTTTTCTTAATGGTAAAGGTTACAGGATGGGAGTTGCTATCAAAGAATGTTGGGGGTTGTTCCTGCAGTGCTTCCTGTAGATACAGTACATATTACAACCACTGCGCACTGGTGGAGGAGGAGGTGGATATTGACTTGATTGGCAGGAGTGCTGAACATGCAGATTGCTTCATCCTTGATGATGTCAAGCTTCTCGAGTATTATTGCAGCAGCAGCCATCCGAGCAGGTGATGAGTTTTCCATCACACCCCTGATATGCCATGTTGGATGGAGTGGCTTTCAGGAGTCAGTAGGTGAACCATCCAGTCCCTGTCCTGTGCTTGTAGCCATGATGCTAAAATGCCTGGACCAGCTAAGTTTCTGGTCAATGATGACCCCCAAGATGTTGATAGTGGGCCACTTGATAATATTGCTTTGTTGAAAGCCAGGAGGAAGTGTTTGGGGATTTTTTGTTTTGTTGGAGATGATCATTGCCTGACACTTGGGTGGCACAAACGTCACTTGCTACTCATCAGCCTCAGTCTGAGCATTGTCCAGATCCTCTCTTAGGATAGCATGAACTGCCTTGTTATTGGAGGAGTCATGAATGGAGCTGAACATTGTAGAGTCATCAACAAACAACACCACTCCTGATCATTGGACAGAGGAAAGATCATTAATGAAGTAGCTGAAGATAATCACTTCATACTTTAAATCTAATTCATAAACATGGTTGTTCAGAGACACAAATCATTACTATTAAATCTGCAAATGGAAAACAAGAAACCATTTACCCACTGTGAAACATTGATTGTAATTTGATATATAATTGGTTGATTTAGTAACAAGACATTTTTTAAGGGGGCTGGAGAAGTCAGTTAATAGCAGGAGAGATTGATTAGTAAAGCGAGCTGAAGCTTTGGTATGGAATGGCACAGCTCGGGTCCCTCCTTCCCTTCCTAAACCTCTTCACCTCTCTACCCTGCTTTCTTCTGAGATGCTCCTTAATACCTAACTCCAACCTCCGTACATGGCTCAGTATCAAATTTTGTTTGACAACACTCTTGTGAAGCACCTTGGGATGTTTTACTATACTAGAAGTGCGACGTAAACGCAAGTTGTTGTTGTTGTTTAGAAAAAATAAGACTTTGGTCCAGATAGATATCGTGGCAAGTGGTGGAGCATGGATTTTATAATCTACCTTAAAGAAATCTGAGATGCAACAACACTTCCATTACATTATTTTTCACGAGTCAGAATTTGAAACCTGAGGCAGTGGGGTCAGTGAACTACTGTAGATCCCATAAGTACTAGCGCGATGGATGAACAGGATTCAGTGCAAGTCAGGATAAATGCAGAGAAGTTTTAAACAAACTTTCAGACCTGAAACGTGCCCAATTTATCTCAAATTACGCTGGCAAGGCAAAGTGTCTCAAATTTGAACAACAGGTTAAGCAAGCCGATTCACACTGCTACTATGAAGTGGCTAAGTAGGTAGTATTTTCCACTAACAAGGTGCTGCCATCATTCCAAAATGATACTCTGGCTACCACACAATTGAGCAACATTGTGTATGAATTTCGGTGCTGGTGCCATGCCAGGTACGTAGGCCGGATGTCCCACTCACTGGCTGATTGAATCCAACAGTTATGTTCCTTTGGTTGTTTGCAATAGGCAGAGTGCAGACTGTACTCAACCAGCCCGCGTTTTGGAAAACCCAAAATAAAACACCCACTGTCAGATACGATTCTCCGATTTGGGCAGTACTTGGTCAATCCTGAGTGCGCTATTCGCTACACTAACAACCAACTTAAGGTGATCTGTTGACCTCATAACATGGCTCATTTACACTTGCTAGAAGTGACATACATTCATAGGTAGGGACCCATCCTCTGCTAACAAAAGGAATATGTTCAAGCCTTGCGCCTTTTTTAATAACCAGGAGACTGGGGAGCCTATAGTTCCCTGTTGCTTTCTCCATGGCAATGCCTCAGCCAATCAGAATTGACTTGCCAACCAATCAGTACCCTTTTCTCCTGGAGTATAGATTGTTGTGGTTGTTTAAAATTTGGCATTCTTGCATTTGCCCTGAAGAGTGGAAGATGAGAATCTTCAGCAACAGGCCTCTCTTTTCAGCAATATTCAAGTTCTGTACTACCGAGCGATGGTTAGTTTAAAACAAGCTGGGGTTTATGGAGAGTGCAGCAGGCCAGCAAGGAAGACAGTGGAGTAGTTAAAACTGGATGGGAGAGTAGTATATATAACTGGCATTCTGAAAATGGGTTATTTGTGCCTGGCTTGATAATAATCACCATACACTTTGCAATTAATTGCCACAATTATAGGACATTTCAAAACAAATACAAGTGAGGATGTTCACAAGGGGCAACACCCACAGTGAAAGTAGTGGATAGATTCAATTTACTGACTCCTACTAACTCTTTATATGCAAAAATGTGCACAAAGATGCCAAAACCCATCCTGGCATTATAATCTGAAAAATGCATACCCTCAAGCTTTGCATCAATGTTTTATTAAAACGGAAGAGGATTGTACAGCAATAACTATGTAAAGGTGTAAAGGGCTGCTAGATAGGCAAGTGGCGGCGGGGAGGGGGGTGGATATTGGTTTAATGGCTGTATCTATAAGAAATCAGGCAGCTAGGTAGAAGACATTGCATCCACGGTCACAGCCAGGTCTGTTCTGAGCTGTGGGTGGATCTGGTAGTCCTAAACAATGATACTGGAGTTAAAAAGTTTGACACTCTTAAAAACACACCTTTGTGATGTGGACTTCCCAGGTTCCGAGTTCCCTGTCATCTATACACAAATAGAGATGGTCAGAGTGGAGAACTGGCCCTTAGCATTCACACACGCTCAGGCAAAACAAAATTCCAAGGAGAAGTGCATTTGGCTCATCTTAGTTCATCCACTCAGAATAGCCTCTCCAATGATCTGTTCAGTAACTCCAGGGTTTTCAGCAGAATAGCTCGACTCAAAAATCCATTCCGCTCTGTAGCAGTGCAAGCATTTAATATTTAACTGATTTTGTTGCACTTTCTCACTAGCACCATCTGTTGGTTGTCCCTCTGTTGCAGTTTAAACTCTCAGGTTTTTTCAGCTTATCTGTCAGCATCAACATGAGGTGCTGCATTAATATCATCATATTGAGAATATCACATTCACTGTGCTAACTAGGCTCAACATCTTGGAAGATGCTTGTTTAGACAAAGGGGTTTCTTTCCAATTTTGTCAATGCCATAGAAGATTAATTAGTTCAGTGTTCTTCATTGTAAAGCCTGCAAGTGTGGTGGCTCCCATCGACGCTCCCACAGGCGCTCTCACTCCCACACACACGCCCTCGCTCTCACACGCTCTCTCACACCCACACGTGCTCTCATACCCTCCCACATACGCGCTCTCGCTCCCACACACACCCTCACAACGCTAAGTGTGGCACCTCCAACCAAGACCCAGGGAACACAGAGCGGCGGAGCAGAGTGCGGAGTCCTGGGAGGAGAATCTGACTGCAAGATCCAGGCCCCTAGGGAGGAGAGGCTGGCTGCGAGGTCAGGGAGTGAACCGCTGCGGAACAGAGCCCCTGTCATGGAGTGGGGGTGGTGGGCGGGGGTGATGCGGGAGGAAGTCGCCGACTGCTGAGTGTGTGTGAGTGTGAGAGAGAGAGAGAGAGAGGGTGTGTGTATGAGTGTTAGTATGAGTGATTGAGTGTGGGAATGAGAGAGTGAGTGAGTGAGCGAGAGAGTGGGCGTGTGCGTGTGGGAGTGGGAGCGAGAGTGAGTGTGTGTGTGTGTGAGTGAGAGTGTGAATGGTAGTGAGTGTGTTTGTGGGAGTGAGAGTGAGTGAGTATATGTGTGTGTGGGAGTGAGGGAGTGTGAGTGTGTGTGTGAATGAGTGTGGGTGAATATCTGTGACTGCGTGTGTGTGAGGGAGTGAGAAGTGTGAGTGTGTGCGTGTGGGAGAGAGTGAGGAGAGTGAGATGTGTGTGTGTGTGGCGGGGGGTGTATTGAGAGAGTAAGTGTGTGGGGGGAATGAGGGAGTGAATGAATGTGTGTGTGTGTGGGAGTGAGAGTGAGTGAGTATGTGTGTGTGTGGGAGTGTGAGAGTGTGTGAGTACATGTGTGGGAATGAGTGTGGATGAACATCTGTGACTGCGTGTGTGAGGGAGTGAGAAGAGTGAGTGTGTGTGCGTGTGGGAGAGAGTGAGGAGAGTGAGATGTGTGCGTGTGGGAGAGAGTGAGGAGAGTGAGATGTGTGTTTGGCGGGGGGTGTATTGAGAGAGTAAGTGTGTGGGGGGAATGAGGGAGTGAATGAATGTGTGTGTGTGTGGGAGTGAGAGTGAGTGAGTATGTGTGTGTGAGGGAGTGAGAAGTGTGAGTGTGTGTGTGGCGGGGGGTGTATTGAGAGAGTAAGTGTGTGGGGGGAATGAGGGAGTGAATGAATGTGTGTGTGTGTGAGAGTGAGAGTGAGTGAGTATGTGTGTGTGTGGCGGGGGGTGTATTGAGAGAGTAAGTGTGTGGGGGGAATGAGGGAGTGAATGAATGTGTGTGTGTGTGAGAGTGAGAGTGAGTGAGTATGTGTGTGTGTGGCGGGGGGTGTATTGAGAGAGTAAGTGTGTGGGGGGAATGAGGGAGTGAATGAATGTGTGTGAGAGTGAGAGTGAGTGAGTATGTGTGTGTGTGGCGGGGGGTGTATTGAGAGAGTAAGTGTGTGGGGGGAATGAGGGAGTGAATGAATGTGTGTGTGTGTGGGAGTGTGAGAGTGAGTGAGTATGTGTGTGTGTGGGAGTGTGAGAGTGTGTGAGTACATGTGTGGGAGTGAGTGTGGATGAACATCTGTGCCTGCGTGTGTGAGGGAGTGAGAAGAGTGAGTGTGTGTGCGTGTGGGAGAGAGTGAGGAGAGTGAGATGTGTGTGTGTGGGAGAGAGTGAAGACAGTGAGATGTGTGTGTGTGGCGGGGGGTGTATTGAGAGAGTAAGTGTGTGGGGGGAATGAGGGAGTGAATGAATGTGTGTGTGTGTGGGAGTGAGAGTGAGTGAGTATGTGTGTGAATGAGTGTGGGTGAATATCTGTGCCTGCGTGTGTGTGTGGGAGTGAGAAGTGTGAGTGTGTGTGCGTGTGGGAGAGAGTGAGGAGAGTGAGTGTGTGTGCGTGTGGGAGAGAGTGAGGAGAGTGAGTGTGTGTGCGTGTGGGAGAGAGTGAGGAGAGTGAGTGTGTGTGCGTGTGGGAGAGAGTGAGGAGAGTGAGTGTGTGTGCGTGTGGGAGAGAGTGAGAAGTGTGAGTGTGTGTGCGTGTGGGAGAGAGTGAGGAGAGTGAGATGTGTGTGTGTGGGAGTGTGAGAGTGTGTGAGTACATGTGTGGGAGTGAGTGTGGATGAACATCTGTGCCTGCGTGTGTGAGGGAGTGAGGAGAGTGAGATGTGTGTGTGTGGGAGAGAGTGAAGACAGTGAGATGTGTGTGTGTGGGAGAGAGTGAAGACAGTGAGATGTGTGTGTGTGGGAGAGAGTGAAGACAGTGAGATGTGTGTGTGTGGGAGAGAGTGAAGACAGTGAGATGTGTGTGTGTGGGAGAGAGTGAAGACAGTGAGATGTGTGTGTGTGGCGGGGGGTGTATTGAGAGAGTAAGTGTGTGGGGGGAATGAGGGAGTGAATGAATGTGTGTGTGTGTGGGAGTGAGAGTGAGTGAGTATGTGTGTGTGTGGCGGGGGGTGTATTGAGAGAGTAAGTGTGTGGGGGGAATGAGGGAGTGAATGAATGTGTGTGTGTGTGGGAGTGAGAGTGAGTGAGTATGTGTGTGTGTGGCGGGGGGTGTATTGAGAGAGTAAGTGTGTGGGGGGAATGAGGGAGTGAATGAATGTGTGTGTGTGTGAGAGTGAGAGTGAGTGAGTATGTGTGTGTGTGGCGGGGGGTGTATTGAGAGAGTAAGTGTGTGGGGGGAATGAGGGAGTGAATGAATGTGTGTGTGTGTGAGAGTGAGAGTGAGTGAGTATGTGTGTGTGTGGCGGGGGGTGTATTGAGAGAGTAAGTGTGTGGGGGGAATGAGGGAGTGAATGAATGTGTGTGTGTGTGGGAGTGAGAGTGAGTGAGTATGTGTGTGAATGAGTGTGGGTGAATATCTGTGCCTGCGTGTGTGTGTGGGAGTGAGAAGTGTGAGTGTGTGTGCGTGTGGGAGAGAGTGAGGAGAGTGAGTGTGTGTGCGTGTGGGAGAGAGTGAGGAGAGTGAGTGTGTGTGCGTGTGGGAGAGAGTGAGGAGAGTGAGTGTGTGTGCGTGTGGGAGAGAGTGAGGAGAGTGAGTGTGTGTGCGTGTGGGAGAGAGTGAGGAGAGTGAGTGTGTGTGCGTGTGGGAGAGAGTGAGAAGTGTGAGTGTGTGTGCGTGTGGGAGAGAGTGAGGAGAGTGAGATGTGTGTGCGTGTGGGAGAGAGTGAGGAGAGTGAGTGTGTGTGCGTGTGGGAGAGAGTGAGGAGAGTGAGTGTGTGTGCGTGTGGGAGAGAGTGTGGAGAGTGAGTGTGTGTGCGTGTGGGAGAGAGTGAGGAGAGTGAGTGTGTGTGTGTGTGTGAGGGAGTGAGAAGTGTGAGTGTGTGTGTGGCGGGGGGTGTATTGAGAGAGTAAGTGTGTGGGGGGAATGAGGGAGTGAATGAATGTGTGTGTGTGTGAGAGTGAGGAGAGTGAGATGTGTGTGTGTGGCGGGGGGTGTATTGAGAGAGTAAGTGTGTGGGGGGAATGAGGGAGTGAATGAATGTGTGTGTGTGTGGGAGTGAGAGTGAGTGAGTATGTGTGTGTGTGGCGGGGGGTGTATTGAGAGAGTAAGTGTGTGGGGGGAATGAGGGAGTGAATGAATGTGTGTGTGTGTGAGAGTGAGAGTGAGTGAGATGTGTGTGTGGCGGGGGGTGTATTGAGAGAGTAAGTGTGTGGGGGGAATGAGGGAGTGAATGAATGTGTGTGTGTGTGGGAGAGAGTGAGGAGAGTGAGTGTGTGTGTGTGTGGGAGAGAGTGAGGAGAGTGAGATGTGTGTGTGGCGGGGGGTGTATTGAGAGAGTAAGTGTGTGGGGGGAATGAGGGAGTGAATGAATGTGTGTGTGTGTGGGAGATCCATTTGTATCCAGGAGCCGATCCTGACAGCAGCCTCCACCCAGGGGGGTGCCACCTGGCGTTTCGATGCTACTGGAGGTGTTCAAGGGGCAGCTGCATCTCAGTAGGATGTGGCATACAGGAGTTCGCAACCAGCTCATTGGAAGAGAGAAGCACATTCTGCAGGTAAAGCCCTCACCCAGCACTGAGGCACGGCCTAGTCAGTCAATTTCAAACCTGTATCCCCCAGAAAGAACAATGTATTCTGCTTTTCAGTTAATGTCCTATCTTTCTTTGCGTTATCGCAAGCAGGAGCGACTCAGGCAATGGCCTCTATTATCGTGGTCGATGTGGCTCTCATATTGCAGGTTTTTTGCTAAAGTGGCCCTTGCTTGAAAAATAGTGAAGATCACTGAATTAGTTAAGGACTAATCACTAATTAAAACAGGAATTTAAGTCATGGGAACAGGAAACAGTAAGGAGCTAAAATTCTAATCGAATCACATGATTTTGTTGTATCAGTGAAAATAATTTTGTCAAACTTTCACATTTGACAGCTGAGTAAACTATGCACAAACTAAAATGTTCTCCTTAACACAGCTATTATAGTATATCAAACCACAGTCATCTTTCTGCTTTGAATTAACCACAATTTAAAAATTAAATAATTTAAATAAAACAACCCAGAAGAAAGGGTTTGCCTTTATATAGTGCCATTCTCAACCTTAGGCTCTCCCAAAGTGCTTTACAGCCAATAAAGTACTTTTAAACTGTAATCCCTGTTGTAATGTAAGAAAACACACAGCCATTTTGTGCACACCAAGCTCCCACAAACAGTACTGGGATCAGTGACCAGGTAATCTGTTTCGGTGGTATTACTTGAGGGATGAATGGTGACCAGGACACCCGGGAGAACACCCTAGCTCTTTGCATAGTGCCATGTGACCTTTTATATTCAGCTGAGATGATAGATGGGGCTTTGCTTTAAAAGCATCAAAAACACAGCCCCTCCAACAAATGCTGTGCTCAGGTGTTAGCCTAGAAAACACACTCATGTTTCTCGTACTTCTCGAATTCATAACCTTCCAACTCTGAAGCAGGAATGCCAACACTGAGCCAAGTTTCAATTTGAATTAAAAGTTGACCCCTATGGTGTGATCCATAAGTTCTGATTCTGTTCAATTACTGGCATATTCTGATGCTGAATTTCTCAAGCTGCTGCAATAAAGTATGTGACTGTGCATTTGTATAATGGTAACCATACAGGAAAGTACTGAATTTACAGTTACACCCATCACAACAGCCAACCACCCAAATTATCAAAGACCTGTGAGACTTAATGTAATTTAATGTATGCAAAAACTCCTAAGGTTAGTCATAGTTTCTGCTCTTTACAGGTGCTTTCTTAATCACAAAGAGGACATTGTTACTTTGAAGTGAGCTGAGACATTCCTACCAAGTCTACTCATAGCCAGAGATGCAAAGGTAATGGTTAGGCAGCTGTGTTGTTAAGAGGACCCAACAGGTCTTTAGAATGATACTTAAATCTACAAATTTTGCAACAGCTCTATGGAACTATGCTGCCCTCTATCATTCACACACCATTGGCATAATGCTCAAAATCACCCAGGCCAGATTTGCAAAAGGATGTTCCTTTACGTGTAATGGACTTGCAGTTTGAGGTATGATGCGAGTCCAGAAAATGTAATAACCAAACAGGTCATGTCTGTGAAACAGGGAAATCTTTCGGGATTTAAAGATTGAAAGTGTAAAGTCATCACCGAGGTGCGGAGAGAGAACAGCCACGTGGGGATGTGTTTTGAATGTTGAGAACTATGGTAACGCAAACCAGGGATCTAAGCATGTGGGACTACAATCTACAAATGATTCAGTAGCTACCGTTATAAGGGGAAAGTAACAGTAATCCATCCAATCCATAATTCACTTATAACAAATAGTGCCATTGGCTTTAATTGATGTTGTATAATACCTTTCAAATCGGTAAAGAATGAAATAAGTTTTCAGCTGAATCAGCCATTCTTACAGTTGGTACTGTCCTGATAATTTAATGCAGGCTCTAATCATAAAAGGGGTTGGTGAATTGACCTTCTGTTGCCTTGACGATAAACTGTTGCAGTAACCAGCTGTTAGGTAGGCACCAAAAAAGCTTTTAAAAACATGCTGGTTAAAATTGTGTCTGAGCTATCTGTGCTCCTCCAGTTCTGACCTCTTCTGCATCCCCTATTTTAACCACTTCAACATTGGTGGCCGTGCCTTCAGTTGCCAAGGCCCTAAGCTCAGGAATTCCCTCCCTACATCTCTCTGCCTCTCTACCTCGCTTTCCTCCTTGAAGATACTCTTTGGAACCTACCTCTTTGACCAAGCTTCTGGCCATCTGACTTAGATCTCCTTATGTGGCTCGGTGTCATATATTGCTGTGAAGCATCTCGGGACATTTTAGTACATTAAAGGTGCTATATAAATATAAATTGTTGTTTCCAAAGATCTTTCTCTCTCTGCAGTTATATCCCTCCAGCTTATGTTCTTATGAGTTTATGTCCTCTCTCCTGCATGTTGATCCTGAATAGTTTCTAGCTTTCTCTCTGCATTTTCTTCTTTCCCAGAGTGTGAAAACTTTTCTTCAACACTTTCTTTCTCTCCCCCTCTCCTGTCACACAGACTGTGCCCTGTTACTCTCTGTTTCTTTGCATCGCTTTCTCTGTAGAAAATATTGTCAGAACAGTGGGGAATTTTGGTTTTGGTGAACGTGTGGGATTAGGTGTAGGTGCTGAGGGTGTTAAATGGACAAAAATCCCAAGTGGGTTCGGAAGCTGGCTCCAGCCCACTAACTTGCAGGTTTTACTGAAGTGGGGGGGAGGCGTGGTCAAGCTCCTCCCAGTAAGCGAGTCGGCATTTTAAATATGATAATGATGGTGGGAGCTTCAAACTGAACCTGCTTTGCAGGTTTGGAGGGCCTCAGGAAGCCTGGCAGCAAGGCAAGGACAGCCTTAGGGAGCATTCTTTGTGGGGCAGGAGTGTTTCATCCTGAACCCCAAGGTGTCCCACTATCAGACCCCCTTGCCCTCATAAAACAAACATGCCACCATCCCCATGGCATCGGACCCCATCCTCCAGGGTTCGAGGATTCACCCCTCCCAGGCACACTCTGGAGGACTAGGCACCAGCAAGACAATTGTGGGTTGCAATAGATTGTATTCTGTTTTGCATTGTCCCTTACACTCAATCTCTGCCTCCTTTATTATTTCCTACTTCAAAAATAGTCACCACACTGCAAAAGTACTGCAAAGCGCTTGGGAATGTCTTGATGCTGTGAAGTACTTCTTGTTTTTAGTGTCAGCCATTAGTCACTCTCTTGCCTCTGGGTCAGAAGGCTGTGGGTTCATGTCCCACTCCAGAGACTTGGGGCAGGATTTTACCCCCCTCAGGGGTGAAGTTGAATTGCGGGCGCGTGCAGGCGACCCTCCGAATGGCGCCCCCGATTGGGGGCGCGGTGCCATTTTATGTGGGCGGGCCAATTAAAGCCCGCCCAGCGCAACATCTGCACAGAAGCGCTATGCGCTCCCTGTGCTTGGGGTGGGGTGGGGGGGGGAATCCCTAAATCGAGAGTGCGCTCTTTCGCACATGCGCACGAAAGAGTGCACTCATCTCCCTGAGGCTAAGTGCTGCCTCAGGGAGATCGGCTGTTCTGTGACAAATATTAAAAATAGAGAAAAAAAAATTCCTGACATGTCCCCTCATGTGACACTGTCACGTGAGTTGGGACACGTCCATAATGTTTACAAAAACTTTAATAAAAGTTTTAAAAACCGACATGAAACATCATCCCGCCCGTGGATGAGGTTTCGTGTTTTTTCTAATTCCCGCCAGGGCTCCCGGCTTGTCCGCCAACCTTAAGGTTAGACGGGCATGTCCATTAATCAGCTTAATGACCCTGTCAATGGCCTCAATTGGCCATTGACAGGTCGGCGGGCGCACAGCTGATTTTGCTGCGCCCCCGCCTACCGGAAAATTTAAATGGGGCGCGGTGATGTCAGGGATTCCGCCTGACGTCACCGCGCTTCATTTTACGCGTCGGCGAGAGGGCCCTGCCCCCGCCGCCCCCACTCGCCGACGGGCAAGTCCTGCCCTTGAGCACAAAATCTAGGCTGACACTCCAGTGCAGCACTCAGGGAGTCTTGCACTGTCATGTGGGATGTTAAACCAAAGCCTCATCTGACCTCTCAAGTGGATGTAAAAGATCCCATGGCACTTTCAAAGCAGTGCAGGGGAGTACTCCAGCTGTCCTGGCCAATAACAACATTAAAGAGCAGTTTATAAGACCATAAGACCATAAGCCGTAGGAGCAGAAGTAGGCCATTCAGCCCATCGAGTCTGCTCCGCCATTCAATGAGATCATGGCTGATCCTCAATTTCACTTCCCTACCTTTTCCCCATAACCCTTGATTCCCTTACTGATTAAAAATCTATCTCAGCCTTGAACATACTTAACGACCCAGCCTCTACAGCCCTCTGCGGTAAAGAATTCCACAGATTGACTACCCACTGAGAGAAGAAATTCCTCCTCATCTCTGTTTTAAGTGGGCGGCCCCCTTACTTTGAGATTATGCCCTCTGGTCCTCGACTCTTCCACAAGAGGAAACAACCTCTCAGCATCTACCCTGTCAAGCCCCCTAAGAATCTTATGTGTTTCAATAAGATCGCCTCTCATTCTTCTAAACTTCAACAAGTACAGGCCCAACCGACTCAACCTCTCCTCATAAGAAAATCCCTCCATCCCCGGGATCAACCTAGTGAACGTTCTCTTGTTACTCTGCCAGTATATCTTTCCTCAGATATGGGGACCAAAACTGTTCACAGTATTGTAGGCGTGGTCTAACTAGTGCCTTGTGTAGTTTTAGCAAGACTTCCCTATTTTTATACTCAATTCCCTTTGAAATAAAGGCTAACATTCCATTTGCCTTCCCTATTACCTGCTGAACTTGTATGCTAGTTTTTTGGGATTCATGCACAAGGACTCCCAAATCCCTCTGTGCTGCAGCTTTCTTCAGTCTTTCTCCATTTAAATAATATTCAGCTCCTCTATTCTTCCTGCCAAAGTGCATAACCTCACACTTTCCCACATTATATTTCATCTGCCACGTTTTTGCCCACTCGCTTAACCTGTCTATACCCCTCTGTAGACTCTTTGTGTCATCCTCACCATTTGCCTTCCCACTTATTTTTGTGTCATCTGCAAACTTGGTGATAGTACATTCATTTCCCTCATCCAAGTCATTAATATATATTGTAAATAATTGTGGCCCCAGCACTGATCCCTGTGGCACTCCACTAGTTACAGGTTGCCATCCTGAAAATGTCCCCCATATCCCAACTCTCTGTCTTCTGTTAGTTAGTCAATCCTCTATCCATGCTAATATACTATCCCCAACACCATGGGTTCTTATCTTATTAAGTAGCCTTATGTGTGGTACTTTATCGAACGCCTTTTGGACATCCTTATATATCTTGCGTGTTACCTCCTCAAAGAATTCAAATAAATTTGTCAGGCATGATTTCCCCTTCATGAAGCCATGCTGACTCTGCTTGATTATATTATGCATTTCTAAATGTTCTGCTATTACATCCTTTATAATAGACTCTTAACATTTTCCCAGTGACAGATGTTAAGCTAACTGGCCTATAGTTACCTGTTTTTGTCTCCCTCTCTTTTTGAATAAGGGTGATATATTGGCAGTTTTCCAGTCCTCTGGGACTTTTCCAGAATCTAAGGACTCTTGGAAGATTACTACCAGTGCATCCACTATCTCTGCAGCTATTTCCTTTAATTTCCTAGGATGCAACCCATCAGGTCCAGGTAACTTATCGGCCTTTAGCCCCATTAGTTTCCCTAGTACTTTTTCTCCTTTGATAGTTATTGTATTTATTTCCTCCCCACCTTTTGCCCCACGATTATTTAGTATTTGGTATGCTATTAGTGTCTTCTACCATGAAGACTGATGCATGATGCAAAGTATTTATTCAACTCCTCTGCCATTTCCTGGTTCCCCATTATTATTTCCCCAGCCTCATTCTCTAAGGAACCTATATTAACTTTGGCCTCTCTCTTCCTTTTTATATATTTAAAGAAGCTCTTACTGTTCGTTTTTATATTACTTGCTAGTTCACCCTCAAAGTTTATTTTCTCCCTCTTTATTACTTTTTTGGTCATCTTCTGTTGGTTTTTAAAACCTTCCCAATCCTCTGGCTTTCCACTTATCTTTGCCACATTGTATGTTTTTTCTTTCACTTTGATACTATCCTTAACTTCCTTGGTTAACCATGGTTGGCTTATCCTCTTCCTACAATCCTCCTTCCTCACTGGGGTATGTCTTTGTTGTGAATCATGAACTAATTTCTTAAACGTCTGCCATCGGTCATCAACCATATTTTCTGCTAAACTCCTTTCCCAGTCCACTCCAGCCAACTCTGCCCTCATTCCTTTATAATTACCTTTATTTAAGTTTAGCACAGATATTTCCAAACTAAGTTTCTCACTCTCAAACTGAATGCTAAATTCCATCATGTTATGGTCACTGTTGCCTAGGGGACCTTTTATTCTGAGATCATTTATTAAACTTGCCTCATTACACATTACCAAATCCAAAATAACCTGATCCCTGGTTGGATCCACAACATTTTGTTCTAGGAAACTGTCCTGAATACACTCTATGAATTCTTGCTCATGGCTACCTCTGTCAATTTGATTTTCCCAATCTACTTGGAGATTAAAGTCACCCATGATTAATATACGATCTTTTTTACATGCCCTCATTATTTCCTGATTTATTCTGTGTCCTACAGCATAGCTACTGTTAGGGAGCCTATAGACTACTCCCAACAGTGTCTTCTTCCCCTTGTTATTCCTTCCCTCCACCCATATGGATTCAACATCTTCCAATCCAAGATCATTTCATGCTATCGTACTTATTCCATCTCGTACTAACAAAGCTACCCCACCACCCTTTCCTTCCTGCCTGTCCTTTCAAAAAGTCACATACCCCTGAATATTTAATTCCCAGCTTTGATCTCGCCAATGTTGCTGTGGGAGCATTCTGTGTGCAAGTTGAGTGCTGCGTTCCTACACCATAATTGTGGCTACACTTCAAAAGTACATAATTCGTTAAAAAGCACTTTGGGATATCCTGAGGTCCTAAAAGCTACTATATAAATGAAAGTATTTTTCCTTTCTTTCTCCATGTCTTCCTTTCCCTTTGACTCTCTTAATTTCCCTCTCCTGTCCCCACACAAATTTTTTCTCTCTCTGTCCCGACTCTTTCTCCCTCACCCCTTTCTAATTCTTTCCCTGTCTCCTTTTCCTTCCTCTTTCTGTTCCTACGTTCTTTGCTTCCCTCTTATGCTTCCTCATCACAGTCTCTCTTCCTTGCTCACACATTCTCTCTCCCCTCACACCTTTTTCCCTCACTCTCCCATTTAATTTTTCTTTGTTCTCCCTTTCTCTGTCTGTCCCGTTTATTTCTCTTTCCTCTTCCTTTCTCTGACTCTCTCTCTTCCTGTCTCTACTTCTCCCTTTTGGTCTCATGCTGCCAAAACAAAAACATATAAAACTTACCTCAGAAGCCTGAGTTAAAAGTCCCATACTTCATGGTTTTTGTGGAAATCATCTCCCATCCTTCCAATATTTCCACTCAACGTTCATTGAACAGATGAGAATAACATTTATGGAGTCATGGTGAAAATGGATAGAGTTTTCCTTTGAGAAAGATCAATAATGTTTGGTTTTAACTATTTTTTTAAAAAGCAAAAAGAATAGTTATTGTTTGCCTAGTTTTTGCTGAGGTAAAATGTAACTGCATTTCTAGTGTGTTTTCAAATCACTTGGAAAAAAAAACTAATCAAAATTTCTCTCAATGGACAAAGAGCAAGGAGAAAATTCGACCAATGCATGTTTAGAAATTAGGCACCGACTGAAACATCTCCTTAAGCATTAGAGAATAACAACAGTGCATCAACTTTAGCCACACTCTCCAGTAACGTTGATGTTTGATGAACATGCTAGGCCTGTGGTGGAACTTGTGAAGTGGAACTATAGCTAGACTCAGGTATTTACTTAAAACTAGTTTATTTACATTATGTACAATATGTACAAGGTGGGTTATGGAGTAGGCACGTCTCTGCTGAGTTGCCTGTCTACTGTATAGAGTCTCTAGTACATGACTACTGATGTAACAGGTACACCATAGTCTACATCACTCATTAACATAGCTATTCTAATCATTTAACCCTTTACACTACAGTTGAGGCCTTTAAGTAAAAACTTTGAAGGGATTAAAAGACATACAATTCTGTTCTATGGCTAGAGGTAACAACCTTCGTGTGAAATATGTTAAGTTTTTTGTTTTTTTTTTCTTTTACTTTTTTCCGTTACTTTGTACGTGGTTAATTTCAGTTGCTGAGGAGAAAAAAACAGGATGGGAGAGGGAAACAATTTTTTCACCTTCTGACTTCCTTTAATTGAAGATTGTCCTGACTGGTCACTCAGGACTGGTTGCTTCTTTTCCAAGGACAGGACTTTATGTCCCATGGGTGGGCGGCGGCTGAACAGATCGGGCATAAAATAGCGCGCGATGATGTTAGGCGAGCGTCCCGATGTCATCCCCGCGCAATATTTCAGTCGGCCGTTGGTGCGAGAGTCGGCAGCCCGCCCGCCAACAATTAAGAGGCCTATTAAGGCCCTTAATCAATTAATTGAAAGCTATTTTTCGCTGCACTTTGGTGGGTGGGCAAATCGGCCTAGTGGCCTTTTGATTTTTTTTTGGAAAACCTCATCCACGGGCGGGATGAGGTTTCCCCAATTAAATAAAAAATAAATATAAATTTTTGGGCAGAATTTTTATTCCGTTTATGTTATTGTGAGTTAAGTCCCATGTCGAGACACTTTTTTCTGATTTTAAAATCTTTTGTTTGTGATTTTAAAATTGTTCAGCTCCCTGAGGCAGCTGCCCCACGGGGGCTTTCAGTGCGCACTCCCCCCATGCCTGCGCGGACTTCTGCTCTTGCCCTTCTCCCGCCCCCCCCACCCACCCCGGGGCAGTGCTGAGCCTTTCAGGATGCCTTTCACACTGGCTGACCGTTAATTGGCCAACCAGCGTGAAATCGCGGTCGGGAGCCAATTGCGAACGGCGAACCATTTCCTGGCCGCTCCCAGGCCCGTCTGCCGTGACCTCCCGACAACCCGAAAATCCTGCCCCAAGTTTCTATGTGAATCTTCTCACTTTCGTTTCGCACCTTGTCCCTTTCTGATTTGCTTCCATTTTACTTTCAGCCAATCAACAATGCGTGAGAGGAAAAAATGTATCAGCAAGTTTCCTTTTTATTCATTCGTGGGATGTGGACATCATTGACAAGGCCAGCATTTGTTGCCTATTCCTAGTTTCTCTTGAATGGCTTGCCAGGCTATTTGAGAGGGAATTTAAGACTCATCACACTGCTGTGCGTCTGGAGTCATATGGAGGTCAGACCAGGTAAGGATGGCAGATTTCCTTCCCACAAGGCAAGGCCAGCAATTGTTGCTATCCCTAATTGCTCTTGAATTGAATGGCTTGCTAGGCCATTTGAGAGGGCATTTAAGAGTCACCATTTAAATAATCAGGTAAGTGGAGTCTGGTGGTGACGGGGCCAGTGTAGCAAGCCCTAGTGAGTGGCAGAGGGGCTGGCATTGCTGGGGGTAGGCAGTGCTGTTGCCGCAGTGACAGCGATTGATGTCCGAGAGACCTTCCGTGGGCCTAAGGCTGCCCAGAAAGGAAGGGTCACCCAGGAGCCACTGGGAGGCCGTCAGGGTTTACCTGGCAGTCTCCCCATGCATTGGAAGGCCCACCCTTACACTGGTAAAATGCCAGTGGAGGTGGGATGGGGCCCTTAAATGGTCATTTCGGTGGCCCAATTGGATGCCAGGAGGGCGGGTTGTTTGCCATCTTTCTCACCACTGACAAAATGGCATGACGGTGGGAGGATAACAGTCATGTCTCCTTTCGCCTTTCAGCGCTATTTTGCCAGCCTTCCAGTCTCCCAGCCTCTCCTTAAAGGGCTGGTAAAATTCTGCCAATGTGTTGTTTGATAGGGAATATATGGATTAGGAGAATGTGTCATTGTAATATCAGCTGGTGTGCACTCACCCCTGAGTAGGAAGATTGTTGGTTTGAGTCCCATCTGAGAGACTTGAGCACAAAACGTAAACTCACATTCCAGTGCAGTAGTGTGGGAGTGCTGCATTGTCGTATATGCTGTCTTTTGGATAAGATGTTACACCAAGGCTGTACCTGCCCTCTTGGAGTGGGGGTGGGTGCAGGCAGTGGTGGGGGAGTGGGGTATGAAAAGGAGGACTGAAAGAGAGTTGGTAGTGTAGTGCTAATGTCACTGGACTAGTAACCCTGGGGTCATGGGTTCAAATCCCACCATGGCAGCTGGTGTGATTTAAATTCAATTAATAAATCTGAAATATAAAGCTAGTCTCAGTACTGGTGACCATGACAGCTATCATCAATTATCATAAAAACCCATCTAGTTCACTAATGTATTTTAGGGAAGGAAATCTGCCGTCCTTACCTGGCCTGGCCTACGCATGACTCTAGACCCACAGCAATGTGGTTGATACTTAGCTGCCCTCTGAAATAGTCTAGCAAGCCACTCAGTTCAAGGGCAATAAGGGATGGGCAACAAATGCTACACTTGCCAGTAACGCCCATATCCCATGAAAGAATGTTTAAAAAGACACGTAAGATCCCATTACTTCATTCAAAGAAGAGTCAGGGAGTTCTCTCATTGTCCTGGTCAACATTTACCTCTTAACCCACACCTAAAACAAATTATCTGGTTATTTATCTTGTTGCTATGTGCAAATTAGCTGCTATGTTTTCCACATTACAGCACCACACCTCAAAAGTTGCAAAGTGCCATGGGATGTCTTGAGGTCATAATAGGCACTATATAAATCTAAGTTTTTTTCCCCCTTTTATCAAAAAGCACAATAATAAATCACTGCTAGATTGGTACCAGAAACAAATTCAGATTTGAGAACAAGGCAATGAATCAGCAGTTTGGCAACCACATCCCCGGCAGGAAGGTTACATGGAATCTGGAGAGACCTTAGCAAGGTAGCATCAGAACCCTGCTCATAATCTAAGGCCTGCAACTCAATAGATTTGCTACTCTTTGTAGAACTTTAAAATTAAAATTAAACTGCAAAACATTTCAAACACTTCCGCAACAGCTTTGTGACTATTGCCTTAGTTTCAACTCTCTAAACATTTACATTGAAGGAATTAACCAGTAGAATACTCTTATTTGGCCAACAAAGTCTCCTCTGGTTATCTTTTTGAAAACATTTAAAGAATTAGCCAGGAACTTCCTTGGACATGCTCCAGTTTTGTCACCAGAACTTCACTGTAACTCTGCTGGAAACCCTGTTTATGTAATGTAAATAGAGTTTCCAATGATTTTAAAAGGGAAAAAGCAGAAGCTGCTTCAAGGAAATTGATGACCTTTTTTTTCCAGATTTGCATGTTTGGGCATGGCTCAATGATATTATGATAAGCCTCTTATCACAGAACCCATGCACCAAAACATTACCTGCTTCCAACCCCATGTGACCCTCGCTGCTGCAGAAGCACTCATCCACGTCTATCGCCTTTAAGCTTCTGCCAAGTCCTGCTCCGGGCCTGATCTGTTCCTCTGTGAAGTGAAGATGAAGTGAAGATCTGTTCCTCTGTGAAGATATTTTGTGATTAAAGATGCTATTTTTTTTCTTTATTCTTTCACAGGAGATGGAGGTGTCACTGGCAAGACTAGCATTTTTACCCATCCCCAATTGCCCTTATACTGAATGGCTTGCTAGGCCATTGCTAAAGTTAAGAGTCAACCACATTACTTTGGCTCTGGAGCCACACGTAGACAAGACTGGTTAAGGACGGCAGATTTCCTTCCCTGAAGGTCATTAGCGAACCAGATATGTTTTTAAAAAATTGATGATGGTTGTCATGGTCACTATTACTGAGACCAGCTCTGTATTCCCGGTTTATTAATTGAGTTTAAATTCCACACAGTCCAAGGTAACAATCTACCCCAGTGTTTCCCATGTGACGGAAACTAAAATCAGAGGCAATGTCTGCACCCAGTTCTCCAATCTTTGCCCCCGTTCCACACTGGGACAGATCTTGCAATTTTGGGGTTAAACATAAGAACATAAGGGCAGGGGTAGACCATTCGTCCCTAAGAGCCTGCTCCACCATTCAATATGATCATGGCTGACCTTCTGCCTCAACAGCTCTTTCCCACTCACTTCCCATATCCCTTGACCCCCTGAGAGACCAAAATATATTCAACACGGAGCATCTACAACCTTCTGGGGCACAGAATTCCAAAGCGGCTGCAGTGGGATTTGAACCCAAAGAGTTCACCTGGGCTTCCAGCTTAGTAACATTACCACCTGCCACACCTCTCCAGCAGGCATGGAGAATGGGTATAACAGTGTTAATGGTTACAATACTAGACTAATAATCATGAGTTCAAAACCATAGCAGTTTGAGAATTTGAATTCACTTTTAGAAATTCTAGAAATGAAAATCTGATGTCATTAAAAGTAAGCATGAAGCTGTAGATTGTTGTAAAACCCAACTTTTTAACTAATATCCTTTCGAGAACAAAACCTGACATAATACCTAGTCTGACTAATAATGTGATACTCAATAAATTATCTAACTCTTAGTGAGCAAATAGTATGATATGTTTGCGTTATGGTGTTCCAGACATGTTGAAAATTAGTTTGACACGAGGAATGATTAACGAGACTGGCTAAATCAACACAAGAAAAGAGTCACAAGACTAATCGTGATGGGGAAAAAAAAAAGGCAGACTTTGAACACAATGTTCAGGAGTTCCAAGCAATTTCTACTGAGACATTGATGGTAATAGATCAAGAGTGAAGCAAAAGGAACATGCCTATATAATGCAACTGAGCAAGGACAGATGTAACATTTATGAGTTGATACAGTCCATATGTGCATTCTTGGAAGAATGATTAGCAACTCCCGCACAGATTGACAGGGATGGGAGCGTTCGAACATGACTATGACCAGGTTTTTCAAATTCCCAAGAAGTGGCAGTCTCACACAAAAGATTTTTGCATTTTTCAAAACTCATTCTCAGAAAGTGGGCATCACTGGCGAGGCTCGCATGGATTGCTCATCCCCAACTGCGCTGAGAGTATATTGGGCCTTCTTGAACCACAGCACCAGGCTTTTATTTCACTGAGTGGCTTACAGGCCACTTTAGACGATGTTTAAGAGTCAATCGGCCACATGGGACTGAAGCTGGAGTCACACATAGGCCACCACTGGGTAAGGACAGCAGGTTTTGTCTCCCTCCCTGAAGGACATTAGTGAATCAGTTGGGGTTTTCCGCCAATCTGACAGTTTCATGGTCATTTTTATTGATACCAGCTTTTTATTTCCAATTTTTTTGTTGACTACCTGAGCGTGGGCAATTGGGGTGTTTTCTCCTGAAGTATTCCAGTGCATGAAACATATTTCAGTCGGCCTTTAACTCAACATTCATGGCTCCCTTTTTCTAGAAACCTATCTATTGAATTAATAAATAGAACTTGCTTCTGTACTTTCAACATTCTTTGTCAATGTATCAATATACACAAAAACCAATTACATCAGTTTTTCCAAACTAATCCAAATGCACTCTCAGAATCACAAACTGCACTGATGAAAGTATACGGAGAGAAATATTATTTCAAATGCTATTTCCAATGCCAAAGCACCAAAATTGTGAACCCTCTCCGGCGCACAGGTCAGAGAATTGAGGTCAGTGCACCTGAGCCACAGCAGGATAAATTTTCACTGTTGGCAGGGTGTTAGAAAGTGGATGGATCAACCACCCATTTTACACCCCGCCCACTATCTGAAGTCAGTAGAAAGCAAAACTGGACAGTGTCTAATAACTGGCTGATCCATTTTCCACTCAGTCCAAAGTAACAATCTACCCCAGTGTTTCCCATGCTATGGCAACTAAATCAGAGGCAATGTTTGCACCCAGTTCTCCAATCTTTGCCCCCGTTCTACACTGAGGCAGGATCGTGCAATTTTGGGGTTAAACATAAGAACATAAGAGCAGGGGTAGACCATTCGAGCCTGCTCCACCATTCAATATGATCGTGACTGACCTTCCGCCTCAACACCTCACTTCCCATATCCCTTGACTCCTTGAGACACCAAAATATATTCAACAATGGAGCATCTACAACCTTCTCGGGCAAGAATTTCAAAGATTCACAACCCTTTGAGTGAAGAAGTTTCTCTTTATCTCAGTCTTAAATGATCAGCCCCTTATCCTGAGACTGTGCCCCCCCGTGTTCAGCCAGAGGGAACAACCTACCCTGACAAGCCCCTTCAGAACCTTTAAGACTCTTAACAGTCACACTAATCCAGGTAACATCTTAACCGATTTCTTAAAACTGCATTCAAGAATAAAAGGGTTTAATATGCTAGAGATCGTCTACGATCACTCACCAGACTGAATCTTACTTAAGATGAAAATCTTCTCCACTGTGACACAATATCCATTAAATACTATGCAAAATGTTGTTCATAGAATCTCACAGCCATCAAGGAGGTCATTCGGTCCGTTATGCCTGTGCCAGCTCCGCGAAAGAGCTACATAATTATTCCCACTGAAAGTTTCCTCTAAACTGTGTGAATGCCTGACCGTGCAGCAACCTGCAATGTACCGTGCAGTGCAATAAGCAGGCCGCACATAAAGAGAGAAAAATTAGAGGGAACGTGGATCCTACACCCCTGCTCATTCCTCATAGCCCTGCAATTGTTACACTCGGGTTTTGGAAGATCAAAATATAGATCAGACATTTAATCAGATAAGGCCAAATTGTGTGCATTCCTTCCTATATCAGAATAACATATTGATCAAGTTATCAGGTGATGAACAGTCTTCAGGGCCAATAATGACTTTTTTTTAAGTGTGAAGGCGCTTTTAAAATGTGCAGTGGGTGCCAGAGGAAACATGACAGAAGTTAGGACTCACATTTCCTTGTTTCAATTGTAGTGATTGTGGGGCCAGAAAGATTTGAGAAAATTATACTGTAGTGTCAATGGTAAATTACAGGTTTCCTCACCATATTGCATGCTCCATCAATCCTGTTTCACATCAGAGAAGTTGAGTCAAAATTTAATCTTCTACATTCAGGAGATTGATATACAGATGATGAGGTTCTCTGTGATACTTTCTACCAGTCAAGACAATGCAGTGCAGCTGGCATGCTGGCCGAGTTATTTACAATGATACAGAACAGTGAAGTGTAGCTATAATTGCCCTCGTGTTCCTTGCATAACCATGAGGTCCTGGTTTAAGAACAGTAGATCTGGGCATAGCTGTTTTACATTGTGAATAGTACAGATTACCCTCAACAGAGCAATGAGTCTTCAGGCGTTTTGACTCTTTCAAAAGCAAGATATGGATTTTCCTCTGCAACCTGTCAAACAAGGCTATAATAGTTAATTAGAGTGGAGATTTTCTGGGTTTTTATTTCCCTTATTCTTTCATGGGATGTGTACATCGCTGGCAAGGCCAGCATTTGTTACCCAGCCCTCAATGCCCTTGAGCTGAGTGGCAGAGGGCAGAGGTCAACCACATTGTTGTAGGTCTAGAGTCACATACAGGTCAGACCAGGTAAGGATGGCAGATTTCCTTCCCTAAAGGGCAGTATTGAACCAGGTGGATTTTCACAACAATCGGTTTTAGCTTCATGGTCACCATTACTGTGACTAGCTTTCAATTCCAGATATATTAATTGAACTTAAATTCCACCAGCTGCTGTGGTAGGATCTGAATCCATGTCTCCACACTATTAGTTTGGGATTACTAGTCCAGTAACATTACCAGTTACAGCACCATCTCCCCCTTAGGGCATTGAATGTAGCTAATATTGGGGAAAGAAATGGGGCAGATTGCCACGCACGGTTGTGAAGGACCCCACCTAATTATCTGATATTTGCTGCACCCTGGTCATGACACTGAGAAATATACCTTTTATACCAGGGTTGATACAAGTTTTGTGGAACAATGAATGGGGCAGTGAGTGACGGAATCAGCTGTGTTGCAAATTCTTGCTACAAATTTGTCTTTTTCAACTGTATTTGTTATTTGTTTTTCCCAGCATAGGTTGGATGATGTTGAATTTGTATCTATGTACAGCAAAATGTTAAGAGGTTTAAAAACCCATTTGAGAATTGATAAGAGACAGTGCAATCAGTATTTCTAGATAGAGTTGTTGATAGTGTTATAAGCATTTAAGACATTTATCCATCCACTGTTCAATTTGATAAAATATTTGATGCGGTATCTTTTAGATGCTGCTGCATAACTTTAGCACACGTTTCTACAATAATTTATTAACTAGCAAAAATAATTAAAGGGCCAACACTAATATTTTCTTCATTAGATAAAAATGAGAGAGAGTTGTTCAGATTAAACTCTGCTTATCTATTTTCACTTGGGTTTGATCCCAACTGGCTTGCAAACTCCCCTATCAGCCCCGTGTTTTATTTTTCCTCGATTAGGAGATTACATGCTTGTGGGGAGTTGGGAAGTGTCTAGACCTGTGGCTGCAGACAGCATGACTGTGGGGCAAGCTCGATAGGCCAGCTGGTCATTTCCTGCCTCTCAGAGATTTGTATGTTTTGCATACTCTCAGGGTTGTTCGTGTTTAACAGTGCTTCATTCAATGTGCAATTTGGCATAGAGTTCAGAATGGCTAAGAAACAGGAAGACTACCTTTGTGAAGAGGGGGTTGGATTGAAGAGTGCTTCTGTAAAGAGGCTAATTAACTTGGGCAGTAACTACATTTCTCTACAAGAAATGAGAGGAAATTAATTTATTTAAAAACAAGATTAACTCACTCTAATAAGTCACAGTTTGAATGCTGGGAGTGGAGCATTCATAAATTGCAACTGGAACCCTGACAGAAAAAGCTGAGATTTTAACCACCATCTTTATCCACACTCTCACAAACCAAAAGGCAAATGAACATCATTTATTTTTGTGTCCACACTGGCCAATTCATCCATTTCCTCTAGTTTAAGCCCCACTGTAATCCCGCAGAGTTATAAAAGGAGTATATATCTTTATGTAAGATCTGGATTTAACTCTTGAAATGAACATTCCCCAATGTGATCAGCTGGCAGGATCAGAATGGATTAGTGAAGATGCGTTATTTGTATGTTTCTATGTTGCGGCTGTCTGTTTTCCTTCCTCCTCTCTTTCTCATACGGTACTGCTGTCAGAGGTGATGGTAAAGTCCCTTTGCTAATGGTATCGTCTTAACATTGTAGCTCCAAAAGTGTGATTGTAAATTCTACTCAGAATCTCCCATCAGTTCCAACTGGCTGTAATTTATAACCATGTAATGGATTCATCTGAATTGACCTGTCAAAGTACACAACCAATAAAGAGACACTATCCTACAAATTGATGACTTAAGTGTCAAGTGTGGGTCAGTCGAAACACGCTCTCCTTTGAGTCAGTAGTTTTTGGGATTTAATCCCCAGTTAAGAAACTTGAACATATAATCTAGGTAAACAGTCCAGTGAGGGAGTACTGCACTGTCAGAGGTGCCATCTTTTTAGATGGGATGTTAAACTGAAGTACATCGGTCTTCTCAGCTACGTCTAAAAGATCCCTATTTCCAAGAACAGCACAGGAGTTCTCCCCAGTATCCTGGCCAATATTTATCCCTCAACCGTCACTTGTTAAAAAAAAGTGACCTGGATATTTATTTAATTGCTGTTTGTGAGAACTCGCTGTGCACAAATTGAAATTTCGTACATTATGATGGTGACTAGACTTCAAAGTACTTCATTGGTGGTAAAACGTTTTTATCCTGACGTTTTGAATGGTGCTATATAAATTCAAGTTATTTCTTTTATCTTTTCGCTCAAAGAACCAGCACAAGCACAGTGGGCTGAATGGCCTCCTTCTGTGTTGTGAGTTTCTATGATTTTGCTCCATCTTATGTTGCAGAATAAGAAAGCCCAAATATCAAAGGGTAAAAAGCCCAAATATCAAAGGGTAAAATACAAGAAAACTCTGACTTTTGTTTATTATCTGGCTGCATGGCGCCTACAATGGGCAGACAGTGTTCTCACTCATGCACCAGAGAGTCAGTGTAGCAGGAACAAGAAAACTCTCTTCATGTTCCAACACTCTCAACCTGTGTTGAATATTCACTGAACAGAACTCGTTGTGGGTGGTGAAACCGGCATCATCACTGGGCATTCAAATAGCTGGAGATGTCCATGTAAAATGTAATAGTAAGTAATAGTGTGTGTGAGTGTGAGAAAGGGGGAGGAAGGAGGCGCAGGAGAAAGGGGCCGAGGGGCACAGGAGCAGTGGACATGAGGAGCATAAGAGGGAGGGTCCAAGACGCACAGGAGGGAGGGGGCGAGGGGCATGAGAGAGATGAGCACAAGGGGCACAGGAAAGTAGGGTCTGAGGGGCATGGGAGAGAAAGGGTTGGGGGCACAAGAGGGGGAGGGGCGGCGGGTATGGGAGAGATGGGCACAAAGGCCATGGGAGAGAAGGGGCCAAGGGGCATTTGTGGGGGAGAAGCACGGGAAAGAAGAGTCAAGGAGCACAAGAGAGGGGGCAAGGTGCATGGGAGAGAAGGGGCCGATGGGCCTGGGGGGGAGAGAAGGGGCCGATGGGCCTGGGGGGGAGAGAAGGGGCCGATGGGCATTTGTGAGTGGAGAGAAGGGTCAAGCAGCACAAGAGAGAGGGGGTGTGGGGCACAGGAGAGAGGGGGTGTGGGGCACAGGAGAGAGGGGGTGTGGGGCACAGGAGAGAGGGGGTGTGGGGCACAGGAGAGAGGGGGTGTGGGGCACAGGAGAGAGGGGGTGTGGGGCACAGGAGAGAGGGGGTGTGGGGCACAGGAGAGAGGGGGTGTGGGGCACAGGAGAGAGGGGGTGTGGGGCACAGGAGAGAGGGGGGTGTGGGGCACAGGAGAGAGGGGGGTGTGGGGCACAGGAGAGAGGGGGGTGTGGGGCACAGGAGAGAGGGGGTGTGGGGCACAGGAGAGAGGGGGTGTGGGGCACAGGAGAGAGGGGGTGTGGGGCACAGGAGAGAGGGGGGTGTGGGGCACAGGAGAGAGGGGGGTGTGGGGCACAGGAGAGAGGGGGGTGTGGGGCACAGGAGAGAGGGGGTGTGGGGCACAGGAGAGAGGGGGGTGTGGGGCACAGGAGAGAGGGGGTGTGGGGCACAGGAGAGAGGGGGTGTGGGGCACAGGAGAGAGGGGGGTGTGGGGCACAGGAGAGAGGGGGGTGTGGGGCACAGGAGAGAGGGGGGTGTGGGGCACAGGAGAGAGGGGGGTGTGGGGCACAGGAGAGAGGGGGTGTGGGGCACAGGAGAGAGGGGGTGTGGGGCACAGGAGAGAGGGGGGTGTGGGGCACAGGAGAGAGGGGGTGTGGGGCACAGGAGAGAGGGGGTGTGGGGCACAGGAGAGAGGGGGTGTGGGGCACAGGAGAGAGGGGGTGTGGGGCACAGGAGAGAGGGGGTGTGGGGCACAGGAGAGAGGGGGTGTGGGGCACAGGAGAGAGGGGTGTGGGGCACAGGAGAGAGGGGGGTGTGGGGCACAGGAGAGAGGGGGGTGTGGGGCACAGGAGAGATGAGCGCAAGGGGCATGGGAGAGTAAGGCTAAAGGGCACGGAAGAGAGGGAGTAAAAAGCATGGGAGAGGGTGTGAGGGGCATGGGAGGGGGCGAAGGAACATGGAGAGGGGCACGGGAGAGAGGGCAAGGGGGGAATGGAGGGGGGAATGGGCATCAAGAGAGAGCGGGAGAGGGGCAGGTGGGGTGTATGAGTGATAGGGAATGGGAGGGATGAAAGAGAGGGAGAGAGAGAGGGAAGGGGGAAGGGGTGGGGTGAGAGGGGGGGGGGAGTTTCCTACCTGCGAAGATCCCGCAGCCCATCCCCGAATCGGTCCTCAAACTCCTCCCGGGCCAGTTTCTGGGTTTGGGATCCGTCCGAGCCGAAGGTGGACAAATCCAGCACCGCCGAGACCGCCTGGAAACCGGCGGCGAAGTCGCTGAAGCTGATGGAACCGTCACCGTCCACGTCCAGCTTGTGGAAGAGGGGGTCGACCTGGCAGCGGGAGAGGCTCAGCTCCCGGCAAACGCTGCAGAAATCCGCAAACTCGATCCGCCCCGAGCGGTTCACATCACAAGCCGAGAAAAGCCTCCTGAGGTCCGGCCGGGTCATCGCCCCCGTCTCCATCCGGAGCTGGGGAGGGGGCTCAGCTCCCTCTCACTGAGGGTGGGGGCTCAGGTCCCTCTCACTGAGGGTGGGGGCTCAGGTCCCTCTCACTGAGGGTGGGGGCTCAGGTCCCTCTCACTGAGGGTGGGGGCTCAGGTCCCTCTCACTGAGGGTGGGGGCTCAGGTCCCTCTCACTGAGGGTGGGGGCTCAGGTCCCTCTCACTGAGGGTGGGGGCTCAGGTCCCTCTCACTGAGGGTGGGGGCTCAGGTCCCTCTCACTGAGGGTGGGGGCTCAGGTCCCTCTCACTGAGGGTGGGGGCTCAGCTCCCTCTCACTGAGGGTGGGGGCTCAGGTCCCTCTCACTGAGGGTGGGGGCTCAGGTCCCTCTCACTGAGGGTGGGGGCTCAGGTCCCTCTCACTGAGGGTGGGGGCTCAGGTCCCTCTCACTGAGGGTGGGGGCTCAGGTCCCTCTCACTGAGGGTGGGGGCTCAGGTCCCTCTCACTGAGGGTGGGGGCTCAGGTCCCTCTCACTGAGGGTGGGGGCTCAGCTCCCTCTCACTGAGGGTGGGGGCCGCTCCTTGATGTCCAGTTGCCTCTTTACGTTGCCCAGAGTCTGAGTCAATCCCGGTTAAACAGAGATAAAGTTTTTCCAGGTAGTTTTGTTTTTGTTCCCGGTTAAACAGGACTCGCTACAATCAGTTCACCTCGAACAGGCTGTTTCTCCGCCACTCAGGCTCACTCTGTGACTGTGTCAGGGACCCAGGCTGCATTTTACTGCAAAAAAAACCCACCCCACAAAAACCAACCCGCACAGCACAAAGCAGGTCACTTGGTTTGAATGTGTTCAAAGCACTCGCTCCACTTCCTGAAAGGTCCCATTTCCTGCTACAATTAATTGCCCCAGATCAGTTTCCACCCAATTCTCTGAATCACCTGGAGCAGTGCCACGGGAGGTTTGATACTAAAACTTTAAACTTTAACATTGAGCTCTGCAGGTATATATGCTGTGAGTGTGGAAGGCTTTGTGGGTGCAGGACCCACTCCACAGACTTGGGCGTAATGACCTAAGCAGCAGTGCAGCACTGTCGAAGGAACTGTCTTTTTCATGTAGGGTTGCCAACTGTGGTTAAATGGAGGTTCCATCACCCAACTTGCCCCCCCAAGCTCCAGCCGGTAGTCAGTCAACACAACCATCCTTGTGATGCACTTGCCTTCCCTACACCGATCAGAAAGCAAAAAGACTCATTCATTACCCAACTGGATGATTCTTGACTGTCAGCCAAACAGCCTTTATTCCCCGTTTTCAATATGTTTATATCTGATAAAGAGAAATGCTCAAAGAAAATGGTAAAAGACAATTTTTTGTTAAACGTCCCGATGACTTTTCTCCAGGGCTGCCCACAGCAGTGTCCTGGAGATTGACCTTCAATTCCTGGAGACTCCAGGCCAATCCTGGAGGGTTGGCAACCTGATTGTGATGAGATGTTTGGCTTCTCATGTGCACATAAAATATCCAATGGGAATATTTCAAAGAAGGGCAGGATGAGTTCTCCTTGGTTTCCAAACCATTATTTGCCCTTCAACCAACGCCTAAAACAGATTATCTGGTCTTATCTTATTTCTGTGCTTGAGACCTTATTGAACGGTTGTCAAATTTTCTACATTACAACTTGAATGACATGCTATGTGCACTCTGCCCAAAGGCAGGTACTTGGCTCATTCTCTGCTTCATTCTGAGGTGTTTGTCAAGGCAGTTCATGTCAGTGATAATTTGCCATTGCTTTCCACTTTCAAGGAGAGAGGGCAAGGATGCAGGTTCAAGTCTATCTCAACCAGAACAGGAGTCAAACACACACTGTCGGTGCCATGCTAAACCACACAGCAGCCATTTAAGCTAACTGACCCACCACTTTAAAAGTACTTTGTTGTCTGTGAAGCGCTTTGGGACTTCCTGTGATTATGAAAGGTGTTATATTTCCTTTTCCTCTTTCAGTTCTGAGGGAAAATGGGTTAAAACATTTGCTGTTGTAGGAAATTGGGGACGTAGCCATTATAAAGACATAGGGTGGAATTTAATGCCCTCCCCTGTGGCAGGTTTGTTGGTGGGGTTGATATTTAATCAGGCAGGATGGTGGCAGGTGGCAGGTGGGGACTCTGCTGCCTTCCCTCCATTGTCCGGTTAAGACTGTGGCAGGAAGGCCTGTGTATGACCTTCCCATTCCGCAGCTAATTGAAGCCCTTAAGTGGACAATTAAATCTACTCAAGGGCCTCATCCTGCCACTTCTGGTATTGACCCGGGCGGGGGACTCACCATGTGGGACGCTCGAAAAGCAACCCCTGTTGGGGTTGTTTCCAGCCTCCCGGGGGCTGGGGGGGGTGTGGGGTGGGGGTCGGGGGTTAGGAATCCCTCATTCAAAGGCACTCAGTGCCTGATCAAGGGACCCAAAATCTAGCAAGAGCTACCCCACTGCCCTTGCTGCCGAATCCCTCTTCCCCCGTGATCTCCGCTGCATGACCCCCCCTCCCACCATCACTCACCTGTGCCTGGGTCCATCAGTGTTCCTAAAACATCAAATGGGTGTAGTACTGGCAGCAGCCACCTCGCCCCTGGTGGCACTGCTGTGCAATGAAGGGCTACCAGCCTTTGATTGGCCACAGCTCTTGGCAGGTAGGACGTCTGCCCTCAGGGGCTTTGGTTCGGAGGCCCACCACTGTCATGTTAAGTACCTGAGTGGCATATTAATTCGGTGGGTCTTCCCAAAAAGAGGTGATGTGGGTTCTCGCAAGTTCCAGTCAGTGAGTAAGATCCCTGTCACCTCCCACTACATACAGCCCATTGAGTCTTTATGGAACCAATGGAGGCCATTCGGCTCATCGAGTCCATGCTGGCTCTTTGTAAAGTAATCCTATCAGTCCAATTCCCTCACCCTATCCCTGTAACCCTACAAGTTTCTTCCCCTCAAGCGCCGTCCAATTTCCTTTTGAAATCATTCATTGTTTCCACTTCCACCACCGTCGTGGACAGTGAGTTCCAGGTTGTTAACACTCGCTGCGTAAAAAAAGAATTCTTCTTCACATCCCCCTGCATCCGTTGCCCAAAACCTTAAATCTGTGTCCTCTAGTCTTTGTACCATCAGCTAATGGAACAGCTTTTCTTTGTCTACCTTATTTATACCTGTCATAATCTTGTACACCTCTATCAGTTCTCCCTTCAACCTCCTTTGCTCCAAGGAGAACAATCTCAGCTTCTCCAACCTAACCTTGCAGCTAAATTCCCTCATTCCTGGAACCATTCCGGTAAATCTCAAGGACCATCTAAAGTGTGGTGACCAGGACTGAACATAATATTCAATGATCTCCGCGGTCTGCAGATATGTACCGGCTGTTTGAGATCTTGAGCAGGTGGCTTCTAAGGCTGGTCAGTAACAGCCTCAGAATTGAGTCAGTAGACTTACCACCTCATTAAAAATCGTGAAAAATAGTGATAACATTTTGCCCAAAGCTCCTGCCTAATTCAGAGGGTGGGCCCCTTACAATATATAGAAATCAGGGTCCTTAATGTATGTGGGATCACTGCCACTTCAGATAGGAATTTGCTGGGGCCTGCACTATGCACATGCCAACCAGTTCCATGACCCATGGGAGCGAAGAGGCCCACCAGAGATAAATGTTGAAGTGTTCTCCTGGGATCCAGAAGGCCACAAAAATAATCTGGACAGCTTCTGCCTGGGACCCACACCCTCCATGATCCGGCACCTCCTCTCACCGCCCCGAGCGACTTTCCTTACTGGTGGCAGCTCTGGCCTGAACGCCCGGCTCCAATCCGGTGAGCTGCATTGTGACCCCACTGCAAGATTTAAGTGAAACTGAAAGCTCAAAATGACAGGGAATTTCTTCGCCACCAGGGCTGGCGAAGGCCCAGCAGCTCAAGGTCAAAATCGACCCCGTTCACTGTAACAGAAGTGAATTGATGAGGAACGTTGGAAATGCAGCTGTCTCTAAGGGGAACTGGCAATCGGCTGACCTGAGGCACTTTGCTATCACAAGAATGTCCTTTCCAAATGAACTGGCTTGTAATGGCTTTGGGGCTGGGCATGCTTGCTGAAACTCTTAAAACCCTAGAAGCTATTAAAGAAACTTAAAAGAAAGTGTTTTTGTTTAGAATCACAGTCAAATCTTTGTCAATCAATGCCGATTATTTCCAGCTCAAGGAAGTTCTCTCCCTCATCAAACATCAAATCTCCCTCAAAAAACAGATTATGACATTGCTGTTTATGGAAGCTTGCTTAAATGGGCCGCTGCATTTTCTGAATTACAACAGTGGCTATATTTTCAAAGTACTTTCACTGGCTGTGAAGCACTTTGCAATGTCCTGCAGTCCAGAAAGGAGCATATGGAGATGCTTTAGCCTGTCGAGATTGAACTGAGGTGATGACCGTAGTAATCAGATCTGCTATGGTTTCTCACGTGGCGAACAAGTCTATACACACTAACTGTGTAAATAACAATACAGTATCTAAATAGATGAGTATGCTTATGTTTTCATCCCTGTGCTCGCTGGCTCCTGGTCAAGTAATGTCTTGATTTTAAAATTCTCATCCTTGTTTTCAAATCCCTCCCTGGCCTCATCCCTTCCTATCTCTGTAATCTGCCCCAGCCCCACAACCCTCTGAGATATCTCTACTTCTCCAATTCTGGCCTCTTGTGCATCCCCGATTTTAAATTGGTGGTCGTGCCTTCAGTTGACAAGGCCCCAAGCTCTGGAACACCCTCCCCATACCTCTCCACCTCTCCACCTCACTTTCCTCCTTTAAGCCACTTCTTAAAACCTACCCCTTTGACCAAGTTTTTGGTAATCCGACGAAATATCCCCTTATGTGGTCTGGTGTCATACTTTGTTTTATATATGCTCCAGTGAAGCATCTTGGGACTTTCATTACATTAAAGATGCTAAATAAATATATGTTGTTGTTGATTCATAATATGCCACCCACTCTCCACAAAGCAAGAAAAACCCAGTAAACCACCAGCCACAAACCCACATTACACGTCTGTGCAACACTTGTTACAGCTCCCTCTCTAAACCAGACATCAATACAGGAGCATATATAGTGGTAGGTTTTGACACTGATGGTGGTTAGGGTGAGGATTCACTATGAGGCACAGAAACTTGGTGAGAAAGGTGGTGAATGATAAGCCAGCTAGATGTCATAGGGCAGCAGCCAAAATGACGCATTTGGTCCCTAATGACTGTGTAAGTTGTTTTGGGATGTGGGCAAGACAAATTAATTGTCTATTTGCTACTCTCTTGAGGGCAATAAGAGCCAACCACATAGTTCCCTAAAGAATATTAGTGAATCAGGTAGTATTTTACCACAATCTGGCAGCTTTTATGATCATTTTCTGATGCTAATTACACGAGGATACACTTTTCAAATGGAGCCTGTTACAGCAGCAGAACTTTATCCCTAATATCTCCTTCTTTGGTTCAGCATCCATTTTTGTCTGATTGTGTTTTCCACACAGAAATGAAATCTGTTGGTTGTTGTTACATGCCTGACATTGGGATGTGATCTGGGTAGCGTGAAAGTCAGTGCCAACTCCCACATCGGTAATGGATGTTTAGAGGTCTGTACTGTTGTGTATCATTGAACATTTGTATTGGAGACTTTAGTTTGCCAAGCCATCGGCACAAAGGCCATGAGTTCTCACATAGCTGCTATGGAGTTTTTAGTGTTGAAATTCCAAGTAGTCATGGTCAGATTCCATTCACTTGGAGAACAGACTGACGAAGGGATTCCAACGGCGCATTGATGATCTCTGTCCGATGGTTACTGGACATTGCCTTCCATGCAGAAGGTAACAACGATGCAAGCAGTGGCCAGTTATGTTGGCAGGAGTTTGGTGCCGTTGGAATTGGCTCTACTTCAGAGAGAAATGAGCCCACAGCAACTACAGAACCAGAGACGTCTTGAATTGACACCGATCCTATGAGGTCTATTTCAGGTAGATATACCAGGCTTTCTGTATCCCCTGAAGCCCATATTCAACTGGCATCACCTCTTCAACTAGGAGAGCACATCATGGTGGGAGCACATAACAACTGACACAGGAACCCCCATCACACACAGGAAGAAATGTGTCAGAAAAACATAGAGGGCATGAATGAAAACCAAATAAAGTTGAATCACTGTCATTATATTTTGTAAACTATAATTCTTTTGTGGAATATGCAAAAAGAAAAAGATTAGTGAAAACAAATGTAGGTCCCTTACAGTCTGAAATGGGAGAATTTATAATAGAGAACAAGGAAACGGCAGAGCAATTAAACAACTACTTTAGTTCTGTCTTCATGGAGGAAGACACTAATAACTTCCCAGAAATACTAGGGAACCAGGGGTCTAGTGAGAAGGAGTAATTGAAGGAAATTAGTATTACTAAAATAATAGTGCTGGAGAAATTAATGGGACTGAAAGCTGATTAATCCCTAGGGCCCGATAATCGACATCCCAGGACTAAAGGAGGTGGCCGTGAAAATAGTTGGTTGTCATCTTCCAAAATTCTGTAGATTCTGGAACAGTCCCAGCAGATTGGAGGGTGGAAAATGTAACCCCATTAAACTTGCCTCAAGTATTTTTAAAGACCAGGGTACTTGGATCAAGGTCAGTAAAAACATTATTCCAGTACCTTACATGTACAACCACTTTCTTCTACAACTTCATGCTTGGAAAATTATCAGCCTCCTTGTAGCCGTAGAAAGTTTTTGTAGGGTACAGAAGCAATATGAACTGTGTAATGTCAAATAAAGCACAAAACAGCTCAGCAGAGCCAGGTCATTCCTCATTAAATAAATAACACTGGTAACCGAGGACAGCTGAGCAGAGCCCCCCATCTCTTCTGCATAGTTCTGCTTTCCCTGATTAGGATGGTATCTGTATAATACCACACTTTTTATTGCATATCTTAATTTCTGAATTCACAGGACATGGGCATTGCTGGCAAGGCCAACATTTATTGCCCATTCCTCATGGCCCTCAAGCTATCTTGTTGAAATTCTACAGTCCATGTGTTTTTTGTAGCAGTTTGATACAAGGAGTGGCCATTTCAGAGTCAACCACCTTGCTGGTTCCATGATGGACCCAGACAGTAGCACCCAGGTATCAACATCGTATCAGTGCAATTAAATTAAATGCTAAGGCGTATCCCACTTAACCTTTTTCTCAGTGCCACTGCCAGCTCTCTCTACAGCTGGCTCAATATAATTTCACTTTTAAGTTTCTTACAATTCAAACAAGACTACATAGAACGCATTGCTACCTAGTCGAGAAAGATTGTTTACCCTGGAAGCCTAGTCCCAAACGTTTATACACTTTATGGATTGATCAGAATCAAGGGAAATTCTTTGAAGTTCCTCCTATTCCTAATCCACTGCCAATAAACACATTAACGGCAGCTCCCCCTTCACATATTGCATGACCGGTACCTAGAGTGCAATCCACTCCACTGAACAAAATAACCATCAAAGCTCTGGTGCACAACCAAAATGCAAAAGGTGCTGGCACATTGGATGAGCCCTGTGCCAATGACATAACCTGAAAGGACAAGTATTAGCTGGGATTCATGAGATTATAGCGAGACATCACACTGAGCTGTAAGAACCTTGATATAACAGCTCCTTACAGGCGGAAAACTTTATATTTAGTATTCATAAGTAGTCCTATGTACTTGGAATGCTTGTAACACATTCATGTTGCTAAAATGTTTATAGCATTGTTAACTCATTCAGACCTTGTAAACCAATTTACCCATACTCTTAAAAACAGTATTTTGCTGACTCACTGACTTTTAGTCACTTTGTTTCTGTCCTTTGTTGGTTGAAGATTAGATTGTCACTGAAACCAAGCATAAACTAATGTGCTGTATAATCCATCTTAATTGCAGGAGCCACATAAATGCCAGTGTGGAACAAATACCTCTCAGTAATTGGTCCTATGTGATACTGATTAGGTGGTGTGCCTCTATAGCCAGGTAGCGGGCTCTAAGGCAAGTAGCCACAATGATGCACAAGTAGAATTTCATACCCCACCTCCACCTTGTTCATTTGATGTCAATGAGAAGCATAGACATTGTTCATAAAAATGAATCATGATGAATACTGATACAAGATAAGATATTGCTCATTCCAAATTTGAATTTTGCGTGCTATTTGAGAAAAAGTTCATGCTTGTCACTTGTATGGATTTTGTAACCATTTTTCCACAGTATAGATTTGGAAAAAGAGTTAAATTTAATACTGGTGGCTTTAAAAGAAATGTCTAGCCACACGATTTACTTTTTAAACAAAAGGGTTAACACTATATGCTAATTTACGATGGCTATAATTCACAAGTTCTTCACTGGCTGTAAAGTATCCATAATGAAAGAACTTGCATTTATACAGTATCGTATACAACCTCAGGACTTCCCAACGTGCTTCACAGCCAATGAAGTACTTTAAATTGTAGCC
The DNA here is from genome assembly GCF_964194155.1 of Cetorhinus maximus. Classification (NCBI taxonomy): domain Eukaryota; kingdom Metazoa; phylum Chordata; class Chondrichthyes; order Lamniformes; family Cetorhinidae; genus Cetorhinus; species Cetorhinus maximus. Next base: position 28,841,709 of record NC_135904.1, read on the forward strand.
ACTGTTGTGATGTCGGAAACCTGGCAGCCAATTTGAGAACAGAAAGTTCCCACAAAAAGCAGAGATAATAACCAGACAGTCTGTTTTAGGGATAAATGAATTTTCTGCTTGAGGGATAAATATTGGGTAGGACACCGAGAAATCTACCCTAACCTTCTTCAAATACTGCCATCCTAACATTTACATCCATTTGTGAGGGCAGATAAGGCCTAAAGTCCCACAGTACAGCATTCTCTCAGTACTGCACTGAGAAGACTGGTGATGGAATGGGCAGCCTTGTTGACACGTCCTTTTTAAGGTACCAACCTCCTCCTGCTGTTTTCTGCCAATACTGAGCAAATCTGAAGCTGAGTTTTCAGCCACACACACATAAGGTGTCACCTCACAACCAAATATTTCCTGCCCATTGCTCCCTACTTCTGTTACCTCCTCCAGCCCTAAAGCTCTCCAAAGTCGCTGCCTTCCCACCCTCAGTACTGCCCCCCACCCATGCCCTAACCATGCAGACCATCCTTGTGTGTCTTTTAATTTGGGATTGGCGGGTGACATGAGAGAAAGCCACTTCTGTCACACTTCCTCAAGTGCAATCAACTGATGGAAGCTTTGGAACCATTGTTCCCATCAGCAATTGTCAATTTTCAAACATTGGTCCATGGTACTAGACATTCAAAGAGGGTTCACCCATAATAGCACCTTTAGCGTAGTAAAACATCGCAAAATATTTCACACAAAGCTTTATTGAGCAAAATTTGACAAGAGGCACATCAGATATTGGGATAGATAACCCAAAGCTTGGTGAAAACAAGGTTTTAAGGAGCGCCTTAAAAGAGGAGAAAGTGGCAGATAGGTGGAGAGGTTTAGGGAATGAATTCAAGAGTTTAGGACCCAGGCAACTGAAAGCGCTGCTGCCAATAATAGAGCAATTAAAATTGGGAATGCACAGAGGCCAGAATTTGAGGAAGGCAGAGATCTTGGCGAGCTGTAGGACTGGAGGAGGTAACAAAAGTAGGGAACAATGGGCAGGGAAGATTTGGTTGTGAGGTTGCACCTTATGTGTGTGTGGCTGACTCATGATTTAAAAACTCAACTTCAGATTTGCTCAGTATTGACAGAGAACAGTGTGTGGCCTGGATATGTGGAAAGAACAACGATAAAGGAAAAGGTAAAGGAGGGAGTCTCACATGTGTTTTTTTAATTAATATAACAAAACCAAAGTGAAGAGCCAGTTGCAGGACAATACAAAGGTTAAAGAGTCTAGTATAGATAATACAATGATCAAGATAAATCAAGCAGTAATGGTTAGGTTAGGTGATGCCAAACCTAGGTTTTAAGCCAGCAAGTTTATGGGTGTTATAACTGTACACAGTTCTGAGAGTTGTACGGTGACAACAAACTTCACAGCAAAACTTTAATGAGCAAAATATGAAAAGTTGAACTTGCAACATGGTTATAAATGCTCGGGTTGCATTTGTAACCCAAAGCCAATAAAAAGAAGCAAAAAAAGAGAAAGATTTGCATTTCTATAACATCTTTCACACCCCCCAGGATGTCCCAAAGTACTTTATTGCCAATGAACTACTTTACTGAAATCTCACTGTTGTAACGCAGAAAACACACACAGTGGTGTCCCACAAACAGCAATGTGATAATAACCAATCTGTTTTTGTGGTGTTGGTTGAGGGATAAATATTGGCCAGGATGCCGGGGAGAACATTCCTGCTCTTCTTCAAAATAGCACCATGGGATCATTTAGATCAACGCAAGAGGGTAGGCAGGACCTCAGTGTAAAATCGCATACATAAGTTGGCACCTCTGACAGTGTAGCACTCACTCAGTACTGCACTGGTGTTTCAGCCTTAATTTTTGTGCTCCGGTCCTGGAGTGGGACTTGATCCTGGACCCAGAGGTGAGATGACTACCAGTTGAGCCACAAGGCCAAGGAGAAAAATTAAAATGGAAGCAAGGAAATGCAAACCTGAATTAAACAATTCAGAACAGATGCAAATTGGACTGAGAGCGTTGAGCTCTCAGGAACAATAATTATTGGAATATTTGAACAGGAACCTGTGTCTTCCTAATATTTTCATTTTCAGTTACTCATGGAAATCTAGAACCATTTACAATGTTGGGTGCTTCTATTTGCAACAAATATAAACTTGGAAAGGTATGTAGACATGAAGCAGCAGTTGTAATGAATGTTACATTTCCAGCTAGACTTAAAAATCCAAAAATTTCACCTGTGCTTATTAAAATTTGGCATATTTCATATTTTCAGAATAGTAACATTAATTCAGTGTCATAAAACAATGCCTTTCTTGCACAATTCTCCACGGCCAGTTCCATAAGCCTGTAATGAGCCCTTCATTCTCACTCGCTCTCAGTTTGGTGAATGATGAATGGGATAAAATGAGAAAAGGGAGAGAGGATCTTTTGCTTCTGCTATTGAATCAGCTCAGGCTGATTGGGGGAGTGTTGGCCCAGCTCTTATTGGGTGCAAGATCATGCAGAAGCTACTCCTAATTCAGTATCAAATGGGGCAGTGTCCTTACTGAGACAACAAGGGTACAGAGTGGGAAACAGAAATATCAGACCAATGCAATAAGAGTTGTTAACTTGGTACACTTTGTCGAGCAGGTTAAAGGGAGCTTTTCTCTGTATCTGGTCTGGGATTGTTTGGACGCTGATCCTAGGTTGTAGATGTGGAAAGCTTATTTTTTAAATAGGAGAAACAGAGCCATGTGTTTATCCCCTGTGAGCCTCATTGATGTGCGGAGGTCCAAGTGCTCAGCTGCTTCCTACACAGGGAAGAAAGAAAATTGAAGGAAGCATCATTCTGTTTTACATCTGCAAAAACCTGGAGACTCATATACTGATGCTCTCACCTCCAGCTTCTGTGTGAACAAGGAGAGTTGACAAAGGAAGAATATAACTTTGGAAGAATCTATATTTAAATTGGAGAGCATAAAATCAAATTGGAGTTAGTTCTTTCCCTGGGTCTCTTTCCCCTCATCTCCACTCCCTGGACCTCTCTCCCTGCATAATTTGTTCCAACAATCTTCAGAACTAGTTATTGAGCATTCTCGTATTGGCAGCTATCCCAACAATGGTTGGAATAAAGTTGTAACAAATAGTTGAGAAACCCAGTTAAGATGTGGGAGGTTCATAATTTTAATTATGTTAGAGCCTCACTAAAATAAAAGGTACTGAACCTTTGAAGTAATTAATTTTTCCTTGGAAAAAAGTGCTTAGATGAGTTTTCCTACCGTACATATTCCAAAAAAATTAAATCCTTGCTTAAATAGAAGCATTGGAGAAGGTGCAGGAAAGATTGACAAGGATGATACAAGAATTGGGAGTTTATAGCTATCAGGAAAGATTGAAGGGGTGGATCTCTTTTCTCTAGAAGACTGAAGGCTGAGGTCTTTAAAATTAGCGATAGCCTGGATGTAGAGATGGTTCCATTGGGGAAACCACAATTGGGGCCACAAATATAAGAATTGAGAAGACGCGTCTTTACCCTGAGAGTGGTGAGAATGTGGAATGTGCTACCCTATTGAGTGGTTGAGGCAAATAGTATAGATAGGAATATAGGAACAGGAGTTGGCCATTTATCCCTTCAAGCCTGTTCTGCCATTCAATCTGATTATATCTGACCTTTGATCTTAAATCCATATACCCACCTTTGCCTTATATCCCTTTATTAACTTTGGTTAATAAAAACATATTAATATCAGTTGTAAAATTAACAATATAAAGGGAAGCTAAATAAACACATGAGAGAGAAAGAGATGGAAGATTATGTTAGAAGAAGAGTGGTAGGAGGAGGCTCATGTCATCCATAAACACTGGCATGGACCAGTTGGGCTGTTTGGCCTATTTCTGGAGTGTAAATGTCTATGTAATTCAGTAAATAATTTTGTAAAATTAGATACTAAATCATAAGTGATTAAGAAACTACCAGCTTTAATGGGAAGTTAGAACAGTTCAGTTTGAAAGTCAAAATGGCAGGTTTGAGATGAAGAATACAGATAGCCAATGATGCAAGTTTCCTCCCTTGGGTAACATGGTATTGAACCAATGACGTCAAAAGGGTGTTGTGAAGAAAGCCTGTTTAGTAAAGTAACCACTCCCAAGTTGTAGCCATGGTTAAATGGATAAATACAAAAATATATCGAGGTGTGTCACTGCCAGATATCCAGTGAAACAGGTTGGTGCTGTCAGACCAAAGGAAAGCAGAAACCATGAAGCCCAAATTTATCACATAAGAAATTAAATAGTAAAGATTTTTTTTAAAACAGAAGACATGTTGACTTTTATTCATCGTCATCACAATTATTTCTGTATGCTGACTTGATGAATTATCCCAGCTGTCTTATCATCATTAGCATGCGAAGCATATAGGCCACCAGTTAGTTCATTTAGTGACTTTGATCTCACGATGTGGGACGCGGTCTATCTTTGTCTGCAAAGGCATTTGTTCTGACATGAAGGACACATAGGTGAAGACTGGAGCTGTCTGCCTCTGTCCAGTTCGAATGGGGTTGAGAAGCATCCAAATATAATATGGTCAGATGAGTCCTGGTTGAGGGACTATAATGCTGGAAATAATATAGTGATTTACAAAAATAACATCTGCCATCCACTCTTCATCCCAGTGAGTTGGTCAGGGAAATTCAAAAGGAATTAGGAAATTTAGACCATTTTGGGCGTCTTGAAGAGAAAATTGGGGGAATCATAGAGCACAGAAGGAGTCCATTCAGCCCATGGTGCTCATAACTCTTCATTGATAATGCGTTACAGATCACTCAGAGCTCAAGCACTTATTACATGTAAGTTGTAGTCCGGAGCTATGGATAGTAATGGGAGGGGCTCCAATGTTCTTTCCATCACATGGCTGACCTGGAATCTCTCCCGCTCTATTGGTGCATGTTGGAAGGATTCACAGATTGATACTCAACCTGCTTGGCCACATTATAAACACACCTTCCTTGGCCATCAGGTCCTGGGATGGGAGTTGAGCCCAGAGCATCCAGTTGAGAAGTAGGGATGCTAACCACTGCACCACAACACCTCCTTAGCTTGTTGATTGAGCTATTTAATTTGGCTCACTCTCCTTTCCTCATAGCCTTGCTTTTTTCTTACTTTTCAAGTATTTGCCCAATTCCCTTTGAAAGTTCTATTGAATCTACATGCCTTCAGGCTGAGCCTGGCAGTTCATAACAACTTGCAACTGCTGTGTCTAAAAAAATAATCTCTATTGGCTCATTTGCCAGTAGCCTTAAATCTGGGGTGACCAGATTTTCAGAAGCCAAAACCAGGACACAAGGAAAAGGCTTGGGGAGGCGGGGCTCCATGATGATTGACATGTTCGGCGACCAATGGCAGAAATTGGAAGTGGGGCAGTAGAAGGCAGAGGATGCCATGTGATGACATCTTATTTGGAATAAACAGGTAATAATCAAAAGAGTGAAAAGCTTGAGACCAAATTGGCATAATTGTTTCTGCTTGCATTGCTTTTTGTTGATTGGTATCAATGCAGCTGAATTTACAGTAAGTGGGTACGGGCGTTGCAAAGGGGGTGGAGGGCAATCAGTGAAGGGCGGTGCAGCCCTACCCAGGCCTTTGCTGCAGCCGCAATGCCCAGATCTGGCTGCCGCTCCCTACCCCCACCCCCCCTCCCCCCCTTTCCCTCCATCCCTCACTCACTCATTCACCAGCTTCTGCTGTCCACTCGCTCCGACACACTGCTGGAAGACACTAGGGATTTCCTCTTGAGCAGTGGCATCTTGCTCTCTTTCTCTGCCACCTGGGCCAGGCTCATTGTGCCAATGTGTGTGTGTGTGTGTGATTGAACTGGTGTCTGTAGCCAGCAGCAGCTCCTGCTCACTAACTCAACTAACCCCACCCTCAACCCTCACTCCAGGCTTAAAATTGCCACTGCCCGAATGCACCAATCAACACCCATACCTCTGATTGGACGGAGATCCCTAACATGGCCCACCAGGTGAAGACTTTTGGTCGATCTCCTTAACGTTATAAAGTCAAAGCTTAGAGATTGCACAAGTCAGTCATGTTCTCCAAAAAATGTAGTTTTTATTTAACAATTAGATAAGATGAGCTTTCTAAGATACAGAAAAACAGTTTGAAGGTTATTTTTTGGTCTATTTATAGTGGTCAAGAAATAATACAGGTCTTTTGAAATACTTGTTTGGTGACACGGATAATCAGCCACACAATTTACAAAATCTAAAAGAACTTGTTAAGATATGGGATTTTTCGATGATGGGTAATGGACAAAGGAAATCACAAATATCACCCACACAGCAATAGGCTAAACTCACACGTATCACCCACACAGCAACAGGCTAAACTCACACGTATCACCCACACAGCAACAGGCTAAACTCACACATATCACCCACACAGCAACAGGCTAAACTCGCACGTATCACCCACACAACAACAGGCTAAACTCACACATATCACCCACACAACAACAGGCTAAACTCACACGTATCACCCACACAGCAACAGGCTAAACTCACACGTATCACCCACACAGCAACAGGCTAAACTCACACATATCACCCACACAGCAACTGGCTAAACTCACACGTATCACCCACACAGCAACAGGCTAAACTCACACGTATCACCCACACAGCAACAGGCTAAACTCACACGTATCACCCACACAACAACAGGCTAAACTCACACGTATCACCCACACAACAACAGGCTAAACTCACACGTATCACCCACACAACAACAGGCTAAACTCACACGTATCACCCACACAGCAACTGGCTAAACTCACACATATCACCCACACAACAACAGGCTAAACTCACACGTATCACCCACACAGCAACAGGCTAAACTCACACGTATCACCCACACAACAACAGGCTAAACTCACACATATCACCAACACAGCAACAGGCTAAACTCACACGTATCACCCACACAGCAACAGGCTAAACTCACACGTATCACCCACACAGCAACTGGCTAAACTCACACATATCACCCACACAACAACAGGCTAAACTCACACGTATCACCCACACAGCAACAGGCTAAACTCACACATATCACCCACACAGCAACAGGCTAAATAACTACTGCAAAATGCTGAATGGGAAGATGTCTACACACCATTTTCACTTGAAGATGTTTTCTGTTGCTATGCTACATGGGTCATTTACAGACATTGCTTAAATCTCTTCCCTCTGACATGGCTAACATCTTATGCAATCGATTAGTTTTCAGCTTGTAAGAAAATTGAAAATATCAAACACAGCATGCAAATTATTTCCTGTTGCCATGGTCATCAAAGTACTTAGCAATTGCTGGCTCTATCAAACTAAAAATACCTGGGTCCATTTTTCTTGATTCTAGATAAAATCTTAAAAAGGTGTGTTCATATTGGAATTTCTGTTAATAGTGAATACTTTGTGCAGATTTCTAACTTTTTGCCTTAATAGTAGAAAATATGACTTGCACCTTTCATGACTTCAGGACATCCCAAGGTGCTTCAGAGACCATGAAGTATTGTTAGGGCAGAATCTTTCCCTCGTCGGGCGTGCTTGGTGGGGGAGCGAGCGGGAGTGGTCAGGAAGCCAATTGAGGCCTGCCCAGCATGAAGCGCATGCAGCAGCGCTGCCTGTGTGGGGGGCGGGGAGGAGGGCAAGCGTGCAAGTTTGGGTGTGCGCAGGGAAAGCTCCCTGAGGCACAGAGCTACCTCAGGGAGATGAAGATTTTAAAAATTGAAAATGATGAATTTGAAAATGTTAAAAAGACATGTCCCCTCGTGTGACTCTGTCACATATTAATGAAATGTTACAATTTTTATTCAATCTTTAATTGCTGTTAGAATCCTCAAGCCCCCCCCCTCCCTCCCGTGGATGAGGTTTCCTAAGAAATACAAAGGCCGCTTTCGATTATGACTTTAATGGCCTTAATAGGCCTTTTAATTGTCGGCGGGTGCGCTGCCAATTCCCACGTGTGCCGCCCGACCAAAATATCGCGCGAGTGTACGATGACGTCGGGGACACTCACCTGGCGTCATCACCCGTCATTTTACTCTCGTTTGGGTCAGGCGCGCGTCTGCCCGACGAGCCGAAAATTCTGGCCTTAGAATTGTGGTAAAGCACAGCAACCAATAAGCACACAGCAGAGTCTCCAAGCAGCAATGAGATAAATGACTAGACAACCTGTTTAAGTGATAATGTTTGAAGGAAGGAGGTTGGCCAGGATAGCGGGGAGAATGCCACTACTGTTCTTTGAATCATGCCATAGGATCCACCTGAGAGCACATTTAATGTCGATGGATTAGACTACCCCTCCCTCCCAGAAGTAAGAGGCAGAACTGCAGCATTGAACATAATGATAAGTGAGAGGCTGATGCATAAGGTGTTTTTGACACTTTTCTTTCCTCATAGCAATGGTGTTGGTGATAACATGCGAATGCAGTCTCCAGTTGCTGTAAAGATTTGCATTAATGGTCTTTGTGGCGTCAGATAGCATTGTATGTGGTGGAATATTTCAAAGTGTCTAGTATAACTGACGCCAGTTTCTATGCAGTAGTTTTTGGCCCATGGTGGCATTGTTATAATCATGATGGAATGTACCTCTGGTAAAGTGCAAAATATACTTCCTGACCTACATAAGCTTTAACAATGACATGCCTATAGTGTTCCTCAGGCTCATTACTGCTGCTTAACCTGATGGTGTTTCCTAGAGGAGTAAACAGAACTGCTCAGGCATCATTTAAAATTAAACTTCCTTATATTATAGTGATTCACACTTATTTGATTAAAAATCTGCCTAATGAAATAAAATAAAACGAGAAGTTCTCCAGAACCTTCTCCAAGCTACTCCCACCCCATCATTATAATATCTCTGGGAGTGAGGCAGAAAACCAGCTGTTTCCATGGAAAGTTATGGCTCCAAGGAAATTCCAGGTCAAATCATTCCACGTTCAATAAATGGGATGACAATATGTTGAGAAATTTTTTGAACCAGTTCTCTAGGTTGGAGAGACCTGTATTTCTGAGGAGTTAGCTGTTAGATTCGGCAGGAAGAATGTGGATTTGTAAAGCACAATTTGTATTGCGCCTTCCATACATTCTTTGCAACTAATAATTTTTTACTTGAAATATGATCATTATTGGTGGTGGTGATTGATGGAAGACTGTTGGCCTGGCGTTGGATCAAGTGCGCTTGGTTTATTGGGGCTAAAGGATCCGGGTTGCACGTTTGTTTTGGGGTGACCAAGTTGGTAGCAAGACAGAGAAGATCAATAGATCATTTTCAGAAGAAACACATTCTGTTTATTTACAAAAGCAACTCAGCAGTTACACTTGTGTGCTTACAACTCAAATCTCTGTCTTCTCTCTTCAGACTCTAACTCAAGACTACTCTGCTATTGGGCATCAAGATCATGTGATCTTGCATTACAACACTTGTCTTAAAGGTATAATATACATCAGATTACTACAGCTAGATACCTGAGAACTCCCTACCCTTTCTTCAAATAGTGCCATTGGATCTTTTACAACTAACTAAGGAGGAAGACAAGGCTTCAGTTTAGCATCTCATCCAAAAGGCCTCACTTCTAACAATGCAGCACTTCCCACAACACTGTACTGAACTGTCAACCTGGATTGCATGCCCATCGCCTAGACTATGATTTGAACTCTTCAGTCCAGCTTTGAGTGTTGCCAACTCAGTCACGCTGACCAAACTCAGAAATTCTTTTTAAAAGTATGGTCCGGGTACAATTGGTGATCACCATAAATCTCAGCCCTTCAAATTGTCAGCTAATTCTGACCAGATTTCCCAGTGATATAATTACTTACTTGTGTCTTTGTGTACGGTTTTATATGTGGAGGTTCTCCATATATTGTCAGTGATGTCTTCTATGTAATTTCATTTTGTGCAAAAAAAAGGTACATGAGAAATGGAACAATGAGCTGGTGAGCCCATTGAATGGATTTTCATTATGGGAATGGGTATTGTTCCAGCCCATGAAATATGCACTTGAAATATTGCGGATTAAACATTAGTGCCATAGGCGTTAGCCTGGCAAGGATCCTGTTCTGGTAAAATTCTCATGCAGTTTTTCCCAATCTTACTGCCATTTGCGTTGTTTGCTGAGCTGCTCATTTGTCACTGCTCTTGTTTTGGGGAAAGCCATTCCCTGCCTCCTGCCTGGCAGTTTCAAGCTGCTGTACCAGGTCGAGCCAGTTGCTTAATAGCAGGGAAAATACGTGCGGAGACTTGAACACCTCTGCCAAGTGAAAGGAGTTCCCCAAAGTCACACTCCTTTACATTGCAACAGCTCACAAAAAGACAAATTGAGATCTCTCTGTTCTCTTATCTCTTCCTGCACTCCCTGAAATACGGCAACTTAAATTTCTTCATCATTACATTTCCCAAAAGTCACATTTAAATCAGAGGTGGATGTATACATCTACAGCAACCTGTAGAGGCCTAGTGTGGCCCTGCTGAACTAGCGCAATTTGGTCTCTCCTGTCAGTAATAAACAAAGCAAAGCCGCCAACAACAGACTCTTGCAATGCTCAGGAAGGTTGCAGTGGTCATAGTGAACAGCGGACAGGAATTTAGCAGCTCCCATCTCTGCAGATTTGGGCAGCGAAGTGAGGACAAGTGGATCAGCCTCAGGAGCAGATGATCGGTGCGCATGTTACAATCGGTCAACCCAAGGATTGACTGCTCCATCTCACAGTCAGCAAACTTCACCCTGGACACTGCATTTCAGGATTCCACCAGTAATAGGGAAATACGATCTGATATAGCACGCAACTATTTCAGGCAAAACTCGATAACCAGCATATGGGTAAGGGCATACAAACCCTATCCAATCTGATAACTGATACACAGGAATGGGGAATGGTGTGTGTGCAGTCTGATGTGACACATAGGACTGTGGATGAACTGACTCACAAGAATGCAACATGGGGAACAGTGTCTGCAGACTTCAACCAGTCAGTTCCCACAAATCAGCTGTGCCCACTAAACTAGAACCAGCCACAGCCAAAGTTGGCCGACAAAATAGGGTGCCAAGTGATTTCTGGTTGGATTTCCCAGTTGCTCTGGTTGCTCCTGGTACATACCGTTTATTCCCATTAGAAACCGGTTGGATACAGTCGCAGTCGTCAACCAATTTCAACTGACAGTTCCTCCTGAGGGAGGGCCTAGTTACCAGCCAAGTCCCCAATCCCTGGCACTGGCCCAGGCCCTGATCCAGGCCCGGATTCCCAACAACTCTTTCCTGAGGGTCACTGTGACGGTTCAGCGACCCAAACTTGGACTCACTTTACCACTGAGCTCTTGACGTTTTTGCTGGCAAGTGAATGACACTCTCCCTTGCAGCCAAATTTCTAGGCCATTCTTGTTTAAATCTCCTGATACTTAAAATGTAAACAGCAAATGGAACAGTAATATTTAAACACGCTATAAAGGAGGATTTAAAAGAGGTAATTGTGACATCCTTGTTCAAGAAAGGGTATAAGGACATTCCTACAAACTACAGGCCAGTCAGTTTAACATCAATGATGATTAAGGTTTAGAAACAATAATCAAGGAGTGGTTTGAGTTAATTAAGGAGAGCCAACACGGATTTGTAAAAGGTAGATTGTGTTTGACTAATCTGATTTAATTTTTTGATAAGGTAACAGAGAAGGTTGATGAAGGGAATGGAGTGTATGTTGTCCATATGGATTTTTAGGAAGTGTTTGACAAAGTTCCACATAAGAGGCTGGTTAACAAAATTGGGGCTTGTGGTAGGAAGGTCAGTGTCAACTTGGATTAAAAAAACAATTAGCTGATTTACAGACAACAGTGAGTCATGGTACATGGTTGTTTTCTAGACTGGAGGATGGCAGACACTACTATTCTCCAAGGGTCAGTGCCAGGAGCAGTTTGGATATTGTAAAACAGAGTAACATTTCAAAATTTGCTGATGCTACCAAACTCGAAGGTGAAACAAACATTGACAATGATACCAATCCTATGTAAATTTCCACACCCTACCTCATTATTTACAATAAATCAAAATATCTTAGAACCAAGCTTCAGAAAGGCATTCGTTTCTCATTCCTTAATGTTAATTCCAAAGGGACTGAACAAAGGAATGTGACTTGGTTACTTTTATCAGAAATGATGTCAGAAGCAATCATTGAACTATACAAATACCTGCTAACATACTGCAGCATGTGCTCAGACACAATGCTGAGATTCACTTCAATTCTTATACTTCATAAAGCACCTTGAACTTACATTTTTGTGTTTCCAGTTATATCACCATTCCAGAGGTCACCGTTGAGCAGAAACTGACCTAGACCAGCCATACAATAACTGTGGCTACATGAATAGGTCAGAGACTGGGAATCCTGTGGCAAGAACTCGCCTCCTGACTCCCCAAAGCCAGTCCACCACCTACAAGGCACAAGTCAGGAGTGTTGTGGAATACTTTCCACTTGCCAACAACACTCAAGAAGCTTGACACCATCCAGGACAAAGCAGCCCACATGATCGGCACCCCATCCACTACCTTAAACATTCACTCCCTCCCCAACCAGTGCACAGTGGCAGCCGTGTGTACCATCTAAAGTTGCACTGCAGAACCTCGCCAAGGCTCCTTCGACAGCACCTTCCAAACTTGCAACCTCTACCACCTAGAAGGAAAAGGGCATCAGATGCATGGGAACACCACCATCTGCAAGTTCTTTTCCAAGCCACTCACTGTCCTGACTTGGAACTGTATTGCCATTCCTTCACTGTCGCTGGATTAAGAACCTGGAACACCTACACTACATGGACTGCAGCGGTTCAAGAAGGTGGCTCACCACCACCTTCTCAAGGGCAATTAGGGATGGGCTCATATCCCAAGAATGAACAAAAAACACAATATGTTGCACGATGCACTTCTTGATGCCATACCATCCTTTTTCAACACCTCTCCTGTATGGTGCAACTCAGTCAGGTTACCCTAAATTTTTTCAAATCTTACTGATCTAATCACGGCCAGAGCATCTCCAGATATAGCTTCTCTTCCTGTCCTCACACTGTTACTTCCAGATCCCTCCTTTGGACCCTCCTCTTCCTTACCTGCATGCTGGCCCTTGGCAACATTTTCATGAACATGTATGTCAAAGGCAGCCAGGATACTCACTGGGCGACTTTTCCCAGACTGTTGGAAGCCAGTTCGGGATGAGTGGGGTGGGACAATCCCTGGAATTGCCACTGGGTCAGAATCCTGACCCGATCCCATTCCCTGTCAGCTTTCCCACGAGATGAATTGAAGGCAAGTGGGGAATTCCCTTGGGTCTGACAAGGAGTAATTAAGAAGTGGCTGAGGTTGTTACAAAGCCAATTATTAGCTATTTTAACACTTCATCTTGGATTTCCCAGCCATGTAATGTTTTCATAACCTGCCAGGATCACCAAGGTGTTTGCTCAGTGGGAAGAGCTTCATCAGTGAAACTGACAGGTTGGGAAGGCTTTGATCAGTTACTCTGAAGAGCTCCAGCCATGGCCACTGCTAATTAAAGCACTTCTCCTCACCGAGTGCTAACGCTGTTTGTCAGGTGATTGCCAACTCTTTGGAAGGCACTTCACCTGCCTAGCACTTTACTAACCTTCAGCTGTACTTCCCTGCTGCCAGCCTTCACCATTGCATGGGAGCAGTTTATGCAGCTCCACCTTCCACCCCTGATGACGATCAAGAGCAGAAACCACATCATCACCCACTGTTCCAGCAGGAGAAGGGGCAACACCAGCAGCATCACCAGCTGCCTTCTCCTCAGTTACATGCCCTTCCACAGGGCAGAGGGGATGGACACCAAGATCCAATTGGACTAAGGAAAGGCCCCACAACACAGGGTCTACAGGCAGAGGATCAGTTCTCATGACGTATTTTCACACCGGTGCCTCAGGTGGCTCAGGATCTTACGGCAGGTGACAACTGCAGCTCCCTGGAACAGGACCTCCTTCCCAGTGAAACAGGTTGGCATTCGTTGCCCGTCATTGGAGGGCCAACCGCACCCCACCCTACCCCCGCCACCCCAGGTCTCCACCTCTTGCCAAGTTGTGTGATCTCTTCTCCGACAAGGACAGAAAGCAGAAAGGTGTGAGCCCTCATAATGGCTTGTGTGCGGGGGAGGGAAGGTCAGCATTTGTGGAGGGTGACAGTGAAACCTGGGTGTGAGAGGGTAATAAGCTGAGGGTGAGTGTGAGTGCTGGCTGCTCAGATGGGGGATGTGAGGTTCCCTTTATAGAAAGGAATGATTGGAGCTGCAAGATGTGTTGACCTGAGAAGTGCTGTGCAGGAGAATGCTGAGCAAGTCCGAGCTGGGAGGTTGGCATCTGGCAGCGTTACCCCAATCACCTATCATGCTCCCCGGAGGTCTTGGAGCCTCTCTGCTCACTGTCTGCAGGTTGGAGGGCCCGCACTCCTGCTGGTGACTTCCCTGGCCACTTCCATCCATACCTGCTTCGTTGGGGAGATTGTCCTCTTCCTCCATCTTTAGTAGAACTCACCACACTGTTGGACTCCTACACTTACAGCAGGACCTGCAGATAAGAATGAGAGACCGGTGCAAGGGGTGAGGGGGTTTGGGAGGTGGGTGGTGGGGAATGTGCTAGGCATCAACCTCTCCATTCCTGTGGTTGCTGCAGCCTGTAAATTCCATGTGCTGGTGAGCTTTTTTGAAGTAGGCCTTGGTTTCTTTAATTAAAAACCTTCCTTTGACAAGATGGAGGTGTCATCCCACCCTCCATCATTAATTGGTCAGAGAACCCAAAAGTGGGATAACAATTGGTTTGCCTGGGTAAAGAGTAACTGTCAGGTGTCCAATTTAAAGATCTGGGTTCCAGACCCAGAATGATCCCACCACTCCGGCAGGGATGAAGGAGCTAAAATTCCGTCCATTGTCTCAGGTTCAACCAGACTGTTACAGCCGGAGCTAAACTTCTAACCCCATATTCTCACCATCACAAAGACTGCCTACTTCTACCTCCGCTACATCATCCATTTCTGACCCAGAGTCAGGTGATCTCTCGCTGAAACCTTCAGCTGTATCTTTGTCACCAATCCCCACTCTCTGTAAATTTCAACTTATCCAAAGCTCCCTGTTTCCCACCTCACACCAAGCCCTACTCACTCTTTACCTTTGTCATGTTTGAAGCCTTTCATTGCCTCAATCCTCCTTTTACCTGTAACCTCCACCTGCCCTACAACCTGCCCTCCTCCTTGAACTATCCATTCCTTTGACTCTGGCCTCTATATTCATCTTTCCCTCTGCCCCACCATTGATGGCTATGTCTTCTACTACCTGAGTCCCACTCTCTGGATTCCCCTCTCTAAACCCCTCCACCTCCCTCTCCTCATTTAACATCCTGAAATCCACCTCTTTGACCAACCTCCTTTTGTTTGGTTTCTATTTTTTTTAAAACTGTTGTCTCTGTGAAGTGCCTTCAAACTTTTTCTACATTAAAGGTGCTATATAAGTGCAAGTTGGGGTTGCTGTAGATAGGGCAGAAAAATAACACAAGCATCCGAGGCCATGGAATGTAATGTAGCACTGACAGGGCTGTATAAAACTGAGCCCATTAAACACTCCACCTGATTATTAGCTTCATGTGAAGCTAGATGGAATAGAAAATTGCACGGTGTTCATTGCAGTTTGCCAATCTGTTGCTGCCTATTTATAATCCTATCAAAGTTCAAATCTCTACCCTCAATATCACAAATTATTCGAAACACAATTTTTATGCATTGGATATCAATCATGAGATGAAATGGTGCAGTTCTGGAGCTCTCAATGAGAGATTACCCATCAGCTGGGAAGATGTGCACCACTCAAAATTTATCTCTCCATCAACCCAACTAAATCTGATCCTCTGGTCATATCCTGTTTGATAAATATCTTTTATTTGTACATTTACCTCTTACATTTCTACCTTCTCTACTTGCTTTTTCTTGGTGTCGGCCTTTGCTAAGTACAGCACTTTTGCCTGAGTCAGAAGGCCTCAACCTCTTGACTTGTCTTGCCAAGCTGGTGATTTTCTGGCTCCTACTTGCCCAGTTCCCCTCGACAGAGGTAATTTTTCTCAGCAGCAATTCCTGGTTGTGTGTGTGTGTGTGTGTGTGTGTGTCTGTGTATATATACACACACCAAAGGTAGACACCAAAGAGTATACACATCGAGTTAATTGGCCATGGCCCCAAGTGCATTCCTGAAGCACTGATTGGATTCCTTATCCCTCTGTAAATATGTTCCTGGTCTTGAAGCCTATTCATTATTTTTATTTAAATAGTGGAGGTCCCAGTAGTTGTGGACACCTCCTTTTCTATTTACACAATGAGTCAATAAAGACACTACCTACTTGCTCCAAACACCTAAGTAAGGGCTTTCACTCCAGAAGTATTCACTTTGAAACATGGTGTCAGATTTAAACCAATTCAAGGAAATAGCAGAGCAATTTTGATACCGTGACAACATCATGTGACCTGGACAATATTCAAGGAAGTAATTAATGCAATGCTATTTGTACATTATACATAACAGCCTTTTATCTTAAATCTCATTCACAGCTTTGTACCTCTGGCCCCACTCTGTGGTGACCTGAGTTTTTACAGCACGGAGGTTCCTGACAGGAAAGTTACGGGTGAAAAAGCTGCTCATCGTTACCTCAGACTAAAGATTTGAAAGTCCACTGAAGTGGAGAAGCTCAGCACAATGTTAATAGCCATGGGGGAAGGGAATTCAGGTCCTGAACGGGTCTGGCACACTTATGGGACACTGCTCCTGTCCAGCACTGGGGGGATGAAAGTAGAGAGAGGCCTGGAAAACCAGCCCCATATATAAGTATTTATAAATGATCCTTTGCTACAGTGACAGTATTCCACATCTATTTTGATACGTAATTTAGAAACATTCCCTCAGTGATCAGACTCTGATCAACCGGTATATGATTAATCAGTATCTGATAGTCTTTCAATTTGGAACAGAGCCAGGAGGATAAAAGAGTACGAGAAAGGAGAGAGGAGCATCGATTAGTCCACCCTGTACCTGGATTGCCATTGCAGCCCTGCCACCCCCACCTGAGTGAAACATCGCAGGGCTCATCTGATCCGTGACCCTGGAGCCGCCGTACACTCACTCCCAGCAGCCAGGGCTCTGACCCCCTTCCCCAGATGCTGCCTCCAAAACATTTGCCACTCACACTGTATGACCTTCCAAAGTAAGGAAGCACGACCACCTAGAAGGACAAGGGCAGCAGATGGATGGCTGCCCCGCCACCTGGAAGTTCCCCTCCCAGTCAGTCAGCATCCTGACTTTGAAATGTTTCGGTTTCCAGCACTTTGCCTGGGTACAGATCCTTGAGGTCGCGCCCAAAACAGCACTGCGGGTGTAAGTGCACCACATGCAGCGGATGCAGGAAGCAGCTCAGGACCACCCTCTCAGGGGCACCAAGGCATTGGCAATAAACGCTGGCCCACCCAGCAAAGGCCACATGCCGTGAATGATTCAATGCAGTAACCACATTCAGAGCTGGGGTGGGGGTGGGGGTGGGGGGCAGGGGGGTCGGGGGTGTGTGGGGGCAGTGGGGCCAATCTAACTGCTGTGCTAAGTGACCCATGCCAACAAGGTACTCTCCCTTCCCGATCGCAATATGCCATTGAACCGCTTGCGGCACTGAACCCCAGGTGCGTCGCACCACATCGTGTGCACTGACCCCTTCTGCGACCTCCTGCCAGGCACGTTTCGTCATGGGTGGGGGGGGGTGGGGGGGGGGGGGGCCCTCCTCCTCCCGGCCCTTGGACTGTGATCCCGCGCCGTGCTGCCACCTCCTCGAGGAGGGCAGTGAGGCACTCATCTGAGAATCTCGGGGCACAACGCCCCGCCGACCTGCCCTCCTGCCTGGCCTGCTCGCCGAGAGCGCTCTCCGGCATCCTTCTGTGCGCCATTGTTGCCGGCCTTTGGAAGGTTGTCTGCGCGGTTTTTAAACAGGCCACTGGGTCGCCATTGGACCAGGCGGTCATTGGACTCCTGCCACTGCCCTGCCCCCTCCCTCTGCTCTCGCGAGCCACAATTCACGCTGGACGGGTCTTAATTGGCCCATGCGTGCAAAATGGCGGCGCAGAGCCGATCGCGGGTAGCGACCAGCTCCGCGCCCGCCCAGGCCCGCTCCCGCCCGACATGCTGAAAATTCTCCTCATGCTGTAGCGGGGAGGGATTTAGATGCCTGAGGCATTGGGACTGATTCTGGCAAAGATGGGACCTGTGCAAGCTGGACAGGTTGCACTCCAGCAGGACCGGGGCAAATATCCTCGCAGGGGTATTTGCTAGGACTGTGCGGGGTGGGGTTGGGGGGTGGGGATGGTTTTAAACTAGATTGGCAGGGAGATGGGAACCTGAGCAGGGAGACACAAGAGAGCAAAACAAATATAGAAATGAAGGACAGAAAAGTAGAAAACATAAGTGGAAGGTAGAAAAAACAAGGACTATCAGCTAATAGGGTCGTTGTACAAAAAAAATGTGTAAAAATGTTAAAAAGACAAATCTAGAGGCATTGTGTCCGAATGTACTGAGAATTTGCAATTAGGTAGATGTATTAATAGTACAAATAGATTTGAATGGGTACAATATGATTGCATGATGAGAAATAGCAGCAGGGTGACCAAGACTGGAAACTGAATACACAAGGGTATTTGCTATATAGGAAGGAGAGGCAAAAGGAAAAGGAGGTGGGGTGGCGTTGTTAATTAAGGATGAAATCAGTACAATAGTGAGAGAGCTTATTGACTCAGAAAATCTAGATGTAGAATCAGTCTGGGTGGAGCTAAGAAGCAACAAGGGCAGAAAACATTAGTGGCAATTGTCTCCGAAGGGGCCTCCAAATAGCAGTGGTATGGAAGGGACGGCATTAAACAGGAAATTAGAGATGCATGTAACAAGGGTGCTACAGTAATCATGGTTGACTTTAATCTGCATATAGACTGGGCAAAGCAAATTAGCAATAATACAGTGGCTGATGAATTCCTGGAGTGCATATGCGATGGTATTTTAGACCAGTATGTCGAGGAACCAACAAGCGAACAGGCTATCCTAGATTGCACAATGAGAAGGGGTTAATTAATAATCTTGTTGTGCGGGGTCCTTTAGGGAAGAGTGATCACACTATGATAAAATTCTTCAGTAGGATAGAAAGTGAAGTAGCCCAATCTGAAACAAGGGTCCTAAGTCTGAACAAGGGAAACCACGAAGGTATGAGGGGTGAGTTGACTATGATAGATTGGGGAGCTTCATTAAAAGGCATGACAGTGGATAGGCAATGGCTAATATTTAAGGAACAAATGCATGCATTGCAACTGTTATTTATTTCTGGCACAAAGACACAACAGGTAAAGCAGCCCAACCATGGCTAACAAAAGAAATTAAGGATAGTATTGGATCCAAAGAGGAGTCATATAAAGTTGCTAGAAAAAGTAGCAAGCCCAAGCATTGGGAGCAGTTTAGGATTCAGCAAAGGAGGACCAAGAGATTGATTAAGAGGGGAAAAATAGAGCATGAGAGTAAACTTGCAAGGAACATAAAAGCGGACTGTGAAAGTATCTAAAAGTATGTAAAAAGAAAAAGAATAGTGAAGGAAAATGTAGGTCCCTTACATTCCGAAAGGGGAGAATTTTAATAGAGAACAAGGAAATGGCAGGGCAATTAAACAACTACTTTAGTTCTGTCTTCATGGAAGAAGACACAAATAACTTCCCAGAAATACTAGGGAACCAAGCATCTAGTGAGAAGGAGGAATTAAAGGAAATTAGCATTAGTAAAAAAATAATGCTGGAGAAATTATTGGGACTGAGTGCTGGTAAATCCTCAGGGCCTGAAACTCTGCATCCAAGGGTACTGAAGGAGTGGCCATGGAAATAATGGATATGTTGGTTGTCATCTTCCAAATTTCTGTAGATTCTGTAACAGTCCCAGCAGAGTGGAGGGCGGCAAATGTAACTCCACTATTTAAAAAAGGAGGGAGGAAGAAAACAACGAATTACAGACCGGTTAGTTTAACATCAGTGGTAGGGAAAATGCTAGAGTCTATTATAAAGGATGAGATAACAGGACACTTAGAAAATATCAATGGGATTAGACAAAGTCAACATGGATTTATGAAAGAGAAATCATGTTTGAAAAACCTGCTGGATTTTCTTGAGGACATAACTAGTAGAATAGATAAGGGAGAACCAGTGGATGTGGTGTATTTGGATTTTCAAAAAGCTTTTGATAAAATTCCACATAAGAGGTTAGTGTGCAAAACTAAAGGACATGGGATTGTGGGTAATATATTGGCATGGATTGAGAATTGGTTAACAGACGGGAGACAGAGAGTAGGAATAAATGGGTCTATTTCAGAATGGCAGGCGGTGACTAGTGGGGCAACGCAGGGATCAGTTCTTGTGTCCCAGCTATTTACAATATATGTCAATGCTTTAGATGAGGGAACCAAATGTAATATTTCCAAGTTTGCTGATGATACAAAACTAGGTGGGAATTTGAGTGATGAGAGGGATGTAAAGAGGCTTCAAGATGATTTAAACAAGTTGAGTGAGTGGGCAAAGACATGGCAGATGCAGTATAACGTGGATAAATGTGAAGTTATCACTTCGGTAGAAAAAATAGAATGGCAGAGTATTATTTAAATGGTGGTAGATTGGGAAATGTTGGTGTGCAAAGGGACCTGGGTGTCTTTGTCCACCAGTCATTGAAAGCAGCTTGCAGGTGTAGCAAGCAGCCAGGAAGACAAAATGGTATGTTGGCCATAAAAAGGATTTGAGTACAGGAGCAAGGATGTCTTACTGCAGCTGTACAGGGCCTTGGTGAGACAACACCTGGAGTATTATGTGCAGTTTTGGTCTCCTTACCTAAGAAAGGATATACTTACCGTAGAGGGAATGCAGTGAATGTTCACCAGACTGATTCCGGGAATGGCAATATTGTCGTATGAGGAGAGATTGGGCCGACTGGGCCTGTATTCAGTGGCATTTAGAAGAATGAGAGAGGATCTCATTGAAACATATAAAATTCTCACAGGGCTGGATCGAATGGATGCAGGGATGGTGTTTCCTCAGGCTGGGGGATCTAGAACAAGGGGTCAGTGCCTGAGGATATAGGGTAAGCCAGTCAAGACTGAGATGAAGAGAAATTTCTTCACTCAGAGGATTGTGAACTTGTGGAATTCTCTACCACAGAAGTCTGTGGAGGCCAAGTCACTGAATATTTATAAGAAGGAAATAGATATATTTCTAGACACTAAAGGTGCCAAGGGTATGGGGAGAGAGCGGGAGTACGGCATTGAGATAGCGGGCGGGATTTTCCACACCCGCCTGCCGCCGCGATCTCCCGGTCCTGCCGCAAGTCAATGGACTCCTGGCTGGGGCGCCGCCTCGCCATGGTGGGTCTCACCCACGACAGGCCGGAAAATCCCAGCCAGAGGATCAGCCATGATCATACTGAATGGTGGAGCAGGCTCGAGGGGCCGAATGACCTAATCCTGCTCCTGTTTTCTATGTTAATTCATTGGCAGATTTGACGTAGATTGTGTAGGCCAGTATGCTAAATGTACATTTTGATGATGGAAGATGTTGTGAGCTCTTGTACAAGATGTTGTTTCAGAATTTTAACGATGTTCACCATTTTCATTACCGTTTGATTACAAGAAACAAGTTTAGAACGAGAAAATGATCCGTGACCATCTCCTCCTCCTTCTCTGCTCTCGCCCTGTTTTGTTCTGAACTTTGCTCAAGTGGCAATTATTTATGTTTAAACCTGGACGAGCGAAATCGATCTCACCTTCCACCCTCCGTGAACACAGGCCGGCTTCCAGATATTAGGTAATCAGCAAACTGGAGACGAAGCCCAGGATCCTCTCGGTGTGCAAAGGTTAGCGACTCACTCCGGGATCGCAGCTGGTACTAGGTTGAGGAGCCCTGGCATTACTTATTTAATCATGGACAACCTTGCGATTGTTTCAGTTGCAGTGGAGTACAGAGCTGCACAGTCAGACTCCTACCCATCCCCATATCGCAGGGACAGCAGTAACCCTGCAGCCGATAGCTGGCTGAAAGAAATTGGCTTTGAAAAGGATCTTAAAGGAAGAGGGGCAGGAAAGGTTTCAAGAAGGAATTCCAGAATTCCAGCGGCTGCAGGCATGGCCATCGACGGTGAGGGAGACAGAATTACAATTCCCTTATACTTGTGTCGGGCTGTTTGTGTTCTTTGGCAATTGACGAAGGACTATCAAAACTCATTGTGACCAGGACAATATTAGGGGTGGAATTTTAGGGCCCCTCTTGCCAGCGAGATTTTTCGGCCCCGCCGAAGTCAGTGGAAATTTTTTACGGCTCGCCGCATTTTCCATCCCCGTCCCCGTCGTAAAATTTCACCCCAAATTTGGGTGGAGTCGATATATATTTTAATATTGTCATTCTTTTCAAAAACTGCTTGTGGATCATCTGAAAAAAAAGGCTCCCCTCTTGAGCCAAAGTGATTTTCTTGGCGATTGTCTGAGATATGCTATACGGGCATTGCCACCTCTGGAGAAAAATATTTTCTTCACTCCAGGGTTCCTCCAGGATGTGAGCACAAATAGCAAGGCTGACGTTCCATTGTAGCACTGAGGGAGTGCTGCACTGCCAGAGGTGCCACTTTCAGATGGGAAGTTAAGCTTAAGGTGAGGCCCCATCTGCCTCTCAGATGGTAAAAGATCCCATGGCACTATTTTGAAGATGAGCAGGGGAGCTCTCCCCAGTGTCCTGGCCACCATTTATTTTTCAACCAACATCACAAAAACGGATTATCTGGTCATCATCACATTGTCATTTGTGGGAGTTTGCCGAGTGCAAATTGGCTGCAGTGATTATTACATGACAACAGTGACTACATTGGCTGCAAAGCACTTTGGGATATCCAATGAAAGGTATTTCGAGGAGGTGCTTTTTGAAATGCAATTTCTAATTTTTCTTCTTCCAACTGGATTTTGTAAAACCGGGGCCCTATACAGATAATGGGAAAACTGCTGCAATACATACAATTTTGCATTCTACCTAGTGGGATGAAGACAGACACTCAACACCCTGGGGAGCATGAAAGATCCCATCCCCCGTTGATTCACACCAACCTGGGACTTTTCAAATGTTTCTGAGATGAGGCATCAAAACGCAGTTACCTGTTCTGAAACAATAACTGCAGCAGACATGAACTAATAGAATTTCTCTGGAATATACAACCAACAAAGTACTTCAAGGGCCTTACCAAGCAGGAGAGAAGAGAGAAGACAATGTTGTTCTGAACACAGGCTGAGTAAAGGTGCGTGCTCTCTCGCTGTCTCCCTTTCTTGGAAGTGCTGTCCCCAGTTTGCAAAGTAATCATCCTGCAAACCGAGATCTTCCCAAAAAAAGGTGGAAATCTGCTCCATACAACTACAGCCAGAGGTCAGCTGAACAAAACTGCTGCAATGTTGAACCACGGCATCGAGACCAGTCAAGGAACAGCTAACCATTTACTCCTTTGTTTTATCTTTCACGAACTGTAAAAACAATCCTATAACCTATCCTCTTACTCTGCCATCTGTACCAGTGTGAGTGTGGGCCCAGACAAATGTGTATGACCATATAAATGGTGGTTGTGTTTTCCCTAGATTTTTAGCTCGGGAAATAGTTTCAATGAACTTAACTTGTTCTTCATCTAACCTAAGACAACCTGTCTGAATAATTCTTTACAACCTCAAAGCAATAATAGTGGGATTCATTCCTGAATTGGTGAAACATCCTCTCTAAATTTTCATACAGACCCCTGTGACAGTCAAACCTGGGGTGGAAATTTCCGTGCCCGCTGATAGCGGGTGTAAGTGGACAATATGGCATGATTGGTTGCACGACAGCAGGAAGGCAGGCCGTGATTGTCCGCTCAACCCGCCGATGGTGGGCCGCGTTTCCCGCCATCGGTCATCAAGAACCTCATTGTAATACATTAGTATATCATTATCAGGCCATCCCGCCGGGCTCTTGCATCCCCGCTGGATCGTCCGTCCACGTGGGTGGGAAAGCACGCCGACGTGTTTCACAAAGGCACAGAGGGGACGTGCATTTGGTGACCTGCAGTTTGGGTGAACTGGAGGCGAGTGCACAGCAACGTTCTGCAGAGCTCACCAGGGTCGCCTGTTGCTTTGCAGTCTTCAGGGGCGCTGGGGTAGGGGGCAGGATCGGGGTTAAGTGTAGCTCTGCCTCTGAGGCGACTGGTGGCATGGATGGGGTGAGCGCTGTGATGGGACTTCATGG
Organism: Cetorhinus maximus; assembly: GCF_964194155.1. Taxonomy (NCBI): domain Eukaryota; kingdom Metazoa; phylum Chordata; class Chondrichthyes; order Lamniformes; family Cetorhinidae; genus Cetorhinus; species Cetorhinus maximus. The sequence goes on from NC_135904.1 coordinate 28,866,079, forward strand.
AGGGTGCCTCCAGATTCCTCTTCAGAGGTTTCTTCAGGGCTTGATTGAAAGCCCTGGCTCATGGACTCTGTCGGCTGTTTGGCAGAAAGCAAGGAGAGATAATTACTGCACAGCAGTGGCCTGTGAAACAGGACACATCACTCACAGCATGGTTGTCTGATGCATGTTGCACTGCTGGATCCTCAATTGGTAGAGCAGCGCCGACCTCACCATCAGCACAGGACTGGTCCAGATCCTCACTGGCCAGCTGGATGGCTCTGTTTTCAAAGTCCGTGAGGACCTTGATTTTGGGCATTCTGCCACCAGTCTGTGACCTCTCCTCCTTGTTGTGTGCCAGCTTGTCCTGCATGGACATAAATGGAGAAAGTGTAAGTCGCCTGCCAGGCCAGATGTTAAGTATGCCTGGCCAGTGTGGGTGTTGAGTGGTCCCATGGGCGGGATGAGGACAATGATGGTGAGTGTGAGAGTGTGAATGGTGATGTCTCTTGAATCAGCAGTGAGTGAGGGCCCTGTAGATGTGTGATGGGTTTGTGAGTGTGTGAGTTGAGAGTGATGAGAAGAGTGACTTACCCTGGTGGAGTGGAGGAGATCATTCATCTTGTGACACTGGGTGGCTGCCCTCTTTTGCAGGGCGTTGGCACTGACCACCGCTGCCACCATCTCCCAAGCCAGGTTATCACTGTTGCTGCCCATCCTGTGGCCAGAGCAGGGGTAGAGCACAACCCGGCGGGTCTCCATGGCATCCAAATGTCACTTGAGAGACGCATCGCTGAACCTGGGGGCTGCAGTCATCTTCAGTTTCAGGACCATGTCTTCTGTGCAGCAGTGATGAGCTGGAAGCACCGAGACGTGGGCTTGCGGCTGGTCTTTAAACATGGCGCCCGGCCTGATGCAGAGGCGGGGTGACAGCAGACGGGCGAATGAGAACCCGCCCGCCATGGAAACAGCCTGTTTCCCGGGAGTGCATAAATAACGAGGCGGGTTTGGGACAATACGACGTGAAAACCCGTCATTGCAGCCAGTGAGTAAAATGTCGATTTACCTGCCCACTACCGCACATAGTGCAAATTTGGGAAAATTCTGCCCCTGGAGTGGGAGAATAGGGGAGTCATTTCATCCCGCCTCACGAGGTCGTAACAAAGATGCTATATAAATGCAAGCCTTTTTTTCACCCATAGCCAAAACAAACTTACTAATTACGGGATCTCAAAAATAACTCTTGACATCCTAGAAAACAGGGCCGTAAGATTATGTTTGTTGGTGATTCCTTCATTCCTGTAAATGTGAAAACATCTTTACAATGTGATGGCTATTGAGTGGTCAATAAAAGCATAGGGGCAGAGTAGTTGTTAGAAGAATAAAGATCAAGCTCCACCTCGCGTGCTGGTACACACATGATGCGACAACGATGGAGTAATGATGGCAACCAAACTCTATCAATAATCTACAACAGACTCAGGCAAGAGGTGAGCAAAAACTTTGGTGGTGAAGAGCTTTGGGAAACATAAGTCCAAAGTCACCTGTTTCTCTCAAACATACTACACTTAGTACATGTCCTGTCCTCCTGTCTCAAATGACACATCTACGTTTAAAGAGCGTTACTTTCTGAAAGAAATCTATCAAACTTACATTTGAATGAATCAACACGATCTGTTTCCACTGTTCCATAAATTGACCAGTTGTCACTGGATTATTTCTGTAAACTGATCCAAGATTTGTTTCTATAAATCCAACACTTTTCTTCTCTGCCTTCTTGTCCTAGGAGTTTCAGGAGGCTGGAACTCTTAATCTCTTTCTTTCTAATTATGTTTATCATTGTAGGGGCACGGCCAACAGATTGCTGAGTGTGGGGGAAGTTTGATAAGATGAATCAATCCCAATGGTGATTCATTGTGGCTTTACACTTATGGGAAGAAAACTTTAAGTTTAACTGCTACTGTGATAATCTGTTGATGTTTCAAAAGGCTTTTTTCATATTCAAGGTAAGGTCACATATATTTTCATTGTAAGGGATGAACGTTTTTTAACAATGTGAGTTGATGAATGAACGCAGACAGATCTATGAATAGACTGATAGACAGAGAACTATATGAAGTCATATTTTATTGAATTGTTACCTGAATTTTGAAAGGTCTGACAATGATGATATATGACACAGTTATGATTCAACAGTTGAGTGGAGATCATCTAATCCAATTTGACACAAACGCACTTTTGCAACAATGGATACTTTTCAATGCAAGGAGTAGATGCCAACAGCAATCAGATATGTTTGAATCTATCAATTTCTCTGAACCATTCATCGCTGCAACAGCCAAAGTCATGTTCCTTATTTGATGCTGTCCTGTATATTTGTATAAAAATTAAAGATATGAAAGTTTACCAGCCAAACATGTTTCCGTAGTTGCATTTTGTGGCCTTACAGTCAATCTTTCAACATGTTTGAAGATCCTGAGCACAAGCCTTCCCTGCCTCTTGTAAATAAAGGTGCTGATTACTACTCTTCTCATTATGTTAATTTAAGGAGGAAAATTATAGCATAAAGCTTCCAGCTCCTGATTGCTACACACTGTCCCTGCTATAGGCTCAGATTTTCACCATGTTGTGGAGAATTTTAAAATGGTGTGGTACCCGAATTTGGAACTCCCGCTTTCCAGCAGTTCCCATTTTCACCAGTAGGGGAAAAGGGTGATTAACACGTGAGGGAAACCCAAAGGGCTTTTTGAACTCAGTTCTGAGTTCAAACAGACCCCATATTCGCTGTAACAAGGGCCTTAACCCGCAGTGTAGGAGTTATGAGTTTTAGAGTAGACATAAATGCTCTTGAAGGGTGCATAAGATCTGTAGAACTGTCAAACTGAGAAGTTATTTAAATGCCCATCCCTTTAACAATTAAAAAAGCCTGCCATTTTTCAGTGAGAGGCAGAAAAAAATCAAGCTATGAAGTTGTTTAAATATCCAGCTCTTTTCAAAATAAAAAAACAGCCAGCCTGTGTCAGTGAGAGGTTAAAATAAACTCTTTTCTAGCAGTTACAATAGCTATTTGCTGACATTACCTAGGGCCTATGATTATGTCATTATTAATGCTTGTCTGCTTTCTGCAACCTATCATTATATCAGCAGGGGATGTCCTAAGTTTGCAATTTGATTGATAGTTCAAAAATGTTATTGAAGGATTAGTTGTCTTTGATGTTTGTTTTTAGAAGGAATTAAGTATTTGAGGGGGTTTAAGTTTTGAATGGGCTTTCATGAATGGGAGCTTTTTTAATATAGTGAAGGCTGTAATAGATACTTAGACCTTTATTTCATTTCATTTCAACATGGTCCTTGAGGCCTGCCCATGGTGGGTACTGGATGAGTTGGTATGGAGGGTGTAAGGGCAAAGGGTGATTGGTGGGTCATGAGTTGGCATTAAGTAGGCCTAAGGGCTATAAGTGGCTTCCAAAGTGATCAAAGTCCTGGAATTAAATACCATCATGTGTCAGAACCCAGCAAGGCTCTAAGAATGCAGAAGGATTCCTGAAATTAACTGGAACAAGATGGTGGGAATATGAGTCATCTACTTGTACCACCACTGCATTGTTCTCCTGTTACCACTAACGTATTTCAATTTAGCTTGGGATCAACAATTCACTCCACATCATAAACATTAAACTTCAGAACAGATGAGAAGTACACTGAGTCCAAACTCCAGCACCTACCTGAACATCCTGTTAATCTTTCAGTATTTAGTGTCCTTTAATTTGGAGACTGAAATAGGTGGCGGGTGGGAGGACATGACTTGTCATGGATGGGCATGGGAAATAGATGGGGGTGGGCGCAGTGAGGAGGTGTAGGGATGAGGGCCTAAAATATGAGCATACAACTGGGATGAAGTCCCAGAGAACCAAGGTGGGCTTTTTCATCAACTCACCTCAGCACTTAGCAGCTCCTGGGGCCGCCTCCGATCCACATCCAGGGGTAGCAGGCCCGACCTGATCCCACACCAAACCCCCAGCACCCCCTAACCCAGAGTGAAAATTGGGATTGAGGGAGCACTTTCTACTGAGGCAGATCTGCCGATTTGGGAACTGCTTGCTCAAGGCGAAAATCCGGCCCATAAAATGCACAGTCTGATAAAACTCACTTGAACAGAGCACTTGACACCTGCCAGTGAGGACGGAAATGTATCCCACCAAGAGGCAGGGACCTCAGGAAATCAAGGAGTGGAATTCGGGCGTGGAAAGAATCGGGGAAAAAAGACCTCTTTGTCGGAACCAGGTCATTTTAAAATCAATCTCCCTGTGGATTGTTAACTGATAGTGACACTATATCACATTTCCAAGTTAAAGGACACTAAATACTGAAAGATTAACAGGATGTTCAGGTAGTGCTGGAATTTGGACTCCGTGTACTTCTCATCTGTTCTGAAGTTTAATGTTATAAAGTTTATGACGTGGAGAAAATAGTCAATCCCAAGCTAAACCTGCAAACAGATCAAGGGACACATTGGGAACATGTCAGTAATGAAACAAGTTGGCAGTAACATGGGAGGACAATGGCAAGGGTGGCATTGCGGATGACCCATATTCCTACCATTTTATTCCAACCCTGTTTCAGAAATCTCCAGCCATGCGTTAGAGCCTTCCTGGGTCCTGTTACATGACAGTGTTTAACTCCAGGACTCGGATCACATGATTCTCCAGAGCTTTCATTAGCCTGAAGAAAACAAAACTTGATCCCTTTGATCTAGTATTGTCAAACTTTCATATAGAACTCACTATAACAGAGACAATGTCATATTATTAGTCTTACTGAGCAGTGTAGAATAGAACAGAACAAACAACTGACAGGAATTCCAGGTATTACTGGGATTCAGACTGAAAGCTGTGTTCAGTCTTAGTCTTTGTATCCATGGAAGGATATACTCGCCTTGGGGACAGTACAGCCAAGGTTCATTAGGTTAGTTCCCAGAATGGGAGGCTTGTCCTGTGATGAGAGGCTGCGTAAACTGGGCCCTTATTACTTGGCGTTTGGAAGAATGGGAGGTGATCTCAATGAACCATACATGCCTTTTTTCAAAAGGGTCTCTGCTCAGAAGCCCGTCCCTGCCCACAACAATTGACAGTCTAGTCACCCTTTCACTCACGTTCCCCCCACCCCAACACAAGCTGCAGCCCAGGAGTAGGTAGGTATCCTGCTGCTGGGGGTAGAGATTTTGGAGAGAGGTAGTGGGGGAGGTGGGTGCACTATGGTTTTGAGCGTTGTGCGGGTGATTGCTGGGTGTTGGAATGAGATCAGGGCAGCCTTGGGGGGAGGTCCTGGCCATGTAGTTGGAGACTGGAAGGGGGTGACTAATCATGAGCCGGGAGGGGGGGTGGGGGCGAGGGTATCATGATCACTGGGGAGGTCAGTGCATGTGGGGTGGGTTGTCTAACCCTGGTGGGATTGGTGGTTGCAGGGGTGTCGGTGATTGTTGAGGGTCTGATTGCATTGGGGGTTCGGGGGGCTACGAGGTTAGTTTGGGAGGAAGCTGGAGGGAAATCACTCTTGATCTTCTTGGCCCACAAGTGACGCTGGAAAGGGACTTCACTCTCCCATGTAGCCGTCCCCACCTCCAAGCCCTAGAAACCTGGCCGGTCAGGGTTAAACCTGGAAGAGAGATAAAACATGATGAATGCAGCACCATTAAAATATTTAAAAGAGCAGTCCATCCCTTGTGTCCGGCCTGGTTGCCCACACACCATTCATCAACACCTTCCCACCTCCCCAAATCTGCTTCCTTTAAAACCTGAAGAGGCCAGGATTGAGGTAGGCTTTGTTTTGTTGGTTAAAATTCCTTTCATTACGACAGGCAACCAAAAGCTTGGTCAAAGGTCTTAAGGAAGGTCTTAATGGGGAACAGAGAAGCAGAGAGATTTAGGAAGGGAATTCCAGAGTATAAGCTCTACACAGTTATATATATGGTCACCAACTGTGGGACAATGGAAACTGGGGATGAGTAAAAGGCCAGCATTGGAGGAACACAAAAATAAAATAAATATGTTATTGAAATCATTTTATTTCCATTCTTCATATATTCTTTAGCTATGCAGAAAGAATGAGAAGCTAACCTTTTCTTTGGTCTTTCAGTGTTGTTCTATAACAAGTCATGACAATGTTCACACCATTCTCTGTCCTGACATGTTTGTAAAACCTGTGTTTTCCAGCAACTTTAATGGGGTCTTGCTGAACAGGATTTTCCTGCGCAGAGTGATGTTTTACTATCTGGTCATATATGCAGAAATAAATTTGCTAAAAAGTCATTTACAATTGAGTCAGAAGCTAAAATCCCAACGTCAAAGGTAGTTTGTGTCTTAGAAGTTCTAGTTGTGTTTTCAATCTCGATGTAAGGGGTATTATCGTGGTTCTGTAAAAATGTGAAAACAGTTTCATACTGCACCCAAAAGAAGCACATGGCCATGACTGGGGTTGGAATATTTTTATATGTGTGTAATTGTAAACTCTGTGCATTCATCATATTACACAACCTTCAGTAAATAATGGCTTCACCATTCAGGCTTACAATTCATTCCACATCTTCTTCTCTTCAAACACTCCTAAGAAAGCCTTTTAAAGATGACAGAAAGCAATGTCAAAATGCTTTGGATGATATTAACCCTAACTCTTATAAGACAACAATAATCAGCTCAATATCAATGTGGTCCAGCCTTCCCTTTATTAAAATGAATATGGAATTATTGTTTAGTGTAAGCCATCGTTCACTGGGTAGCACTCTTGCTTGTGAGTCAGAGGATTGTGCTTTTAACAGTCCCACTCCAGGACTTGAACACAAAAATCTAGGCTGACACCCTCCAGTGCAGTACTGAGAGAGTGCTGCGCTGTCAGAGGTGCTATATTTTAGATAAGACACTAAACTGAGGCCCCATCTGCCCTCTCAGTAAATGTAAGAAACCCCATGGTACTATTTTGAAGATTAGCAGAGATGTTATCCTGGTGTCCTGGCCAATTCTTATCCCTCAATCAACATCAGAAAAACAGATTATTTGATCATCATCTCATTACCCTTTGTGGGATCTTGCTATGCATAAATTTGCTTCTGTGTTTCCTACTTTACAACAGCTACACTTCAAAAATAGTTCATTGGCTGTAAAATGCTTTGGGAATTCAGTAGTTGTGAAAGGTGCAATGTTGATTCTTGTCTTTTTTTCCTTTTTATTATTGCTCCAAAGCCGAAACTGGATGTTGTTCAGCTGTCTGAGTACAGGATTGAAGACCATTGAGCTCTAGGTTTATATCCCAACAGGATTTACTCAGCCTTCTATCATTCGAAGACGGTTAAGACAAGTGCCACACCTTTGGATGTCCGAAGAGAGCAGGAGATTGGAGGGGCTGTGTGCCATTTTGAAATACTGATACAGATACTACCTTTGGGCATCTCTGTTTTCAAATACAGTTTCAGAGGGGAGGTTAGTCCACAATGTTGGAAGGCACTGTATAGTTGGAATACTTTTGTAGTGGATTGAAATTGGCTGAAGCATAGGAGGAAAAGGTTGTTCGTATGTCGAACTGGAATTGCAGTGAAATAGGTACCTGAGGGATTGTTGCTGGATCCTTTGCAGTTTACAGTGCACATGAATGGCTTAAAAGTGCAGATAGATACTAAGCTCTCCCTTTTTGCAGATGATACCAAACTGGCAGGGACTTCAAACAATGGGTAACGAGCTGATCAGATACAGAAGAATCACAGAATTACACAGTGCAGAAGAGGCCCTTTGGCCCATCGAGTCTGCACCAACACGCGAGAAACACCTGGCCTACTTAACTAATCCCATTTACCAGCACTTGGCCCATAGCCTTGAATGTTATGACGTGCCAAGTGCTCATCCAGGTACTTTTTAAAGGATGTGAGGCAACCCGCCTCCACCACCCTCCCAGGCAGTGCATTCCAGACCGTCACCACCCTCTGGGTAAAAAAGCTTTTCCTCACATCACCCCTAAACCTCCTGCCCCTCACCTTGAACTTATGTCCCCTTGTGACTAACCCTTCAACTAAGGGGAACAGTTGCTCCCTATCCACCCTGTCCATGTCTCTCATAATCTTGTACACCTCGATCAGGTTGCCCCTCAGCCTTCTCTGCTCCAATGAAAACAACCCAAGTCTATCCAACCTCTCTTCATAACTTAAATGTTTCATCCCAGAAGTTGGATTGATTTAGGAACTGGATTGAGGAGTGGGAAACATCACTTAATGTGGACAAATACGAAGTCATGAGATTAGGAAAGGATAGCAAACAGTGACAATAATATTATTCTACAGAACAAACTATAGGAGAGGAATGTGTTCATACCTGCAACTGAAAATCCTGGCCCACCCTATTAAGAAACATGAACAGAATGAGCGGTACAGTGATCCAATCCAAAAACAACATTTCTTGATTAATTTGTTAGCCTTCCCGGAGCTCAACTAAATTTGGTTGCCAGATATAAAATGAGAATAGAGAATGTGAACTGTACACTTACTTTCAAAGTGTGAGAATGCCTTGGAACACACCGTGGACTGAAGTCTATAAACGTGGTTGATTATATTGCTTTCCTCAAACATTTCAGGTGTGTCACACCAAAGCACATCCCATAATGACAAACGTCCCAGAAGTCTGGCATGCGATGTTCACCAAATCTAGCCAGCTTCTTCTGTTCCTGATCAGCTTGTTCCCTGTTTGCGGTCTCTTCTGGTTTGAAGAAGAAAAGAAAGACTTGCATTTATATAGCACTTTTCATGACTACTGCGGAATTTCATATCGCTTTACGGACAACAAAGTGCTTGTTGAAGTGTGGTCACTGTTACAATGTAGAAAACGCAGCAGGGCAAGTTGCGCACAGTAAACTCCCGCAAAACGGCAATGTGATAATGACATGATAATCTGCTTTTGTGATGTTGATTTGAGGGATAAATATTGACCGGAACATTATTGATAACTCCCTCGTCTTCTTCAAAGTAGTGTCACGTAATCTTTTATGTCCAGGGCAGATGCGGCCTCAATTTAACATCTCATCCAGAAGACATTACCTCTGGCAGTGCAGCACTCCCCCAGTACTGCACCGGAGTGTCAGCCTAGATTGTTGTGCTCAATGCCTGGAGTGGGACTTGAACCTAGAGACGTGGAGGTATGAGTGTTACCAACTGAGCCACAGCTGACTTCTAAGCAGGTAGAAAAAAAAATCAGACAGAGAAACAATGGCATTATAAAGAGTGACAGAAGGGGATGTGACCACATTACACATCAGCTACACACATACATATGAACTCAAAGCAACCTGTGCAACAAATGCTACCAGTTCAATCGATATCGAAACAATGAAACTTTGCCATAGCAGAAGCAAATAGATTGACACTTAGCAAGGAGAGACTGTAGGATTTATATTACCTCTTTTTTCAATTGTCTTAAAAAGATAGTTGCTGTACTCAGTTTGGCAAATTTGAAATAATGCAACCGGTGGCAAATATTATAAACCCCAGCTGAAGTTTAAGGAGCCAAGTTAAAAATACTAGGACTTGAATCTTACTCTTGGCGAGAGCACATGATCAGCGGGCCTGGGAGCGGCCGGGAAACGGACCCCCAACTGCAACTGGCCCCCAACCGCGATTTCACGCTGGCTAGCCAAATTACAGCCAGCCAGCATGAAACACGCACTGAAAAGCTCAGCACTGCCAGGGTGGGGGCGGGAAGAGGGTGGGACATGATGTCACCATGGGCGTGGGTGAGCGCTGTGAGCTCAGGGAGCTGCTGCCCTGCAAGTGATGGAATAAAGCTGTAAAAAGCTACAAAAAAAATGCCCATGCATCACAATCAAGCTCCTGAAAGCATATTTCATAAAAACGCTGTCCACAGATATTTATTTTTATTTTTATTTTATAACAGAGATTTCATCCCGCCTTTGGATGAGGTTTGATGATAAATGTAAAGGACGCCTGGCAGATTCGCCCGTCCACCAACCGTAAGGTTGGATGGGCCACAAAAAAATCGCAGACAATTGCGCCGTTAATTGGCCTCTTAATTGTCAGCGGACGCTCTTCCGACTTTGATGAGCGCCCACTGAGCGAAATATTGCGCGAGTGCGCGACGACATCAGGACGCTCGCCCGACATCATGTCGCGCGATTTTATGCCCGATCAGGTCGGGCATGTGTCCTCTCGCGGGATGTAAAATTCTGACCCTAGGAAAGCTCTCAGCTTTCTCCTTTCTCTTCATAGGACAAATGCAAATCAATAACTCGCATTAACTTTAGCCTTAGATGGAGAACAATTAGTTTCTTTAATGGATAAAGCTAGATTAAGTCTTATTCCTGATACTTCTCCCTCGTATCAATATGATTGTTGGGTCCTCTTGCCTGTTGCAAGCGTTAAGGAAAATTCCTTGTTATTCTCTAAGGTTTAAAGGGAGGGCGGCAAGTGGGGGAAGCTTGGTGATGAAACGGGTTTGAACATTGTCCCTTTGTCTCTACAGATTTGGGTTTGAGTTTGGCTTAAATGGATAAAGTGGTTGCCCAAAAGTCTCTTTTATGTGTTGGTTGTGAGGGGAATAAGTGAAATAAATTTGGACATCTCAATCCAGCTCCTAATGGATGAGGGTAAACACCGTTAATTCATGCACGGTTCAACACCAAATTTCTTCCAGAAAAAGCACCAGGTTTGGCTGGTGTGAGAAATTGAAATGTTATACTGGTAGGATGTAGAGGGGGGCTTTCTAAGTTTAAAATGATAAAAGGATTTGACGAAGTAGATGGAGAGCAACCAATTCCTCTGGTGGGGGAATCCAGAACAAGGGGTCACAATCTCAAAATTAGAGCCAGGCCATTCAGGTTGGAGATCAGTAGCAATATTTCACACAAAGTCTAGTGGAGACCTGGAAGTCTCACCCTCAAAAGGCTGTGGATGTTGGGGGTCAATTTAAGCTTTCAACACTGAGATCAACAGATTTTTATTCAGTAAAGATATCATGACATCTTGAACAAAGGTGGAAAAATGAGGTTGAGTTGCCGTGTCCTCACTGAATGAAGGAAGAGGCTTGGTCTCATTCCTGTGACTATGTCCCTATCAATTAAGGTGCACTGGTGCAGCAAAGGAGAAGAAGCATTCCCTTGACTATGTTTGTGTTTTACCTGAACGGAATATGCTGGAGTTTAATACTTGGTGCTAAGAGTGGAGAATACTCCATTGTCCAGCACTGATATACCTCACCTCACACAATAAGGTGAATAGTATTCAAGTAGATGTTGCATAAGCGCTGTGCCATGGAATCATATTCCCAAGTTAACTGCAGAAACTCAGATATGGAACCTAGAGGCCTGAGACAGAAAGCAGGGGATTGAGGCAGCTGCTGAAAGCAGGGAGGGAGGCAATGAGATGGAGGGAGCTGAGTAGAGAGTTCCAGAGAAGCGAATGAGCTCAACAAGACTAATTTCAATTGGTGCTAACACTTTCACACTACTTTTACCATTCAGATCATCCTTGATTCGTGCTTAACGAAAAGCAGAAGGGCTTGAATGGATTGTGTGTGGTTGTGTGTCTATTTTGCACTGAATTAATAAAGGATAAATACTCTCTTGAGGTACCAATGATAGGAAATTTTGTTTGAAGCATTTTGTTATATATTGTGTATAATCTGTAAAGAGCCAGGACCAAATTAGCTAGGAACTCATTGCTATGTGTAAATGTTCCAGGGGCCTACATTTCACGGCTGCACTAGACACTTAGGTGATGTGTAACAGTACCAGTTCAGACCGGTCTTTCTTTTGTACAAGGCAGCATGGTAAATCTTAAACATAAAGTGTTCTGACATTTCCAACCTTAAAATGTGATTATTACCAACATCTGGGAAGCAAAAGACTAGAACAACACAAAGCATATTTCATTTCAGAATGGCTAGTTGAAGCGAAAGCAAGAAGCACCTAGGGACATTTTTAAAAAAGATTTATTTTGGATCTATTTTACTATGTGTCAATTAAATCTGAAGAGACTTGAATGGGGTGATCACCACCACCTGGCAATTCCCCTCCAAGCCACACATCATCCTGACTTGGAACTATGGCCGGGATTTTCCGGCCCTGTCATGGGCGGGACCTGCCGGGGGAGATTGGGCGGCCCAGCCAGAAGTCCATTGACCAGATGATCCCGGCAGCAGGTGGGGCTGGAAAATCCCGCCCTATATCGCCGTTCCTTCAATGTCCCTGGGTCAAAATCCTGGAACTCCCTCCCTGACAGCGCTGTGGGTGTACCTACACCACATGGACTGCAGCAGTTCAAGAAGGCAGCTCACCACCACCTTCTCAAGGGCAATTAGGGATGGGCAACAAACACTGGTCTAGTCAGCAACTCCAACATCCCATGAATGAATTAACAATAATAATTAATAGCTAGTATAATAGAGAATTTAAGATTAATGGGAAAGGTATTGTAATAATTAGTTTTAAAGATACAATTCACAGACTTAGTGCAATCAGTGAGAAATTCATCACTCCATTTATATGCTAACCTGATGTTTATTTGTTGTAAAATCATAACATTTTTCATGACTAAGATAAATAAAGTCAGATTTAGAATACAAAAGCAAACTACTGCAGACGCTGGAAATCCAAAATAAAAACAGAAATAAATACTCAGCAGGTCAGGCAGCATCTGTAGAGAGAGAAACAGAGTTAATGTTTCAACTTAATGACCTTTCATCGGAACTGAGAAAAGTTAGAAGTGTAATGGATTCTGAGGAAGTGACAAGGGGCAGGGCTGGGAAAAAGAACAAAAGGGAAAAGGCTGTGATGGGATGTGGATTCTGGTAAAAATTCTATCATCCCATGTCTGCTGCAGTCATTGTTTTAGAACAGGTAATTGCATTTCATGGCTCACTAGGGAGGTGATGGTGTCGTGGTATTGTAGCTGGACTAGTAATCCAGAGACTCAGGGTAATACTCTGAGGACCTGGGATTGAATCCTGCCAGGGCAGATGGTGGAATTTGAATTCAATCCAAAAAAAAAAGATTTGGAATTAAAAGTCTAATGATGACCATGAAACCATTGCTGATTGTTGTAAAAACAAAATCCCATCTGGTTCATGAAGGAAATCTATTGTTGGTCTGGCCTACATGTGACTCCAGACCCAGAGCAATGTGGTTGACTCTTAAATGCCCTCTAAACAAGGGCAATTAGGGATGGGCAATAAATGCTGGCCTAGTCAGTGATGCCCACATCCCATGAGTGAATAAAACAAAATCAGAAACCTTTGGAAAGCCTCAGGATAGTGTCAATCCAACAAGAGATGGGGGGTCTTCTGCATTCTCCTGGGGGTGTCTTTTTTTTTTCCATCCCACTTGGTGGAATGCAAGCTGTATATTGTAGCCGTCTGGGCAGTCTCCATGGTCTTTCTAGGGTTTCCGTTTTTTAAAAAATCCAGCCCGAAAAGAAATATTAGAAATTGCGTCACTAAAGAAAAAGCACATCCTCGAAACAGTACAAAGGCAAAAGGTGTGGTAATGGAACAAAGAACGAAACAAGTGATGTGTCGAGAGGAAATGTGAATAGTAGGACAGCAGCCTTCTGAATGCAAAGTAAAGGAATTAAGAAAAAATGAGAGAATAAACCAAACCAGCACAAAAGTCACAAAACAAAATGGGAGCAGAAAATCAGATACGGATTTGATTGCAGATGAGATTTAGAAAATTTGCTTCCCATTTGACTATTTTAATTTAGTAGATACTTTTGAAAAAAACTGTCATGAAATTTGTCAGATAATTTTCAGAGAAGTGCATTAAACTTGGTTTGGCGCTATAAAGTGGGAATCTCTTCGTCAAAGAGTGTAAAAACTCAGCTTTTTTATTCACGGGATGTGGGTTTCATTGGCTGGGCCAGAATATATTGCCCATCGCTAATTGCCCTTGAGAAGGTGGTGGTGAGCTGCCTTCTTGAACCACTGCAGTCTCTATGGTGTAGGTACACCCACTGTGCTGTTAGGGAGGGAGTTCCAGGATTTTGAGCCAACGACAGTGAAGGAACGGCGATATATTTCCAAGTCAGGAGGGTGAGTGGCTTGGAGAGGAACTTCCAGGTGGTGGCGTTCCCATGTGTCTGCTACCTTTGTCCTTCTAGGTGGTAGCAGTCGTGGGTTTGGAAGGAACTGCCTAAGGAGCCTTGGTGAGTTCCTGCAGTGCATCTTGTAGATGGCACACACTGCTGCTGCTGCGTGTTGGCGTTGGAGGGGGTGAATGTTTGTGGATGTGGTGCCAATCAAGCGGACCACTTTGTCCTGGATGGTGTCAAGCTTCTTAATGTTGTGGGAGCTGCACTCATCCAGGCAAGTGAAAAGTATTCCATCACACTCCTGACTTGTGCCTTGTAGATGATGGACAGGCTTTGGGGAGTCAGGAGGTGAGTTACTCGCCGCAGGATTCCTAGCCTCTGACCTGCTTTTGTAGCCACAGTATTTATATGGCTAGTTCAATTCAGTCTCTGGTCAATGGTAGCCACCAGGCTTTATTTAGTGGTCTCCTTTCCAGAATTGTTACGTGGCCTGTACTATATGCTCATTGTTCAATGACTCAAAAGCTACACTAATAAAGCAGCTTTACCGAGAAATCTTATAGATTCCCAGAGATTGGAAAGATATTATTAAAAGTGCTATAGGTCGACAAATATGGGACCAATATTCATTTAAACTTCTACTTCTTTTACTTACAGTCATCTTCAAGATTGTCAGCCTGAATTTTCAGAGGACACATCTTTGCGTGAGATGTTATCTCATTGCGGCCTCATTGGATTTCAACTCATTTACTTATGGAATAAAATTGCATGCTGTCCCTCTTGGTTTCTTAAAATGGTTTCTTCATTCCTGTGCCTTGCATGTTGCTGGACCACATTGATATACAACTGATGATTCAGAATGGTCGAGTATCACCCAATTTTGATTATCTGCCAGGAAGAAAAAAGTTGACTTTAAGTAGCGCCTTTCATGACCTCTTCACATCTCAAGGCATGTTGCAGCCAACGTAGTATTTTTGCATGTAGCCACTGTTGTGCTATGGGGAAGCACGGCAGCCAACTTGCACACAGCAAGCCCCTAAAAACAGAAATTGACCAGGTAATCTGTTTAAGGTTTTGATTGAGGAATGAATATTGATGGGGACAGCATGAAGAACTCACCAGCTCTTCTTCAAAAGCTGCCGTGGGAGCTCTTATATTCACCCAAGAGGGCAGACATGGCCTCGATTTAACATCTCACCCAGAAGCCAGCACCTCTAACAGTACAGCACTCCCTCGACACTACACTGGAGTGCCAACCTCGGTGTTGTGCTCAAATCTCTGGAGTGAGGCTCAAAGCCACAAACTTGTGACTCAGAGGGGAGATAGGTACCCACCGAGCCACAGAACCAGCCCCTCGCCTACACCGCCCCTCCCCCCAACCATCCACAGGTTGGGTGGGCAATGGTGGGTAGTTTATACATGTCATGTCTGCAGTTTTAATCTTCGGCACAAATAGTAAAAATGGGAAACTGCAGCACAGGGGATTATTTCACAAAGTAATGAACACATGATAGGAGTGATTCCATCATTTAATGTTCCCTCCTGGGAACGGTGTTCCGGAATGGCACTTGGAAAATTGGAGGTGTACAATTTATAATTTTATAATAGATGAGAAATTGAGGGTTACCTGGCCAAATTGAGGGTCGTCCCTGTGGGTGCCACTACCAGTTGGAATGGTGGCCCACACTGGATAGCATTTTCCCTCTTCTCTCCTGAATGTTCTCTTTATGCCCCACATGTACAATTTTGGGTTTCCCTCACAAATTTTCATTACTGTCCACTCCTGATGAGATTGACTCCTCCCTGGAAGACTCCCAAAGCCCTAGTCTCCCAAGTGGCCATTGTCCATATGTGAACTGCGGTGGTGCATGGAGGCAGGCTCTTTGTAGTATACAATTATTCCATTGTTCTGTGTTTGATTATGAGAGTCTGGTAACTGATCTATGCTTACTGTGTTGATTGGTTAAGCCTGGGCGTTGACTCCGAGGAAAGTAACCAGACACACAGAGGCTACTAGAAGCTGAGGGCAGAAGCATGGTGTAGACATTTTAAAGCATTGTATAAAGCTCATTAGATGAAGTTCCAGAACACTTAAAAACTATTGTCATCCATGCATAGCTCTGAGAGCTATAAAATATACAACACTCTTCAACTGCAGAAGGCATCACAGCCATGCCCAATCTTGTCCTCACCCAACATCAATACACATTCTCCTCTAGTGAGAGTCACTGGGTTGAATCCAGAGTGGTTAATTTTTCTCTCTCTAACCGGCAATGATGAAGCTACTAGTGACACTCCTATCACATCCCAGCTGAGATCAACTAATTGGACATAGAGTGGGGGTGAAATTCAGACTTTCTGCATACAGATTGCTCAGCTGGATGTACTCGCATATTTTTTCATATTAAATTGCCAATATGCACTTGACAGACACAGAAAATATGCAGAATAAGCCATTACTTGCCAACTTCATTGGAATCAAAACCAGTCAGCAGTTCCTTAGTGTGGTCACCAAAGAACAGGGAGTATTCAGTACAAAACCTTTCAGCGATTATTCCTCCATAAGAGCAAAGCACAGCTGACAGTATAACTCCGTTTCGCAACAGCACTGGTACTATCAAATGAACTTATCTTTGCTCTATCATTGGTGGCCATGTCCAACTGCCTCAGCCCTAAGCTCTGGAAATCCCTCTCTAAACTTCTCTGCCACTCTAAGTCTTTCTCTGCCTTCATGTCATTCCTTAAAACCTACCTCTTGACCAAGCTTTTGGTGACATGTCTAATATCTCTTTATGTGGCTCAGTGTCATTGGGCAGGATCTTTCGCTCGACGTGTGGGCACATGCCCGACATGCCCGAGCGTGAACTAAAGCGCGTTGACATCGGCCAAGCTTGCCGACGTCAACGCGCACTCTCACGATAGATCGATCGGCGGGCGCGCGCGGGAGCCGGCAGCACACCCGCTGACAATTAAACGGCCTGTTAAGGCCATTTAGTTAACAACTGAGCTGAATTTTTCACTGCTCATTCAACCTAACGGTTGGCGGGGCAGGCGAAAAGTTTAGGAAACCTCATCCACGGGCGGGATGAGGTTTCCTAAAGCAAATAAAAATAAAATAAATATTTTACACTTGAATTGAAAACATGTCCCTGCTCATGTGACAGGGTCACATGAGGGGAAGTGTTTTATGACATTTTTACTTTGTTCAGTCGTTTTTTCAAGCAGCGCTTCATCTTCCTGACGCAGCTCCGTGCCTCAGGGAGATTGAAGCGTTCTTTCGCGCTAGGCTCGCCCGCACTCCTCCCCCCCCCGACCCGCACAGGCAGCGCTCAGCCGCTGACGCTCGTACTCCACGCTGGACGGGCCTTAATTGGCACCCCCCCGCATAAAATCGCGGTGTGGTGCTGATCGCAAGGGGCAGTCGGCTGCCCTTCCACCCCTCACCACCCCCGCCAAGCACCCCCACCAAGGGAAATATTGTGCCCATTTTGTCTGATAACACTCCTGTGAATCTCCAGGGACATTTTATTACATTAAAGATACTATATAAATGCAAGCTGTTGTTGTGAACTGCTTACAAAATGGAACAGCCTCATACTGAATGGTAAAAAAATAGCCTTCCCTGCTGAGGACATGTTTCACACTGTCTAAAGTTCGACCCTATTTAAGGCAGATTTATTTCATCAATTGAATGTCCTTCCATGTCTCCCTTCCGCTAGTTCATCAAGTCATACACAAATATCCTCATACTCATCAACGTGCCCCATCCAGCCAATGCTGCAACCTCACGCACCAATCACCAACCCATTAGCTACATTACCTCCCGGAAGAGGCAAAAATATTGAAACGCTAACTGATGTTTTCTTTCCATGGTTAAACATTGGCCTTCTGGCAGGAGATAACATCAATCCGATCCCTGATCATCGCTTCACTGAGGCTGAGATGGTTTGAGAGCCGTTTTGTCCATAGTTTTGTTAAAGCTCGTAAAGAAGGGCTTGGCTTTCCTTCAGCAATAAATAAAATCACAGAGTCAGTGAGCTGCTCAATGCAGTCCAGCACTTTCAATATATTGAGCTGTTTTCTGCCAATTCAGTGTGTTTTTGCACTGATTGCCCGTTAGCTTGTAATATAAAATGCCAGAACAGGAGTTTTTTTTATATAAATAGAATGAAGGCACAAAAGGGGAGATTTACATAAAGGCAATCACAATGAAACAAAGCCACTTTTCTCCATTTCTGTGCATTTATCTATTTTATTACACCTACATGACAGTAATAGCTTCCTTTTGCATAGTAAAATGGCCCAAGGTGCTTCATGGAACATAACCGACAAAATTTGACACCAAATGTTGTAAGGTGCACTGCAGCAATTCACCAAGGTTCCTTTGACCATACCTAGAAAGACGAGGGCAGCAGATGCATGGGAACACCATCACCTGGAAGTCCTCCTCAAAGTTACACACAATCCCGACTTGGAACAATATCGTCGTTCCTTCACTGTCGCTGGATCGAAATCCTGTAACTCCCTCCCTAACAGCACTGTAGGTGTACCTACACCACATGGACTGCAGCGGTTCAAGAAGGTGGTTCAACACCACCTTCTAAAGGACAATTAGGGGTGGGCAATAAAATGTTGGCCAAGCCAGCGATGCCCACATTCCATGAGTGAATTAAAAACAACAGAGAGATATTAGAGCAGGAGGCATAAAATCTTTATTGGAGAAGTTGGTTTTAAGGAGCATCTTAAATGTGGAGAAAGAGGGACAGAGGTGAGGAGGTTTAGGGAGGAAATTCTGGAGCTTAAGGTTTAGGCAGCTGAAAGCAAGGTGGGGCAAAGGAAATGGGAGATATACAAGAGGTCAGAATTTGAGGAGGTTAGAGAGATGGGGAGGGGCGAGGCTATAGAAAGGTTAACATAAATATGCAGTTTCTATTCGTGGTGAGTTTTGAGATATTTTCAATCCTGTTCCCGGTATGTTTACGGCCTTCAGCATAAACCTCGCTAACTCAGCATTGATTTGTCCTCAGGTTAGAGGGCAGTTGGTGTCAGAATTGGAGAATAAATTCCATTCTGGTACAGTGTGGGCTGCTCCTCTGAGGTTGAAGCACAGCGTCAGGCCAGGAGGGACTTTATTCTGAATCTGGTTAAGATGGAAATTGTGTCAGTGGCAGCATTGACTTTGCTGAGGCCCCTTTTGCATTCTCCATTTGATCAAACAGATGCGTCCAGTTTGAAACTTTTTCAATATTTAAAGGTTTAACGCCAATTTAATTCATGAGCTAATTGACGAGAGCGGCCCTCGCATATTGTGAGCTGAACACTAGGTGGCTCCCTGATGGGAGCAAGAATATTGAAGAGCAATTACACTCCAATCTCTTCTTTTGCATTTCTTTGTTTTTTTCTTGACAGACTAATTGAAAGGATCTGAAAATAAAAGCGGCTTGTTATTACCACACCAACATGAGTGTTTATTTGGTTATAACAAGAACCTCCATGGAAACTGACTGCAATGTACGGATTAAGCCAGACATGAATTTCACTAAAGCTATTTTGCAGCAAGTACTTAACCAGCTTGGATATCAACTGCAAGAAACTCCATGTACAGCTTTCACTTAGCCACAGGTCATTCCATAGTCACCAGATTACTGAACTATTGGGGATCCACCAGTCACAAAGATCGGACCTCCAATACTTTATCCCACTGTACCACCCACACAAAACAACTCCGACTGGAAGCTTGTCTGGCATCAGTAAGAGCTGTGTGAGTTTACAAACAAAAAATGATTAAACCAAGCGCTTCACACAAACACAACACCCGCAGCAAACAGAAATTAACCACCTTGTGAATGTCGTGAAAACAAAACAGTGATTACTATAAAATAGGTCCTGTCTTGTTCTGACATGGCGATCTTTCTTCCTGTGCATCACTCGTTATAGCCAAGGATTTTTACCATTGTACATGTCTCAGTACAGGGGATTACTTTTAAGAAGAAGAGTAAGGAAATAGACTAAGGGACACAGCTGGTGTTGAAGGAATCAACTTGAGAAAGTAATCTCTCTTTTTCAGATCTTGGGGTTGCTAGAAGTCTTTATGAAGACATGGGGGGGATTTTAATGGGTGGGTTTGGGTTGGTTATGTAGTGTATTGAAAATTGCATTGTGCATTTTGTCCACTTGAGGCTACCATACACACATGTGCCAGCAGAGGGAGTCTACCAGGAAGAGATAACAAAGGACCCATGATCTGAATTTCACGCTTGGTGTGCGGGTGAAGTCGGCGGGCCTGGGAGCAGATGAGGGATCCAAAATTTTGAACGGGATTTCATGCTGGGCGGCAAATTAAGGCCTGCCTAGCGTGAACCATGTCTCTTCACTGGCCGGAAGGGCCAGGTGGAGGCAGGAGCCTGTTAGGTGCTGGATCTAGTGGCGACCCGGTGAGGGATTCAAACGCAGCAGAGCAGCTCCCTGAAGGCTGCCAGGGGACACAGAGGGAGCTGTCGAGGCCGAAGAAGAAAAATATGTGTGGAATAGCAATGGCATCTGCACCTGCTGGGAACGCCAGGCGGGAGGGCAAGTCTGGTGGGCACTCGTCCCCCCCCCGGTTCTCAGATGAGTGCCTGGGAATACTTGTGGAGGATGTCAGTGCCAGGCGGGACATCTTGATACCCAGAGTTGGTAAGAGGTGTCACCGCACCTCAGCAAGAAGGCATGGGCAGAGGTGGCAGCCCATGTCAGCGGCCATGACATTGTGCGGCGCACTCGGGTGCAGCGATGTAAAAGCTCCAATGAGCTGCTGCGTTCGGCAGGGGTGAGTTGGCACGGATCTGTGTGGAGAAGTGTTAACAGCTGGTGCTCAGGGGTGTAAGAGTCTGAGTGCCAACTGTCAACGACATCGGCGCCAGTCAAGGCAGTGAGCTGTAGCTGTTTGGTCTGATTGCTTTGCAGGTTGAGGGCCATGACCTGTATGTGCCCTGCAAGGTGCTCCTCAGGTGAGGTTGGCCAGACTGCAATGGCGCTGCAGATAGAGAGTGGACTAATCAATGCTACTCTGTCCTTTCAGGAGAAGAGAAGCCATAAGAAAATCAAAAGATCAAGGACAGGCGGAGGTCCCCTCAAACCTGCTGAGTCTGAAGAGGTACGAGAAGGATGCCGTGGAGATGAAGTGCCAAAACCCAGCTCAGTCCACCAGTCATGGAGAGGAGGGGTTTATGATGAAGGTAAGAGGGCAGTGCACAGATGTGAGAGGTTTGGAGAACGTAAACATTGTTGTGTTGTCTCATCTGAAATGGAAACCTCAAATCTGGAGTCTCCATTGAGCATTGAAAGATGATGGCACCATGATGCGGATCTCCATTGTCTCACCAGCTCGCTGAGCATGCACAGTGACAGTGTGATGACTGATGATACTGACATCTCGTTTTCCTCCCCTAGAATCACCATCTAGCTAACGATTGCAGGACTCTGAGGAGCCACCCTTGACACTAGAGAACCAGTGCCTGTCAGATGCACCTGCTTCACACCTCCTCTCTGCACCAGGCACCAGTGCAGGTATCAGCACAGCAGTGAGGGCACAGCACACTGGCATGAGCTGCTGGTGGAGGCACACAGTGCCCAGGGTGCCATTAGTCGGAGAACTGCTGGAGACCAGGACCATGCTGAGTCCCTTAAATGTCTGCCACTGCGTCTCTATTGATGTATCCCCTTGCCTAGTATCCCAGTTAACTTAAGCCAGCTCAGCTTTCATGCCCACGTAGTTGCCCTTATTTAAGTGTAAAATACTAGTCTTAGATCCACGCTTTTCCCTTTCGTGCTGGATGTAAAATTCAATCATACAGTGCTCGCTACTACCTAGGGGTCATGGAGGTAGTTAAGTAATCTTGTCACATTACCCAAAACCATGGGCAGAATTTTACTTCCCAACCCAATCGGGCATAAATCGCGTGAGATGACAGGCGAGCATCCTGACATCATCACGCACTCGCGATATTTCGCTTGGCAGGCGCGCACAAAAGTCAGAACTGCGCTCGCTGACAATTAAGAGGCCAATTAAGCCCATTGACGGCGCAATCGTCTCCGGTTTTTTATGGCCCGTTCAACCTTACGGTTGGCGGACGGGCGAATCGGCCAGGCGGCCTTTACATTTTTCATCAAACCTCATCCAAGGGTGGGATGAAATCCCTGTTATGAAATAAAATAGAAAAATATCTGGGGGCAGCGTTTTTATGAGCTAAGCTTTCAAGTGCTTGATTGTGATGCATAGGCCATTTTTGCGCAGCTTTTTAAACCTTTTTTTGATGATTTGCAGGTCTGCAGCTCCCTGAGGCGGCTGTCTGCCTTCAGGGAGGGTCTCTTGCAGCGCTCGCCCACGCTAGTGGTGACGTCGTTGCCTGCCCTCTTCCCGCCCCCACCCAGGCATTGCTGAGCTTTTCAGCACGCGTTACACCCTAGCTGGCCATTAGTTGGCCGGCCAGCTTGAAATCGCAGTCGTGGGCCAATCACGGGGCCCATTTCCCGATCACTCCCTGGCCCATTGATCACGCACGCCCGCCAAGAGTAAAATTCAGGCCCATGTCTAATATAACCTGCCCTCTGGTTGGTTCCAGGACCTGCTGCTCCAAGAAACTATCTGAAAAACATTCTGTTTTATTAATTTAACCACCAATTTGTATACTATTTTAAACCTTAGGTATAGAGTAGACCTTAGCCACTCAGCACATACTCACCAAACAGCTAGCTCCTTTCCCTGTAGATGCAAAAGATAGATAAAGGAAATGAACACCTCCTCCTTCCCCCCCACCCCATTCATCAAACTCCCCCTCCCACCAAACTCCACGTCTGCACTCGGTTTCCTCAGCCGCACCCATTTGCCCTGTTGACACCAATCTGATCCACACCAGCTGTCCGGCCAACTGGCCCCCTACGGACAGCAAGTCATATTGTAAAATGCAGTATATGCGCAATATGTCCTATTGTAATCCAGAGCTATGAATAGTGATGGCAGAGGTGCCAACTTTCTTTCCATCACATGGTTGACCAGAAACCTCTCCCACTCTTCACACTGTCAATGGCGTATGTTGGAAGGATTTTGCAGATTGATACTCAACCTGTTTGGGCTGGGTTATGGATGTATCCTCCTTGGCCATCAGGTCCTGGAGGGGAACTTGAACCCTGAGCTTCTGGCTCAGGAGCAGGGAAGCTACCCACTCTGCCACAAAAGCTCCAACAGACATACTTTATACTACTGGAATTGTCCGCTGCAATATTTACACTCATCCACTGGATGGCATGTTAGTGCCATACTGTGACTGTAATATCTTGCCAAAACATGCTCCAATTTTCAGAATGTTGGACATTAAAGCATTTTTAGGCAGTAATTTTAAACACAGCTATCTCTAAGCCAGCGGTGCTTGAAGTGCATGGAGGGTTATATAATGAGCAGCTGAATTAATATTGCCCATTTTACACTGACAAAGTCAAAATTACCAACCCCAACTGCTCCCACCAATGTCAGGTACAAGAAGGGCTCATATGCTCTGTGCTGGGATACTTTGCTGATACATAGACGGTAAAAGATGTGCCTTGCATTATACATCTAAATAATCACAACTACAGGATTTAGTGCAAGTGCAGATTAGCACGGAAATTTTAAAATTGTGGTTTGTTACTCACTGCCCTGCTACGCTGTGGACCCTCACCACCAACAACGAACTGACAATCTGCGGAATTAATTAATCTGCTGAGAATGTCTCCTTTTCCGCATTTATACCACTGTTAGAAACCCCAGAAAATGTTAAGCCTGGTATGAAGTTTAGCTGGATTTTTAACAGCGACCTGGGTAATAACTACCACTGAACAACAGTGTTGGGCCCTGAAAATACAATTTTCTATCTGTGGAATGCTGTTAAATGCCTCCATCATGATTAATTATTAGATTTTTTGAAACTGGATCTTCTAACTAATTATTTATTTTAATGTTCATTCATGATATTTCAGCTTCTAACTTAACCCCTTATCAAGGATGTTAAAGACTGCTTGTCTGACATCCAGAAATTTCATCCAATTTAAAAAATATATTTATTGTTTGATGTGATGTGGGCGTCGCTGGCAAGGCCAGTATTTATTGCCAATCCCTAGTTGCCCTTGAGAAGGTGGTGGTGAGCTGCCTCTTGAACCGCTGCAGTCCATATGGTGTAGGTACACCCACAGTGCTGTTAGGGAGGGACTTCCAGGATATTGGCTCAGTGACAGTGAAGGAACGGCGATATATTTCCAAGTCAGGATGGTGAGTGACTTGGAGGAGAACTTACAGGCGGTGGTGTTCCCATGCATCTGCTGACCTTGTCCTTCTACATGGTAGAAGTCGCAGGTTTAGAAGGTGCTTTCAAAGGAGCCTTGGGTGAGTTGCTGTAGTGCTCCTTGTAGATGGTGTACACTGCTGCCACTGAGCGTTGGTGGTGGAGGGAGTGAATGTTGAAGGCGGTGGATGGGGTGCCAATCAAACAGCTGCTATGCCCTGGATTAGTCAAGCTTCTTGGGTGTTGTGGGAGCTGCACTCATCCAGGCAAGTGGGGAGTATTCCATCACACTCCTGACTTGTGCCTTGTAGATGGTGGACAGGCTTTGGGGAGTCAGGAGGTGAGTTACTTGCCGCAGAGTTCCCATCCTCTCACCTGCTTTTGCAGCTACAGTATTTATATGGCTGATCTAATTCAGCTTCTGGTCAATGGTAGCCCCCAGGATGTTGATAATGGGGGACTTAGTGGTGGTAATGTCATTGAATGTCAAGGGGAGATGGTTAGATTTTCTATTGTTGGAGATGGTCATTGCCTGGCACTCGTGTGGCGTGAATGTTGCCACTTATCAGCCCAAGTCTGAATGTTGTCCAGGTCTTGCAGTATATGGACATGGACTGCTTCAGTATTTGTGGAATCGCAAATGGTGCTGAACATTGTGCAATCATTAGTGAACATCCCCACTTCTGATCTTATGATGGAAGGAAGGTCATTGATGAAGCAGTCGAAGATGGTTGGGTCGAGGACACTATGCTGAGGAAATCCTGCAGTGATGTTCAAGGGCATTGAACATTGGAAAGACTGAAGTTATTCTCTTTGGCCTCTGCCACTAGCTGCTGATTCCATCCCTCTCCCTGGCAACTGTCTGAGGCTGAGTCAGGCTGTTTACAAATTTGGTGTCATATTTGACCCCGTGATGAGCGTCTGACCACTTCTCATATAACTGCACTATCACTAAGACTGGCCATTTCCACTTCTGTAACATCACCTGACCCTGTCCCTGCCTCAGCTCATCTGCAGCTGAAACCCTCATCCATGCTTTTTTAACCTCTAGGATTGGCTATTCCAATGCAGTCCTGGCCAGCGTCCCAAATGTGCCCTCCATAAACCTGAGGCCTTTTTCTTCAATTCTGCATATATCTGCACTATCACCATATCACCACTCCCCATATCCTCAGAAATTCTTCCCATTGCCCATCGTGGAGCAACCTCATACAGAGAGAAGTGTGGCTCTCTTATCACTGCCTACAGAAAGTAGACAGTCCTCCCAAAATATCATTGAGAAGTCATCTTTCTTCTTTTCCTGACAGTGTTACCAGAAGTTGGTTGTTTTTTTCCTTTGTCGTCTAAGTTCACTGAAATCTCAGATCTTCAATACCTTTTCAGTTTTTGATGTAGCAGTTGATGATGAGTTGTGACAGTCTTCCCCGGAGTTGAAGATCATTCCTCTTCTGAGGCTTCTTCCCAGAGTCCTTCGAGGAAGCAACAAGTTCCTCAGTGTCTCTTCTAGTCCCAGAGGGTCCAAAGGAAATTCTCTTCAGTCTTCTCTTTTGGATTAGTCTTTCATTGAAGAGTCTTCTTTGTCCTTGCAGTTCAGTCATCCTGAAACCTACACTCTGCTTCCCAGCAATGTTTACAGCAATGCTGATAAATTGTTGTCCTATTCTGTAGATGAAGATATCCTACCAGATGCAGAAAAAAGCCTCATATTTCCAAGCCACCTTCCCTAAGGGCTGAGAATGCTGTGAGAAATTGAATCTCCCAGGGCTATGACTTGGGGAGCGGGAGGATAGGAGTTGGAGTTGAGTTGCAAAAAGGGGAGTTACAGAAATGTAATTTAAATAGTTAAAGACATAGGCCAGTAAGTTCTGGCCCCACTGTGGCAGGACCTCTGAGGGGGATGCGGCAAACCAGCCAAAAGTCCATTGACTTTCAGCGGGAGAGGAAGATCCCAGCAGTGGGTAGGGCAGGAAAATCCCGGCCATAGTTTCAGGTTGTTGTTTAAAAAGTAGGATAGTATACTTGTAAGGAGCTGTAGTATAGAGGGTTAACAGATGGGATATGTTAATGTATGACGTAGATGATGTACTACTCACCAGTCAGTGATGTGTTAGACTCTCGAGAGGGAGGTTGGAATCGTGCCTAGAAGTAACATGTCTACTCTGTAACCTGTTTAGATGTAGTACTGATAAAAACATGTTAAGCAGACACCTGAATATGTCTACAATCTGTCAAAGAGCCATGTCCCACGCCTGGAATCCAAGACAGAAGGACCCACCTCAGAACAGACTGCTCCCAGCTCAGTGCCAATGTTGCTGTAAAGCTAAAATTATTGGAGAAAACAATGGCTGCACTGACCTCTGCAACCAAAATCCTAATGTGTGTGCTGCCTTTGTGGGAAAACTCTGTCCTGAGAACAGTGAACCATAACGATATCTAACAGGAGATATCTAACAGCCTCCCCGGTTGACTGAGTCTCTCATCTGCCCCTCTTCAGCCTCTCAATGACATTTGCTAGGGAACCTGCCCTGACAGCAAGGTTGAGATTAGGAAGGCCTGCGCAGCCTGTATTGATATAAATCCATGTTGTGTCACACATGCATGGGTGTCTCAATGTATTGTGTCACCATGGTAACAACCAAACTGTTGCACCTGAAGAATTACAAAGCAAACCTCTTCAGCTTTCATGGTCAGCTTGGAATTTAGTTAAATATATGAACATGACACTGAAAAGAATCTGAAGGCATTAAAAGCATATTTCTAAAAATCATTCCAAATAAAATTCCAAGAGATGAGGAACTTAAATTTACTAAACTCTAGAGTGAATTGGCCAACAACCTGTCAAAAGGCCAACAGTTTGCCTCAAGTGTTGTTTCAGAACATTTGATGTCATTCAATAATGGATTTATTGTAAGGGTGGGACTCAGGGTGGGAGGTAATTCTTTTAGAACAAAGCATTGGGAGGATTTCTGGAGAAGAAAAATTAATATATAAAAGTTGTTGTAACAAGCCTCCAAGAAATCTTCGATGGAGCCCACAGGAGAAGGGGATTAACTCCTACGGATTGAGCAGGCTGATTCACTTCAGAGCCCACGTTTGAAACAATTGTGCAAAACCTGTCTGCAGCTACCTCCGGTGAGCATCTATTTTATAAGAAATCTGAATGAAGCCAGTGCAACACTTGCAGGTACATTTGAAAATTAGCTGCTGAACAAAAATTGTGTCTGTTAGGGACTGTATAAATCTGAGCAACCTCTCAAGCCTGAAATAGCTGTAAGATTAATAGAGTTCCCTGCCTGCTTTTAAAAAATCCTTTTAATTGAGTTTTTCTTTGAAGAATGGGTTTTTTAAATGAAGAACATCGAACATCATCTGATGCACTCCATTAGCATTAGAAACAGATTCATCAATCATATTCTACCAAAGTTTGTGACAAGTAGATAGTGATATCTATCTGTCTGTCTGTCTGTCTGTCTGTCTGTCTGTCTGTCTGTCTGTCTGTCTATCTGTCTGTCTGTCTGTCTATCTGTCTGTCTGTCTGTCTGTCTGTCTGTCTGTCTGTCTATCTGTCTATCTGTCTATCTGTCTATCTATCTATCTATCTATCTATCATGAAAGGTATTGTTCATTTTGAGGAAAAATCAGACCCATACATGAGGATGGAGATCAGCAAGGATGAAACATAGGTTGATACTCATAGAATTGAAAAGGAACAGCCACAATCATTTCCACTGGTCGGGGAATCTAAAACATGGGGGCACAGTCTCACGATAAGGAGCTGATCATTTACGACCAAGATGAGGAGAACCCACAACCCTTCACAACCCTTCATTCAAAGGATTGTGAATCTTTGGAATTCCCTACCCCAGGGGTTGTGGATGCTCCAGCATTGAATATATTTAAGGCTGTGAAAGATAGATTTTTGGTCTCTCAGGAAATCAAGGGATATAGAGAGTGGGCAGGAAAGTGGAGTTGAAGACATGTATGGAATGGAATGAAGTATGGAATGGTGGAGCAGGCTCAACAGGCTATAGAGTCTACTCCTACTCCTACTCCTACTCCTATTTATTGTGTTCAATTGGTTTTGCAGAGAGGAGGCAAGGAGTCAAAGAGAAAATAAAGTTTCACTGGACTACAGAAGAGATATGAGCATCAGCAACAATGTTTTTTTTCAGAGAAGTGAAAGATTATGGTTGCAGTCACAGAGGATATGGTTAATGGTTTTGTCTAGGGAGGTCTCAGTGTTGTGGGCTGAGCAGAAACTGAACCAAATGGAGTTATGTGGGAATTTCTGGAGAAGTGAGCATGGAACTGGAAGTGAGGACATGCTCAAAGACCCTGGATAAGAAAGGAAGCTTACAAAGTGTTTAGTAGAGGGAAGGGAAACAGAGCCAAATGTAAACTTTTTCCGGTGTCTCAGCCAGAGGACAGGAAGGAAAATATATAGATATCTACCTCAACCTTTATAATTTTTATTTCAAAGATGGACAAGGCTTTACCTTGACTAGCTATGACTCATACAAAAGGAATTTCTAAGCCAGAGCTCCAGCCAATGGAGACGGTTTGCCTACAAAGACTCCTCTATTAAACACCTCAAGATTCCAGAGCTTTCCAGGGAAAATACATCTTTTGTCCAACACCCAGAAGAAGAAGTGGGAGGTATGTCACATGACCTCCCTCCAAGCTGCCAGAACCTGTAATATTGCCATGTGAAACTGAACACAGGCAGTGTACCATTTTACCATGCAACAGGTAGCATCATAAATTGTTCTGTCCAGGTCAATGGCCTGGCCCTCATCTACATGTGAACTACTGGAACATTGGAACTTCTGTATCAGTGCCTTCAAGACTAATTTATCTCCACGTGTCTTCTTCCATTGTGAAAATCCTCACTTCTGGAAATTCGGGTCACCCAGCAACAGTTTCAACCTGCAAACCTCTGAAGGAATACGCCACTGGACTTCTGATTCCGGACTCTGGACTCACGTGAAACTACAGCTCTTATTTTTATCATGGTCTTGGCCTGTACCGCTTTCTTTCCCTTATCCCTCTTTTATTGTATGAGTGCAAAAAGAGGCAGATGTTGCGAAACCCCATTCCCACATTTTGTGTGTGTGTAAAATAAACCAACCCTCTTATTTTACCTTATCTTGAGTTTGTCGTAGGGTTATTAATAGAGGATTGGATCATTCCAAACTGAGGGGTTGGGGAGAACACAATACCACTTATAAAGGGGGAAATCAGAAATCAAAATCTGGTCTAAAACAGAAATTAGGAGCTCAAGTCCGGATTAATCCATTTTGAATTTGGCCATGGTCCAAATTTTAAAAACAATCCTGAATTGGATACTGAAAAAAACCAATTAGAAGCCAAAGAGGGGAAATTCGGTGGTGGAACTAATTTTAAGAGGTAACTTACCACAGCAAATTTCTTGTCCTAACATTAAGAAAATGGCAACATTTGATGCCCGAGTGTTTGTTCAGCAAGAGAAACTAAGCAGGGAAAGTTTGGAGACCCTTAGCACAAATCATTGGAAAGCTGTAGATAGGGAGATACCGTTCAAATTGCTCAGCAAAATCAAAATAAAGGAACTAATCCTGATGTTGGCAGAACATCTGGATCTGATGTTACCAGTGGAGCAGTCAGCTGAAGAGCTCAGTCATGACTCCAAAACCGCTCCCCCAGCCAATTTCAACTGGAAAAGCTTAAAGTAAAGCTAGAATTTAAGGAGAGGGGAAGAGAGAAAGAGAGGGAAGCTCATGAGAAGGAAAGAGAATTCCAGCTCCGAAAATTGGAAATGGACCTAGCAGCTCAAAGGGAGAGAGAGAGAGAGAGAGCAGACAACTAGCCACTGCAAGGGAAAATCTCTCTCTACCCGGTAGCACCCACTATCCCCCTAACCCAGAGCCACCCTCTGAGGCCCTCAAGTTTGCATGGTTCCTTCCCAAATTTGAAGAGAGTGAATGTAGTAATTATGGTTTTATTTAGTGTGCAATGTACCTTTAAGGATAATACTTGTTAGGTAAGATCACATGATCTGTAGTAACCAATAGAAGAGTAGCATGTGCCACCTCAGCAGTCAGTGTAGACATAGAAACAAAAACAAAAATAGCTGGGTAAACTCAGCAGGCCTGGCAGCATCTACGGAGAGGAATAGGAATAGGGATAGGAACGAGTGTAGACATAGAGTTGGAGTTGAAAGCACACATGTAGTTGCTGCTGAGTATATTGTAAATAAACTTAATGTTTCCATCCAAGGAGTGTCTGCAGATCAACTCTATCATTAATAGCACAACACAGTCACCCTACAACAAACTGGTGATGAGGATTGAATAGGATTGAACAGAAGAAATCAAGCTAGAAAGAAATCGGCACTGTACCTCGCCCAGTGATTCTAAGTATCAAGCTCCGTGAGAATTGAAGAAGTTATCCTCTCTCAAAATGTCACAAGTTTGGAGAATTCATCCTTTTGAACCTGCCACAGATGATTGGTCTCAATACATAGAACGCCTCACATTATTTTTTCAAGCGAACAAGATTACAGGGGACGAGAAGAGGTGAGCGATCCTCTTGAGTACTTGTGGGAGAAAAACCAACAGCTTGATTTGAAGTTTGATAACACCCAGTGCCCCAGATTTGAAGAATTTCGATGAACTGGTGGACCTTGTGAAAGGTCACTTTCAACTCAAGCCCTCAGTCACGGTGCAGAGGTTCAGGTTTAATTCACGAAATAGGGTGACAATTGCATGCTACGTGGCAAATTTGAAGCAGCTAATGAAACATTGTGAGTTTGGTATGACTCTGAATGGCATGCTCAGAGACCATTTCGTGTGTGTGGTGTTAAGAAAAGATTATTGTCTGAAGTGAATCTGGATTTCAAGAAGGCACTAGAGATAATTCTGGCCATGGAAAGCACAGTAAGAGATTCAAAAGCAATACAGGGTGCACAAAATGGCGCTGTCCTCCAAATCGGGTGAGAAACCTCAACCAAAAGAGGCACGAAAAAGCGAGACTCCGCCGAGAAGCGGGAAACAGCCCCCACTAGCTGAAGAATAAAGAAAAATAACTTAGCAGTGAAATTGAAGAGTAATTTTAGTAGAGGTGGAAGCAATCAATCTTTTAGTGATTGTCAGTTTAAAAAAATCGCATGCTACTGTTGTCACAGAAATTGACATACGATGAGGCAATGCAAGGAAAGATTCAAGCAGGCTTGTAAACAAAAGAAGGAGCCCAATGAAATCTACAATGTAGAAGAGCCTGAAACAACAAATTCAGACATTTACTCATTGTTTAATCTTAAAGTTGGGAAGACAGAACCAGTATTTGTCAGAGTGAAAGTAAATGGTAAACCTGTTAGAATGGAAGTGGACATGGGAGCTCCCACTACAGTAATTGGGGAACATACCTTCGGATATTTGAATAATGCTGAACATCAATTCAATTTATAAGAAACAGCTGCCAAACTAAAAACATTTACGGGTGAAGACATTCAAGTAAAAGGCATAAGCAGAGTAACTGCCCATTATGGATGCCAATTGGCAAAGTTACTCTTGGTGGTGGTAGCAGGTAGAAGGGCCAAGCCTCCTGGGGTGAAATTGGTTAAAGGAAATTAAGTTAGAATGGGGCTCAAATTTTCCAGTTGAGAGAAAGTGGGCTACCAGAGCTACTTAGAAAGCACACCATTGTCTTTGGACAAACTGAGGAAAATCCAAATCCACCTTCCCCTCTTAATTCGGCATTATTAAGCGCAATCTCGTCCTGAGATGGCGTTTCAACAATAACTCCGCAGGTGTGACACCTGTCGTTGTATGAGGGGTAGTCCTGTAATGATAAAGAAAGCGTGATAGCTTGGTTCCCAAGGAATTGCCTGTTAACATTTTCATGCCAGCCTTGAATGTTTGACCTGCCCTTTCGGCCAGTCCGTTTGAGGAAGGGGGGTACGGTGCAGTTTTCACATGAGTTCTACCGTTGAGGCTGATAAACCATTGAAACTCAGCACTCATAAATGCTGTGCCATTATCAGAAACGGCTACTTCTGGCAGTCTGTGAATGGCAAAACTCTGACGTAGTTTCTCAATTGTAGCGGCTGACGTTGGTGACTTCACCTCATATACGTCCAACCATTTTGAATGGGCATCGACAATGAGCAGAAACATGGTTTCCAGGAAAGGTCCAACGTAGTCAATGTGTAACTGCACCCAGGGTCTACCTGGCCACTCCCATGGGCGTAATGGGGCTGTCACTGGCAACTTGTGCAATTGCTGACATTGCACACAGTGCTTCACTAAACTCTCTATTTCGCCATCCATCCCAGGCCACCATAGATAGCTGCATGCTATGGTCTTCATTCGGGAAATTCCTGGATGGGCACTGTGTTGTTCATTTAAAAGTGGCTCCCTTCCCTTTGCAGGAACTGTCAGGAATTCAGAAATTGCCTACCCTCCAACCTACAAATAGACCTAGAGGAGCAGGGAATCCTCACAACCAGGGGTGCGGCAGCCACAGCAGACAGCAATGACCTCAGCCATAGGCCTGTAAACTCTGGCAGACCCGTTCCAAACTATACTCATGAACATTGGAAAGAGAAGCAGGGTGATCTAGATGGGGAAGGGCCCCCACCCAGAAAAGAAAACACAAAAGAAGGTGTGAGAAGCTCCCCGCTACAGCCCGAAAGGAGAATTCCCAGAGGCCATTGTGTTCTCATTGCAACAAATTAGGCCACTCCAGACCCAAATGCTGGAGGTTCCAAGGCAAGCCTGTTGGCCTAGCAGGGATTCACATGGGGAGTCTCCCAAAGTACGCTCCGAGGGGTAATGCAGCAAAGCAGACAGCACTGCACCCTACAGAAACTTACCCTTCTGAGGGCATGGCACTCTGCGAGTCTGAGCCAGACAAACTCCCAGGGAGTTTCCGGAGTTTTGTCCATTCAGGAATAGTGTCCCCCTACCTGTCCCAAAATGTGAGCAAGTCTGTGGTACTGTTCTGGGACACAAGGGGCCACTAAGCCCTTCATGTTGGGGGGAAACTTAAACCTACCTCCTGAGTCCTCCCTGAAGACCAAAGCCCTGATCAGTGGGGTGGGAGGAGGATCTGTGTCTGCACCTTTCCATTTGGTCCACCTGGAGTGTGACCTTGTTTCAGGCCCCGTTACAGTAGGAATTGTCCCTGAGCTGCCAACAGCAGGAATCGATTTCCTCCTTGGGAATGATTTGACTGGCGGCCAGTTGCTAGCCAGGGAAAGGAAAGAGACCAGGACCAAGCAGCAGAAATCTGCAGAAGGGCAGAAAACTGGGGAAGGTCCAGAGGCCCAAGAGGGTGGGATAGCATCAATAGACCTCGAGCGAGAGCTGCTCGTAGGTAGCAAGGCTGAAACCAGGCCAGTAAAATTAAACGGGGTCCAGGAAGGCCCCTAGAATCTGAAATAGATTACCCAAATATCCACAAATTAAATAGAGACCAGAGAAGTCCTAAAGCAGGAAAAGAAATAGTAAGGGAGATGCCCCACATAGCTGAAAAGCCTGAAAGAAAACAGGTTATTAAGCCCAGAAAGGATAAGGTTAAGGATTTGCCTGAAGTATAGCTGGCAGAAACCTTCTTTCTGGCATTAAATAGGGACAAAGGAAGTTCCCAAACCAATAAACAGATCGGGAAGGATATGCCTCCCCCAGTCAAAAAGCCACCACGGAGAGTAGCTGGAGCTGCGCCTCCACCCCAGGGCAGTGGCATTCCAGAGGACATGGAACATATTAGGAGAGCGACCCCTCCAAAGTCAAAGGTCCCAGCCAAGAAACCAGTGATTGAATTCACTGACCACTTTATGGCAAATTTAAATGTGGAGCAGAAAAGTTCCCAAATCGGCCCAGAAAGAGTGAGGGTGATGCCTCACCCAGCTGATAAGCCACCTGGAGGTAAAGAGCTGGCCATTTCCCAGAGGGCAATAGGCGCCCAAAAGAGGCTGAACCTATCACACAACTAAACAGCAGAGGGACCCCAACCAGATTGGACCCCACGCTAACCCACCATCATGCAGAATTACAAGAGGGCTGGGCAGAGTTAACTGCCCCCTTTAAAGTGATCCATTACCCCCCACTAGGGTATGGCCCTGTAGCCATAACCAGTATGGATGCAGGAGAGGCCCCTATCAGAAGGCCATCTTGCTATCATCCCTGCCCAGAAAGGGTGGCCCAAGTTCAGGGGCCAACTGCCCACCTGTTGCTGTGCCAACCAAAAGCACCTAGCACTGGAAGCAGGAACTCTCTAGTTGTGCTAGCACCTGAACCGGAATCCCCAAAAGAGGCCATGGTCCCTTTAAAACACCTCATTCTGCTGACCCTCAGCCAAACCCTAGTCTCTGGGTCTGAACACCTGAGCCCACAGGTTACCAAAGTGGACAGGCACGAGCTAGGCTGGACAAGAGCAGCTCAGCCCTATGATCCCAGGATCTAGCACCCACAGAGTAAGATGTCCAGCACTCCCTTGCGGATTGCCCAGAGCAGCTCGACCATCACTCACCCCTTGAGTGCTAACCACCCTGTAAAGCCCCCGACCCATTCGAAGCTACATTATCGGGAGGTTGGAATGCCTGACCCCCCGCCCAACAGAGTGAAGTCAGAACTCTAACACCAAATAGGCTTCCCCATTCTGCAGGGAACTGCCATTTCCCCTACTAACTGTGTGGCAGTTTGAATGAGAGAATGCCTGAATACTTCTACCTTTCCTATTCTTCCTTCTCTAAGACCACCTCAAAATAAATGAAATGAAATAGGATTAATTTCCTTTTTCTCCAGCAGGGGAGGTGTGTCCCAGCAAGAAGACAGGAAGGAAATATCTACCTCAACCTGGCTACTTCATAAAATTATTATTTTTATTTTAAAAATGAACAAGGCTTTATCCTGACTAGACATGACTCATACCAGAGGAATTTCTAACCTTCAGAAACCAGCAGGGACCTCGTTATCTTTAAAAAGATGCTAATGCCTTCTGTGACTGTCGACAATCACATTCCAAAGAAATGCACCAACTTCCTTTTCATTCCTATGGCAGAGTTCTGGCGCCAATGGAGACAGAATGTCTGCTTAGGACAAAGGGGACGTTGACTCCCTTATCAAACACCTCAAGATTCCAGAGCTAGGAAAATACATCCATTGTCCAACACCCAGGAGAAGAAGTGGGAGGTATGTCACATGACCTCTCCCAAGCCGCTAGAACCTGCAATGTTGCCATGCAGAACTGAACACAGGTAGTCTATCATTTTACCATCCAACAAGTAGCATCAGAAATTGCTCTGTCCAGGTCAACGCCTGGCCCTCATCTATGCTGTGAATTACTGGAACATTGGAATCTGGAATGGTTCCTTCAAGACTAATTCATCTGTACACGCCTTCTTCCATCACGGAAGTCCTCACTTCTGGAAAGTCAGATCAGCCTGCAACAGTTTCAGTCTGCAAACCTCTGAAGGAATACGCCAATGGACTTTTGATTCTGGACTCTGGACTCAAGTGAAACCACAACTCTTATTATTATCGTGGTCTTGCCCTGTACCCTTTTCTTTCCCTTATCCCTTTTTTATCATATGTATGTAAAAAGGAGCAGACATTGCAAAACTCCTTTCCTGCGTTTTGTGTGCATGTAAAATAAATCAACCCTCTTACTCTACCTTATCTTGAGTTTGCTGTGGGGTTATTAAGAGAGGTTCGGGCCATTCCAGAGCTGAAGGGTTGGAGATAACAACGCCACCACTTATAAAGGGGGAAATCAGAAATCAAAACACCTTTCTGTTTACGGACAGGTAGTGAGAGGAGAAATCAGGGCTGTTTAAATTAATCCCCCTCCGGTCCATAACACAGGTAGAGGGTATTGATGTTTTGAAACAGTGATGAACAGAGAGATTAATGTCAGTGAGCTAGGAAAGATGGCTGTTATGTATTTGCTGTTTCGCTCTGTATCTTATATATCTGATTTATCTCAAAGCAATGCAGAGATGATACTAGTTCTGATCTTACAAAAGGTTTATTTCTAGTGCTGATAAATAGCTCAGGAATTACAAGATTTATACACAGACATGGTCACAGCCCAGATTCTAGCTCTTTCCAGTACCTTCTGTGAAAAGGCAGTAACTTAAGCTCTCTAGCTCCTCCCATAGGCTTAGGCAATCAATTACAGTGAACATAGATCAGTGAACAGACTAACATAGTCAAACACAGATCAATCAAACCATTGACCACTACAGCATTTGGTTATGTGGCAAGGATTTGGGTGGGCAGGGAAATCAAGGTTCAGTGTTACTGTGTGGATGAAGGGGAGAAACTGCTAAGTGACAGAGAGTTGGAATTAGAATGAGTGATTGGGTGAGAAATTGTTAGCAAGAATAAGAGAAGGGGGATAGTAACATATGAGGGTGGTATGGATGCTCACAATCTTGATATGAAGAAATTCATGAGCGACTGAAGCAATCAGATTGAGAAACATAAACAGAATGGAACAGAGCCTAGAGGCAATTGAGGTTGGTGAAGCAGGCAAGGCAATAGCAAAACAGCCAAGGCAGCAGATGGTGATGCATGTAAAATCAATACGAGATCCTCACAGGGTAATATGTTAAGAGATTGCCATCTTATATTTGGACAATCTTGTCCACAAAAGAAGGGATACTAGTAATATCATAAACAATGACTTAATCAAACCTTGCAATTATCTTAGAGTCAGTCAACGTTCTGCTATTGTCAGGTTGTGACCAAAGTCTTTGTCTGCATCGACGCATAACAGCAGAATTAAATAAACATAGCATCTTCCTGTCACATGGCCGTCACACTGGATTTTTTTACAGCGCACTGCATATCACACACAATACGACAAGTATCTGAAAAGAACAAAAACGCAGGGCTGTAAGGAAAGGTGCTGGGGACTGAGACTAACTGAGTTGTTCTTGCAGGGAGAACACAAACACGATGGGCCAAATGGCCCCCTCCTGTGCTGTAACCATTCTATGATTCTAAGAGTGTGCCAGTCGGAACATAAGGTTTCCATTATCATCATTAACTATGACAAGAATACACAAGTGGTTTATAATTTCATTGGAATCTGGTGTATGGTGCTTTTGTAATATTGGTCTGTACATGATTTACATATACATTATATGAGTGTCATTTCTTGTTAGTTGCTGTTTTAGCACTAGGACTGGGAGTCGTCCTGTCCTCTGCCAATCACTTCAAGTGACAGTGAACATTGTGCAGACATAATGGAAGCAATATACTCTTTGCTAATCAGGATCTCTGCGGCACGAAGCAATTTCGCTTTGAAATAATAAATTGCAGGCTATGAACATTTTCCATATGAAAAGAGATCTTCTGCTTTGTGTATCAATAGAAAATGTAAATTAGAATTGCTGCTCAAAACACCCTATTCAGTGATTTATGTCCTTGCATAATCTAACTAAATAGCACACTGCTAAATCTGCAAAGGCAGAATTACTTCTCCTATCTGGAAAAATTAGGATATGTTACCTTGATACCTCCTGAGAGTTTCTGATAAAGAAGAGAAAGTGTTTTTATTTGAAGGGTTGTCAGTAACGAGTGAATTGATTTGAAATAATTTAAGGGCCCAGGTAAAAGTGAAAATGTCCAGGCCACTGGTACTGGGGTGGCTGGAGCAGTTGGAACTCCACTGGGTAATATTATCCCATTGACATCCCCTGCTGCTTTACACCAGGCTTTCAATAGGGTGAACAGCTTTATAGCCTCCTGGCTTCCTGGCAATTTTTCTTCAGGGCAGAGTCTCAGTGTTAGGTGGGACTGCCCCATTTCCAACCCTTGCCTGCCTTCTCCCACTAGTCTCATGCCGGAGCTTCACCCTAGAACCCAGGGAAATTCAGAGACTAGGTATCAAAACTGTTGAACCATAGAACCATGGAAAAGTTAGGGTGCAGAAAGAGACCATTCAGCCCATCGTGTCCACGCTGGTCAAAAAAGAGTAAAAAAGAAACTAGCTGTTCATTTCATTCCCACTTTGCATCAACTGGTCCATAGCCTTGCAGGTTACAGCACTTCAGATGCATATTCAGGTACCTTTTAAATGAGCTGAGCATTTCAGCCTCAACCACCAATTTAGACGGTGAATTCCAGATGCCCACCACCCTCTACCAATCACCTGAAATCTATGCCCCCTGGGAATTGACCCCTCAGCTAGGGGAAACATGTCTTTCCTGTCTATCTATCCTCTCTGTTGGTTTTGTTACTTGGAAATGGATGGCTGGAACAGGAAATAGGTGCCTTGGCATAAGTCGCAGCTTTAATTTCTGGCAAAAGCATCTGAACTCCATGGGTGAGCTGGACTTTCTGTTGTTCACAAAAAAACTTCTCACCCTGAAGGTCGACTAAGCTGATGGTTTCTGCCAACAGTCCTATTGCATATTGGACTTTGAAGAAGCTGTTTCTAAGAAGTATGAAGATGAACCTTGGTGGACTGATTCTAAACAGATAAAAACTAGATCTGACAGATTCAACCACATAAATGTCACTCATGGACACTGGGGTCCCAGAATCCAAATTGAAAGATTGATAAAAAAAAATAATAAAACAGCTCTTTAAACACTGGCAGGCTGTTGACAACTTGCATATTCCTATCTTCATTTCCTGTCTCTCCCCACCTCCCGATTAACGAGACCCTTGTTTTGAC
Organism: Cetorhinus maximus; assembly: GCF_964194155.1. Classification (NCBI taxonomy): domain Eukaryota; kingdom Metazoa; phylum Chordata; class Chondrichthyes; order Lamniformes; family Cetorhinidae; genus Cetorhinus; species Cetorhinus maximus. The sequence goes on from NC_135904.1 coordinate 28,905,091, forward strand.
TAATTCATGCTTAAATCTTTCTGTGCCATTGAGACAGGAAAATAGGTCGACATTTTCAGCTTCTGTATCTGCCGGGCCTCGTCCCGTTCACTTGGAAAGTCACAGGTGGAGAAGCACAAAACTCCAGCCATCCCCCACATGCAGCCATTAGCTGTCTAAGTGGCAGATGTATAAAGAATTCAAGAGTAATAGGACAGGTATCCTATTTTTAGCACAGCATAGTTCAAAAACATATGCTGAGTATCGTAAATAGTAATTTTCCATGCCTCGGTAACAGGTAACATTCTGCACTTTGATTTGGAAAGTAACATTCAATAGAAGTCAAGCCTGGTTGAGCCAGTGCTCATTTTGTGTTTTTAAACATATGGCAAGTTGCCATTGTTCATTTCCCCAAACCTACAAAGGACCAGTGATTCCACATTATTAATAGGCTGACTTGCCACTGAAAGGGCTTCTTAGGACTTCTCTTAGTTCAAGGAGATGTCTACCACCACCAACTCAGGACAGACAGTGACAGCCAACGAGCCAGCTCCATCCACATTCGGAGTTTAAAGAAACCTATCCCATTAAATCCCAATACATGATGTACCAACCACCAATAGCCAGACTAATACAGGCATCATAATTTGCAACACAATAAGAAAAAAAGAAAGACTTGCATTTATCTAGCATCATCAACAACCTCAGGATGTCCCAAAGTACGCCACAGCCAATTTACAAGGTGACAATGGCCAGATCGTCTGGGTTGTTTTAGGTGTTATTTGAGGGAGGACTCCCTTGTTCTTCTTCAAAATATTACCGTGAGAGCTTATACATCCAAAAGACGGTGCCTTTGACAGAGCTGACCTCCCTCACTACTGCACTGGAGTGTTAGCCTGGACTTTGCAATGGTTATGCAATAAATGTACAGTTAGTCTGACATCTTAACTGCATCCTTTAATCAAGAAATATAAGTCTTCCAAACAACATTAAGTTACTGAACTTGTGACCCTAACAATAACAAGCTGTACTGCTATATAAGTAGTTTTTTTTAATGTAGGCCACAAGTCTCTCATTTGTTGAAGGAGGAATCAATACAGAATGCTTAAAAATGCTTACTATGATTAAAAACTGAAATGTGCTGTCTGAATGGGTGACCCAGTAATAAGTTTACTGGGATCATTCCTTCAAATGGACGTATAAAATAACCTGCTTTTGAGCTAGTGTTATATTGATAGGAAAACAACTTACACAGAGAAAACAAGCTTAGATAATATGATTGAAATTTTTTTAAAAATAGCTTATAACACCAGAGACAAGTGTAGGTAAACTCAGTCCTATTGGTTCAGATTTAGCAGCCAGTGCCGAATGACAACACTCGCCCATCATTATGATTATAGATCCCCACAGAACTTATGTGAGCTTTTTTACTGCAATTTACTGTACTTAGAGTTCTATTTCAGCAGTGTCCTCTACAGGGGACCTGAGATCTTTGTGAACAGGGTCTACTATAGGGTGTCTCTTCAACCAATCAGATTGAAGAAATCTTACTGAGGCACGCAGAGTCTAAACCAGAGAGTGTTGGTTTGAATTTGTTTTTGTTTATTCTTTCACTGAATGTGGGCATTGCTGGCAAGGCCAGCATTTGTTGCCCATCCCTAATTGCCCTCGAACTGACCTTTCCACATCATTCAGAAGACAGTTAAGAGCCAACCACATTGCTGTGGGCCTAGAGTCACATGCAGGCCAGACCAGGTAAGGATGGCAGATTTCCTGCCCTAAAGGGCATTAGTGAGCCAGATGGGTTTTTATGACAATCAATGATAGTTTCATGGTTCCCATTATTGGGGCTGTTGTGGTGTCTTTGATGAACGGACCACAGGGGACTCAGGTACAGGTTACGATCGTTTATTCAAGCAATTGCAAGGAGGGCACCATCTCAATGCAGCTTGAGACAGTACTCTGCTAAACTACAAGTGTTCATCATACTTATACATTATTGGTCACGTACAAGAACAGTTCCCAGATTTCGATCTTGTCAACATATAGGTTTACATTAAACAGACAAGTCTCTGGTACAAAGGTACATACATCATCTGGCCCCACCTACACCCAGGCAGAGACCTGCCTTCCTATCTAAGCTGAGACTATCTGTTCTTCCCCTATCTGTTGAAGAGCACACTTAATCTATGTTATTGCCATTCTCTGACTCCAGTCTAACTCCTCTATCATATTTACATTCTTCTTCATCCAATATGGCCTTGCTGATGTTCGCAAACCCTGAGAATGTGTAAGGTTCAGCATTCTCTCTGTCCCAGCCTGAACTTTAAATGTTAACTACTTAGCAATTGTGGTTTTGCATGCTGGGATATTTTAAGTCAAGTCCCTTGACCATTACTGTATTCCTTTATTTCCCCCTAACAGTCCCCCCTTTTGGCCCTTGGCTTAGCCCAAGGTAGCCAACTACAGTGGTGTCTGCTCCCTCCCCAGCCCCCTTTATGCACCGCCACCCATTGATGCTGGCCAGTCATCCAGCTTTGGCATGTAAGGGGTACGGGTACTGGTCAACCATCTGTATCATCTGGTCCTTTAATCCTAACCTCTGGTTTACCAGATTCCTACTTCATCTACTAAAACTCCCCCAACACCACCTTTTTTGTGACCTCCGGGTGTAATGAATCAAGTATATTAAATACATAATCAATATCAGCTGAAGTATAACTAGGGCATGGGAGATAATCCGAATTCAGGGGTGTATCTGTACGTTCAAGCCCCAATTCCACAGGTCCTCCCACCATGTGGAAGAATCTATTTGTTCAATATCCGTCTTTAAGGCTCTAACCTGTTGCTGCAGTGTACAGTAAGTTCTGTACACCTGCTGAGCCTGTCCCCAAATCGCGGTGAGATGCTCTGGTACTGGGGAATTTCATAGGGGAACTGGTTCAAATACTGTGTCAGGTTATCCTTAAGGCTTTCCATGACCTGAATAGTAGTCGTTCCTCTCTTGTATATTTCGACCAGTTCCACTTTCCCCACCCTTGCTGACACCTATAGGTATAGGCATACTGAATGATTGTGGATGGGGCATATCTGGTTACCCCCATAGTGGATTCTTTCTTGCCACGTGGTGATACAATACCTCCCATTCCCTGTATATGCAACATGGGTCGGTTCTTTTGCAGCCCATAAATTTCCGTTGTACAGTTTGCGGCTGCTTTAAATCCACACTTCGCTTCCTCTGTCTCTTTTATCGGATGTGCACATACTACTGCAGTGGCTTCTACGCTACACCCTTCTAATGTGGTGCTAACTATATTTCCTACTATGTCTACTGCGTATGGTGGAATATCGTGATACTTAATATAGTAATCATCCCATATAACCCCAATATTTTCTACTCCATATAATGTCCTGCCGGATGTTGACATAGGTATGACAGGTATTACTAATACAATGCCTATTAGCATATTACTATTCACTATACATTCAACATTCATTCTATATACGCGTGTTAAACCTCTGAACTGGCAACCGGTCAAGTCATGATTCCTGTTTCATGAGAGGTTCAGTAAATGCTCATTAGTTACCCATAAAGGAACTACCCCTTCATTAAGCTGTCTTAAATTCTCTCGGGCTTGTTCCAAGATCCAAAGGTGCTGCCAACATCATTTCTGCTCGCTTCATCTGAAATATTTTTCCTTATTCCGATTAATTTATTGAAAGTCCCCGCATGACATTCGAGCATGGTAGCCAGGCTTTGAATTAACCGTGTCATATCCTGGTCCGTATCTAATTGTGTATCCTGGATCCCCTCTCCCTGCCCTTAAATCTCCTTAAGCTTAAAGTTCAGGGTACGGACCTTCTGATCTACAGTTGCTAGGTCGATGGAATTAACCATTAATGTCCCTGTATTGAATATCGCGGCAGCATCATTTATCAGGCTGCGCTTAACGTGGTTCCCTCCCAAGCCTGGTCACATCTTGCCGTTGAACTGAGATGCTTCAGTCATCAGCTGGCCCATTCGAGCCGTATATAGTGCTCGAATATGGTTGAGCACCACTGGGGTGGGGTAATTCCAGATATGTTCAAGACCACGGGTACCAGCTCATGGTGTACATTATCATACAAAACTTCTGATTAACCAAACCATTCCTCGGTCCTGGATGCATAGTCGGACAAGGTGGGTCAGTCGGTGTGGTTTGAGGGGCTTCAATTATCTACTCGGACTGTGGAAGTAGTGGTGGGAGGTGGCTGGATAGTGGTGGACCTCCCACATCCGATCTGAAGCAAACCCTTACTACAATTCGAAAGCACTTGTTCTCCTACTGTTACATTTATCATTCCCCGTTGCGTGTTGCATTCGGCACTGTCCGTGCTGTACCAAAGTCCCTTCTGTGGTGCGGGATGAGTAGTGATGATCCCCGACCTTGTTACCAGTATTGATACGCCCACGACCAGGATCGTAGATCTGTGGAGACATTAGTATCGGCTCCCGTTCTCCGGGTTACCGCTTGGTCAATTGTCATGTATCTTTAACTGTGCGTAATGCCTCCATTTACTTCCCGTTCTCATATCTACAAGTGCGCATGTATCACCTGTCATAATTACCTCGTATGGTCCAATGTTGCTCTTTGGATTTGCCTGTTTCCATATCCTTAATCACCTGTCGGTCTCTGACTTCCTTCCTTAACTCATGCAATTGCTTCCTTATTTCCCTCACATAGTCTCGCATCCTTCCTTTTAGTGGTCCTACATCTCCCACTACTACTATGATTCCCTCAGGTAACTGCATTGCTCCCCTTGTCATTATTTCAAATGGGGTGAACCTGGTGGTTCTCCTTGGGGTAGCCCTAAGGCGCATCAGGGCTGTTCCCTGTCTCTTGAATTGCTTTTGTGATTGATGTATTTTTTTAAAGTTCAGTTCATCCTTTCCACCAACCCTGAGCTCTGTGGCTGGTAGGGAATGTGGGATTTCTGTTTACATTTAAATGTCTTTGATGACTCTTCCTGTGAAATGAGTTCCCTGACCTGAATCTATCTGGATGGGCCCCCTCCACTCCTTCCCGTCTACTGTCTCCTGCTGCTGTCCCACATCGGACCTCAATTCCTTAAACTGCCAACACAACTCTACAATGCACCTTCTTATCCTATCTTTCAATGGCTCAGTATCTTCACTTCCAGTGACGGTTCTCTCTGGGAGCTGCTTAACTGTCTGTCATCATAGTGTTACTTTTTGTAGCTCGCAGGTGCATTAATACAATCAGTAATACATCTATTTAGCCTTTTTCCAGCTTTCCCTTTACCTATATACATCTTGTAGTAAATTGTTGTTAAGTATTATTTCTCCTTACATTTCAATTCCTGAACTACAGATTCCACATAGTTTTACCTCTACGTTTTTTTTTCCCCTGACCATGATCATCCTAAGATTCTCTTGAGTTCAGTTTCTCTATTGTCAACGAGGATCTCTGTCTCTAGATCTTTGCTTATCTCCCCCTGTGCGTTTCCAATGTTTCAGTTGATGGCCAGATTATTAAATTCACTTCCCTTAAAAAGTTTGTACATTGTGTCCTCTTCCCCTAACTCATTCTCCTACTTGCCTCATACCATTTTACACATGCAACAGCCACCATCTTATCTTGTTCAGGTTGTCTGGAGAGACTTTACAGTCCAATAAAGTATTCTCAGAACAGTTTTAAAACAGAAATCAGGTATTGACATGTTTTGCTTCTTCATCTTCTTCTCAAACATTTTATTGTCTCAAAAGTAGCCCATTAAATTGTGTCTGACCCGTTTCTTTTAGACTTATCCCTGATTCATTAACTCGGCCAAAAATTGGATTTCTGCCAAACTTTGTCAAGGTCTTGAGCTTAGCTTCATATTTTGGGAACAGACTTACAAATACAAAAACATGCAGCATTTGAATTAGTGCCAATTGTTGTCAAACCTTTTAAAATGAAACTTCCCTTCTGAGAAATTATCAGGAACCAAACCTCAAATTTTAAACTTTGTAAGAAATGTAATTTCTATCGCTATCAAAATCAAAACGACCTCTTTCTTATGTGTATTGATTTGTATCCAAGTTATAATTCCCATATGTTTATCGACACATTCTTTATCTTAGGTAACATCCTAGTGATTCAAAAGTAATCTTCTAAACTACACTGCACTTTACACCTCAAGCCTTGTCCCAAATTCAAATAACAGTGCTGTTGGGATGCAGATTTCCTTTCATATTTAATTCATCTCTTCATAAGAAACCCCTTTTTATCCATTGGAACCACCTAGGTCTTGTGTTTACGCCTTTTGGTTTTCCTAGAAACCCTTGAACTTCAGGTAATTTTCCCCTCAGAATTTTAGAGTACTAACTTGTATGAGTTAATGTAACTGGTATGTATCAATCCCAATCAGCTTGGAAGCTGGCGATGCTAGTCTGCAAAGGGGTGGTACAAAGGTTAATTCATCTAACCCTGTTTAGCTTTATGATACCTTCAAATTGCGAATGTTTTTTGCCAGAAATCTCAACTCAAACCTATACTCAAAACTTTAGAATGTTTTAATATACTTTTCCTTTAATCTAACATGGGGCTTTCAACCCTTAAGTGCTGAACTGCACACACAAATAACAATTTACGGAAGAAAACACATTAAAGCTCACATACGAATGCTTCCTTGCACACAAACAAACATACATTTAGAAGTATGTATTTATATTCCTGTATCCTTAACTTGACCTAAAACTCTCATATTCTAACTGAAACTTCAAATAGCAGTGTGGGAAATAAAGGGATCTTGAAGGCTCCACCTTCTGGGACAATCAAACTGATGAAAGCTCACATTTCTCCTGCCTGTCAGTGCTTATTAACTCCCCTAGGGATACGCTCCTTTTCTCTCTCTCTCTCTCTCTCTCCAGCACAAGCAGCTCTCGTAACTTAGATCAATTCATTTTTTTAAGTTACAGAAAATTGAGTAGCAGACCTTTCAAGTCCCAATCATCCTTCCACATTTTCAGGAAAATCTCGTCATCCCTCATGGGACATTATACACCCCCCAATCCGTTTCTCCCTCCCCAAGGCTTCCTTGACTGCCCTCTCAAACTCCCTGTGCAGGTCTGTCGCCTTCTCCCAGTCCAGGACGTCCTCAGGTTTCACCCAGTCTCCACTCCTGGACTGCAGGAGTAATCTTCCCAAGGGGGTGCATTGCTTGGAAATCTTGCATTTCCCGCAGTTTGGTCCAAAAATCTGGGTTGCTATGCTGAGTTTTAAGTGTCAGCAGTTCTTTAAACAAAACCTGTTTCTCCCCCGGACTGAATGGTACATGCTTAACTTTCTCCATAACCCTCTCAGTCTCTTCATCCTCCCCCTACTCCTCAGCCCCCTTTCTCCTTTCGGGTTTCAATTCACCTTTCCGGACTTTACTTTTCCTAACAGTTATTGCCATAGGGGCCGTGGGGTTCAGTGGGCTCAGTGGGGCGGTTGGTTCATTTGAGGGCGGAACTGCCTCAGCTTCTTCATAGATTTCTCCTTCGGAGCTTTCCCCCTCTTGATCAGTGTCACTGCTGCTGCTGCTGCTGCTGTCACTGTTCTGATCTGTTCTGGATCTGACTTTGTTTCTCTCTCTCCAATCAACTGGAATTTAGTATTAACCCTTCTGCACAACTGGAGGTACAGTGTGATAATAACCATCATCCCTTTCTTTTCCTTATCTTTTATTTTGCTCTAACCACCACCTTTTTTGTTCTCCGGGGGTTCCCTGTGGGTTCCACCCCTCCTTCTGCATTTTAGTGATTAATTTTGACTGTTGTTCCGCTATAAACCTGGTAATGGAGTCCGCGGCTCCCCAGTCGAGTTCCATGGCGCTATTTTGTTTCCCTGATGGCATTCTCTTCCTATTTTTTCATCTATCTATGTTCGCACGGTCCTAACAACTTAGTTATCTGAGGTATATGTATATGCGGTTTAACAGGGGTCCGGCCTTCCTGCGTGGCTTCGGCTAAGGTTATATTTCAAACCCTAACCACGCCAGCACGGCTTCGCCTCCTCTCAACTGGGTAATGGTCTGGCCTTCCTGCGCGGCATTGGCCCCGCTAGCCCGTCTGCACAGCTCCGCCTATTACCCCTGGGGCCTCCTATCTCCTGGCCTGAGTCCTCCTCTTGATTCTTTGATACTTGACCGGACCGTTCTTGGGTAAGCCTACTACCTAGCTACAGGTAGTAAATGAACATACTCACCCAGTTTGCAGAGCCGCCCCGAGGATCTGGTCCAAGTGCCCTGCTCGCAGCGCCAAATTGTTGTGGTGTCTTTGATCAACGGACCACAGGAGACTCAGGTACAGGTTACGATCGTTTATTCGAGCAATTGCAAGAAGGGCACCATCTCAATGCAGCTTGAGACAGTACTCTGCTAAACTACAAGTGTTCATCATATTTATACATTATTGGTCACGTACAAGAACAGTTCCCAGATTTCGATCTTGTCAGCATATAGGTTTACATTAAACAGACAAGTCTCTGGTACAAAGGTACATACATCATCTGACCCCACCTACACCCAGACAAAGACCTGCCTTCCTATCTAAGCTGGAACTATCTGTTCTTCCCCTATCTGTTGAAGAGCACACTTAATCTATGTTATTGCCATTCTCTGACTCCAGTCTAACTCCTCTATCATATTTACATTCTTCTTCATCCAATATGGCCTTGCTGATGCTCGCAAGCCCTGAGAATGTGTAAGGTTCAGCATTCTCTCTGTCCCAGCCTGAACTTTAAATGTTAACTACTTAGCAATTGTGGTTTTGCATGCTGGGATATTTTAAGTCAAGTCCCTTGACCATTACTGTATTCCTTTATTTCCCCCTAACAGGGGATAACTTTATATTCCAGATTTATTAATTGAATTCAAATTCCACTAGCTGCCATGGTGGGATTTGAACCCATGTCCCCCTGAGCATTAGCCTGGGTCTCTAGATTACTAGTCAAGTAACATTACCACTGCACCATCATCTCCCCAAATGAATGTCTAATTCAATGTAAGAAAGAAAAATAAAGAAGGGGAAAGAAAGGTGGAATTAAGGGAGAGAGGGATAAAAAAGAAAGAATTAAAAAGATTTTGAAAAGATTTTATTTCAATTTTTATTATAAAATCTCCAGTAATAATTAAAATCTGAACAAATATGAGCAAAGCATAACAATTAGGAGCAGGAGTAGGCCACTTGACCCTTCGAGCCTGCTCCACCATTCAATAAGGTCATGGCTGATCTGATTGTAACCTCAACTTCACATTCCCGCCTACCCCCAATAACCTTTCACCCACATGCTTATCAAAAATCTATCTACCTCCGCCTTAAAAATATTCAAGGACTCTGCTTCCACCACCTTTTGAGGAAGAGAGTTCTAAAGACTCACAACTCTCTGAGAGAAAAAAATTCTCTTCATCTTTGTCTTAAATGGGCAGCCCCTTATTTTAAAACAAAGATCCCTATTACTAGATTCTCCCACAAGGGGAAACATCCTCTCTACATTGACCCTGTCAGGACCCCTCAGGATTTGATATGTTTCAATCAAGTCACCTCTTATTCTTCTAAACTCCAGTGGATACAAGCGTAGCCTGTCCAACCTTTCCTCATAAGTCAACCCACCCAATCCAGATTTTAGTTTAGTAAACATTCTTTGAGCTGCTTCCAATGTTTTTACATTCTTCCTTAAATAAGTAGACCAATACTGTACTCAGTACTCCAGATGTGGACTAATCAATGCTCTGTATAACTGAAGCACAACCTCCCTACTTTAGTATGCAATTCCCCTTACAATAAATGATAATGTTCTATTAGCTTTCCTAACTACTTGCTGTACCTGCATACTAGCCTTTTGTGATTCATGCACTAGGACACCCAGATCCCCCTGCATCTCAGAGCTCTGTAATCTCTCATCATTTAGATAATATGCTTCTTTTCTATTTTTCCTGCTAAAATGGACAATTTCAAATTTTCCAATATTATACTCCATTTGTCAGATCTTTGCCCACTCATTTAACCTACCTATATCCCTTTGTAGCCTCTTTTGTCTTTGTTCTTTCTTGGGATGTGGGCATTATTTGCAAGGCCAGCATTTGTTGCCCATCCCTCATTGCCCTTGAACTGGGTGCTAGCCCATTTCAGAGGGCAGTTAAGAGTCAACCACTTTGCTGTGGGTCTGGAGTCACATGTAGGCCAGACCAGGTAAGAACAGCAGATTTCCTTCCCTAAAGGGCAGTAGTGAACCAGATGGGCTTTTACAACAATTGACAATGGTTTCATAATCAACATTACTGAGACTAGCTTTATATTCCAGATTTTTATTAATTTAATTTAAATTCCAGCAGGTTCCATGGTGTGATTTTAACCCATGCCCCCTGGGCATTATGTTGGGCCTCTGGATTACTGGTCCAGTGGCATTACCACTACACCACCATCTCCCAGAAGAATCAGACCTATGCACTTGAAAAAAATAAAGGTTGCGCCATTGACATGAAGTCTGACTGTACAAAGTGCAAGTTCAGAACTCAATATATTTTAGTGGTTGATAAATAAAGTCTCAACTTATTCTACCATCCATCAAAGATTAAGCCATGCAAAATACTGTTGCCCTTAATCCAAATTCACACCAAGGTCCCTTCATCCATCATCCCTATACTTGCTGACATTCATGTTCAGCAACACCTTGGTTTTAAGATTCTCAATCTTGTTTCCAAATCACAGCACAGCCTCACCCCTCTCCTTCTCTCTAATCTCCTCCAGCCCCTCAAGTCCCCAAGATATCTACACTTATCCAATTCTGACCTCTTGCACAATCCTGATTTTAATTGCCCTACCACTGGTGGCCTTGCCTTCAGCTTTTAATTAAGGCCAAAAGCGCTGGCATTTGACATAGTCTACTTGGATTTCAGCAAGGCTTTTGATAAGGTCCCGCAAGGGAGACTGATAACGAAGGTAAGAGCCTATGGGATCCAAGGTAATTTGGCAAATTGGATCCAGAATTGGCTGAGTGGCAGGAAGCAGAGGGTGATGGTCGCGGGGTGTTTTTGTGACTGGATGCCTGTGTCCAGTGGGGTTCCACAGGGATCGGTGTTGAGTCCCTTACTGTTTGTGATGTATATAAATGATTTAGACTTGAATATAGGAGGGTTGATCAGTAAGTTCGCAGATGACACGAAAATTGGTGGGGTGGTAAATAATGAGAAGGATAACCTTAGATTATAGGAGGATATAGATGAGCTGGTCAGATGGGCTGATCAGTGGCAAATGGAATTTAACCTTGATAAGTGTGAGATGATGCACTTGGGCAGGACAAACAAGGCATGGGAATACACGATGAATGGTAGGACCCTGGGAAGTACCGAGGATCAGAGGGACCTTGGTATGCATGTCCACCGGTCCCTTAAGGTAGCAGGACAGATAGATAAGGTGGTTAAGAAGGCATATGGGATACTTGCCTTTATTAGCCGATGCATAGAATATAGAGCAGGGAGGTTATGCTGGAACTGTATGAAACACTGGTTATGCCACAGCTAGAGTATTGCATGCAGTTCTGGAATCCACATTATAGGAAGGATGTGATTGCACTATAGAGAGTGCAGAGGAGATTTACCAGGATGTTGCCTGGGCTGGAGAGTTTTAGTTATGAGGAGAGATTGGATAGACTGGGGTTATTTTCCCTGGAGCAGAGGAGATTGAGGGGGGACATGATTGAGGTATATAAAATTATGAGGGGCATAGATAGGGTAGACAGGAAGGAACTTTTTCCCTTGGTGGAGGGATCAATAAACAGGGGACATAGATTTAAGTTAAGGGGCAGGAGGTTTCGAGGGGATGTGAGGAAGAATTTTTTCACTCAGAGGGTGGTGGGGACCTGGAACTCACTGCCTGAAAGAGTGATAGAGGCAGAAATCCTCATAACATTTAAGAAGTATTTGGATGTGCACTTGCAATGTCATGGCATACAAGGCTAAGGGCCTAGTTCTGGAAAATGGGATTAGAATAGTTAGGTACTGGCGCAGACTCGATGGGCCAAAGGGCCTTTTTCTGTGCTGTGGATCCCTATGACTCCCTGCCTAAACCACTCTCCCTCACTTACCTGCTTTAAGATGTTCCTCAAAACCTACCCATTTTCCATGCTTTTGGTCATGTACCCTTATATCTCCCTATGTGACTGGGTGTCAAATTTTGTTTTATAACACTCCTATGAAGCACCTTAGGATGTGATACTTTAATAAAGATGCACCAAAGATCTTTGGAGCTGTAGAGCCTTAAAGTGTTCCCATTGACAAATTTTACCGGCAGGGCTGCCTGCAACGTATTGTATCACAAAATATAATTAACACCCTTCATTCTGAAAACAAGCAATAGACAAAAAAAGAGCTGGAATAAAACTACAGTTGATTTTAACCAGAGGTTGATCAAAAAGTTATTAAATGAAAAAGCCGAACATTCCAAGATTACATCTGGGTGAGAACTCTCCTCTGTATTGTACTTATAAATCTATGATATGCACTTTCATGTATTGATTAAATGAAACACAAAGGGTTTATAAAGCATCAGTACATATGTTGCACTGTAATTCTTCTTTTAACACCAGAGTGTTATTGAGCACTAACTGCCTGCTTCTTCTCATCATCTACTTTTCTATCTTACCACTCACCTAGACGACCGCAGCTATTGATATTGGCATAACATGTCATGATAAAATGGATATTTGCTTCAAGCACTATTTGATGATGCGTTCTTCAGTCAAGCTGAGATATAACTCAACATTTAACCACATTAGGTATTGGGGAAATGGCTAATCAGGCTCAGAGTTGACTGGGTAGAAATTTTTGTGCCATAATATAAAGCTAGTGAAATCTCATCGGCCGCCTATTTATAGCCCCTGTTCAACATTCAATTCCATTGGCTTCAACAGTAAAAATCTGGAGTGCATTTTCAGGTCCAAGATTGCAGGTGCAGTGAACTACGGCTGGAATCGTCCCAGGTTTGCACCATGCGGTAGCGGGCGGGGAAACGGCTTTTACCTGCCGGCTGCGATGGCGGGTTTTCACACCGTATCGTCCTAAAATGGCCACGTTATTTATGCATTCCTGGGAAACACGCTGTTTCCATGGCGGGTGGGCTCCGATTCACCCGCCATGTCGTCACCTCGCTGCTTCATCATGCCAGGCACCACATTTAAAGTACAACCGCGCTCAGTGTTTCCAGCTCAGGGCTGCAGCAAAGAAGACATGGCCCCGAAAGGCAAGAAGACTGCAACCCTTGAGCTCCCTTTAAAAGCCATGGAGGCCCACTGTGATGTCCTCTACCCCCACTCTGGCCGCAGTAGGAGCAGCAACATTACCACTTGGGCTTGGTAGGCGATGGCAGTGGTGGTCAGTGCCAATGCTGCACAGAAGAGGTTGGCCATCCAATGCAGATAGAGAATGAATGATCTCATAAATGCAGCCAGGGTATGGAAACCATCTCATCACTCTAAGCTCACACATTCACTGGCGTCTCACTCACTGCCAGCTCAAGGGACATCACCACTCACTGTCACACACACACCCTCACATATCCATCTGGCCTCATCTCCTCTGGAGACTGCCTCCTCAGCCCTCACCATATTGAGGTCAATTGCACAGATCAACATGTGCTCCTCACACACACACACACACACGCCCTGGGTTACCTTCCTTCCCCAATACAGCCCTTGCCCTGTAGCCTCTTCCCTTGCCTGAGGCCACTCCTCCCCCTTCCCCAAGCAAGCCTTAGCCCTGCAGCCATTGAAAACCACCTACATGTGGCTGATCTGGTAGGTAGAGACCGGCCGTGAGCCCCCCTAAAAGTGATCTGGTGCTGTCTTTGAAGCCTGGCGCTGATGACTACGAGTGCTGACCGAAGAAAGGTAATCAAACAAACCTTGAAGTCCAGAGTTAAGTGTAGCCAGCCTAGTGCACGTCCCTTATGTGCTGTTGCGAAACATGTTGGGGTGTTTTCTGGCCGACGTGGATTGACGATCCAATTGTGGGGTGGATGAGTCCGGTGCGCAGGCCTAATAATAATATGCTGGTGTATTACAATGAGGTTCCCGATATCCAATGGCAGGGAATGTGGCCTGCCATCGGCGGGCTGAGCAGACAATCGCAAACTGGTTTCACGCCATTGTGAAACCGATCGTGCCAAATCGTCTGCTCACGCCACCGAACATGCCCGACGCCAGTGGGCACAGAAAATCCCGGCTTAAATGTTTTGTGTCCATCTAAGTTGTGGTCAGGGTAACCTCGAAAGCAGTTCGGCTTCTCCTTCAAGTCACCCATGTTCAATTAAAGGAACCCTGTGAGATGCCTGGGAAGCAGACATGTCTTACAAGACCCTGTGTTACTGTTCACTAACGGAAATTGATGAAGTGGGGGCCTTGTCTATGGTGAAGTCCAGGGGATTTTGTGGAGTGGCCAAGATGGATACACGCTTCCCATTACTAGTCTGGTCTTCAGGCTTTCCTAAGATGCAAAACAACTATGCGACCCTCACATTCTACAATGGTCTCCAATGAGAACGGTTATAGTGTGGTTTGTCCTGGTGATTTGCTTCACCACTGATTGACTAATGATGATGTCCCATGAAGTAACCTAGAACAGCCTGAGATATGACAGTTGTGCTAGGTTGGCTGTTGTTCCTGTGGTGAGGATGTATCCAGATTTCATAAGATCTAAGTAATATTGCAAAATCATAAGATTGTGTCTACCCGATGAAATTGAGTCTGCCAGTTGTCCTTGGACATTTTGAAGCAATCATGTCTGGGTGTGGAGGTATAGGTATAGTAGGGATCTCTACTGTGGGCAATCCACATCTTGGGGGGCAGGGGGCCATTTCTGGGGTGGTGTCTGTCTCTAGGCAGGGGAAGCCATGTCGGGTGCAGTCCTCATCGTCTGTGTGGAGTCTATTTCTGGTGTAAGTGAACCCTGCCTATCTTTCATCCTCCTCTTTCACCATCATAAAACTCAAATAAGGAATGCTATAACTCCAACTTCCTCCTACGCATTCTACTTGTTCATGTCACTAAAGGCAGCTTCCACAAACAGCCCTGTGACTCCTGTGAGAGGAAATATAGCATTATGCGCCAATATGAATAACACTAACAATCTACTTTTATTCACTTAAGTTATATTTTCCATCACACTTTCCTGATCTCTCCAACCCACAACTGTAAGCTCTCAGCTCCTGAACAGCTAAAAACATAAGAAATAGAAGCAGGAGTAAAACTATACAAGCCCTTGAGCCTTTCTATCATTGTTCCTTTAATATGGGGGTAACAACATATACAGTGTATTTCCCACAAGGACATTGGAATGTTATACCAAGTCTTACTTCAATTTAATGGCTGGTACATAGTGAAGGGATAAAGAATTGCGAGAGCTGTAACTTCATGGTATCATATAATGCTTACAACGCAGAAAGAAGCCAATCGACCAGCCTTGGCCTTGGCGGCTCTCTGTTGGAGCAATTTAGTTAGTCCCACTCCCCTGCCCTTTCCCCGTAGCCTGCAAATCTTTTCTCTTCCCGAGTTTATCCAATATCCCTTTCGAGAGCCACGATTGAATCTGTCTCCATCACACTCTCAGGCGGTGCATTCCAGATCTTAACCATTTGCTACTTAAAGTGACTTTCCTCATGTCACCTTTGGTTCTTTTGCCAATTGCCTTAAGCTGATGTCCTCTGATTCTCAACCCTACCGCCAATAGGGACATTTTCTAACCACCTGCTCTGTCTGGACCCTTCATGATTTTGAACACCACAAAGTGGGATAGGTTAAAGACAAGGTGAGGGCTGATGTCAGGAAGTTTTTCAGTAAATAAAGGATAATTGTGACCTTGTGCGCCAGTGTGAATCTGGCATTAGCAAGTCAGCAGCCCATTCAAATTTCTCCCAATTGTTATTTTCGATGGAGGAATAATGTAAAATGGGTTCCCGGCTCACCAGCACCTACTTTAGATTGGCAAGGACAAGATCCATCCCAAAGAGCAATCATCACTTGGAATAGATTCCCAGATACAGTAATGGAGGCAAGAATCCTGGAATCATTAGAGGAACAATTGAATATGGCAATGAGGGACTGGGAGATCTTTCTGGTTAGACAAACTAAGATAGGCCTTCCTCATCTATAATTTCCTTGCTGATCTTATGACAGTGAAGTAGTTAGCAGATGAATTGCAATGCTAACTGTGCATAAATCTGTTCGCTTATTACGAATAAAGCAAAGATTACACTGTTACCTCCCTATTGAAACTACAAGAAATTAAAGCATTCAAAGTGAATTTCCCCTATCAAAAATAAAAAACACATTTTCTATGTTGCCTTTATAAGGTGCTGAATTTACTTTCTCTACTGGTAAGCCTTGTAGATGTTTTGTGCCCTCTTCCGGTTTCAGTATTGAACAACTGCCACTTGTGTGCAATAGTTCATTCAGATTGGTGGAAAAATTCAATCTGGATGTGACTATTGACCCTTCATTGAATGTACCCAGTCAATGCGATTGCTGTGGTCACAAAGGTTAATCAAATTCTGGGGTGCAGTTTGAAGGCATTTGATTTTAAATTGATTACGGTTATTTTAACCTCTATAATTAATTGAAATTTTGCACAAACTAACAAGCACTAATGTGGAGAATCTTGATTCTGCGATTTAGGAATCTAGAATTAGAGAAGGGCTGATAGAGTATCACTAATTGTCTGGGAAATATTGAACGCTTGGGGTTGAATTTTTAGGATAGTGCGGGTTCGGCCCCATATATCCCTGCCAACTCTGAGAGCCCCGCTGCCATTTTAAGCTCTAACGAGCATTGATCGGCATAAGGTGGGACTTCTGTCCCTCAATCGGAGGTAGCCCTGCCTTGGAGAGCTGCCGGCCAATCAGATTGACCGGCAGATCACCAGTCACTCCAGCAACAGCACTGCAGTGGCCAGAAAAGGCATTTCGGGGAGCTGCCAGGGCCGAAATCCCGGGAACTGGAGACCCAGTCAGAGATCCCAGGTAGAGGATGGTAGAGAAGGCCTGGGGGGGTCACGTGGGGAGTGGGGTGGGGGGGTGCAATAAGGGTCTCCGGGGATAGGTCGGGGAGGGGGGGGGGAGGGAGGTCCGGAGGGGGCTTTTGATGGAGGCAACCCCCACCCCTGTCCGGCACTTCCTACCCAAAATCGACCTTTCTTAATTTCCGGCCTTCTCCCCTGAGCTGTCATCTGCCCATCAGCCTGAAAATTGAGGCTGGGCAGGAAATAGCCCTTAAGTGGCCTTTAATTGGATGATTAAGGGACTGAATTGAGGTGAGGGCAGGCTTCCTGTTCGAGACCCTGCCTGCCCCAGCGTAAAATTGCTCTGAGGTTGGGGCGGGTGGGAACCCAGAGGTAATCCCATCCATACTCCCCCTCCCCCACCTCAGAACCCATCATTGGGGGGAGGGGGGAGCGTAAAGTTCTGGCCTTGGGAAGTTTGGGGACAAGGTGAGTGGTGTCGAGGGCACCGGGGCTTGAGGAACGAGACCGGGGGTGACCGGAGGGGTGTTGCCATGGGGGCAGGGAGCCACCTCCATGGAGGGTCTGAATGGTAGGGCCAACCCCACTGAGGCCACAAGGAGGCGGGCAGTGTCCACCATGCGCCATTCACTATGGTCTCCCAATGCAGCAGAGGAGCCATCAGCTGCTGGTAAAATGCCACTGGTGGTGTGAAGAGGCCCTTAATTGGTCACTTAAGTGGCACATTTGGCCTCTGCTTGAAAGGACCTTTCTACAATTCCCCCACCCCCCTTCCCTTGCCAGTTTGCAGAGCCTCCCTTCTCCCAGCACATCCTTAAGGAGCTGGTAAAATCCAGCCTTTTGACCCTGCTCCACGAATACACAAACCAGGAAACAAGGTGGGGAGGGCTGCCACAGGCCCTTCACCACACTCGTTACTTGCATTCACTGCCATGTAGGATAGAAAAATTGAAAACTGAAGAACACAGTGAACTGACTCAGGTACCTGTCTATTTTTTTTTACTTTTGAGCCTAAGTTGGAAATATGGAAGATAAAGAAAGGTTATTCACAATTTATCAAAATTGGTCCCCTCTCAATAACTTCCTGCATTAACAAACCAGAAATAAAACAAACTTGTCTATTGAAATAACCGTGCACTTGGGGAAAGAGTTTTCAAGTTATTTAGAATTGGATCCATTATCGATTGTTTGTATATTCTCACCTAGTGAGTCAACACCTTTACATTTGATGAAAAATCCAATTCACAGGAACAAGTTTAACGTGTTGGGCGAAATATGAAAGAGCCTCTGGGAATCGTAAAGGAGGCTGGTGGGGAGCCGAAATTTCGATTTCCCGATGTCAGTTTAAGTTTTTAAAATTAAGTTGGCAGCGTTTCAATGGCGGAGCGGACATCACGCTGACCACTGGCCGGAAGCTATTTTCCATGTATTTGCATACCATGAATACTCATTAAAAGGAACCCTTTTCAAATTGAGTCCTAATTTTCAAGATTAAGACAGTGGCGCATGGGAAACTCGTGCCCCCTGTTTCGTGATAGCTTAAAGACAGCGTCCACCAGGCAAAGTTGTTCAATCTTTGAATTTGATGTGAGGTCTTATCTTTGTCCAACTCAACGGCGTAGGGGAGGGGAGCAGGAGAAGTCAGGTGGTCCGGTAGCGGCAAGGAAGATGGAGCTGCTGGGGGGGGGACTGGTGGTGGTCAGGACTCAAAGGCAGCTCAGTAAGGCATTGGCATGTTTGCGGGTGGGGGTGACGAGGATTGGAACCAGACTCTGGTCTATGGGTGGGGTACATTGTTGCGCCGGTCTGGTCCTGTGCATCAAAGGGAGGCAGCTGCACCACACATGGCAGGTCAAAGAGAGGAGAACTTGGCAGGGTGCAGCTCCAGCTTGAGGGAGGACAGGTCAAGGGTCTCTGAGGGGGAGTCAAGGGATACCGAAGGCAGGTCAAGGATGATAGGGGGAAGCTCCAGAATGACGACAGGAAGGTCGAGGGCAAGGCGGTGGGCGGGGGGGGGGGGGGGGGGGGGGGGGAGGGGTGGAGGGGTGGGGGGGGCGGTGGGGTGGGACTGGGTCTAAGTTGGGAGATCAAAGGTTGAGGGGCACAGACACTGGGTCAAGGGTGATGGTTGGAGGTTTGAGGATGATTGAGGGAAGGTACAGATTGATGTTGGGAAGGTCAAGGGAGATGAGATGAAGGTGACGGTGGGAGGTTGGAGGTGGATGGGCTGCAGCTGCAGGGTCACACGAGGCACGTCCGTTGAAGTGGTCACCAAGAAAGTTTGAGCTTATAGATAGGGTTTGCCAACCCTCCAGAAAAATCAGAGGGGCATTAAAAAAGATTGTTTTTTTCATTTTCTTTGAACATTTCGCTTTCCCAGATATAAAAATATTGAAAATGGGAGAAGAAAAGGCTGTTTGGCTGACAGTCAAGCATCATCCAATTGGGTAATGAGTCCTTATGCTTTCCAATTGCTGTAGGAAGGCAGTGCGTCATAAGGATGGATGTGTTGGCCGACTAATGGCTGGAGTGTGGGGCAAGTTGTGTGATGAAATCTCCAGGAATACATTTAATCACAGTTGGCAACCCTATTTGCAGGAGATCAGGTTGTTGTGGGAAGAGGTCACTGTGGGATTGGAGGAGTCCTGGGTGTGGCCCATGGGAGGGTCGTGCATTCCCATTGGTCAGCTGCAGCTGCTCTAGCAATGAAGGCCATGTACACAAAAGTGTTCATATCTTTGTCTGCCTTCTTCACACAGCTCACTTTGTGGATTCGCAGTGGGTCTCGTACACCCAATCTTTCTGCAACCCCGGGGAGTGGAGGATTCGCCAGAGGAGGGCCTTGGTCGCACAACAACATAGGCCACAAGGCCATCAGCCGGCACCAGCCAATGGGGAGGGAGGTCAGGAGGAAGGCAACGAGGGCTGTCATCATCGTAGAGAACGCGCATCAACTGTCTTCAAATGCCTGAGAGATGATTAAGGCTTTCCCAGGAGGAGGTCACTGAACTCTGTGCTCTCCTCCAACAAAACCAGCAGAAATTCAAATCCCACCTTAGGAGGTCATGAAACTGAATTCAACAAAGACTTGTGTTTCTATAGCACCTTTCACAACCTCAGGACCTCCCAAAACAGCCAGCGGAGTACTTTAGAAGTGTAGGCACTGCTGTAGAAATACTGCAGCCCATTTGTACACAGCACAGGGTTCTACAAACTGCATTGTGATAACGACAAAATGATCTGTTCTGGGAAATTGACTCCCTGGCTCTTTGACTTATGCCAAATGATAGAGAGCAGATGGCACCTCGATTTTAAAATCTTATCTGCAGGACGGTATCTCTAACAGTGCAGCATTCCCTCAGTGCTACACTGCGGTGTCAGTCTAGATTTTTGTGCTCAATTCTCTGGAGTGGGAGTTGAACCCACAATCTATCAGATGCAAGTGTGCAACCCACTGAGCCATGGATGATTTGCAATTTGACGGTAACTTGTGGACTAGAACCCTAAGGAAATGTTGACCAAAGTGGTTGAACCCAACTGGTTCACTAAAGTCCTTTAGGAACAGAATTTTCAATGTCTAGCCATGAATGTGGTGCACCCTATATCGTGGTGGTGGTACAGTTCTCTTCGGTAGTCCAAGTTGTTGAGGCAACGTGCACTTTCACATACATGTTGTAGTCTGGGGCTATGGGTAGTGATGGTAGTGGCTCTAATTTCCTTCTATCACATGGCTGACCAGGAATCACTCCCACTCTTACTGCCTGCCATTGGTGTGGGTTGGAAGTATTTGCAGGTTGATTCTCAGCCTGTTTGGCCATGTTATAATGCACCTTCCCTGGCCATCAAGGACCCAGAGCTTCTGACTCAGAGACAGGAATGCACACTGGGTAGATGACCCCTATTGCAGGCCATTCAATATGGATAAACAACCATTATGAAGGAAGAAGCTGCTGAGACAGGTTGAACTGGGAAGAGATCAGGTTGTTGTGGGAAGAGGTCACTGTGGGATTGGAGGAGTCCTGGGTGTGGCCCATGGGAGGGTCGTGCATTGCCATTGGTCAGCTGCAGCTGCTCTAGCAATGAAGGCCATGTACACAAAAATGTTCATATCTTTGTCTGCCTTCTTCACACAGCTCACTTTGTGGATTCACAATGTGTCTCATACACCCAATCTTTCTGCAACCTCAGGGAGTGGAGGATTCACCAGAGGAGGGCCTTGATCGCACAACAACATAGGCCACAAGGCCATCAGCCAAGGCGGAGGAGGGCCCATCACCACCTTCTCTGGGCAATTAGGGGTGTGCAATAAACACAGCTTTGCCAATGACAACCACACTGGGATGGTAACGCAGTGGTTATGTTACTGAATAAGTAACGTGGTAGAATATGTATTCAAATTCGACCATGGCAGTTTGTGAATTTGAATTCATTTTTTTTTTAAAAACAACTAAATAACTTTGGTAAAATAAAAACTGGTATCAGCAAAATTGACCATAAAGCTGTCAGTTTATCATAAAAACCAAACTTGTTCAGGCAGCGGAAGTGCATCTCGAGGAGACTGATGGATCTCTCCACCTCAGCCCTTGTGGTGCCCTGGCTCCTATTGTACCGCTGCTTAGCTTCTGTTCTTGGATGGCGGAGAGGCGTCATGAGCCACCTTCTGAGGGGATAGCCCTTGTCACCCAGCAGCCATCCATCCAGCTGGGCTGGAGCACTTAAGGGCCCCAGCATCTGGGAGTGTCTGAGGATGTAGGTGTTGTGGGAGCTGCCTGGGTACCTTGCACAGACTTGTAGAATCAGCATCCTGTGATCATACACTATCTGCACGTTCATGGAGTGGAAGCCCTTCCTGTTGATGAAGGCACCGGGCTCACCTGCTGGCGCCTTGATAGCCACATGTGTACAGTCTATAGCACCCTGGACACGGGGGAAGCCAGCAATGGCCGCGAAGCCTCTGGCTCGGTGTGTCTGGCTTGCCTGGTCCCAACGGTAGAGGATAAAGGTCAATGCACGCCTGAACAGAGCGTCTGTCACCTGCTTGACACAAGTGGGGACAGTTGATTGGGAGACACCACAAAGATCACCCACCGAGCCCTGGAAGGAGCCAGAGGCATAGAAGTTGAGGGAAGCTGTGACCACACAGTTTGCGGAGATCTCAAGCCCAATTATCTGACAGATATAGTTGACTGTCTCCCTTGAGAGATGGAGCCTCCTTTGGCACTGCACCTCAGACATATTGAGGTAGCTGCTTCGCCGCCTGTATACCCTGGCAGCAGGATAGTGGCATCTCCTGTGGCCTCTTCCGCCTTGGACTACCTCTTGGCCCTGCACACCTTGTGCCTGCGCCTGACCTCCCAAAGGTGGCTCCCCTGGAGGCTGAATGTGCACTCCTGGTCTCCTCCCTCTTCTAGCCCTCCCTTCCTCCTCAGAGAAGGTGCCTCCAGTGGAGAGTTCAGCTCCCATTCCCAGGCTAAGGGAAGGCTTCCCGAAACCTGCAGGCCCAAAAGAGATTCCTCACTGCAGAGTGCTGACCTGAAGGTTGTGAGTCCAGTACAAGCAGCTGGTGTGCGTTTTGAAGTATTACAGATCACACAGGCAGGTATCAGTAACTTTGAAACATCAATATTTGACAGAGCACACTCATGACCCCAGTGAGCCCTCTTATCCCACCCGTGGATGAGGTTTATACAAATGTGTCCTGTTTGCCTGCCTGTTGTGCCCGTGCGCTGACCCGAAGATCGCACGGGTGCCGAAAAATCGGTGTTGATTGGCGTCTCATGGGCCTTAAGTGGCCCGTTAATTAATGGCGGGCGCGCATCGGAGATCATCGCGCGCCCGCCCAACGAAACATCGCGATGGCGCGCGGTGACATCGGGACCCTTGCCTGCCCCTGCACACCAATGGGAAAATTCGGCCCCAGGAAACACACCCATATCATTTCCCTACACAGTTCAATTTATATTGTGTCTTATTTCAAAATGCTGAGTAAAGGACAAGAATAGAGAGGGAGCACAGCCAGTTTTATGAACAACATTTTAAATTCTGTTCACAAAATAGTATGGGCTAAGATGAAACTCATTGCTGCAACATTCCACCCATCTATAATTAGCCAAAGTCCATGAGGTGCCATGGGCATCGCTCTCTGTTCACTGCACTTTTGCGTGCCAATGTTATTCCTCCCTCCATCCAGTTTCTGATGTTGTCCACCCATTTAGTCCTTATCCAACCTGGCCTGTTCTTTCCTGATGTTTCAGCTTCTATTGTCACAGCACTAGAACCTCACCCTTCCTTTTCCATTAATTGTACTTTCTAAATTTCCACTTATTCACTTCGCCCCAAAGTCCATGAAATGCTGGAACTCTGATTTTCCTAAGGACAAGTACATTGATTCTTCACTCTGTCCAGCTAGTCCTAAGGACTCTTTGCCAGAGTCACATTTCAAAAGCTGTAACCCTCTTCTCATCAGCCTTACTGAGGGTCCAACTCTCACACCAATATAGCGCAAAGCTCCATACCAGGGATTTTGCAGGTTGTTTTTTCAAGTGCTGGCTGATGTTGGATACCTTCCATATTCCATTCAGCTGATGGCTTGTATAGCTCGGACATGACACTTCAGGATCCAATAATGCAAGATGAATCCACTGTAAATTGTATATAGAACATTTTTTTTGTTTCAAGTCACTTAATAAAATAGCTGTTGCCTTCACATAGTTCCTAGCTACTTTTTTTTTTAACGTGTTCCAGGTTGTACTTTTACCTTTGTAACTTTTACAGACAGTTGCATTTGAATTTAACAGTCGCGCAAGCAGTCTATCGCTCACCGCACAAGATACCAGCTTGACTTTTCCGAATGCGTTGCTTATTCTCAGCTGCAGTGATTTCATTGTGTAAAAGGTGGACGCGCTGCTGAGAATTGCTACAATCCTGCGGACTAGGAAGCTGTGGAAGTCAATAGGAACTTAAAATTTTCATGTCAAACCTTAGCTAAAATGATAATTTATTTATCTATCACACTGACAAATAAAATGCATCCATCGCCTGGTATTGTAATCATATCCTAAGAGAGTTAGAGTCGTGCTTTATTCAGAATGCAATCAATTCCATCAATTCAGATGAACCATTCAAATGATAAGCCTGACCAGCTACACTGAGTGCGTAGGGGAAATAAAAACAGGCAATAATGTTGTCACAGCAAATGTTGGAAATAGCAGATCCGGCAGCATTTGTGGAGAGAGGAACAGAAATAAGAGTTTACAGGTACAACAGTTCTGAAGTAAGTACAGAGGCAAGGGAATGATAAGGGAGGAAAGAACAAAGGGGAGGTGTGTGATAGGGTGGAGGCTGGAGAAATTAAATGACAAAGGGGTTGATGATGCCAAACAAAAGGGAATAGTAATGGGACAAGTGAAAAAAATAAGACATAGGCCTCGAGGAAGTGTAAATAATAACAGCAGAACCAACATCAGAACTTCCTGACCAAAGCAATGGGAACAGTGATTGTGATCCGAAATTGCTGAACTCAACATCGAAGCTGGAAGGGTGTACATGGTCTAATCATAAGATGAGGCGCTGTTCACCGAGCTTCCTTTGATCTTCATTGGAACAGTATAGAAGGCCAAGGATAGAGAAGTCAGTGTGGAAGTGGGACAGGAAATTAAACTGGTAAGTGACTGGAAACTCAGCATCACACTTGCGAACCAAACGGAAGTGCTCAGCAAAGTGATCACCTAATCTGTGCTTGGTCTCCCCAATGTGCAGGAGACCATATCATAAGCAACTAATATAGTATACTAAATTGAAAGTACAAGCAAATTGTTGTTTCACCTAGAAGGAGTGTTTGGGGCCCTGGACGGTGGGAGGGAGCAGCTGAAAAGGCAGGTGTAGCATCTCCTGCGCTTGCATGGGAAGATGCCCTGGGAAGGGAAACGAATGTTACGTGTGATGGAAGACTGGACCAGGGTATCATAGAGTGAATATCTCCTTCGGAACTCTGAAAGCGATCTGGAAGGGAAGTGTTTTATGCGGCATTGCGCTGGTGGTGGCGGGAGTAGCGGAGGATGATCTGTTGAAGGTGCAGGCTGGTGGGGCGGAAGGTGAGGACAAGGGAAACCTGATCATGGTCCTGGGAGGTACAGAGTGAAGGCAGAAGTGCAGGAAATTGGGCAGACACAGTCGAGGGCGTGACCAGCCATGGTGGAAAGGAATCCTTGGTTCATGAAAAAGTATTGAGTATAGGAGTTGGGATGTTATGGTGAGGTTGTATAAGACATTGGTGAGGCCAACTTTGGAGTATTGAGTGCAGTTCTGGTCGCCTAACTACAGGAAGGATATCAGTAAGATTGAGAGAGTGCAGAGAAGATTTACTAGGATGTTGCCGGGCCTTAAGGAGTTGAGTTACAGGAAAGGATTAAACAGGTTAGGACTTTATTCCTTGGAGCGTAGAAGAATGAGGGGAGATTTGATAGAAGTTTACAAAATTGTGAGGGGTATAGACAGAGTAAATGTGAGTAGGCTCTTTCCACTTAGATTAGGAGAAATAAACATGAGAGGACATGGCTTTAGGGTGAAAGGGGAAAGGTTTAGGGGGAACATTAGGGGGAACATTAGGGGGAACCTCTTCACTCAGAGAGTGGTGAGGGTGTGGAACGAGCTACCATCTGACGTGGTAAATGCGGGCTCACTCTTAAGTTTTAAGAATAAATTGGATAGATACATGGATGGGAGAGGTCTGGAGGGTTATGGACTAGGTGCAGGTCAATGGGACTAGCGGAATAATATTTCGGCACAGACTAGAAGGGCCGAATGGCCTGTTTTCTGTGCTGTAGTGTTTTATGGTTCTATGGAAGACTGGTATTGAAGCTGACATTGTCAGAACAGCTGTGACAGAGGTGGAGATACTGGGAGAACAGAATAGACTCCTTACAGGAAGTGAGAAAATGTAGTCAAGATAGCTGTAGTCAAGTTTTGGAGTATCAGGAGATCCTGGAAGTGCCACTAAGAGCATGAGGTAAAATACCTTCATTCAGCCTCAGCAAAGATTCACAGGAATAGTGTGGGAGTCATTTTGATTTTGGGTGATTCTGTAAAATGTCAACTGTTATACATCAAACATGATTTTCATATCCACTGACTTGAATCAGGAGAGATTTTTTACAGGCAGCTGAATCAATATCACACATTTTCCGCTAAGGGCCAGTGTCGAAATGACCCTATGTGTGGAATCGAAACTACCAATTGCAATGAAGCACAATAAAAGAAATTCATACAGCTGCGGAGAAAATTAGAGAAAAATATAAATGAGGATTTACATACCAAAAGCAGAGCTGTCCTCAGAGATTGCTCTTTCCTCATTTAAAAACCATAGCACGAGAAAACTCGGGAAAATACCTGGAAGAGAAACACATTATTGTATACAACATTTTGGGACAAAAGCAAGGTTTGCGCTCAAAGGGCTGAATTTTCCCATCCTGCCTGTGGCAGGTTTCGTGGCGGGCGGGAGAGGGGAATCTGGTGGGATCCAAGAAGCCGGAAACACGCTGGTGTAAAAACGGTTTGCAATTGTCCCGATGGTGGGTCGGGTATCCTGCTGAGCAGTGGCGTGAACGCCATGTGCATTTCATTACCATCTCACGAATGCTCATTAAATTAGCTGGTCACCGGAACCACGTGCCACCTTCCAATCTTGTGTCACACCAGCGGGAAATCGCGCCGCTCTGAATCTCGTTTGAAAACGAGTGGTGTGCACCCCCGGTTGGATTTCACTTTGCTTGCGACTTCAAGGTGAGTGCTACATGCGTAGCCTACCCGTCACAGCGCTGTGCCTGTCTCGTTGCAATGCCAGTGGGATGCCACGCTGCTGGGGTGTAGGGTGGGTCTGCTCCCGGTGGCTGCCTCCATTGTCACCAGGACACCTCTGTGCAGCGGTACTCAGGCAGGGCTCAACAGTCAGACAGAGACTTGTATTGCGACTAGGGGTGGGGGGGTTTGCAGGGGTGGTCTGCTCCAGGTGGGTGCCACCATTGTCCTGAAGAACACAACCGTGCAGCGATACTCAGGCAGGGCTAAACGTTCAGAGACCAGCATTTCAACAGAGTCGGTAGGGGGTGGGGGGTGCAAAGGGGCAGGAAGGTTTTGTAATGGGGTGGAGGAGGAGGGGGAACGATGGCAGGCAGAGGGGAGACTGAGGGGTTGGAAGCTGGAGCCCAACAAGGGAAACTGAAACACTAGCAAACAAGGGGGTGAATGGAATACCACATGGATGAATGGGAAGGGATGCACGCAGACTCTGGAATAGGAAAGGGGGGCGTGTGTGTTAGTGTGGCACAAGAGGGATGGGTCACAGGGAGGCTCATAAGGGGGGATGGTTGGGAAGGGAGACAGTGTAGTCTTCAGTCAAGAGGGCAATGGGGACCTCATTGAAAGTCAAAGTCCTTGTTCTGGGGCTAGCAGGTCAGAGTCAGAGAATAGAGATGCTCCTTGTGTTTACAATCAGGCATCCGAGTGTAGAGACAGTCCTAGGGCTTACAGTCCAGAGTCAGAGAGCTGAGACAGTCCTGGGGTGCAGTGGCCATGCTACAGAGTGATCACATTGTGCTCCCGCTCCAGGGAGGCGTAAGCGCTGTGTGCTCAGTTGGAATAATGCGCAGCTTGGTGTGTGGGGCATATCCACAGTCACTGTCCATGGGCCTGTCTGTCTCTGCACTGGGCGCAGAGGGGATGGTAATGGTTATAGGAGGCATCTTCAGCCTGTATTTGGGGAAACATAATAAAGTCAGGTGGGGGTGTGGTGCGATATGGTAAAGCTTTCTTGATGGGGGGCAGTGGCGGGGGGCAGGGGGGTCTCTCCTTGGCAGGTGACCATGCGCACAGCCTCCAGAGGGGAAGGAAGAGGTGCACATGGATTGCCCTCACTGCATGTCGTCATCATCCTCCTGGAATTTAGTGACTATTAGGGCCCCCGCTGCGTCTCTATGACAGGAGACTGAGCACTGAGGGTATGTGCACTGGCATTAGCCACACAGGACCCAAACGTTCACAGATGCAATGTGAGGATGTCAGGACTGTCCTCACCGCATCTCATCATTCATCCTCCACAAATCTTGCGGCTCTGAGAGCCTCACAAGCACATCTGCCTTGTTTGGCCAATGCGATGGCCTCATCGTTGGCATCCTCACCTTCTAGGGTCTCATCATCGTCATCCCCTTCGACGTCCTCCTCATCGGGGAGGAGATGTGCAGATCTTCCATCCTCTCCTCAGCCAGGTCCTCCCTCTGTTGTAGCACCTGGTTGTGAAGTGCGCAGCAAGCTACAATGATATGCGACACTGAGCACTGTATTGCAGTGCTCCACTGGACCTGTTAAGGCACTGGAACCTCATTTTCAAAATGCCTATGGTTTTCTCCGCCAGAGTCCTGGTTGCGGCTTGAGCCTCGTTATAACGTCGCTCTGCTGCAGCCTGAGGCTGACGCGTGAGCATCATCAGCCATGAACTCTGTGGGTAGCCCTTGTCCCCAAGGAGACAACCCTGCAGTCTCTCTAGACCCTGGAAGATGTCAGGGATCTGAGACTTGCTGAGGATGTAGGAGTTGTGGACGCTCCCTGGGAATCGTGCGCAGATCTGTAGGATGCGTTTGTGGTGGTCGCACATTCAGCAAGTGGGAGCTCTTACGGTTGACGTAGTTGACTGCTTGTTGCTATGGAGGTCTAAGTGCCACGCGAGTGCAGTTGATGACACCCTGCACTGTGGAAAGCCTGAGATCTGCACAAATCCCAGATCTCTTGCTTCCTGGCTTTCCTGATCCTGGGCGAAATGCACAAAGTTCTGTACCCTTGCAAAGATGGTGTATGTGGCCTCCCAGATACACTTGTGCTTAGAGGCTTGTGAATCCTCCACAGGTCACCTGTAGAGCCCCGGAAGGAGGCACTGGCGTAAAAATTGAGCGCCACGGTCAATTTCACAGCCACTGGCAGTGGATGCCCTCCATGTCCCCTTTAGTCAAATCCTGCAGCAGGTGCCATATGATTGACTAGTCCCCTAGACATGCGCAAACTTCAGCGACACTGGCTCTCAGTCACCTACAGGAATGACAGGCATCATCTATAGACTCTGGGTCTAGTGAGGTGCCTACTAGCGACGGCTCGCTGTAGACATTCAGCTGTGTGCTCAGCAGGCTCCTCCCTTTGCGAAGCCAGGCACCTCCGCCACTCTCTCTGCTCTCTGTAAGCCATGAGGCATCCCGTTAAATCACCAGGCTCCATGATCCTGATGTTCTCCTCCTGCAGGGTCAAAGAGAGAAAGGTGAGGGTTAGCCTGGGTGTACTAAAAACTTCTTTTGGTTACATCTGAAGGCCCCTTCATGCATACAGGAGAGTGATGGCCACCACTTAGATGGCCAGTGTGTGCTACACTCATTGGTTGCCTGAAGCCCCACCTACCTCCTCCCCACTCCATTTGACCGATTGGCGACAGCTTTACCCACTGGACTGCAAGCTGTGCTCTCAGCTCAGGCACAGGCATTCCCCTAACCCACACTGTAAGGTTGCGCTGTTAGCTTGAACCACAATGGAGACTGGTCCAAACCCTTAATAAAGATATTGCAAGGGGCTGTGGGCACCTCCACCAGTGACTGCGCCATGGCCACATTTCACAAGGGGATTGTACAACTTGCCCAGTCGGCCAATTGCTCTGCCATCCCCTAAAACACACATTAATTTGCAGTCTGTGTCTGAGGGTTGAAAAGTTCTGGAGCATCTGGTGGCACTTTCGTGCTTTAGTGTTGCTTGAGTGGGTAGAAAAGCATCAGAGGCCCAACTCCAAGCCTGTCAATGGAACTCCAGCTGAACGATTTTAGCAGCAGAAGAATGCTCACTTTTGACAAACTTTTGGAAATGCGTGGCCGCTTCCCTCACCCCTCCTACCCCGCCCGCCCACCACCCCCCACAACCCCGGCTTCTGCTTGAGTATATCCTTCAGTTTGTGCTGCCTTGCTCCACCCCAGCCACCCCGTTCTGAGGTCACGCTGGCTTGAGCAGTAAATTTGATGTGGGGGGGTGATTCCAGCGAGCTGAGCTTATAATGAGATGCTGAAGTATTGAAATTAGGTTCCCGATGTGCGGAAGCAGCTCGCCATTGACAGTGGAGCAGACGATCGCAAACTGGTTTCACAATGGCGTGAAACTGATTCTTGGTCTTCTCATCATATTGCCCAAGACACACAAAAATGATGTCCCTTTATGCCTCATCTTATGTATAACTGGTTTTGCACAACATGAATTCAGCAAATGTTTGGGCAAACTGTTAGAACCAGTTTTGACCAAGTTTTTCACATACACGGTGAAGGATTCCTTCACATTGCGAAGACCATACAGGACTTGCATTTCGATAGCAACGCTGTGTCCAATGTGCTCGTTTGACATTGCTAGCCTATTCACCAATGTTCTACTTAAGGAGGTCATACATATTTGCAGCGCTACATCATGGTGATCTAGAACTGCCACCATTGTGAACCAATATTCATTGAACTTATGAATTCAGCAACTCACGCAGTTGAGTTCAGTTTTACTGACACCACGCATGCCCAAATAGATGGTGTTGCCATGTGATTCCCCCCTAGGCCCAGCTTTTGCAAACATCTTTTTTGAGTTTGACGAGAAGCGTCTCTTTGATTGAATGACACCTAATCTCCTACCTCTCGCATATTTCCGATATGTAGATGGTACGTTTGCTATATTTAAATCTGCAGCTGCATGAAACAATTTCCTTATCGTCTTAATGGGCTGCATCCTGCACTCAAAGTTCACCTTTGAAATGGAGCAGTCAAATGAATTCCCCTTCCTTGATGTGCTAGTTGAGAAATCTGCCAGAGGACTCTCTACCGCAAGCCTACCTTCACCGGTCAATATACGCATTGGAATTCTTACAGTTCCACACGTTATAAGATTGGTCTTATCGGCAACCTTATAAATAGGGCCCGAGCTATTTGCTCACTGTGCAAGCTTGAAGCTGAAATAGGGGCAACAAAGACATCTTGCTCCTAGTGGCTACCCTGATCAGATCATTTCACGCTGTATATCAGGCTAAACCCATGTCCCAGCTGCTGTGCACAATGGGCAGGGTGCAGATTGTGCTTGGAAAACTCAAAACACAGTGTCCAACATTAGATGTGATTCAGCAATTGGACATTTGCTGAATAATCTTCAGTGCGCTAGGAATTACGCTGACAGCCAATTTAAGTTTGTCAGTTGAGCTTGCAGTGTGGCACATTTGCCTGTACTGGAAGCTACACATATTAATACACGGGGCCCTGTTCTTTGCAGACAGCAAAAAATGTACACGCAATGTGCCTGTTTCAGCTAAACAAGATAAGTGACAGCCATTTGTTGACTCATTCCTCAAGGCAATGCCTTGACAAATCAGGGTCAAGCTGCCTGGTTTAAATTTCAAACAGTGCTTAGCAGTTAAATGTCAGTCAACATCACTGGTGCATTCTCCATGGCAATGCCTCTTGCCAACCAATCAGCACTCTCTTCAAACACAGTATAAATTGTTATAAAAACAGAAAATGCTGGACAGAGAAACAGAGTTAATGTTTCAAGTCCGCATGACTTTTCTTCAGAGCTCTTCAGCTCTGAGGTGAGTCATGCAAACTCGAAACGTTAACTCTGTTTCTCTCTACACAGGTGCTGTCAGACCTGCTGAGTTTTTCCAGCATTTTCTGTTTTTAATTTCATATTTCCAGCATCCACAGTATTTTGCTTTTATCTTACAGTATAAATTGTTGTTTTCCCCTTATATTGTATTCTTGTGAAGTGTCCTGATGAGTGCAAGATGAAAAGCTTCGACATGTCTCTTTTTCCAGCAATACTCACGTTCTGTGCTACCAAACGACTACACGAGCAACTTGTTGCTAATTAGAATGCCGGATCAGAGATTAGAGCACAGAGCTAGGTCAGGTCCCGCATCTCATTCATACCTTCTTAGCCTCTGGGGGATTCCGATGTTAAGTCTCAGGGATGCTTAAGTCTCAGATCATCTGCTTGGTCACCAGCTGTGTCTGTTAGTGCCTCAGATACAGGCTGCATCAGTAGGGTCAGTGGGGCATAAGCCACTATAGACCATTACAGTTGATATTGGTTACAGTTTGTGAGCTTCACTATGTTCATTCGTTATTCATTAATCTATTTGATTTGTCATTTCAGAGAGAAGGATGAAACAATTATGGACCCGAGACTCAACGCTGCCTTTTTGAGGGTTACAATACAATGGAGGAGGAGAGGAAGGGAGAGGCGATGCTGAGCGCAGCTTCAGGAGGAGGCCCAGCCTGAGGTCCAGGGTGCAGGGGAGCCACAGCAAGAACCAGGTTCAGGAGGATAGACCCAGACAATGGAGGTGACTCGCCAGACCTAGGGTATACCGAAGAAGACTCTCCGATTGACAGATGAGTGAGAGACAGTGCCACGCACGCCTGCATTTGTCCCGAGCTCTGGGAGATCACATCTGCCACATTCTTCGTGAAGTCCTAACGCCCCGTGGAGTGGGAGGTTATCCCCTGCCAGTGGCTTTGAAAGTGACTGCCGCACTCAATCTCTTTGCCTGCAAGTCATTTCCGTGATCCACAGGGGACCAGTGCATCTCACAGTCCACAATACATCGATGCATAAAGGAAGTCACAGAAGCCCTCTACAGCAAGGCACATCACTACATTAGGTTTACACTCAGATAGCCAAGCTGCAAGATTCAATGCAGCTAGCTCAGGCTTCCCAAGTGTGCAGGATGCAATCAACTGTACCCATGTGGCTTTAAGGGGTCCAAGCAGCCCCTAATGTTATCAACTGTAAAGGCTATCATTCCATCAATGTTCAGCTGGTGTGCAATCATCGGAAGCACATAATGTACGTTTGTGCCAGGTATCCTGGGAGTTGCCGTGGCTCATACATCTGAGTCACTCCCTGGTGCCTCACATATTCGAAGGGCCTGAGTGTCTACAAGGATGGCTGCTTGGGGATAAGGGGTACCCACTGAAACGCTGGCTGGTGACACTGGTGTGTCGGCCTCAGAGTGCCCTCGGAGGAGAGGACAACACAGCTCACAGCTCCAAACGGTCCCTGAGCAGACCATTGGCAATCTGAAGATGCTCATCAGATGGCTGGACCACTCAGGTGGCACACTGCAGTACACTCCTGACAGGGTTTCCTGCATCATCGCCGTGTGCTGCCGCTTTACAACCTGACACTGCAAAGAGGTGATCCCTTTCCAGATGGTGAAATGGAAGAGGGCGGGAGCTCCTCGGAGGATGAAAAGCAGGAGGCTCAGGAACATCAAGAGGGTGATGAGAGTCAGCTTTCACAGGACACATCATTGAGGAAGCAAGACGCGGAAGATGTGCCCGTGCCACTTTAATTGCCACCAGGTTCCAGAAGGAGTAAAGTGAAGACAAGGGGAGATGGGCGCATTTCTCCTGTCCCTTAATGCCAATGCATTGAAAGGGGTGTCCAACCAGCCACATCGAGAGCAACATCAGCATTCACACTTGCACCTTCTCGCCTCCTGATTCACCAGGCCATGACCAGGCGATGCACCCTGTGTGAGCTTGCTCTGGGAAATAAGAGTCAACTCAACACGGATAACGCTGCAGAGACTTACTTGCTACAGTCGTCTCCACATTAATGAGAAACTACAGCAGCCAGTGAGATGAGGACATGGTTGGGGATATCCTCCTCCCATCCAGTTCTTGTCCTTTGGCACTACCACTGAGGAGATACAACTGCTGCTAATCCCTCAAGGCTGCTGAGCTGCCCTCACTGGTGTTTTGTGAGGAAGGGTTACAGCACATTAATCACACATTTCCAATAAAGATTTTAACATATCTCCCTGACATCACACAAAGGTGCAGAAACTATCTTCAGTGAGGCTGACATTACATGAATGTGAATTTCACAGAGGGACACATCCGAAACCTAAGTAAAGTGGATTGCGCAGAACTGGAAGTGAAGGCAAAGGGAGCAGCTTCTAGTTAAAACAGGTTCGTGCATTTTAAGACGGTCATGTGTGATCTGTTCTGATTCAAGGGAGGGTAAAACAGGCTACCCATTAGTGCACCCTGTCCAAAGTTCCTATCTCTTGCCTTCATTGGTGTGCAACTAGCAGTCCATCCACCACCACCTATTGTGCATGTCAGCCAAAGCTGAATCCCTCCCCCAATGCTTACCCCTCAGCCTCCAGTCAACTTGAAGCGCATGGGACCATTACTATACATGGCCTTTAGAGCTTATATTACAAGATAAATTCTCAAAATGCATTGCAAATCTCAGTACCAAAATACAGCATTTTTATTGCGTTTTATTACAAAAAAAAAGGAAATAAAGTGCCTTTTTAATAACACCATACAGTTACAAGATTAACATACAAAACACTAAACAGGCACATTTGTTGCTTTGTGTTATCTCTAAGGCTTGGCAGTCTCTGGAACTATTTTCTACTGAGTTTATTTAAATGCAGACTACGAAAGTGTAAACTGTCATTTGTATCATATAATTTTAAAAGACAGGTTTCTCCCCTTCCCTATTTATTTATATTCCCATTGAGTGTACAACAAGTGGGTTCATTCAGACAGATCCAAACATACACACACTCCATGCTTAAGTACTGACCTAAGTCTCACTGTTCTCACCCCAAGTGCAGGTTGAATGCTTTTTAAGTAAAAAAAAATTACAGGTCAGTGATAACATTTTTCTTATTTAATAACTGGATTGTAACCAGTATAAACCATATGCTTCCAAGGTTCTGAACCCATACAAATCAGTCACATTATTATTATTAATAATAATAAGTAACTTTGGCATTCCGCAAATCATGCCTATGATAAATTCTTAAGAATTCTTGCATTTATCTGGCATCTTACTGTATCCTCGGGACATCGCAAAACACTTTACAACCAAAGGGTTACTTCTGAAGCGTCTTTACGTAAATTTAAGTTGATACTGTGGGTAAATGTTGACGTTTACACATCTGGAAAGTCTCGGAGCATCTTCGGGTGCTCAGCTGGACTTTAATGTTCCAAACTGAACTATCCTCCTCTGACTTCATTCTCAACAATCCCAGTTCCCTATTTTCCATTTTAAATCATAACTAACACTTTACTATTATTACAGCCACACTGAAACACACAATATTAAAACTGTTATTCATTTCAAAACATGCTATTACAGACTCCACAAGTATAAAGTACAATCATGTTTTTGAACCAACATTAAAAACATTTTAAAATACATTTTGTGTTTGGTTGTTGCCTTCTGCTATCATTAGATTGTAAAAACATACACATCAAAGGAGAAACTTCTCCCAAGAAGCTAACTGGATTCCTTTTTCCCCCTTATAAATAGTTAAGACTGCCAAGCCTTACATCTAATTTAAGACTACCAAGCCTATGTCTAACTTAAGACTGCCAAGCCTACGTCTAACGTAAGACTGCCAAGCCTACGTCTAACACAGTGAAAAACGATGAAGTTAAGACCATTTTCTCCTGAAATTGTTATATTTCTAGAGCAATTTGGTTTACAAAAGGCAAATAAACTTTAGCAACGAAACACTTAACAGCAAAAGAATTTCACCTGCAGAAGGGAAAACATCACAATTTACAGAAAATACACAAAATACAATCAATACAATATTTACAAGACAAGTGCAAAAAGCCCAAGAACTTAAATGGCAATGTGCAGTCACTAGTACCCAACACAAAGATTTTATACATAGTGCATAGGAATTCAGGTAACAACTATTACCAGTTGGAGATTTGTGGTTTGTGTGTAACTTCTTAATATTGTATAATGAGAGTGTCGTACCTTAGAGAATTATTACAAGTATTTCTTACTAAAATTGTGTTTAAATGTACTTATATAAAATCTTATTTTAATCTGCAGCAGGTAATATGAGCTCTTTTTTAAAAAAAAGGACTTTGTCAAATATTTACTATAAAAAGCTGACAACACAGAACATTGCATGCACACTGATTAAAACAATGCTCTCGGGCCAATAAAGGACAGATTTAACTCCCAGTGGTGTTACGGCGATAATATAATCTGTTGTTCAAAACTCCTGTCACGTTTTTCGAGTTGCTGTTCAGGAGGAAATGTCACTGTCATTAAACTAACAGCTCTTACTTCAACCCGGTAGCCTATAGCAACAGAGTTCTCGCGCACATGCCTAATTAGTCGGATGTGCTGAAACTGGGGTGGGGGAGGGGGCTATTTGTGATGCACTGAAACCTGCAAATAAACTCCAGCTGGGGAAAGCAAGGTGGATATATAAGGGGGAAAGGAATGGAAGGATATACTGGTGGGGCTGGATGAAGTAGGGTGGGAGCAGGCTTGAGTAGAGCATAAACAGCAGCATGGACTTGTCGACCCAGAGTGTGTAGGTAGAGCGAAAATACAGGTCAGCCATAATCTAACTGAATGGTGGTGAAGGTCGATGTGCTGAATGATCACCTCCTGTTCCTGTGTTTCTGTGCTGCAAATTTCAACTTACTAAGCTTTTCATATAATTGTGCGAGCTATCAATGTGCACACAATAGGCTGTATACCATAATTTAAAATGTTATGCTTCATGAAAAACAGCTCTTTTACCATACTGGGTTGCCATTAAAAAGCTGCTATTACAGCTCGGTGTCACAGCATCAAGATCTTTTTCCTTTTTAATAAAATCCGCATAATTCCCATCAATATTAAAAATTTGGTAAAAATCTATTTTCTTTATACTTGGTGTATTTTCACACCATCTTTTAGCACAGCTTGCAACACTAGTTCCGTTGTTACCTACACCTACACAGCTTCACTTTAATATGGGAATTGTGAAAACATTTGCCTTAAAGATCAGCCTGATTAGAAAGAAAACAGAAACAAATTGTGAATCAGAGTGTAACGATGGAAAAAAACGTCAGCTGGAGACTCACATTTATATTGTACCTCAGTGATTCTAAGTGTATCCTCTTCATAAAAACTAATTCACAGAATCCCACCAAATGTTTGTACATATTTCCCTCCCAGCAAGTTGGACCTTAAAAACTGCTACAGTAATGTCAGTGCTTAATAGTTTATGCTGTGCGGGTAATACTAACATTTGGTCAACATCAATATGCCCCTGTTAAGAGTGACGTGCTGTTGTAGTTTGCCAAATTAATTTGCATTAAAATCCCCATTTATACCAAGTGACTTATCCAGAGTTACTTGGATTTTTCTTTCAATCAACACTGCTGAGTAACAGAAACTTGAAGCCCATGTTATGTGAGCTCATCCTGAAAAGGAAACAAAGAAATTGGACTGTTCGTCCAGAGACACAGTCTTACCCAATGAAAAACTGGGGGCCCTGACAAAGTGTTTTGAGATCGGGTCAACATTTGTATTTCACCAGGGCTTTACGGTCAAATATGTGTCACCTAAAGCAGATCTACTCTCCTTAGTTAGGCTCTTGAGTACCTTACCTTGAAATTCCTGTCCTCTGTAGAATCTGCCCCACTCCTATGTTTAGCTACTAGTGCTGTACTTTGTCACTATTAAATTAACAAATAAATCGACCTTTTGTTAACAGAATGGAAACAGTCTCCAGCTCACTATGTACATTTGATCATAAACTCAATCGCGCATTTTAGCCAAGTCTCTGACCGCCTCTTTTCCTACATTGATCCTCCGTGAAATGCTTTGGGACGTTTTGCCATCACAAAAATGTGAACCGTTGGTTATAATCGTGGAGCCTTCCCAACGTATCCTTAGCCCCAGTTTACAACATTATACTCATCTTTCCTCCAAACCGGGCCAGATTAAACCAACTGGTATCTCCCAATTTGAGTAACATCACAGTTTGCCTGGCTCAACTGGGATGTCACATTTTTGGCAGCTGTGTCAGTTCAATTTTAAGAACATGACAAGCGAACCACGAATGTATTCTCTAAACACAGGAGCTTGATTATCCGAATATATGCGGGCAAACCAATTTTTTTATTGCCTACATAAGTAGCACCTTACTACACTACAACAAAAGCCCATTATACTTGGTTACGTTATCAATTAGACATTAAAAAAAATGACTTTGTCAGTTTATATGAAAAGCATCAGTCAAATTTTCAAGTTTTTTTTAAACCACGGGAACATTTTTTGTCACATCTTCCCCCTCCCAAAGGATTTACTACAAGCTATGCTTAAATGGAGAAAGGCTTTTTGCTTCTGTACATTTCTTGCAGCCTACACGATGATATCTCTCTGCAGAAAGCCATCACGTCTGTACATTTCACATCAAGGAAAAGGGTTTGAACAGATTTCCTGTACTCGCATAGGACACAAGGTGTGAAGCAGTCACGGCGGGCAACCAGTGACTGCTGTAGAATGACAGTGCTTTATGCGATACTTGCTACATATCATGTGGTCAGTAGGACAACTTATCAGCAGCTGCTATGGTCCCCTCAGATTGTAAGCTCCAATTCATTTGGCACGGGGCCTTACTGTATTTCCATCTACTGAAGTCTTGTGATTATCCCCAAACACCCCCCCCGCCCACCCCACCACCACCACTTCACCAAATCCACCTCCCCACCAAAACACTGCCCGCCGAATGTAAATGGAAAGCCAAAGTCATATACCATGAGCCCAGGTTTGCAAACAGATTGGGGAAAGTTGTCAGTCGATAAATCATGCGCTGTTCCATGCTGTTTTGGCTGATGGTCACAGACACACATGTTTACTATAAGCTCAACTGCCACACCAATAACCATCCATGCATGTGGTTTACATACTGAAGAGATAGTCTAAATGGCACAGTACAACAGTTTTAAGTCTTTTAAGCTGCCGAGCTTTACGCTTCTCAGTTTCGTATGGTTGGTCCCTTTTAGGAAGGCTACAGTTGGTGCCGTGGTTTGACCTCACTCTGCCATTTCACATTTCACACTACAGAATCTTTGATTTCAGAACCAATCCTCACCCTCGGTTGGGGGCAGTGAGCAGAAATCTCCACGTACAAGTTTTTTTGATTCATTTGGTTGTTTGGTGACTCGGGGTACCCAGAATCCTTGTCATTGAGAGTGTTTTCCAGCACTGGTGTACTGCAGATATGGTTGTCATTCAGACTCTGGTAGCCTTTGTGATGCTCGGAGGCTGCCACTTGCACGGGGTTTCCATTTAAAGGCAGGCTTTCGTGTGGGACCTCAATCTTCCTTTGTTTCTTTTGCTGATGGCTCGAGCACTCACCGTCTTTGATCAACGACTTCATTTTGTCTCTGTTCCGATACAAAAAGACCAGGGACGAGACCGCAAGTGTTAACCCAAAGACCACGCTCACTGCCACAAACTCAGTCCAGTAGTTCTTGCTGTCGGTGTGTTGAGGATACCGGCTCTCGCTGCTGAGAGGATTGATAATGACCCCATTCCTTTCATTCATTACCGGATTGGACTTTCTCAAAGCATGCAAGGTCGTGGCCTCTGGCGATGCATCCAACCTCAGGCAGTAGTTTGCCACCAGCAGCTGAAAGTCCTCTTCTACGGCCCAGCACTCATAGACACCCAGAGGCTCCGCAGCTGCAATAATTCCACCGTCGGGAAGCACCATGAAAGTGGCATCTACGGCAGCCCCGTTGTACGTCCACTTCCTGGTGGCAAAGTTTGACTGCACTTTGCATGGCAACACCTTGAAGCTGTTGGGTGACACAGCGACGGTCTCACAGGCGATGGGACCTGTTTACCGGGGGGGGGGGGGGGGAAAAAAATCATTAATACTTCATATTAAAATGCATGCTTCAAAGGAATAGACTTCTGAAAACAGAATAGAAGCACATCCCACCCATTGTGGAAACAGCTGAGGCACAGGGATCACAAATAGTACGTTTGTTTCTTACATTTCAACTGTGACTACACATCAAAAGTAGTTCCTTGGCTGTGAAGTGCCTTAGGACCTCCTGTGGTCAGGAAAGGTGCTATAGAAATGCAAGTCCTTTCTTTTACAGTTAAACAGTTAAAATGTGCTGAAGCTAATGAAAAACACAGAACCGAGAATCAGTCTAAGCATCTTCTGGCCTATTTTGATTACGGTCATTTTTCTTGATTTTAAATACATTTGTTCTATCTACAAATGAACAAGTGTCTATTTAACAAGATGGAATCTGTATTTGATTTGTTATTGACCAACAAACAGACAGGTCAAACTGCCTCCAGCCAGGTCAATGGATGTGCACGGACAGTCTTATCCTCACTGCCAATTCCAATCTATCCATTTCGATAGATACAAAACTGTGGGACGTGTGCGCGACACAGTCCAATACACACGGGCAACATGCATTCGGCAAACTGAGTCCCATAGTTTACACCCCAAGTGCTGATTTCAGAATCTGTGGTTACTTAGAACTGAGGAGTTGTAAATATGAGGAAAGACTGAACAGGCCAAGGCTCTTTTCCCTAGAAAAGGGAAGGCTGGGCGATGATCCAATAGAAGTCTATAAAATTATGAAGGGATTCAATGGGCCAGACATAGAGTTTCCACCTTCAGGGGAGACCAGAACTAGGGGTCACAGATACAAGATAGTCACCAATAAATCAAATAGGGAATTCAGGAGAAAGGGTCTTTACCCAGTGGTCAGAATGTGGAACTTGCGACCACATTGAGTTCCTGAGGCAAATCGCATGGATACGTTTGAGGGGAAGCTGGACAAATATAGGAGGGAGACAGGAATAGAAGGATATGTTGCTAGGATCAGATGGAATAGGGTGGGAGGAGGCTCATGCGGAACATAAACACTGGCAAAGACTGCTCAGGTCGAATGTCCTGTTTCTGTGCTGTACATTCTCTGTAATTCTAAGTAGTTGCCATTGTAACATCGTAATTGGATTGTAGTGGGATTTTAACGTATACAACATCAGTATCCAGCTCTTGAATTAAACACTTATACATCGACTGTCTCCTTAGTCACATAGGGAATTTTTCTGGGACAGCACGTCCCAAATTCCCAATCTCTACCACCTAGAAGGCCAATTAAGGGTTGCAAGCACCTGGGAACACCACCACCTGAAAGCTCCCCTCCAGGTCACACACCATCCTGACTTAGAAATATATCATCATTCCTTCATCATCACTGGGTCACAATCCTGGAGCTCCCTACATCACATGGACTGCAGCGGTCCAAGAAGATGGCTCACCACCACCTTCAGTTAGGGATGCGCAGTAAATGCTGGCCCTGTCAGCAATGCTCACACTCCATGAATTAATTAAAGAAAAGAACTTTCTTCAGAGGTCCAGTGTATTCCTGAGAGTGTAGTCTACACTTTTCACTGCTTCATAGAGGACAAACAAGTGAAAAAAATAGATAGCTGAAGATAATGCTGCTCTTTATTGGAATTTTATGAGTCAAAATCCTTTGGCTGAATATACATTGATGCTGAAGAAAAAAATGCTGTAATCTAAGGAATAGCTAACAACAGTTTACATTTACATCACAGGATCAGAATAACAGAATAGTTACAGTGCAGGAGGAGGCCATTCAGCCCATCATGTCTGCACTGGCTTTCTGAATGAGCAATTCACTTAATTCTCCCGTCTTCTCCCCATAACCCTGCACATTCTTCCTTTTCGGGTAGCAGTCCCAATTCCCTTCTGAATGCCTTGATTGAATCTGCCTCCGCTACACTCTCAGGCAGTGCATTCCAGAACTTAACCACTCGCTGCGTGAGAAAGTTTCTCCTCATGACGCTTTTGCTTCTTTTGCCAATTGCTTTAAATCCGTGCCCTCTCGTTCTCGATCCTTTCACAACTGGGAACAGTTTTTCCCTATTGACTCTGTCAGACCCCTCATGATGTTGAATATCTCTATCAAATCTCCTCTCAGCCCTCTTTTCTCCAACGAGTGTAATCTCCAATCTCCTCTTCAATTTATCTTCATAACTGAAGTTCCTCACCCCTGGGACCATGCTCACAAATCTTTTCTGCACTTTCTTCAATGCCTTCACATCTTTCCTAAAGTGTGGCACCCAGGACTGGATGCAGTACTCCAGTTCAGGCCAAACTAGTGTCTTAAACAAGTTTAACATAACCTCTTTGCTCTTGTGTTCTATGCTCCTATTAATAAAGCCTAGGATGCTGTATGCTTTATTAACCACTCTCCCAACCTGCTTTCCCACCTTCAATGGCTTATGCGCATGTACACCGAGGTCCCTCTGCACCTTCTTTAGAGTTGTACTCTTTATTTTGTATTGTCCCTCCATGTTCTTCCTACCAAAGTGAATTACTTTACATGTCTCTGCATTGAACTTCATCTGCCACTTGTCCGCCCATTCCACCAACTTGTCTATGTCCTTTTGAAGTACTACACTATCCTCCTTACAGTTCGCAATGCTTCCAAGTTTTGCACCATCTGTAAATTTTGAAATTGTGCCCTGTACACCAAGGTCTAGGTCATTAATACTTATTAGAAAGAGCAAAGCTCCTGACACCAACCCCTGGGGAACTTCACTATAAACATTCCTCCAGCCCAAAAACCATCCATTAACTACTACTCTCTGTTTCCTGTCCCCTAGCCAATTTCATATCCATGTTGCTACTCTCCCTTTTATTCCATGAGCTTTGCTCACAGGTCTGTTGTGCAGCACGGTATCAAATGCCTTTTGGAATTCCATATACACCACATCAACCGCGTTGCCCTCATCAACCCTCTCTGTTGTGTCTTCAAAAAAACTCCGAGCAAATTAGCTAAACACGATTTTCCCGTAATAAATCCATGCTGGCTTTCCTCAATTAACCCGCATTTGCCCATATGGCTATTAATTTTGTCCCAAGTTACTGCTTCTAGAAGTTTACTCATCACTGAAGTTAAACAGACCGGTCTGTAGTTGCAGGGCTTATCTTTGCACCCTTTTTTGAATAAGGTCATAATATTTCTCCAGTCCTCTGGCACCATCCCTGTGTCTAAGGAAGACTGGAAAATTATGGCCAGTGCCTCTGCAATTTCCATTCTCACTTCCCTCAGTATCCTCGGATGTATCACATCCGGTCCTGGTAGCTTATCAACTTTAAAGTACAGAGTGCCTATTCAGTACATCCTCCTTATCAACTTTAAAGTACAGAGAGCCTATTCAGTACATCCTCCTTATCAACTTTAAAGTACAGAGAGCCTATTCAATACATCCTCCTTATCAACTTTAAAGTACAGAGAGCCTATTCAGTACATCCTCCTTATCATTTTTAAAGCCTTCTAATGTCTGAACTACCTCTTCTTTCACTGTGACCTGGGCAGAATCTTCTTCCTTGATAAAGACAGATGCAAATTATTCATTTAATACCTCAGCTATGCCCCCTGACTCCCTGCATAAATCCCCTTTTTGGTCCCTAATCAGCCCTCTCCTCCGCTGACCACCCTTTTACTATTTATATGCCCTTGGAAGACTTTGGGATTCCCTTTTATGTTGGCTGCCAGCCTCTTTTAATAGTCCCTCTTTGCTTTCCCTTATTTGCCTTATCACTTCCCCTCTGAAACTTTATATTCAGTCTGATTCACCATTGTATGATCCACCTGTCATATCCATATCTGTCATAAGCACACTTTTTCTTCTTCATCTAAATCTTTATCTCTTTTGTCATCCAGGGAGCTCTGGATTTATTTGTCCTACCTTTCCCTTTTGAGAGAATATATCTTGACTGTGCCTGAACCATCTCTCCTTTGAAGGTAGCCCATTGATCAGTTACCATTTCTCCTGCCAACCTTTGACTCCAATTTATTAAGCCCCGATCCATTCTTACCCCACTGAAGTTGGCTTTGCCCCCATTAATTATTCTTCCTCTGGATTGTTCTTATAAAACACCGTTCACATAGTCAAACATCCCAAAAGCACTTCATGGGAGTGTAAAACTGACACCAAACCAATGAAGGAATCATTACGACAGGTGGCCAAAAGTTTGGCTAAAGAGGCAGGTTTCAAGCAGCGTCTTAAAGGAGGAGAGAGGTTTAGCGGGTATCTGGAGAGGCATAGGGAGAGAATCCATTTCTGGGAGTAGGCCGCTAAGGGCATGGCTTCCAATGCTGAGGCCAAGAAAACTGAGGGTGCATAACAGACATCTGAATCAGAGGAATGCAGAGATCTCAGTTGGTTGTGGGGCTTGAGAAGGTTATAGAGATGGGAAAAGGCAATGGCCGTGCAGGGATCTGAATACGAGGATGAGAATTTTATAATTGAGATGTTGGTGGACCTGGGGCTAATGTAGGTCAACAAGCAAAGGACTTAGTATGAGTTGGGATGTATAGACTGAATTTAAATGATCAGAAATGTTGCTGGGAGCAATTGACAATGGACCTTTAACAAAGGTAGAAATCTATTTGTTGTATTACTTTTCATCAATCAACTGATCCCAGTGGACAGCACAAAAATACTTCAGAATTTAAGGTCAGAGCAAGAAATTAAATTCCATTTAATCTGCAATTACGTTCAGGTCCAAATAAGAGTTCTACATACGAACATGCGAATTAGGAGCAGGAGTAGGCCACTCGGCCCCTTGAGCCTGCTCTGCTATACAATAAGATCATGGTTGATCTGAATATAACCTCAACCCCACATTCCTGCCTACCCCCG
This sequence comes from Cetorhinus maximus, assembly GCF_964194155.1. Lineage (NCBI taxonomy): Eukaryota > Metazoa > Chordata > Chondrichthyes > Lamniformes > Cetorhinidae > Cetorhinus > Cetorhinus maximus. Next base: position 28,949,695 of record NC_135904.1, read on the forward strand.
ATAACCTTTCACCCCCTTGTTAATCAAGAATTTATCTAGCTCTACCTTAAAAATATTCAAAGACTCTTCTTCACCACCTTTTAAGGAACAGAGTTCCTCATTTCTCCTCATCTCTGTCTTAAATCCCTTATTTTTAACGTGACCCCTAGTTCTAGATTCTCCCACAAGAGGAAACATCCTCTCCACATCCACCCCGTCAGGACCCCTCAGGATCTTAAAGGTTTCTATCAAGTCACCTCTTACTCTTCTAAATTCCAGTGGATACCGGCCTAACCTGTCTAGCCTTTCTTCATGAGACAACCCGCCCATTCCGGGTTTTAGTCTATTAAACATTCTCTGAACTGCTTCTGATGCATTTACATATTTCTTTAAATAAGGAGACCAGTTCTGGGAGAGACGGGGACAGATTGAGAGCCACGGCACATTCAAGGACCTTTGAGAGGAAAGTAAGATTGGATATACAATGGTAGCTTGCAAGAACAGGGAGTTAAGGATGGGTTTTAATGAGGGGTGGGGTGATGGCAGCAATTTCGAATGGAAAGGGGCAATACCATAGGAAAGTAAACCTTTTACAACATCAGCTGATATTGGGTGCTTAAAGAGAACGGAAATCCAGAACAGGAGGTGGTGACATGGACTAGGTGTTATAAGTGGGTAAGGCAGCCTCGTCGTTATGGTAGTGAACCAGCATCTTAGAGACAATGGGCAGGGTTCCCCCCGACATCAGGGTCAAATGTGGGTCCTGACCCCTCACTGTGGGGGGAACAGTCACTTGGCAGTGATTTTACTTAAATTGGCCAATTAGAGGTCAGAGGACATGCTTGCCGATTGAGGATAGCGGGTGGGCTCTTGAAGCTGCCAAGCCAATAAGAGCCCTCCAGCATGGAAGGAGCTGTAGCCTGCCTTTACAGGTAAGAGACTGAGAAGGTGCCTCCATCTTGAGGTGCTCTCTTAGCAACTTTTCAAACTTCTGAAGAAAAAATGGCCACAGCTGCTGGGTCACCATTGTGGAGGGGAAGCCCACCTACAGGGTGATTTACGGCACAGCTATAGCCAGATAGGTGGACAGAGCCTTAAAAGTATCCTGGTGCTGGCCCCCTGGGGTACTGCCAGGAGGCCACCTCTAGGCATTGCTGTGCTCCCTCGCATGGTGGGGGTGTGGGGAAGGGGGAAGGGGGGTGTGTGCAGTAGGCTGACTGGAAAATTCCAGTTGGCCTCTGATAAAACCCTGCCACAGTAATTTAGAAAGCTAAATTGAATAAATCTGGTAAATGAACCAAAAATGAACAACAAAGTGCAGAGTTTCCGAGGAAAATGGACCTGGTTTATTCATCTCCTTCTGGGAAGAGTACCTGCTACTCCTCCTTGGTCTGGCCTACACAGGACTCCAGTTCCGTGGTCATTGACTGTTCATGTTCTCAGGGGAGTTAGGGATAGACAATACATACTGTCTTGCCAGAGTTGCTCAATCTCAAATATAAATAAAATAAAGAGCTCCTAGGGGACATGCATGGAAAAGACTAGAGACAGATGGGAAAAGAGAAGGGCATTAGAAGTAGTTGCAAAGAGATAGCACAAATACAATGGGCCGAGTGGCCTCCTTTAGTGCTGGCAACCCCTAATGGCTCTACTTCCCTTCAGGCTTTATAGTTTTCCACTTGTCATCATTTTCAGCAATCAGCTTCTCAAGTTCAGGAATCCAATGCAGCAACATTATTCATTCCTCTCTGAATTTTAACAGCCTAATCTTCACCTCCTGTCAGCCGCTGTTCCTTGCCAAATTCTATTGCTGTGCACAACCAGTTTCTTCAATGCGTGGTACCTTTTCACCCAGATCATGGTCTGCGCGGTTTCTTCCAGGCTGCTGTAAGGCCACACACACACACAGCTCAGCAGGAACATTGCTGTCAACCTCCGATGAAAATTAGTCTGATGAATCCGAGTAAAAATAAATCCTACAACTGCTGGATAATTGAAATTAAAACATTTGCTCTTATGCAAAAAAAAACTGGGAGCAAGAGTTGGCCATTCAGCCCCACAAACCTGCTCTGCCATTCAGCACAATCATGGCTCAACATCTACCTCAACCCACTTTTAAAAAATTCATTCAAGGGATGTGGGTGTCGCTGGCTTGGCCGGCATTTATTGCCCATCCCTAATTGCCCTTGTTCAGAGGGCTTTTAAGAATCAACCACATTGCTGTGGGTCTGGATTCACATGTTGGCCAGACCAGGTAAGGACAGCAGATTTTCTTCCCTAAAGGACATTAGTGAACCGGATGGGTTTTCCTGTGCACTCCCCATATCCCTAGATTCTCTGAATGCCAAGAAATCTATCACTCTCGGTCTTAAATATGCTCATCGATTTAGCATCCACAACCCTCTTGAGTAGAGAATTCCTAAGATCCTCAACATTCCAAGTGCAGAATTATCCCTTCATCTCAGTCCTAAGTGGCTGAGCCCTATCCTGAAACCATGACCCCTAGTTGTAGACTCTCCGGCCAGGGTTAAGAGCCTCCTAGTTTCTATCCTTGCAAACCCTTGAAGTGTTTGATCCATCTTACTGAAATCACTTCTTGTTCCTCTAGGCTTCAGAGAATATGGCCCATTCTACTCAATTTCTCCACATAGTTCAGGAACTAATCCAGTCAATCCGAGGTGGGACCCGGTTCCATCCTTTTTCTTCACAATGAAATGAAATTGGGCAGTGGGATTGTGGGGTGGGGGTAGGTACAGTTTATATGAACCCCAAAACAGACACTGAGCCCGGTGAGTACAGGGCCTTGGAAGCCTGGCTGATCTTATCAACCAAGTTTTGCTTTCATAATCTTTCCTAGAGTCCTGTTCAAAGCTGACCAGATCCACTATCTGTCCATCAGGTGGCAGGGGGAACATGGCATAAAAACAGAAAGTGCTGGAAAATGTCCGCGGGTCTGGCAGCCTCTATGGAGAGAGAAACAGAGTTTACATTTCGTGTCCAATATAACTCTTTCTTCGGAACTGATAATGTGGCAGTGGGAGGCTGCAGCCAGGGGTACATGGAGACGACCCCATGAGCCAGCTGAGGGGAGAGGGAAGCACTGGAGATAATCAGGAGGGTGGTGCACTGGAGCCTGGGGTGAGGGAGGTAAAAAAAAAACCTCCTGCAGAGGCCTAGAGGCCCATTCGTGCCCTTCTAGCCTTCAAGGACTCTAGGAAAGATTATGAAAGCAAAACTTGGTTGATAAGATCAGCCAGGCTTCCATGGCGCTGTACCCACCGGGCTCACTGCCCCTTTTGGGGTTCATATAAACTGTACCTACCCACACCGCCCCTCCCCTCCCCCCCACCTTTTAAAAACTGACCTGCCTGGAGCACTTCTGGTCCACAGTTCACCCCTCAACAGAAACTGATCTACATATTTAAACAGCACCAAACTGCCCTGCTGAGGGACAGTCCTGTCACCTTTTCAAAACAGCAGATTAATATTGCGACATGGTGGAAAGGCAGTGGGATCTGAGGGGGCAAGTGACTGCCCTCATTTTAACTACCCTGCCCACCCAGCCCAGGTCTGTCAGGCAGGTTGGGTGTAAATTTGGGGCTCTAAATGCTGGGAACAGAGAAGAGAGCAATCAGCTTCTGTAAGGAGAAACGACAGGTTAAGGTGTGGAACCTTCATCAGAATGGGAAATTGGAAGAGAAATGCACCTCCTTTATGACTTCTACCTGCTGACCTCTTCCTCAACCCTTCCTCTGTTTATCTAGTCCTGCTAAAGAGCTGGTCTACTTTCCAGTTCTGATGTAGGGGCTAAGCTCCCAACTTTAACCAATCCTTTCTCTTGGACATTGACGGGCCTGTTATATACATTCTGCTGGCAGTTCTGGGGGAGTGTGGGGTCTATTTGGAGCACTGCATTTCAGAATCACTAAAATGTGTACAAATGCCGCTGGGTCTCATCCCGCTGAGGGGCAGGTGGTTGACCCAGATGTGTACGAGACAGGCCAATTTTTAAAAGATCCTGATCCCTCCATGCCCCTGCTAGTCTATATCCAGGGTTCCTTTCCAGGTTTTGATCACTCTTTGGGATTAGTTTTCACTGGGGAAAACAGGGCCGTACCTCCCATTAGCCCCAATGCCCCCTTGCAGCTTTCACTGGGACTACTGCAGCGTGCGCAAAGAACTTCCCTGAAACATAGAGTTGGTCTCTTTTCCCATGCAAATCAAAGACTTAATGAGGTAGTTAGGACCTCGCTTGCAATTTTCAAGAACACATAGGGTAAAATTTTTAGCTCGGTGGGCAGGCACACGCCTGACCCGATCGAACGTAAAATGACAAGCGATGATGTCGGGCGGGCGTCCCAACGTCATTGGATATTTCGGTCGGTGGGCGCGTGCCGGAGTCGGCAGCTCGTCCGCCGACAATTAAAATGCCTTTTAAGGCCACTAAAAAGTTAATTGAAGTAAATTTTTTTGCTGCCCGTCCAACCTTGCGGTTGGCGGGCAGGCGAAAAGGCCAAGCGGCCTTTGCACTTTTTTTGGAAATCTCATCCACGGGCGGGATGAGGTTTCCAAAAGCAAATAAAAATAAAATTAAAACTTTGATTTTTCATCAATAACATGTCCCTGCTCATGTGGCACAGATCACATATCTCTTCATCTCCCTGAAGCAGCTTTGTGCCTCAGGGAGATTATGAAGCACGCACTCACGCACATGAGGCAAAGGTCGTGCTCGTCCAGCTCGCACTCCTCCCTCACCCGCACAGGCAGTGCTGAGCACAGCTACTCGCATTTCATGCTGGGCGGGCCTTAATTGGCTTCTCGACCACCACCCCACCCACCCCGCCCGACATGGGTGAAATTCTGCCCAGAGTGAAGTGTTCAATGGTTTCATCGCCCTGCGTTCAATTATCTGAGTCTGGTAACTGATCCGCGCTCACTGTGGTTGATTGGTTAAGCCTGAGTGTTGACTCAGTGCAAAGTAAACAGAACAGCTGAGCAGTTGAGTTGAGATAATCATGGGTGCAGACATTTTGTGATTGCTGAGATATCTTAAAGCCCTTAAATAAACCTTGCACACTTAGAAACTAGTGTCATCTCAACATTGATCTGAGGCAAATTAAATAAATCAAATATACAACAAACCGGTGAATATACAATAGGCGGGGCTGAGGGGGCAAAAACTCCGTCCACTTGTACCAGAGTTTTGACCAAGAAATGGCCAGAACAATTTTGAAAATTAATTTCTTCTGGAGCCAGAAGGTGCTGGAGTGCTGGTTGTACAAAAAATACTGCCTGCCTGATATCATACTGCTTCGACAATGTGCCCCTCTCTTCCACAAGCACCTCACTGTGGGTCTCCATCAGTAACCCAGCCAGCTGATATTCCTGTAACCAAAGAGCATTGGGCTGCCCAAAAGCTGTTTTACCAGTTACTACTTCTATCCCCTTCTCCTGCAGTCACAGTTGAATTTGCAATAGTGCTTCACATTAATCCACATGTATTCCACATTGGGCCTTAGATACTTTAGTAAAGTTCTCTCTCTCTCCGTCACCTCTTTTCAAGCCTGAAGAGTCCCACAGTTTTCTAACCTAGTAGTTCGACACAACTGAGAGGATAGTTAGGCCATTTCAAAGGCCAGTTAAGAGTCATACAGAGGCTAGGCCAGGTAAGGATGGCAAGTTTACTTCCCTAGTCACCCTTGTGAAAGCAGGTGAACTGGCTTCTTGAACCACTGCAGTCGCTGATCGAAGACAACAACAATAACCTGCACTTATAAAGCGCCTTTAACATAGTAAAATATCCAAAGGCCCTTCACAGTGTAATCAGATAAAATATGACACTGACCCACGTAAGGAGATAATAGGATAGATGAACAAAAGCTTGGTCAAAGAGGTGGTTATAAGAAGTGTCTTAATAGAGGACAGAGATAAATGGCGAGGTTTAGTGAGGGAATCCTAGAGCCCAGGCAACCGAAGGCACGGTCGCCAATGGTAGATTAGAACTGAATGTTGTATCCACAGCCTAGCCTATTGATGTCCGAAGCCTGTGCTGAGAACCCTTTGAGGTTGGAATGCCCAAAAAACCAGCAATATTTCAAAAAGTACCTTATGATGTTACTAACAATTGTTCCCTGGAACTTGTTAACCAAATCATCCCCCATACTGAGTGTGAAATAAATGGCAGTGTTTAAAACATTTTAACAAGTGCATAATTCAAACGATGATTATCTTCCAGCGCAAATTTCACCTGGAAGAGTAGGAATTACTTACGAGGTGGTTGTAAAGCCCTGGGGCTTAACAACGATCCATCAGGCTGCTGACAGTGCTGCTCTGGCCTCCCTTTCTCAATGTCTTGCTTCCAATGGCTGTAAATAAAATATTCTGTATTAGCGGTCCATGTTAGATTGGTGCAGTGTAATGGGGTCAATATCTCAATCATGCTCAGATTGCTGCTTCAAGTCTTAAACTGCACTATTTTTTTCGATTACACTTGGGGCCCATTTTAACTACCATAGATGTCGGTGTATAAGTCGACTACTGAAAAATTCCTCCAAAAACTGGATTAACTTCTACTGATGAGTATAAGTGCAAACCGCCATCGCTGGCGTGGGTGCTCGCCATTTTGAAATGTCATTGGCGTCCGGCGCGTAGTGTGGGCGTGTCTTAAACTCCCGCACATCTTCCTAGCACAGCCCGTATTACCTGCTTGATCCCTTGTGCCTAGGTTATAAGGTGCCGGTAGGTAAAACATGCACCTTGGGGGGGGCGTGGTGAAGAATTGAGGCTGGCCACTAATGGGGGATATAGCATGTTGTGGCCGAAAAGGTGGGGGGTTAGCTCATACATCAAGTACAGGCAAAAACATGTTAATTTTTCATTTGTTAAAAGGATTGACACCTGATAAGTAATCTCAAGCTGTGGTTCAGTTGATAGCACCCTTACCTCTGAGTCAGAAGGTTATGGGTTCAAGTCCCACTCCAGAGACTTGAGTGCAAAAAATCTAGGCTGGCACTGGAGTGCTACACTGTGAGAGGTACTGTATTTCAGAAATGATGTTTAACTGAGGTGCCTCAGTCAGGAACAAAGAAGAAAGAATCCTTAAGACTACTTTGAGAGAAGAACAGGGGAGTTAACTCTGGCCAATATTTATCACTAACACGGATTATCTGGTCATAATTACATTGCTTTTTGTGAGAGCTTGCTGTGTGCAAATTGGCTGCGGTATATCCCATGCGACTACAATTCATAAGTACTTCACTGGAGATAAGTTATTTTGGATTGTATTGAGGTCGTAAAAGGTGGTCAATAAATGCAAGTTGTTTTTTTCTATGGCAGTTCATTGCAAACAGAGGAGTCCTTAGATAATACACTGTGTATTATTCTGCTGCTAAAGTGCAGCTATGTTCTTTAAAGGATACAAAATCTAATTGCTGTTTAAATAAACACAGACTGAGGTCAGCCAGAGACTAATTGTTCTCTGGTGCTGTTGACAGGTGGGAAGGTTACTGCAGATTTGAGACTATGGGTGAGAAAGTGTAATTGCTGTGGGCAATCAGTGACTGGTCACCCCGACTCATAAGTCAATAGGACCTTTTTTGCTGCTGTAGAAATTTCTTTGGATATTGCAAACCGTCGTATTTTTTTCCTTTTACTCAACAGTTTTTGAATGTGTGACACTGAAATTCGCAGATAGATTTTTGACAGAAATAAGTTCGAGGTCCAGTTTTTTAAACTTAGGCAGGCTTGTATCTGTCTTTGTGTATATATTTTTGGATAATTTTGATATCGAAGAAAATTGGAAACTGTTCCACTGAACTATAAATATCAAAATACATTCTAATGAAAAGTAAAATACTAAGGATGCTGGAAATTTGAAATGAAGACAGAAAATAGTGGCCACACTCAGCAGGTGTGTCAGCCACTGTGGTAAAAGAAACAGTGTTAACTGGTGGCATTTTAACCTCCCGCCACCACCCACGCCCCCCACCCTGTCCCATCTGCCACCCAGGACAGTTGGGTTTGGTTCAGGTGAGAGATTAAGAAGCCCAACCTGTCTTGATCCCAACCACTTGTTATGGTCGCTGAAACCTTTAAGAAGGCTGTGTGCTGGGTTGGGTAGGTGGGTCAGAGGTTAGTCGGGGGTCAGGGGACATAGTGTGTGCCTCCATTTGGACAAGGCTTTTATTTTTAACTCATGTCAGCCAGATTTTCTGGGCCTTGGGAAACCCGTCAGGTAAAAGGTCCGAGGGGCTGAATCCATAAAGTTAGAGTCTTTACAGCACTGCTTATGGGCCAGGAGGAGCAGAAGTGTTTCCTCTTGTCCCAACAAGCAAACCTGTAAAGCCCCCCAATCTCTACAATCTCCCCCCCAACCAACACCGCCATTATTGACACACCATCACTGTAACCCCCACCCTGATCTCTGACACCATTACGATCAGTGCCCTGCTGCTCTCAACTGCAATTAGCAACGCCTCTATTTCCAATCCCCTTACTCCCCTCCAATCTCTTCCCAACTCCCCAGTGTTCCTCCAAAGAGACGTATGTCCAGGTATCCAGACCATAACTTTCCCAGCCCGTTCCAAAACCCCACCCCAGTAAATAATGGGGTCACCATTTTAGGTTGATGAATCTTTATCGCAGATTTAAGTTTTGTAATTGCCAAGTACGTTCATCGAAAACTACTTACTGATCTAGACGCAATCCTCGTATGTCACTGCAAACGTTCCTGCCCCAGGCACAGTAAGGGTCTCTGGCCAGGACACACTCTCCACAGCTCAGGTAGATTTTGCAGTTTGAGACAGGTAGCTGAACTACTCCAGAGAACGAAGACGCATATAACATGCCCTGTGAATTGGGGACAAAATGCTTCGTTTGAATTTAAGTCAACAGACTGATTGACACAGCTCATGACGATAAGTTTAATAATGTTGCAGAAAGACTGACAATTCAGTACAATGGAAATGTATTTGACACTTAGATGTTGCATGGGCATAGGTTCTAAAAAGACTTTCAAGTAATACAAAACTTAAAACGTTGGCCTTGGGAAAATTTCAAATCTATTGACCCAAATCTTCTGATCAGAGTCGGAACCCCCATATCTGATGCTGATCAGACAGCAAACTACCCAGTTACCCGCAAACGATTTTTCTGTCCAAACTTCCGATGGAGGATCCTGCAGAACTCCCTCAGTGCAGGGATCCATGGAGAGAGCAGCGACGAGAATCTGCACAGAAAGCACGCCCCCTTTTCACGCACTAGCTGTCTTATTCTGTTAAGTGTTTAAAGGCTTCTCAGTGTGTTAGTGAATGAATATACGAGTGAGTGGATGGGTGAGTGTGTAGCTGTGTAAGTGGGTGAGGTAAGTGGGTAGGGTGGAAGCTGGGTAGGGTGGCAGCCGGGTGGAGTGGTAGATGGGTTGGGTAGGCGGGTCAGGGGTTAGTCGGGGGTCAGGGGTCATAGTCAGGAGGTCGAGGAAGGAGTGCGGTGTTCAGTGTGAGTAACTGGGGGGGTGGGGGGGAATCTGTTGTATAGTTACCCAGAAGTTAGACTAAGATTTTTCTGTCTAACATTTCCTGGGTGACTATCCAGGTAATTGAATTGGAATCGTGTGAAGTCTCTAACTCTTACTCAGAGTTTGTGACTTTTTTTGGAGGGTCCCAGGGAGCAGGGGAACAGCCTTTGGAAGTTCAAACTTTCCAGGCAATTCCCACAGAGTCAATGTGTTGTGATTTCCGCGCGGGCCCAAAGCGCATCTTGGGTCATACATCTGGTTTCCAACGATCGGGTGAGTGGACGATCTTGGCCGTTATTTCATCCAAAACGAGTGAGCTTTTGGATCAGCTGTAATATTCCCACCTCTGAGCCAATGGGTGCAGAGCTCAAATCCCATTCTGCAAAGTTCCGATGAGGAGAGACCT